>NC_136269.1:59661750-60391750 GCF_964187855.1 Myxine glutinosa | reverse complement strand
GTAAAGCGCGGCGTTACGCGCGCTGCTTGTGAGCAAGGAGGAAGCGGACAAGCGGTAACATATAAACGTCTTTATTGTAAGACTACACTGTAACACTGTGCTCCTCCGGGCTGGTCGCCCGGGGTATATCATGAGGCCACGCCTACCCCTCGGGCGTGGCCACCGCCCACTTGGTGCGTGGAATGATGTCACCACGCCAGTGGGCTTTTGTGTCCGCCACACGCGCCCCCCCAGAATTCCCGCGCACCTGGAGGGCCAGTTTGCGGGGCAGACGAATGACCCGGCCGAAGCGCCCCCTGGCGATCGGCGGCGTCCGGGGTGCAGGGATGCCAGGTGGGATGCCCCTGGCTGCTCCTGGGATGGGTGCAGGACCGGGGGGCGGCGTGGCGGCGGGGCTGGGCGGTGCCGGGGGTCCGCCCGCAGGAGGGCGGCCCCGACGTGGGGGTCGGGCCACTGGCGGTGGATGGTCCACATCGAGGTGGGCCGGCTTGAGGCGGTCTACCGAAACGCGGTCAGGAGTACCGCCGATGTCCAGGGTGAAGTGCTTCGCCCCGGTCTCCAGCACGCGGAAAGGCCCGTCGTACGGGGGCCGCAGTGGTGTCCGATGGGCATCGTGGCGGACGAAGACGTACTCCGCCGTGCGAAGCTCCGGGGCGACGTGCGTCGGTGGGTGCCCGTGGCATGCCGTTGGCACCGGGGCGAACCTCTGGGCGGTCTCTTGCAGAGCGGAGCGCTGCTGTGCCGCGGACCATGGTGCCGTGGAGTCGGGGAGGAACTCGCCCGGCACCCGCAGCGGTTGCCCGAAGACCAACTCCGCCGCGGATGCGCGCAGGTCCTCCTTGGGCGCCGTCCGGAGGCCCAGCAGGACCCAGGGGAGCCTGTCGACCCAGCCGCCGTCGCGGAGGGTGGCCCGGAGCGCGGCCTTCAATGAGCGGTGAAATCGCTCACACAGGCCGTTAGCCTGGGGGTGGTAGGCCGTGGTTCGGTGCAGCCGGACCCCGAGCCCCTGCGCAACCGCCCCCCAGAGCTCCGAGGTGAACTGGGGGCCGCGGTCGGATGAGATGTCTGAGGGGGCGCCGAAGCGGGCGACCCAGGTGGCGATGAAAGCCTGCGCGACATCGGCCGCCGTTGTCGACGCCAAGGGCACGGCCTCCGGCCACCGGGTGGTGCGGTCCACCATGGTGAGGACGTGGGTGAAACCCCGCGAGGGGGGCAGAGGTCCCACCAGGTCCACGTGGACGTGGTCAAACCGGCGTTCCGGCACCGTGAACGGGGCCAACGGGGCCTGGGTGTGCCGGTGCACCTTGGCGCGCTGGCACGCGAGGCATGTCCTGGCCCAGCCGCGGACGGCCTTCCGGAGGCCATGCCAGACGAACTTGTCGGCGATCAGCCTTTGGGAGGCCCTCGCGCCCGGGTGGGACAGGCCGTGGATGGCGTCAAACACCTGGCGCTGCCAGCCCGCGGGCACAATGGGGCGAGGACGCCCGAGGGAGACGTCGCACAAGAGGGCCGCGCCCGCGCTGTCGAACGGCACCTCGGTGACGCGGAGGCCCGTGACGGCGGTCCGCAAGGCCTGGACGTCGGGGTCAGCGGCCTGGTCCGCTGCCATCCGGGTATAGTCGATGCCGAGGTGGACTGCGTGGGCGACGGCCCGGGAAAGGCAATCCGCCACCGGGTTGTCCTTCCCCGCGACGTGCTGGATGTCCGTCGTGTACTCGGACACGGCCGAGAGGTGACGCTGCTGCCGGGCCGACCACGGCTCGGTGACCTTGCCCATCGCGAAGATCAGCGGCTTGTGGTCGACGAAGGCAGTGAACGCCCGGCCCTCGAGCAGATGGCGGAAGTGCCTGACCGCCAAGTGAAGTCCGAGCAACTCGCGGTCGAAGGTACTGTAACGGCGTTCGGGCGGGCGAAGCTGCCGGCTAAAGAACGCCAGCGGTTGCCAAGCTCCACGCACCCATTGCTCGTGCACCGCGCCCACCGCGTAGTCCGAGGCATCGGTGGTGAGGGCGATCGGTGCATCGGGCGCCGGGTGCGCGAGCATGGTGGCATTAGCCAAGGCGAGCTTCGCGCCCGTGAACGCCGTGTCCATCTGCTCGGTCCAGGTAACGTCGCCTTTGCCCGGCTTACCTCGGAGAGCTTCGTGCAGGGGGCGCAGGAGCTGGGCGATACGGGGCAGGAACCGATGGTAAAAGTTCACCATGCCCAGGAACTCCTGCAGCCCTCTGATCGTGCGGGGGCGCGGAAACCCCTTCACCGCCTCCACCTTGGCCGGCAGGGGGACGGCTCCGTGCCTGGTGACCCGGTGCCCCAGAAAATCGATTGTGGCGGCGCCGAACCGGCACTTTGCGGGGTTCACAATCAGGCCATGCTGGCCCAGGCGTTCGAAGAGCGTGCGGAGGTGGCGTAGGTGCTCTTCGCGGGACGCGCTGGCGACGAGGATATCGTCCAGGTAGACGTAGACAAAATCCAAGTCGCGCAGGACGCTGTCCATCAGTCGCTGGAACGCCTGAGCCGCATTCTTCAGACCGAAGGGCATGCGCAGGAACTCGAAGAGTCCGAATGGCGTGATGACCGCCGTCTTCGGGACGTCCTCCGGCCTGACGGGGACCTGATGGTAGCCGCGTATGAGGTCCACCTTCGAGAAGAAGGACCTGCCCACCAAACGGGCGGAAAAGTCCTGAATGTGGGGGACGGGGTAGCGGTCGGGAGTCGTGGCGTCATTGAGACGGCGATAGTCCCCGCACGGTCGCCATCCCCCGCCGGGCTTCGGCACGATGTGCAGCGGCGACGCCCAAGCGCTCTCTGAGCGCCGAACGATGCCGAGTCGCTCCAGGGTAGCGAACTCCGCTTTTGCCACCACCAGCTTCGTCGGCTCGAGGCGGCGTGCCCGGGCGTAGACCGGTGGCCCGACGGTGGGGATGTGATGGGCCACCCCGTGCTTGACGGCCCCCGCCGAGAAGGTGGGCCGCGTGAGGGCCGGGAAGCCGGCGAGGAGGCGGGTGAATGCGTCCGCTGCCGGAAGCGTACAGACCAACGTGGCCGGAACCGAATCGTTCGGCAAGCCGCTTGGCAAGCCGCTCGTTGAGCTGGGCAACGCACATGCGAGCGAGCTGAACGTCTCGGCCTGGACAAGCCGTCTGCGCTTGACGTCGACCAGGAGCCCATTAGCGCACAGGAAGTCCGCGCCAAGCAGTGCCATGGGCACGTCGGCGGTGACGAACGTCCATCGGAAAACCTGCCCTCCAAACCGCAGAGAGAGGCAGCGTTTTCCGTACGTACGGATGGGCGTCCCGTTCGCGGCAAGCAGCGCGGGGCCCCCACCCGCGGCGTGCTTGTCTGACGTGCCGGCGGGAATGACACTCACCTGTGCTCCCGTGTCGCACAGGTAACGGCGCCCGGAGAAGGTGTCCGTTATGAACAGCAGGCTGCTCGAACGGCCGGCGCTCATCGCCACAATTGAGCGCCGGCCCGGGCGTTTCCCGACCCGTTGAAGGAGCACGGCGGATGACACCGCCGAGCTTCGTGGCCGAACTTGGCGTGGAACCAGCACCAGGTGGTGGAGCTGGAGGAGCGCGGCTGGCTCCGCCAGGCCGGTGGAGTCGACGGGTTTCCCCGCGGTGGCGGTTTTCGCCGCGGCGGTGGGCGGGGCGTGGCGGCGTTCACGAGGTGCGTATCAGCATGCTGCTGAAACTCAGCGTGCTGTAGAAGATGATGCTGTGGAACAGCAGCGTCGAAGGCCGTGACGGCCACGCCAACGCTCGCCCGCGTGTCCGAAGCGGCGAAGTACTTGTCCGCCTCGGCCGCCAATGCTCGGGGTTCCGTTAGCCCGGTCCCGGCCAACGCGAGGCGAACCTGCGCTGGAAGTTGGCGACGGAAAAGCGCCCGGAATAGCGAACCGGGGGCTTCGTCGCCTAACAGTGACAGCATATGGTCCATTCGGACCGACGGGCGCGTCTCACCGAGCTCGGGGAGATCCAGGAGGCGGTCGGCCCGTGCGTCGTCCGTGAGGCTGAACGTGGCTAGGAGTAGCCGCTTGAGTGCCTCGTACTTGTGGCCGTCCGGTGGGTGGCGAAGGACGGACACAACTCGAGCGGCCGTGCCGGGCCCGAGGGAGGCGACGACGTGGCAGTAGCGCGTGTCATCGCCGGTGAGGTGCCGAAGCTGAAATTGGGCTTCGGCCTGGACGAACCAGACTTCGGCCTGAGCCTCCCAAAATTCCGGAAGTTTGACGAAGGCGGCCATGGCGATGGCGTCGCGTGTGGAAGGATCGCTCCGGCAGATCCAACGTCGAGGGTCACCAGTAAAGCGCGGCGTTACGCGCGCTGCTTGTGAGCAAGGAGGAAGCGGACAAGCGGTAACATATAAACGTCTTTATTGTAAGACTACACTGTAACACTGTGCTCCTCCGGGCTGGTCGCCCGGGGTATATCATGAGGCCACGCCTACCCCTCGGGCGTGGCCACCGCCCACTTGGTGCGTGGAATGATGTCACCACGCCAGTGGGCTTTTGTGTCCGCCACAACAGCAACATTTACACAACGTTGCGGGAACGTTCAAACGTTGGGTTTTGCTGACGTTTCCACAACGTTATATTTTATCATGGCGTTGCGATAACGTTGCTATAACTTTGCAGCAACTTTTATAACCGCTTTGCAGGGACATTTGCATAATGTTTTTTGTTTCATAACTTTATGGTTTAACATTCAGATATCAATAAAAACAGGACGCAGCTTTTGTTTTTGACAATTTTTTTTTTTTGCACATCCTTTTTGTGTTTGTGTGAAAAATGAAGAATTGAAAATTTGAATTGAAATTTAGAAAATAATTGAAAAAACAATTGAAATTTAAAAGCAGGTCGGCTGGGAGGATGCCATTCTTCACAAATCACTATCATCCTCGCACCTGTAGTCCATCTGCATTGCATGAATCACCTCTTCTAAAACACCTCCACACCCCATTTAGTGAGCAGTATCTAAGCCATCATGATCTGTTTACATTTTAATCCATGGTACCAAAAAGATGATTAAAAAACAAGCATGTGATAAGTTTAAGAATTAGTACATTGGTACATGTAATTGTACTAACATCACTGTAAACTAGAACGGCACTCGGTGGAGAGCATACCTGGTGAACACTGAACAGTTTACGTTTTGTATCCCACTGATAGGCCGGATCTGGATTCGGACCTGAACCAAATACTAGTCGGCTTGTTCTCGTCACCTAACCAACTCGTCCACCAAGTTTAGTCATACCTCGTCCACAATAATAATGTAAAAAAAATTATATATGCCTTTTCGCCCGATCTCTCAATAGTGAAAAATCACTTTAAAAATTAAATAATTCCCGTATTCGAATCCATATTCAGATCTTCACCAAAATCTAAACGATTCGTCCTTGTCAGACACACAAGCTCTCCACCAAGTTTCGTCCAAATCCGTCCATAACTTTTTGAGATATCTTGTTCACAGACAGACAGACAGACAAACAGACAAGAGTGAAAACATAAGCTACATTCACATTCGGTGGCGGAGGTAATGAAAGAATGCAAATTGCCACTAACATCATTCAAATTGGACATCACTGTTAATTATTTGGATGAAGTTTTAAGTCAAACCTACCAATGTCTGCCATCTTGAAAAATGGTCACCATTTTGAACTTTTGAGTGGCTAATGTATTTTCTTTAATAAGTAACACAAACAGGATATTTATGCCAATTTTTACCCTGTGCTCGTGGAGCAAAAATCAAGGTTAGGCATTCGGTTGCGTACGTGTGACGTGTCTGCATTTTTAAAATTCATTTTCTCAGCAACCGTTGGTCCGATTGACACAAAATTTTACCATAGGAGCGCCTCCGCCTGTAGAAATTTTTATTCACAATTATGACGTCATAGGTCAGATGGTACGTACGCCATCTTGGAAAACCGTTACACCTCTATATCTCCCAAACCGCTCAATGGAAAAAATTGAAACAAGGCTCAAGAACTCCCCATTGGAAATAAGATATGTTAATGATGATGTCATCAATGGCTTCATTATTACGTCATTCGACAAGTGCAACACTGATCTGATCAGTACGGTACGGGAAAATAAATTCTCCACAACTGACAAAATTTTGCCATAGCTCCTCCATTATAATGTTTTAATGATAATTATGACGTCATATGTCACGTGGTACAGGCGCCATCTTGGGGAAAACGAAAAAAGTTGCACCTCTTATATCTCCGAAATCGCTCCATGAAAAAAGTTGAACAGTGGCTCATTGTAAAGAACTCCACATGTGGAATAAGTGTTGTTAATGATGACGTCATTGGTGCTTTAAATATAACGTCATCATTCGACGGGGACAATGCTTAGTCTGATCAGTTTGAAATTTATTGAGCGTGATCTGCACAACAATTATATTAGAGAATATTAATTTATGATGTCATCGCTCACGTGGTCTGGCAGCCATATTCGATCAAAGAAAAAAACCCTTCAAAAAAAAAGAGTTGGCTTGCACCAAGTTGACTGTGCAGAGTAAGTATTCTATGAATACCATCTAGTTGTTCATGTATCACTATTGGAACACTTATGTTGAAAATAAAATAATTTATCTGCTCCACGATGATGAGACCGCAAGCTCTGACGCATAGCTCAACTTCAAAGTTATGACTCTTAATTGCTGCTCTGACCTCCGTATGCTGTGTGGCGGGAAGTGAAACCTCCACAAACATTTGAAAGTCGGATGGTGAATGAGTAATGTATATCATCTGCAATGAGAGAACATAATTTCCGTTTAGTCATCACATGCGCAAAGTGGATTTAAGCAATTGCTTCAATCTCTCTGTCTGCAGACGTCAGTCTATGATCTATGAACTACCTATTTCAATTAAATTTTATATTTTGAACACTGAGGAACACGAATCGGAACATCAATAGGAGCACAATCCTCTAGTTTAGCAGTACTTTGACTCCAAATTTGGCAAATTGTATGGCGTCTCATCACAGTCGTGCGTGCGCACAATGAGGTAAATCAATTGTTTTAGTCTGTCTAATTGTCTGTTAATAGTCCAAAAAAATTAAATACAATTCCAAACAGGAAACTTACTGTTTTTAGGGATGTCATAAAGAACACAAACAACAAGCACAAATTACTCATTTAACGTGTTAAATAAGGTGGTGTAAAAGACGGTGCATCAACGGTGGTAAACCACCAGAAAATGTTTTTTTTTGTCTTTCTCTACAGCCTTTAAAACTTTTATTGTATGTCAATCGAAATATATATTTTAAAATCGAATTATATATCTTAACATCATAGAACACGAATCGCCTTGTTTGCACTTCCAAAAACCTGCAGTTTAGCAATACTCAGGCAAAATGGTACGCCATTTTACCACATATCGACCAATCAAATTTGCCGCTGACTGGCTTCTGGTGGGGGAATATCGAGATTCAGACAAAATGGCGGCTTGTGCTTGGAAATGTGTTCATTCTCGCAAATATAGATCGTGCTCGGAAACGCAAAGCGAGAGTTGAAAAGACCCTTCCGACGTCCTTTGTCTCGAGACTGCAGGGGTAAGGTATTCTACGAACTCTAGTTTGCTTTTGCAACACCTGCGGCGTTATTGAAACAGGAAATTTATTTACAGTTTCCAATCGATATGAATAAATATTTTTTACTGAAACCTTCAATCTGCAATATAATAAATACTGCTCTAATGTGTCTCTAAAATAAACTCTGAGCAGATTCTATTTTTCATTCTCCACATGTGATTGGGACAATGCTCAATTTGCCACGAGGAAACATCTGATTAGCTGTCATGGTGGCTGTGTGCACGCCGGTCAATTCCCAGGTGGACACGCCACGCGGACCCAGGCCATGTGCTCGGCACGTGTCCCTCAGCCCACGGGGACTCATCGCATCTGCTGATTGTGCTGCCACCTGATGCGAGCTCCTCTAATGCGTTTAGAGAAGTCATTTCACGGTGAAAAACTACAGGGAGTTATGAGCTGCCGTGATTTGAAGGTAATGGGCGGAAGAAAGGCAACTCATTTGGATGTAATTCCCAAGAAAGGAAAGCTGCATTGCTTTAGGTTTACAAAGTTATCCGTAGGTGTAACATGGTGATAATCCAGTGTGAATGAATATTTGATTTATTTAATTTTTTGCCGTTAATCCTCATGGCCTTTCATTGAAATATTGAAAAATCTAACCTTTTGAAAGGACGACTACTATTACTATTAGTATTACTACTACTACTACTACTATTACTATTATTATTACTACTATTACTACTACTATTTATTACTACTACAACTACAACTACTATTACTACTACGGTGCTACTATTACTACTACGGTGCTACTATTACTACTACTACTACTACTACTACTACTACTACTACTACTACTACGGTGCTACTATTATTACAACTACTATTATTACAACTACTATTACCACAACTACTATTACTACTACTATTATTACTACTGCAACTACTATTACTACTACAGTGCTATTATTACTACTACAACTACTACGGTGCTACTATTATTACAACTACTATTACTACTACTATTTTTACTCTTACAACTACTTCCACAACTACTACAGCCACCACTAATACAACACCAACTATTACTACTATGGTAGGCCTACTACTACTACTACTATTACTATTACTATTACTATTACAACTACTATTACTACTACACTACAACACGCCATTTTGCTGCTCCTCGAGCTGTGCTACTATTCGACATATCCTCCTCCATTTTCGTTTGTATTTTTGTTTTGTTTTGGGTATCTGAACCGAGTTGGTTCATTTTCTTATTTTATTTTGATGTTCTGTTTGATTTAATCCGTCCTTTTGTATTCAGGCCTAGCCGCGGCGTGCGGCCGCCGCGCCCGTGTGGGACTAGTTACACCTAATTGCGGCGTTATCGTTAAAGCACTTAGCGATCCTTTTGTTATTTGGTTTAATCATCGTTTAGTGTGCTGAAGTTGCACACTGTGGTGAGCGGGTGTGTGGGTGAGCGTTATTTGGTTAATGCACATTTCTGTAACCTTTATTCTAAGAGGGATCATTAATTTATTTTTGAATCATGCCGATGCATACTGAATGGGCTGATGTCGCTGCCACCACTTCTGGTACAGGTGTGGGGAAAAAAGCACACCCGTTTCAGTCTTTGACAAGGAAACATGGCGTGAGATGCGAGTTGGGACAAACTACCCAAATGAAAGCGTATGTGAGCGCAATAGTCTAGTAGGAAGACTAGGTCCCCCTGCACCCCCCGGAGATATACTTCTAATCAGTGTTTCTAGATTGGAAAAAATGTGTAGAAAATGACTAGCTATGGCCCCAAGCTGAAAAAATGTCCCACATACCATTTTTATGCAAATTACTGCTGCCATTATCAAAAAAACGATTTTTGACATATCTCAGCCAATATTGCAGATAATTGAAAAATGAAGGTGTCTAGACCCATGTTTTGAAGGGCATAGATCATGATAGAACTATTCATAACATGATTACATGTGTCTATGGTATACTAGTATGCATATTAATGCTGTAATTACAAAATAATCAGTTTTACAAATGATAAGGATACGTTAATACTGCAGATAACTTAACATGGTACATAAGGGGTCTAAACCCAGGTATTTTCAAGGTTAAATGTCAACAAGATGCTCCTGAGTCTTGCATAGGGGCGGGACATTGGCAGTAACATTGGTACCACTCAACTTTTCTTCCCACCATTGACTTTGTATTGCGAGAGATTTTCACTTGCTTATTTAAAGGTTTCTCACCCAGCCCACGTAAAATCTACCAACTCCTGCTGTTAACTCCCAAACATATTTTTTTATGTTATCCAATCACAGTGCAGAAATGACAGACTAGAGATCCAAATTAGTGCTGCTATCGCTGCCATTTTACATTTCCATCCATGTAACATGCGCGCTCGCGCGCTCGTATCAATTGGTAATGTCGCGCGCTCGTATCAATTGGTAACGTTGATGTTATTGAATACCTCAGTTGAAAGTTCAGTCTTCCATTCCATCTGTGTGTTGTTCTTGGTATTCATCCTCCAATCTAGCCAGGTAAGATGCTAACTATAATGTTACTCACACTCTTGACTTCAGTTTCTGCATGAAATCATAAACAGGCAGAATAACAGCTGAGCCAGCTAGCACCATGTTAGCTAACGTTAAAGCTAGCCTCATCTATGTACAGTATGTTCCTAATGTCGGTGTAACTTAAACTTTTGTTAATGCCAAACATGAGACATATCTGTTGACTTCTGTATATGAATTGAACCAGAAAGAGGCACGACAGCTGAGCTAGCTACAGTAACTTAGCACAATGTTTCATTGGCCTAGATAGCTAACGTTAGTGTGGAAGAATTTAGATGTTTTAGCTATTAGCACTTTTGATGCCACTAAACATGGTTTAGTCAGCTAAAAAGTACCCTAGTGTAGAACATGACTCAGAACCTCTGTTACCTCACTGAAAACTCAGAGCCTCCTTTCACAGGCACTTTTAACATCATTCGTGATTTCTTATTTGTCATTTAACAGTGATGGTAGACATCGACAGCAAGCATGCCCAAAAGAAAACGGAGTGTAGAACCTGCAGCCCAAAGCTCTCCTCCTACATGCATCCTTCATGTACCATCCATGTCTGATCATGGGGATTTCACGCCCCTCCGTAAAATTAAAGGATCTGCTTCAGAAAAACTGCAACTGCTTCAAAAGATCCGGGATAGACGTCTCAACCAACCGCATGACTCCCCATGTCGTATGCAATCAGTATGTGATCAGATCCCGGCAACTCTTCCTGATGACCTAGAAAGAGTAGGATATCACAGCAAGTGTTATAAGCACTTTGTCCGCCACTTTCATCGTCTGGGAGATGATACAGAACCAGGGCCATCAACCTCATCATGGCATCACTCTCCTCGTAAACCAGGAGGTTCTGCTGAACCCATCTTCCCGCCAGAGTGTATATTTTGTGAGAAAGTTGAGACCAAAGATGCTCATCGCAATACTGAGAGGCCTACAACCTTCCCATCCTTTAAAAACAAAGAAAATGCATGGGAGCAAATCGAAACACGGGCTGAGAAAATGGGTCTCTATCGACTCCATCGAAAGGTGAAAAACAAAGACCTCTTTGCATGTGAGGCCAAACACCATCCGTCATGTTTTAAAGCTTTCCGCACAGCATTCTACAACTATGAGCGTGCGATTCACAGAGCCGAAGCACCAAAGGAGCAGGCTTGCATGTCAGCCGCCCATGAAAAGGCATTCAACTCAGTACTGGAACACATTCAAACCCAGGTCATCCAGCAGAATAAAGTTCTACAGCTTTCTTCCTTGCGCTTGCTCTATGTCGAGGAACTGAAACTGAATGGATATGAGAACTCAAATTATCGGTCAGAGAAACTACTGAAACGCCTACAGAATGACCCAATCAAGGAGCATATCCACTTCACGAAGGTTGATCATGACAAATGTGATGTCATTTCTTTCTGGCTTGTGCACAGCTCAAACATAACAGTTTCCAATGCTCTCGCACGAGCATTCACACTCGGAAGCACAAACAAGAACCAAAATGTTGCCCTCCAACTTCGCCAGGGTATTCTACAGGCTTTCAGAGAGTGTAAAGACCAACCATGGCCACCAACAGCTGAAGACATGGAGCTCAATCCTGAAGACATCCTACCTCCAGACCTTGTCCGCTTTCTCAGCGTGCTAATGACTGGCAAGGAGGGCATCGAGACAGAAAAGGTGAAGCGTCTGGTCTTCTCCATTGGACAAGATCTGTGCCGTGCAGTGTCAGATGGAAAATGGAAGTTACCAAAGCACATTCTCCTCTGTGTGACTGTAAGGCACCTGTTCCGAAGCAAACAGCTCACCACAATACTACACAGGCTTGGACACTCTGAGAGCTACGATTTCGCCTTGGAGTTGGAAACTGCTCTCGCCAAGGTCCTGGATGAAGTCTCAACTTATCGTACACCACAAATTGTGACAGGAGAGGGCAACCTTGTATTCCACTGTGAGTGGGACAACTTGAATAAAACCACTACCAGTGTGCACGGCAGCAACATTGTAAACAGTGCTGGAGGAATCATGGTGCAGGAGGTCAAGCCCGGGTTCGAGAGCAGCAAGGACCGAATGCTACCTACCATCAATAGGTCACAACAGCGTAGCCTGAAGGTCGACACACCAAAAACTCTCCCACCCTTGCACTTTACTCGCGTTGGCCCGAAGTTCCCTGAAGGCTCATCATTCACACCGCCAGCAGAGAATGACACAGTCTATGCCACTACGATGCAAGAGTACTACATCTGGCTCTTCATCAGATACATCGGAAGCTGTGGCCTGCAGCCTGTGCCTGGGCTAGGGGGTTTCACCTCTGCAACTGGTTCTCCCCCACCCAGCAAATCAACAGTCGACTACTGCACGCCTATCCACCAACCGATCACAGACAACGCAGTTGTTCGTGAGCTACTGAAGCGTTCCGAGGCAGCAACTGCTGAGGTGGGTCAGAGATGGGTCCTGAATACATTTGATCTGGGTGTCTGCATGAAAGCCCTTCCCATCATCTGGCGCCATTCGCCTCAACGAATGGCAAGGTAAAATTGAAAGCCCTTCGTGAATGGCGATTCAATTTGTAATTTTTCCTGAAAAAAAGGTGATTACCTGTGATGTTTGTCTAGATCTGAAACTGGCAGTGACTGGTGATTGAAATGCGGTGCCTTTTTGTGTTTCAGGTCGAGGTACGTGAACTCCCCACGATCTACAGCAACCAGGAAGAGACTGATACCAGGGTGGTTCTGTACCTCCATCATGCTGCTACCATCGGATACAAGAACGCTGTAGTCAGAACACCGGACACAGACATCCTCCTGATCCTGCTCCACCATGCCCACAACATCAAGCTGACGGTGTACCTGGATACAGGGTCAGGGAAGCATCGCCAACTTGTCAACGTCTCTGAGCTGGCAGAATCCCTGGGAGAGGACTACTGTGCCACTCTCCTGGGGTACTATGTGTTCAGCGGAGAAGACTGCACCAGTGCCTTCAAAGGGAAGGGAAAAGTCGGGCCCTTGAAAAAGCTGGAGAAGAATCCCAGGTTTCACAGGGCATTCGGTGAACTGGGTGACAACTGGGATGCCAACCCTGAGGTGGAGAGGCAGTTAGAAAAATTCACCTGTGTGATGTACGGCCAGAGTCGCGAGTCATCAGTGGACATTGTCCGTGCCAAGCTGCTACGAAAAATGGTGGGAGAGGACAAGACCCTCACATCCAAGTCCAAGGTTGATCTGGCTCGCCTTCCTCCATGCCAGTCTGCCCTGAAGCCGCACATCCAGCGTGTGAACCACCGCGTAGCATTGTACAAAAGAGCCGATCAACCTATCATCGAAAAGCCAAAACCTTATGAGGAGCAAGGATGGATAAGGACTGATGAAGGACTGTTGAAACCAATGTGGTCCAGTGGTCCCATCCTACCAACCTCACTGGTGGATCTTCTGAACACAGGAGAGCACGAAGAGGAGGAGGAAGAGGAAGGAGAAGAAGAGTTTGACTCTGACGATTTCGATGAAAATGATGATGACTGACTCAGTGTAGAATCACTAATGCTAATGATGTTTATCTAAAACAAGCAAGAGAAGAGTGGTCACATTGAGTGCTAGGACTATTTTGACAGTTGTAATATTTAGAAAAATAAAACTTTGTGTTAACGTCTGTGTAGACGGACCTTAATATGAGTCTATTATTTCGTAAAACTGTGATTATTTTGTAAATAAAGCACTAATTAGCATACTAGTATACCATAGACACATGTAATCATGTTATGAATAGTTCTATCATGATCTATGCCCTTCAAAACATGGGTCTAGACACCTTCATTTTTCAATTATCTGCAATATTGGCTGAGATATGTCAAAAATCGTTTTTTTGATAATGGCAGCAGTAATTTGCATAAAAATGGTATGTGGGACATTTTTTCAGCTTGGGGCCATAGCTAGTCATTTTCTACACATTTTTTCCAATCTAGAAACACTGATTAGAAGTATATCTCCGGGGGGTGCAGGGGGACCTAGTCTGTTCTTCCTTAAATCTGAGGCTGCAGCGAATAAGATGATAGAGAAAGGCATTGTTGTAGGAGGGTTGTTTGTCCAAGTAGGACCACTTTCGAGCCTTGGAACACAAATCATACTCTCCAACATGCCTCCCTTTATTGCTGATCATGTGGCTGTGCCATTCTTGGAGCGATTGGGGGTGCTAAGATCACGCATTAGGCCTGTGCCTCTCAGATGTCGTGAGCCTGCACTACGTCATATCTCGTCTTTTAAAAGGCAAGTTTCCATTGAACTGTACAATGACACGGAATTTGAGGGATCCTTTGTCATTTCGTTTGAAGGCAAGAATTATGAGGTCTTTTATATGACTAATGAGCCCTCTTGTCATATTTGTAAGGCAAAGGATCACTTGAGAGCAGACTGTCCCACTGTCTCAAAGAAAGTGTCTGCTCCTCGGAGCCTTGAACAGCAAAAAGGAAATGAGAGTATTGAAGAGCCGGGGCTCTTGCTTGATACGGACGAAATGACGGGCAAGACACAAACTCGTCCGAGAAGATATTTATTCTCAAAACCAACTCGGGAACACTGAAAAGCCCGTTTATCGGGCTGCATTATAAAGCACAACCAGAAACCGAAAACCGAAAGCCACGCGCCTCAACCGAGGCGTGCTTCGGTGGTCACGTGATCAACAGGTGTAGCTGATTATACCCGCACGCGCGGCATGCTTTGGTGGTCACGTGACCAGCCACTCTGGCGCCGCGGATCCCCGCCGGTGACGTCACCGGCTGGAGCAAGGAGATTCTGATGCTGGTCTTGCTTGGGGGACCCATGGGTCGCTACAGTATCACTCCAGGTATCAGTAAAGAAGTACCTGCTCCTCGATGTCCTGAAGAGTCGAAGGAAGAGGAACGTAGTACTTCAGAGGTTTCTGTGCAGTGTCCTGGCCCTAGCTTACCGTCAGACATAGACCAATGGTAAAGTGAGGGAAAGGGAAAAGAGCACAGAAGAGAAAATCGGAGCCAGAAGATGAGGGGAATGGTGATCATGTTGATACTTCTGAAGATACAACTGATAAGGACATGGCAAAACGATCAACAAAGTCGGGTGCTCTGAAAAAAATAGAGATCATTACAGAACCTGAACAAATGGAAGAATAAATAGGTACTCGCACTCAAGTACCAGATCATGAATGTGAACGGCTGACAAGTGCAGCTAATGACCTGCCAAAGAGCGAACAGATAAGCAGAATATCTATAACTAAACCCAGTGCGGTAATGACGACCGACCCGGTGACATATCCTGACTAGGCAGAGTTAAAGGAGACAGAGGTCCGTTGTGAAAATGGTACATCACGCTGCACCAACAACAGCTGCAAAGAAGCTTCGCAATACGCCAATTGAAGCTACATCCACAGTGGAATTTCCTCAAAGAAAAAACACCACGGAATGCTCAAATGAAACTGAGGAGTCCATTTCTCTTGAAGAAAGGATACTAAAAGAACCAATCATACAAGCCTACACAGATTCTTCCAAAGATATACTTCCAAGAGTATACTTCCAAGGTCGTGCCTGTACGGATTCTTCCAAGGATATACTTCCAAGAGTATACTTCCAAGGTCGTGCCTGTATGGATTGAGGTGTTAAGTGTACTTCCTCTGTATCCAGATGATACGCAGAGAGGGAAGTCGACAGGCACGCTTCGTGGGAAATGCCTCAAATGGATGAACTCCTGCTGAACAACTGAACAACTGATGATGAACAACTCTCATCATGCCAGCTGGCTGGGTGTGGGTTCATCTCTCACCAGCCATGGCACCTCAGCAAAGGACTTCTGCGACTCACTGGGATTGACACAATCTGTCAATTTCACGACCCGGATCTCAGCCAATGTTGTATCTTCTCTTCTAGACTTGGTCATGACAAACTTCCCTGCTAATGTCTGCTGCTCTTCTTCTGCCCCATTCGGTTCTTGTGATCATGTGCTTGTTAAAGTGGACATCTCTCTGGCCATTCTCAGAGAGCCTCCTCAGCGTCGCCGAGTCTGGCATTTCACTCAGGCCGACTGGCACGGTCTTCAAGCAGCCATCAATCATCTGGACTGGTCTCCCATATCCACTGCCTCTGACATCAACTCATCCTGGGAATTCTTCCAAAGCAAACTGCTCTCTCTCATGCACAGATTTTTCCCATCTCGTCTTCAGTTGTCTTACCCTTCCTCCCGTCCATGGTACACTGAATCTTGTGGTGAGGCAGTTGCCCTGAAACAACTTGCCTTTGCCTCTTGGAAGGCTAATCCAACTGAAGGCAATCTCAGCTCCTTCCACCAAGCTCGGAACAAGTGTGTGTCTACCCTCAGGAGTGCCAGGAAGCACTATCTCTCCACACTCAAGAATGAACTCTCAAACCTGTCTCCTTACTCCAAATCCTGGTGGTGTCTGGTCAAATCCGTTTCTGGCGTTTGTTCCCCCTCCATCCCCTCCCTTACCTCAATGGCTACACAGTTGACACCGCACGTGACAAAGCCGAATGCCTCAACTCTGTGTTTGCCTCAAAATATTGTGTCTCAAACCCATCTCTCTCTGTTCCCACCTTACCCAGTCGAACCCAACTGCTCCTGGACTCTGTGTCCTTCTCTCCTGACAAGGTGGAGGAGTTTTTGTCAAACCTCGACTCTGATTCTGCAACTGGACCAGATGGCATCAGCCCACGGGTCCTAAAATACTGCTCTGCCGCTCTATCTCACCCTCTCTCTGTTCTTTTCACCCTCTCTTTTGCTCAAGGTCATCTGCCAGCATCCTGGAAATCAGCAAACATTACCGCCTTACACAAAAAAGGTGCAAAAACAGATCCTTGCAACTACAGACCAATCAGCCTGCTCCCAATTATCAGCAAAGTCATGGAATCCATCATTGCTTCGGATATCAAATCCTTCCTCTTCTCCAATGGCTTGATCTCCGATCATCAATTTGGATTCAGACCAGGTCATTCTACTCTGGACATGCTGCTTCTGCTGTCTCAACAATGGATGGAGGTCCTCAATGCCAAACAGGAAATCAGAGCCGTCTCCCTTGACATATCACGTGCCTTCGATACAGTCTGGCACCCAGCTCTGCTCACGAAACTCTCCTCCTATGGTAGCCATGGAAATCTCCATGCATGGCTTGCGGACTTCCTCTCTGATCGTAGACAACGTGTGGCCCTGAATGGATTTCTCTCATCTCCCCTTCCTGTTCAGGCGGGAGTTCCCCAAGGCAGTGTTCTGGGCCCTATGCTTTTTCTGGTCTTTATCAATGATCTCTCCGACTCTCTGGAAAATCCTCTCTATCGCTTTGCTGATGACTCCACTCTCTGCCGCTCCAATCCTCTTCCCTCAGATCGGCAGTCTGCAGCCTCCTCACTCTCTGAAGACCTGGACAGAATCACAGACTGGTCAAACAAGTGGAACATGTCTTTCAATCCGGACAAATCTCACACTCTTACTATGTCTCTCCGAAAAGATCGACTGGACAACCCTCCCATCTACTTTCTCAACAATCCTCTCCAAGAAGTTCTCTCGCTCAAGCTTTTGGGTCTCACTATCTTCCCTGATCTTTCTTGGGAAAACCACATTTCCAAGCTGGCCTCTAAAGCCAGTCGCCGACTGGGCATCCTCCGTCGTGTGAAGTCCTTCCTCGGCACACCTGAGCTCCTCACCACATACAAGGCTTTCTTCCGCAGCTCAATGAAATACTGTTCTCCCCTATGGGCCGGTGCTCCTGCCTCACACCTAGCTCGGCTTCACGCTGTTGAAACCAAAGCTTTCAGAATCATTGGAATCTCCCGTGATGAAGCTATCTCCGAGGGCCTTTCACTCACTCACCGCAGACAGGTAGGTGGTCTTTCTGTCTTCTACCGACTCCTCTCCGGCCTTGCTCCCCCAGCTCTCTCTGTGCTTTGTCCCCCAAATATTCCTACAGGTCGCACAAGATCTGCCAGCAACCCTCTAATGGTTAAACTGCCGAAATCTCGACTCCCTGCTAACCTTCACTCTTTCATTCCTCTCTTCTCCCGCCTCTGGAACAAACTCCCACACTCCCTTCAATCCCACTCCTCCCTCCAGGTCTTTAAAACAGCTGTTCACCACCATCTCTTATCTTTCCCCATCCAAAACCTTGATCTTTTCTACCCCCACTAATTCACCCCAGATCCACCTTGTTTGAAATCCAACTTCTTTCCTGGAAGTCCTGGCAGTGTCCAAAAGTTTTATACCTCTCCCACCCCCCCCTTCCCATGCCTCACCCCCCCCAAAGCCCTCTCCCTCCCACAGATCTCTCGATGTTCCTGCACTCAGATGTTGTGTTTGTGTTCGTCCCCCTCTCGCCCCATCTTGTCTACCGCTCCCCATGTTATATGTTTTATGTGTCGGTTTGTCTTTCTGTGTGATTAATGTTAGCTCTTTCACGAGCCTCGATCTTGTATACAAAAAAAAAAAAAAAAAAAAAAAACTCCCTTGGAAGTAGCATCCTCAATTCCTACAGCTTTGTCTAGTGGGGCAGCAATAACTGCACCTGTAATACCAGAGGAAGTTTCATCTGTGTTCCCAGAAGCCTCTGCTAAGCCTGTTTTAAGTAATGACGAGGTAGAGGGTGAGGCACCCAGAGAAAACAAAGCAAAGGGGAGAGACCATGAGATCTCAGAAAGTGATGATGAGAGCATTGGGGACTCAGAAGATCAAGGAGCTATGATGTCCTTTCAGTCGGAACTGCCTTCAGGGCATTTTTCTTGCATTCCTGGCAATGAAATTTTGGAGTTCCTTGAAAAAAGTTTACATATTAGGAAGAAAGTTGAAACTGCCTTGAAAAGGTGGAAAGACAACAATTTACTCATGCATTCTCTAGTTGAAGTTGAAGGCTTTGGGTGGTGAGGGGGCTTAAAGCAGTCAAAAGTTCAAGTCACACCTTTTCTAGCTGTTTCCTGAGGTAGAAAAGTTTTTTCTAGCCACTTTCCGTCGGACTGCCCACGGCCTATAACCCTCACATTCAAATCCAACCCAAACGTAAGCCTAACCCTCACGTCCCAAACAATGCTAACCCTCACATTCAAATCCAAAACCAACACTCATGCCCCAAACCCAACGCTAACCCTCACATTGAAATCCAAACCTAACCCTCACACCCCAAACACAACGCTAACCCTCACATTCAAATCCAAACCCAACCATCACACCCCAAACCCAATGCTAACCCTCACATTCAAATCCAAACCCAACACTCACACCCCAAACCCAACGCTAACTCTCACATTGAAATCCAAACCTAACACTCATACCCTAAACCCAACGCCAACCCTCACAGTCAAATCCAAACCCAACACTCACACCCCAAACCCAACGCTAACCCTCACATTCAAATCCAAACCCACCACTCACACCCCAATTCCAACGCTAACCCTCACATTCAAATCCAAACCCAAACCAACCCTCACATCCCAAACCCAATGCGAACCCTCACATTCAAATCCAAACCCAACACTCACACCCCAAACCCAACGCTAACCCTCACATTCAAATCCAAACCCAACACTCACACCCCAAATCCAACCCTCACACCCCAAACCCAACCCTTATCCCAAGATCATAAATCATTTTTACACAAATTTTTGTTTGAAATAGCTCAATTTTTTTATTTGAACAGTTCAATATAATAGATAATACACGGTGAATTAAAGACAATCCAATGGAGTATTTCAACTCGATAAAGTTTTTTTTTCTTCTCTTCCTGTTCTGACTCGAGTGAATTTTCAGTTGTTTCGGTTTGAAGAAGTAGAAAGAGGGACGGAGATGTATTGTAAATGTCTCAAGAAATCCCAGGTCTTCCCAGCACTGTCTTGATATTGCTGAAAAATAATAAATAAATGCATTGCTTCACCATGTCAAATTAAGTAATAAATCATTTAATTATTTTTGAACCAATTGAATTTAACTCATTCACTCTGTGTTATTATTCACTCATAGAGTTACTCACTCTATGAGTGTTATTCACTCATAACACTCTAACATATCTTCGGATATGAAATCTTTCCTCTTCTCCAATGGCTTGATCTCTGATCATCAATTTGGTTTCAGACCAGGTCACTCTACTCTGGACATGCTGCTTCTGCTGTCTCAACAATGGATGGAGGTCCTCAATGCCAAACAGGAAATCAGAGCTGTCTCCCTTGACATATCACATGCCTTCGATACGGTCTGGCACCCAGCTCTGCTCACCAAACTCTCCTCCTATGGTATCCATGGAAATCTCCATGCATGGCTTGCGGACTTCCTTCTGGTCATAGTCAACGTGTGGCCCTGAATGGATTTCTCTCATCTCCCCTTCCTGTTCAGGCTGGAGTTCCCCAAGGCAGTGTGCTGGGCCCTGTGCTTTTTCTGGTCTTTATCAATGATCTCTCCAACTCTCTGGAAAATCCTCTCTATCTCTCTGCCGCTCCATTCCTCTTCCCTCAGATCGGCAGTCTGCAGCCTCCTCACTCTCTGAAGACCTGGACAAGAAGTTCTGTCACTCAAGCTTTTGGGTCTCACTATCTGCCATGATCTTTCTTGGGAAAACCACATTTCCAAGCTGGCCTCCAAAGCCAGTCGCCGACTGGGCATTCTCCGTCGTGCGAAGTCCTTCCTAGGCACACCTGAGCTCCTCACCACATACAAGGCTTTCATCCACAGCTCAATGGAATACTGTTCTCCCCTATGGGCTGGTGCTCCTGCCTCACACCTGGCTCGGCTTCATGCTGTTGAATCCAAAGCTTTCAGAATCATTGGAATCTCCCGCGATGAAGCTATCTCTGAGGGCCTTTCACTCGCTCACCGCAGGCAGGTAGGTGGTCTTTCTGTCTTCTACCGACTCCTCTCCGGCCTTGCTCCCCCAGCTCTCTCTGTGCTCTGTCCCCCAAATATTCCTACAGGTCGCACAAGATCTGCCAGCCACCCTCTGATGGTTAAACTGCCGAAATCTCAGCTCTCTGCTCACCTTCACTCTTTCATTCCTCTTTTCTCCCGCCTCTGGAACAAACTCCCACACTCGCTTCAATCACACTCCTCCCTCCAGGTCTTTAAAACAGCTGTTCACCACCATCTCTTATCTTCCCCCATCCAAAACCTTGATCTTTTCTACCCCCACTAATTCACCCCAGATCCACCTTGTTTGAAATTCCAACTTCTTTCCTGGAAGTCCTGGCAGTGTCCATATGTTTTATACCTCTCCCACCCCCCCCCTTCCCATGCCTCCCACCCAAAGCCCTCTCCCTCCCACAGTTCTCTCGATGTCTCCATGTCTCTCGGTCCCTGCTCTCAAATGTTGTGTTTGTGTCCTTCCCCCTCTCTCCCCATCTTGTCTACCGCTCCCGATGTTATTTGTTTTATGTGTCTGTTTGTCTTTGTGTGATTAATGTTCGTTTTTTCACGAGCCTCGATCTTGTATTTAAAAAAAAACAAAAAAAAACTCATCAAGCAGCATCCAACGAAGAATGACTGATATGTTGAGAACCCAGAGTCTTCTTGGGAGAACCCACTTTTCAACTATCCAAAATGGAACTCACCTTCCAAGTCTCCAAAATCGAACCCACCTTTTGAGTCTCCAATGCAAAACTATTCCTGATTTTACCAAATTTCCCGAGTCTCTTTAGGTAGGTCGGTAGGTCTCACACTGTGAGCCATCTTGGCAGAACTCTTCCCCCCTCCCTCCCCCCCCCCCCCCTCAATTGCCCGAGTCTCCTGAGGTAGGTCTCACACTGTGAGCCATCCAGGCAGATCTCCCCCCCCCCCCCCCCCGTCTCCCAATTGCCTGAGTCTCCTTAGGTAGGTCTCACACTGTGAGCCATCTAGGCAGAGCTCTTCCCCCACCACCCTCCGAGTCTCCTTCGGTAGGTCTCACATTGTGAGCCATCTAGGCAGAACTGTTTTCCTGATTTTCCCGAATTTTGTCGTTCTCCAAGGTACAACTCATTTGGTGGGTCATCAAAGTAGAACTTGTGTGCTGGGTCATCAAGGGAGAACTCTTTTTGTTGGTCTCAAAGGTAAAACGCATTCGCTGGGTCTTGGCCGTTCAAAAGGTGGCAGCAGCTAAAAGGAAGGTGAAAAAAAGGTTTGAGATGAGGGTGAAGTTTAAATGTGTTTGTGCAGTGATGAAGTCAATACAGTAGCCTAATTAAGTCATGCATGATGTACAGTAAGGAAGTCATGCATGATGCACAGTAACAAAGTCACAAAAAGGACGCGAGTGATTATATAAAGTCCATGGAGTGTTTATCGTACCTTAGTTCTGGAGACTGATGTTCAATTAAAAAATTTTGAATTCGCCATCATCAACAACCTGGCATTTCTTTTTGTATTCTTGGAGCGCTTGCACGGCGGAAAGATGACAGAGTCGCTGCCAAGCATTTCATCTTCGTCTCCAGCGGCCATTACGATGACTTCTTTCGCTGCACACACATCAGCACAAGCACTCAATAGCATCGTCACCATAATCTCCATCATTCTGCTGCCTCCCAACACAATCCTGGAATCCTGGAATGAATATCTGTCGATCTCTTTTGCTGCGCCTCCCCTCTCCCTCGTTTTCTGTATTTGAGTTCATGTTTTATTTCACTTTTCTCTGCAGTTTCACATCTGGATTTTCTTAATCACCAACTCCCAATGGACGAGCAAGAATGTTTACGTTCTGTCACTTTACAAGGGAATTTAAGCAAGTTGATCCATCGTTCCTGTGCCTCATGCCGAGCCCACACATCCCCACTTACTGTACGAATTTTAAAATAATAAAACCTCATCTGATGGCCGAGAAGCGAACCATGATGAACTCCTCCGGAGAAGGAAGCTTGAGTCACCTGTCACTGATTGAGAGTGGAATTGTGAAAAAATTAATTTTAATGATCATCCAGGTGTACACTTGACTTCTGTATGGATACATTAACACTCATGCCAGACTTCCACCAAATTGGAAGATTTGTTTGGTGCTTGGATGGCTTTGAGTGCAGCAAAATATTGGTTTGTTTTCAACACTTCTGAGACGCAAAGAAAATGGGACACGATGGAGGTGAAGAACGTTGAGCTTCGACAAAGTTTGGAATAATTGGTAATGTAAGGCAAGATTCTTGGCAACTTACGTTCTAACTTGTAAGATGGTTTCATGTAGGAGGGTGGTGGAGGAGGGAACGAGCGCCTCTTCTGAGGGGCCTTTGGAAAAACAAAATATGAATGATTAAATACATTGATGTCTTCATCAGTTTGATAACTTGTTCAGGAAAGGACACATCAGGAAATGCACTGATGGAACATATGTAATCGAGAAAAGCTTGAATTAGCTGATCCAATCCAATCGAGGGGAGTTAAAATTCTTGGGAATGATCCTTCATGGGGAATGACTGAACCAATAAGTTACTTTCCCAGCAAAATTATAATTACAATTATTTCCACATGCCTTTCGCCAAATAATACAATTACAGTTATAAGGATATTCCTCTTCATCAAAGGAAGAATTAACAGCAATGTCTCTCAAAGACGAAGTGCCAAATTTATTTCAACTTATCATGTTCATCTTCGGTTGGCTGTGTTTGTCACCTGTATGTTCACTCCAACTTATCCAAAGTCCTCAAGAATGCTTACCTGTTGAAGGTCATGAATATGGTAGGGCACCTCAGCACCATGCTGCTGCTGCTGCAGCCCTTGATCGACGTGAGGCCTCTGCTCCTGGTGAAATCCCTGAACACCATGTTTCTGTTCACGGTGCTGCTGTTGCTGCCCATAATCACGGCGAGGTTTCTGTGCCTGTTGCAGCCCTTCAACAACATGCTGTTTCGGTTGCTGCTGCTGCAGCCCTTCAACAACATGCTGTTTCGGTTGCTGCTGCTGCAGCCCTTCAACAACATGCTGTTTCGGTTGCTGCTGTTGCAGCCCATTTTCACGGTGAGGCTTCTTTTGTTGCTGATGAGTCCTGCCAACACCGTGGGGTTTCTGTTCAATTCCCACACTTTTCTTTGCTGCCTGCCTTTGCTTCTTTCTTTGTTTTTTCAACAAGAGTTTTTCCTTTGTTTTCACCAGCTGTTCTTCTTCCTGCTTCAGCCGTTGACTCTCATCCCAATTCCGCGACAACTCATTGGCATTCTCATACCGTAGTTGCTGCCGACGCAGTTTCCATTCACCAACCTTTTGCACAATCATTGCTTCTTTCTCCTCTACCCCAACATTTGATTCCTCCTCCTCCACACAAACACTTGCTTCTACCTCCTCTACTCTAACACTTGCTTCTAACTCCTCTACACCAACACTTGCTTCTACCACCTCTACACTAACACTTGCTTCTCCCTCTTCTACACCAACACTTGCTTCTAACTCCTCTACACCAACACTTGCTTCTGCCTCTACACTAACACTTGCTTCTACCTCCTCTACACTAACACTTGCTTCGACCTCTACACTAACACTTGCTTCTACCTCCTCTACACTAACACTTGCTTCTACCTCCTCTACACTAACACTTGCTTCGCCCTCTGCACTCACACTTGCTTCTACTTCCTCTTTCATCTCATGAAATTTCTCAAACGGATCTTTTATTCCCTGATCCGTCACCGTGTGTTTTTCCTGTTCTCTTCGCTTTTGCTCACTTTGCCTGTTGCAGCCCTCCTCGTGTTCCCATGCAAGCGCATCGTTTTCCATTTTACAAATCTCTTGCTCCAGTCGATGTGCCTCTTGCTCTCTGCACAACAACTCTTCCTCTTTTCTTGTCTTTGTCTCTACAAATTGTTCTTGCCGCACACGATCCCCTTCTACAATTCGGTGTACCGCTTTCTCCCTTCTCTCAACTTCCCGTTCTCGTTCGCTAACCTCTTCCTCTTGTCGGTGTGTCTCAAGCTCTCTGTGCTTTATCTCCGGTTCTTTTAACGCCTTCATTTTTTCGAATCGAGCCTGCAGTTGTTCGCACTCCATTCCCTTTTTCCAAATCTGTTTCTCTAATTCCTCCACCATGCACTCACTCTTTAGAACTTCTTGCTCTTTTGGTCGGATCTCAAGCATTCTTCGTGTATGCTCCTGACATACCGATTCCTTCCATTGTACAAATTCCGCATGTTCTTTCTGATCTTCCAGTTGGATTTGCCTCCACTCTGCCACCTTTGTTTCCTTTAGCTTTTCATCATGACTTTTCATCTGCTCTTCCTCATCTGTTTTCCTTATTTCCTCTTCCATTTGCTGTTCTTCCTCTATTTTCTTCTGCTTTTCTTTCTCTTTCATCCATACCTCTTCCTCATATCTATGTTGCACATCCTTTGCCTGCACCTGTTGCTCTCTGAGCTGAACTAATAGCTTTCTTTCTTTCAGTTCTTCTTCTTTTCGAAACAACTTTTCACGCCTTTCCTGCACTTTTTCTTTCTCTCTCAGCCACAACTTTTTTGGCTCTAATTGTTGTTCCTGCAATTCTTGTTTAGCTAACAATGCATTTCTTTCTTTTATTATTCGATCCAGCTGTTTCTTTACTTCCTGCATCTCCATTACTTCCGTTTCTTGAACCTCCTCAGGCAATGGCTGCTCTTGCTTCCCCATTTTTTTCTGCAAATGTCTCCGGCCACATCGAAAACTGCAAGAAACAAAGACGGTACTTGTCAGTTTGAGCTAAAATCAAGTGCGGCATCTATTATATAATGTGAAGTGTGGTGTCTGCCTATGCATTTATATGGTCGCACGTTCAGCTGTCCCCCGTTTCCGGCGGTGGCTTTCCACGCTGCGTTTGAAAAGCTCCGCATGCAGGCAAAGTTCAACATTCAACCAGAAGAAATGCATGATACCAAACGAGATACATTACCTTCACAAAGTATTCACACCCCTTGACTTTTTCACATTTTATGTTCCAGCCTGAATTCAAAATGGATTAAATATATATTTTTTGTCACTGATCTTCACATTTTACCCCATAATATCAAAGTGGCATTTTTAAAATTGTCTACAAAATAATTTAAAAGGAAATACAGAAATATCGAATTTACATAATTATTCAACTGAGTCACTACTTAGTAGAAGCTCCTTTGGCAGTGATTACAGCTTCAAGTCTTCTTGCATATGTCTGTATTGGCTTTGCACATATGGATTTGGGGAGTTTCTCCCATTCTTCCTTGAAGATTTGCTCAAGCTGCATCAAGTTGGATGGAGAGCGTCGGTGAACAGCAATCTTTAAGTCATTCCACAGATTCTCAATGGGATTCATGTCTGGGGTTGGCTGGGCCACTCAATGACTTTCACATTCTTGTTCTAAAGCCATTCCAGTGTTGCTTTGGCTATACGTTTGGGGTCATTGTCCTGTTGGAACGGAAATCAGGTTTCGGTCAGGTCAGTCTTTTGGGACTGCCACTGGTAACATGTAACCCAGTGCTACCTGCCGCATGGTCAGGTTATCGGTGACTAAACCGACACCCATCTCTGGCTTTGTTAATGGGGAGGGTGACTGTGACACCCTGACAGGATCAAAAACAACACCTGGCAAAGGGCGGATGAGCTCCCATAGGGAGCCAATGGCAATCCAGTAAGGAGACGGTGTCTCCAAAAAACACCCATCTGGTTTGGACAGGTTCAAGTCACACCAAAGACTTTTAAAATGGTACGTGCTGCTTCCTTGCTTGAAAAGGATAGGGCACTGATAATGCCCATCGGTTTGCATTGATGATGAGGAGGAAATTTCTCAAGGAAATGCCCTGCTGAGTACAGTGAGAAAAGCGGCGCCCTTGTTATGACGGCTCTGGTATCCAGAGTATCCCGGCAAGTGACGGTAACTCTAAGTGTTTGTCTCGTCAGCATGTCTGTCTGTGTGTGTGTGTGTGTGTGTGTGTGTGTGTGTGTGTGTGTGTGTGTGTGTGTGTGTGTGTGTGTGTGTGTGTGTGTGTGTGTGTGTGTGTCAGCTCTATTACAAGCCTTAGCCCTATTATAATAAAATAAATCTTCGCCACAGTCTAAGCTCTAAGGTCTTTTGCAGTCTGAACTCCGAAGCAAGTTCTGAAGGATTTGATTGTGCTTAGCTCCTATCTTTGTTCCCTCTATCCTTACAAGTCTCCCAGTCCCTCACGATGACAAAACACCCCATAACATGATGCTGCCACTACCATGCCTCACGGAAAGAATGGTATAAGATGGGCGATGAGCTGTGCTCGGTGTAGTAGCGCTTTCCATTCAGGCCAAAGAGTTCAATTTTCTTCTCATCAGACCACAGAATATTTTGCCTCATACTCTCAAGAGTCTTTCACCTGCCTTTTTGCAAACTCCCAGCATGCTGTCATGTTCCTTTTTCTCAGGAGTGGCTTCCATCTGTCCACTCTCCCATAAAGCCTAGATTTGTGAAGTGCTGCAGAGATTGTTGTCCTTCCGGCAGGTTCTCCCATCTCAGTCAAGGAACTCTGTAGTTCTGTCAGAGTGTTTTTTGGGTTATTGGTCACCTTCCTGACCAAGGTCCTTCTCGCCCGGTTACCCAGTTTGGTCAGACGGCCAGCCCTAGGAAGATTCTGAGTAGTTCCATATTTTTTCCATTTCCGAATGATAGAGCTCACTGTGCCATTGGCAACTTTCAACTCGAGAAATTGTTTATACCCTTCCCCAGATCTCTGCCTCCTCACAATTCTATCTCGGAGTTCTACGGAAAGTTCCTTGGACTGCATGCACTGACGTCACTAGGGGGGTGCGGGGGGGGCGGGTTGCGGACCGCACCGGGTGACACTATCAGAGGGGGTGACGCCAAATTTTTGCAGTTTCAGCAGAAATTTATTAATTTTTATAAAAATATCCCTGAAGTTAGTTATAACAACAAAAACATTTTCCGTAAGCCCAGCTTACATCTATCAATATACCTACAAGGCTAAAACTCCATGCTAATTTGCTTTTTGAACCTTGTAATGCGCTCCGGTCAGAGCGGTCATTATTACCCAATTACAATGACGCTTCGAATCACGTGGTTTCGTCTGCACGTGCCACAACCCACAAGCACGCGCTGTTTTCGTTGCCGCTGGTGTTTTTATAGTCGCTGCTTTTGTCAAATTTTCTGGTGTTTTAGCTACAATATTGTGGTAATTAGTATTTGTGAACCTATATCAATAACCTTTTTGAGAATGAAGTCGTAATTAAAGGAAAAGAAGGAGAAAATAAAAAAGGCTTCCACTCATTTACTAATAATGTTGAAACTAATAATGTTGTAATTCAATGTGGAAAGATTTTACAAAACAATTTTGTTGTTAGTATTCATATAATCTAAGAAATATTACTGTAATGACTGCCAACCAGATGAGTTTTCATAACCAAGCAAACCTTTCATTTCGGTTTTGCCATGCTAAAGGTTATGGCGGTGTAGCAGCTGTGGGAATGAGGTTTTAACGGTGGTTCATACCTTGTTTTTCTTAACAGCACTTTACATATTGATTTTTGTGACGTACACCGGCAACATTAGGCCCCATAGCTATTTCCATCTTTTAATTAGTGAAGTCTTTGTAAGTTTCACGATCTGGAGCACGATCATGTGGTGACGCGACTTGTAGCGGCCATGTTTGGTCTACGAACCGGAGAACATTGTGCTGAGAGTGAACACTGAAGTCTTGCGTGAGATTAAATAAGGATCCATAGTTGGTATGTAATCAGTAATCTCATTCGTTTCCTTGATACATAAAACGTTTATCACATTGGTCGTTTAATCTTTAAAGGACATTTGTTTCTATAAATGGAAGAATTCGATTTGAGGTGTAATCATTGTTAACGTTCCTTATTCGCCATTGCTGTTTTCTCGTACAGAACGACAAGAAGTGTAGTTGTTTGTATCGAAGCAGAAATTGTGAATTGCAATTTCTGTAGCTTGTAATGAGATCTGTCGGTAATTTCATGCTCGTCTCATGTTGTAGTTTCACGGAGCCAACGAATAAACGGCTTCTGTGCGAGACCCAAGGTTTCCTGAGATCTCATTTGCACAGTGCTCCTCTATTACATAACCTGAACCTTTACGGTTACAATTACAGTGAAGGAATTTACAACTATTTATCACATATTATTCTATATTTTTACAACTATATATTTTGTTTGAAATATTGCTAATTTGTCTTCTTTTTTTTTATTTATTGTGCAGGGATATTCTATCATGCCACATGGAGTGCATAAATCAATATCAAAGAGGCCAAGTGGATGTCAGCAAAGGAAAGCAAAAGAGGCAAGAATTACATCATTCAAAACACTTGCTGGATCCATGCTTCAATATGTCAAAAGACCGGATGATGGCCAGGGTTCATCAAAAGACACTGCTCGTCCGTCTCCAATTGATGAAGCTGAATCTTCTGATGCTAGCATGCATTCTGCAGAAGAGCAAGGAGTGGAAATGGCAGAATTTGAAGCAGAAGAGAGTGCTGAAAGTGACTCTAGCCATGATACTGTAAATGAGATGAGTGACGTCAAGGAGAAAGATTTGCAAATTTTATGTGATGTTTCTTTCTGGGAGATACCAGTTCCAGATCATTTTCGGGTTGAAATCATCAAAAGGGGAAGTGCTTTTTTCCAGAACAAAGATGGGCCTTTCAGTGTTGCGGCAATTCAAGATGCAAAAGCAAAGGGAGATGTGCGCCAGCTTTCAAAAGAGTGGTTTTACAAGGTGATTCCAAATGGTGAGAAAATTCTGCGGTCATGGATGGTTCACTCACTCGTCAGCGAGAATTTATACTGTTTTTGCTGCCGACTGTTTGCCGTTAGTGCCACAGATACGACATCCAAATTTGTGACTGGGTTTCAGAAGTGGTGGAAACTGAGCCTGAAAGTACATAACCATGAGACATCCGAAGAGCACCGACGTTGCCTTGAAAAGTGGAAAACATTTGCAGCAGGACTGAGGCTGCACAAAACCATTGACGCTGAAACTATTGCTTTGATGGAAATGGAGAAGAAAAAGTGGAGGGACATCTTGCACAGATTGCTTGATATCACATTGTTTCTTGCCGAGCAGAATCTGGCATTCCGTGGCCACAAGGAAGATGAATCTTCATTGAATAAAGGGAACTTTCTTGAGATGGTTGAGATGCTTTCAAAATATGATCCAGTGCTGAAAGAGCACCGAATGAGATTAAAGCGCAGCACATGTAAACTTAAAGTATCAGTCTCTTATCTTGCACCAAAAACTTACAATGAGTTTACAAGTGCCCTGGCAAATCATGTGAAGGAGAAGCTTGTCATGGACATAAAGTCTGCGAAGTACTTTGGGATCATGTTCGACAGCACACCTGACATATCACATACTGATCAGATGTCCGAAGTGATCAGATATGTAAAAATCAACAATAGGAACGTTGAAGTGAAAGAAGTATTTCTAGGATTCTATTTTTATTACTGAAAATAAGAGGCCGATGCTTGAGTGCATTGATCGCTTTCATTCTGAACTCCAGATAAGATCAAGAGCCATGAAAGAAGTAGCAGCCATGTTTGAGGCTGTTCAAGTGAAGTCTCATATCTGCCACTGAAGAAGAGTTAAAGGTGTCCATTCCAAAATTGACCACTTTCTATGATGAGGTATCCGAGAGTGAACTTTTAATAGAAATACCAAGGCTGAGAAGGCACCTGAAAGCAGCAGAGATTGATCTGGAAGAAGCCAAATATTGGGCAACATTAGACGTTTTGACATTCATAGCTGAATGGGACTTCGTAGAATCTCTCCCAACCGTTTCACGAAGCCTAAAATTATTTCTGACGATCTGTGTGTCTGTGGCTTCATGTGAGAGGAGCTTTTCAAAGCTGAAACTTAAAAATAACTATTTGTGATCTACCATGGGACAGTCGAGGCTTTCCGATCTTGCGATATTATCAATTGAAAGTGAGTTGGCGAAAGGCATTGATTTCGACGAAGTGATTCACAAGTTCGCAGCTTTTAAGGCCAGGAAAGGAAAGTTCTGAATTAGTCGAGATGTTCACCAAGTGCTGAAATGCTTGTGTATTTGTTCCTGTTTATTTTTATGGTATTATTTCATTTATGAGTATATTTCCATATGCATTTGTCTACAAGTTCGACATTATTTGGGCCGTTATTGATGATGCAAACCTAATCCATTAATGTATCTCTTGCAACAATAAAGTTTAACGTTAAAATCGACATAATTTTGATGTAGTTCGTAAACGTTTTTACTTCGAATTCTGTTGTTTTCTTACCGAATTTAACCACATGAAACTATGTAAATGTAAATACATTTAGGCTGTGCGTATGATATTGTAATTTAAAGGTGTAATTTTAATTTTGCTCGTTGTTTATGTCACTACTATTGCCATTGCATTCAGTGATATACGGGAATTACGTTTTACGAGTAACATTAGCACAAAAAACATGACGAAGGATTCTGTATGGTCTGGTACGGGAGGAGGTCATGGGGGGGAGGGGTGACACCAACCCGAGTGACGCCACTGACTTCATGGTCGATTTTCTGCTCTGACATGAACTGTTAACTGGGGGACTTTTATAGAAAGGTGTGTTTCTTTCTAAATCATGTCCATTCTATTGAATTGGCCACATGTGGACTCCAATCAACTTGTAGAGACATCTCGATGATGATCAAAGGAAATGGGATGCATCCGAACTCAATTTGGAGTGTCATAGCAAAGCAGTTGATGAATACTTGTTGACTCGATTTGTTATTATCTTTTCATTTGTTATTAGCTTTTCATTTGTTATTATTTTGTAAAAATTTCTATTTAAAAAAAAACAACTGATATTATGGGGTATTATTTGTAGATCAGTGATCAAAAAAAAAAATTTTAATCCATTTTAAGTTCAGGCAATTTAACAAAACAAAATGTGAAAAATATTCAAGCAAAAACATGGCCTCAAGGTACGCACACTTGTCTCTAAGCTGTCTTGCCTGGGTTTGAATCCCGACCAAGAAATACACTCTTCCCGTTGTTTCGCAGACTGTGAATCATCACTGTGTGCCATTCCTCCAATGGATGTTATACTAGGCGATGAATCTCCCGTGATGAAGCTAACTTCGAGGACTTTTCACTCACTCACCAAAGGCAGGTTGGTGGTCTTTCTGTCTTCTTCCGACTCCTCTCCGGCCTTGCTCCCCCAGCTCTGTCTGTGCTCTGTCCCCAAAATATTCCTACAGGTTGCGCAAGATCTGCCAGCAACCATCTTCTGGTGAAACTGCCAAAATCAAGGCTCTCTGCTCACCTTCACTCCTTCATTCCTCTTTTCTCCCACCTCTGGAACAAACTCCCTCACTCTCTTCAATCCCACTCCTCCCTCAAGGTCTTTAAAACAGCTGTTCACCACCATCTCTTATCTTCCCCCATCCAAAACCTTGGTCTTTTCTACCCCCGTTAATTCACCCCAGATCCACTTTTTTGAAATACTGACTTCTTTCCTGGAAGTCCAAGCAGTGTCCATGTTTTTTTTTTTACCCCTCCCCTTCCCATGCCTCCCTCCCCAAAGCCCTCTCCCCCCCACAGGTCTCCCGATGTCGCTGCTCTCAAATGTTGTACTTTTGTGCTTCCCTCTCTCCCCCCATGTTCTCTCCTGCTCCCTTTATCTCATGTTTTATGTGTCAGTTTGTCTTTTTGTGAATAATGTTAGCTCTTACATGAGCCTCGATCTTGTGTATAGAAAAAAAGAAAAATAACGGAGTCCCGTCTCCCAACATTAGTTGGTGGATGACAAAGATCCTCACTGTGTCCTCGCAAACAAAGAGGAGACGAGTTATCGGTGGGACCATGGCCAAATTACAAATTCCTGCCTGAAATACTGCTGGTAAGGCAATGGCAAACCACCCAGTACAACCCTGGCTCAGTAAGCTGCTTCGGCGGTGGCACTGATGCTCTGTGACAGAGTATGAGGATTATCACAAAGTTGAACAAACCATGTCAGCGTTGTTAATAACAGTAGCCTATATTGAAAGTCTTTGTACAAAGGTTGCAGTGTTAACCATTGAATGAAAAACCTAGAACAGGTACTCGGTAGAGAGCATACCTCCACCTGGCTGAATAGTTTACGTTTTGTTTCCCAATGATAGGCCGGATCTGGATTCGGACATGAACCAAAATCGAATCCATTTTAAGTTCAGGCCGACCCAACTGTTCCACCAAGTTTTGTCATAAATCATCCACGTTTCCAAATATCATATTATGCATCTATTTTGGCCACGTCTCTCAATGGTGAAGAATCCCAACCACATTCCCAACCTCTCCACCAAATTTCGTCCGAATCCGTCCACAACTTTTTTTGAGATATCCTGTTCACAGAGAAACAGACAAACAAACCGAGAGGGTGAAAAAGTAACTTGTGGCCTCCTTCGGTGGTGGAGATAAGACCTATATTTAGCATCGTGACCGAAAAATAACATTTAATAATTAACTACAAAGGAGTCCAAAATAAGCTTAAATTTAACTATCGTAGACTTGATGACGTAACTTGTTCACGCGTGTGGGTTAGAGTGGGTGCATGGTTGTAGACCCTATAGGTTTGTAGACCCAATGTGCATGTGGGTATATCCTGTAGACCCCATTAGACCCTTTATAACCCTGAGGAGACTAACTATTAACACCATATGGACTCTGTTAGAACTTAGACCTCTGAGATCCTAAAGAGCCCATGATACCCTGTAGGACTGTAACTGTCTTAGACCTTTGAAGACCTTTTAGACCCTTTAGACATTTGCATCTTTGTTTAGAACCCTTGGACCTCGATATAGCTTTGCACCCCTTAAGATCCTTTGGAACCCAAAACCCTTCAAGAACATTGACAAGTTACCCATTACTCGGTTAACTAAATGGACCCGAAAGACCATTTAGAACTCCTGCAACCCTGACACACTTAAGACCCCCTTAACCCTTTTGAAGTCCCCGAAGACAGACCACACAAACAGATCTATAGTTTTCTTGGAAAACACCGACTGTTCTTTTTCAGCAAGTAATGTGCAAACTCGACCCACCTAGAGGGTCGATCCTCTGCTAGTTATTTGTAAAAATTCAACGTGAATTCATTTTAAATTCCTGAGCTATCTTATCCCCTTGGATGAAAATATTGATGTTGATAGAAAGTAAAATATTGATTTAAACGTCACTTGTGTTCCTCACCACTGAGTGTGGGACTTTGTTTTGTGCATCTTCCTCTTGAACCAGGCCAATGGTTCAAATGATTGTACCACGACAAATAAAATGATCGCAATTGCGACCACCAGGACAACCCAAACTTGGGACATCATTGCTCCCTCCACAGCATCGTTCTGGAAAATCTATGGACAAGGGCAGGGACAGGAGAAACGTTTATTACATTTGAGATTAAACTAAACAATATTTTTACAATTCGAGAACAAAATCCAAAACTTGGTGACATAAAAGAACTAGAACGCCACTCAGTAGAGCGCATACTCCCGCCGTGGGTCAAGTTGGAATAATACGTTTTGTTTAACATCCTCTCTCCCCAAAACAATAAATGAAAAGGAAAGTGGGCCCTAACTGTCAGAGAATTTCTTTTGATATATCTCGGAATTAGAGGAGAAAAACATCATTTAAGAATAAGAATAAAAGCTTTAATGCAGTAAAGCAGAAAAAATCTTTCCCAAAAAAATTCCTGGATCCGGAATAATATCCTGAGCTTCACCAAAAACTAATCAATTCTTCCTTATCCCAAGGGCAATCATCCCACCAACTTTCATCCAAATCCGTTCAGAACTTTTCCAGATATCTTGTTCACAAACACACGAACATAAGAACACACACACACACACACGGACGGACGGACACGATCGAATGCATTACTCCCTGGCGGGAGTAATAAACCTGAAAATCGCAGAGGCAGAACCAGATTTATTTATTTGGTCTGGGAAGCCCATGCGAGGTTTCTTCTTCAGCCTCTCACAACCATGAGTGAATATGCGATGTTTAAAAAAAAAAAGTTGGAATTTTGCCAAATCTTTTGTATTCGTTTGTTAATATACCTCAGCCATTGACAAATCTGGAATTATAATTTTATTTGAGGTTCAAATTAACCCGGGAGATTGTGTCAAACGATGCCTGCAAGTTTGTCCATGTGATAAATAATTAATCGTCCACTGTCTAAGACTCTTCTTCTTCACGCAATAACTTCTAGTTTCCAGACCGTACATCCAATCTTCAAATTTTGCAAACTTGTTACTCTTCATGACTTCTACTACAGTAGGAAGTTTCATGTCGCTCAATGAAGTGGTTCAATAGATACAAATGTTTTTATCATTTGCGTTTAATTAACGATGTCTGCCAAACCACGTGACATATCGCAAATTCTAAAAGGACATTTTAGTAGACTGATATGCTGAACAGATTTGTGAAGTTTCCCCTCGATTGGATCACAAATGAGGGAGGAGCTAGGTTTTAAAGGTTTGTGCTTAAAAACGTCATAACTCTGAAACCATGTGATGCATGACGTCATGCTCGCTGACCTTTTTGTTCGTCATGGGGATGCGAATCTGCCTGCAAAGTTTTGCCTCGATCTGTTCAGGCGTTTTGGAGAAAATGGGATTTTAGTGTTTTTCACTCAAAACAATATGGCGGCCGAACCACGTGACCTGTGACGTCATAATTACCATTAAAATATTCTACAGACCGAGTCCCTCCTATGGTGAAAACTTGATCTCAATGGGTCCAATTATTACAGAGAAAATGTTTTTTAAAGGAAAACAGAAAAACAATTCCCCCAAAAAATTCCTGGATCCGAAATAATATCCTGAGCCTCACCAAAAACTAATCAATTCTTCCTTATCCCAAGGGCAATCATCCCACCAACTTTCATCCAAATCCGTTCAGAACTTTTCCAGATAACTTGTTCACGAACACACACACACACACACACACACACACACACACACACACACACACACACACGGACGGACGGACACGAGCGAATGCATTACTCCCTGGCGGGAGAAACAAGATGTTTGTGATTTTTTTTTTTTAGGGGAAACTTTATCATCTGTTTAAGAAAAGGGTTTAGACCCAACTTTTCAAGATGCATTCCATCACCATCATCCATCAGCCCGTTTTCAATCCAGTGGACACAGGATGAAGCCCTCATTGAACTCCCACTGGTCATATTGGTTTAGTGATCAAGGGCAGTTTTGCAACAGGGTTTGGGAAGCAATTTGTGATTTGTTCAGAATGCTGGTGATAACTCGCCTCCTCTTTGTGAGAAACGAGTGCTGGCAGACGGGTCCTCTGGCTTAACGTTCCTCCGATGATTGGGACACACACTGATGTACCACTCTGCACGTGAAACACCAGGGTGGCAGTTTATACATGGATCAAGATTCAAACCCAGGTAGGACAGCTCAAGGTGAGTGCGCAACCTGCTAAGCTTTGCCAATCCCGATATGTATTTTATCGGTTATCAATTTCCACCTTGTAAACGAGTGCAATGTGTGGTACCAGTTACACAAAAAGTATACCGTGAGTATTCCTCCATGGACACGACCATGAAGAAGCTTTTTCCTTGAACGGACAAATTCCAACTTTGCTTGGTGGGGAAAGTTAACCCGAAAACCTGCAGTTTCCAACCAAAGATAAACTCTCTTTATATTCCTCATCACAACCTCTCGACGATGAGGGATCACAACGATTTAAACATGTGGATGTTTTACTACTGAGGGACCATCAAGACCACGATGATAACACTGATTGCTGGTGCATGCCGAGCATCAACTGGGGAAACGGAAATTTAACTATTAAATAAATCGTTCAATTTCCAGTTCCCCAGGTGATGCTTGGCATTTACCAGCAATCAGTGTTATCATCCGCCAGGTGGATGGAGGTTTTGTTTTCACCCCTGTCTGTCCGTTTGTGTGTGTGTTTGTTTGTTTGTGAACAAGATATCTCAAAAAGTTGTGGATGGATTTGGACGAAACTTGGTGGACAGGTTGAGGGACTGACAAGGACAAATATATTCGATTTTGGTGAAGATCAAAATATTGATTCGGATATGAGAATTATTTAAAATTTTAAGTGATTCTTCACCTTCATCTTCAAGGGATTCTAAAGGATTATCACTCCCACCACCACCACCATCACAACCATTTTCATCACAACCACCATTATCACTCCCACCACCATCACAACCATTTTCATCACAACCACCATTATCACTCCCACCACCACCATCACACCATTTTCATCACAACCACCATTATCACTCCCACCTCTACCATCACAACCATTTTCATCACAACCACCATTATCACTCCCACCACCATCACTACCATTTTCATCACAACCACCATTGTCACACAATTCCACTCCCACCACCACCAACACAACCACCATTATCACTCCCACCACCACCATCACAACCATTTTCATCACAACCACCATTATCATTCCCACCACCACCATCACAACCATTTTCATCACAACCACCATGACGACCATTTTCATCACAACCACCATTATCACTCCCACCACAACCATGACAACCATTTTCATCACAACCACCATTATCACTCCCACCACAACCATCACAACCATTTTCATCACAACCATTTTCATCACAACCACCATTATCACTCCCACCTCCACCAACACAACTGCCATTGTCACTCACAACATCACTCCCACCACCACCATCACAACCATTTTCATCACAACCACCATTATCACTCCCACCTCCACCAACACAACTGCCATTGTCACTCACAACATCACTCCCACCACCACCAATACAACCACCATTATCACTCCCACCACCACCATCACAACCATTTTCATCACAACCACCATTGTCACTCCCACCACCACCATCACAACCATTTTCATCACAACCACCAATATCACTCCCACCACCACCATCACAACCATTTTCATCACAACCACCATTATCACTCCCAACACAACCACCATTATCACTCCCACCACCACCATCACAACCACCATTATCACTCACAACACCACCAACACAACTGTTATTGTCACTCACATCGCTCCCACTGCCACAATCAACCATTTTCATCACAACCACCATTATCACTCCCACCACCACCATCACACCATTTTCATCACAACCACCATTATCACTCCCACCACCACCATCACACCATTTTCATCACAACCACCATTATCACTCCCACCTCTACCATCACAACCATTTTCATCACAACCACCATTATCACTCCCACCACCACCATCACAACCACTTTCATCACAACCACCATTACCACTCCCACCTCGACCATCGCAACCATTTTCATCACAACCACCATTATCACTCCCACCTCTACCATCACAACCATTTTCATCACAACCACCATTATCACTCCCACCACCACCATCACAACCATTTTCATCACAACCACCATTGTCACTCACAATTCCACTCCCACCACCACCAAAACAACCACCATTATGACTCCCACCACCACCATCACAACCATTTTCATAACAACCACCATTATCACTCCCACCACCACCATCACAACCATTTTCATCACAACCACCATCATCACTCCCACCACCACCATCACAACCATTTTCATGACGACCACCATTATCACTCCCATCACCACCATTTTCATCACAACCACCATTATCACTCCCACCACCACCATCACAACCATTTTCATCACAACCACCATTGTCACTCACAATTCCACTCCCACCACCACCAAAACAACCACCATTATGACTCCCACCACCACCATCACAACCATTTTCATAACAACCACCATTATCACTCTCACCACCACCATCACAACCATTTTCATCACAACCACCATTATCACTCCCACCACGACCATCACACCATTTTCATCACAACCACCATTATCACTCCCACCTCTACCATCACAACCACCATTATCACTCCCACCACCACCATCACAACCATTTTCATCACAACCACCATTATCACTCCCATCACCACCATCACACCATTTTCATCGCAGCCACCATTATCACTCCCACCTCTACCATCACAACCATTTTCATCACAACCACCATTATCACTCCCACCACCACCATCACAACCATTTTCATCACAACCACCATTATCACTCCCACCACCACCATCACAACCATTTTCATCACAACCACCATTGTCATTCACAATTCCACTCCCACCACCACCAAAACAACCACCATTATCACTCTCACCACCACCATCACATCCATTTTCATCACAACCACCATTAACACTCCCACCACCACCATCACAACCATTTTCATCACAACCACCATTATCACTCCCACCACCACCATCACAACCATTTTCATCACAACCACCATTATCACTCCCAACACAACCACCATTGTCACTCTCAATTCCACTCCAACTACCACCATCACAACCACCATTGTCAATCACAACATCACTCCCACCACCACCACAACCATTTTCATCACAACCACCATTGTCACTCTCAATTCCACTCCCACCACCACCAACACAACCACCATTGTCACTCACAATTCCACTCCCACCACCACCAACACAACCACCATTGTCACTCACAATTCTACTCCCACTACCACCAACACAACCACCATTGTCACTCACAATTCCACTCCCACCACCACCAACACAACCACCACGACAACTAAGAATCTCCTGTCGTGTGGTGTACCTTCCCCGAGTACATTATCTCTTACAAACCCGTTACCTGCTGTGTTGGTCGCGATATTCCACAACTGAGCACCAGGATGAGGACAGCGATGAGAATCCACATCTTGTCTGCTTCTCGTCGATAACCAAATGAGCCCGAACAATGTACGTCTCTGTCTGTCATTGTGACCATGCCCAACCATAGTGACGTCACAACCATAGTGACGTGACGAATCCGGAGAATTTTTTTATTTCAAATTGATTTTTCACCATTGAGAGATGGTCGGCTCAAAAACGTTATGTGGCACGACGTTATGGACGGATTATGACCTGTGGTGGGACGCCAAATATTGAGAGGCCAGATCCTGAAAAAATGTTGACATCACCAGATTTACCATCACATCAAGTTTTAACATGACGATTACCATTTGCGTCCCAAAACGAGTGACAAATGAAACACATTTCACCATAATTTGTAAACAAAAGGAGAAATAACACACACACACACACACACACACACACACACACACACACACACACACACACACACACACACACACACACACACACACACGCTTAATGCACAATGGAGAGGAATCCACTTTTAATAAACACACATATCAGTCCGTCTCAAACCATCGTCTATCACAACCATCCATTATCACACACAACTCCACCAACACAACTGTTATTGTCACTCACATCACTCCCACCACCACCATCACAACCATTTTAATCACAACCACCATTATCACTCCCACCACCACCATCACAACCACCATTATTACTCCCACCTCCACCAACACAACTGCCATTGTCACTCACAACATCACTCCCACCACCACCATCACAACCATTTTCATCACAACCAGCATTATCACTCCCACCTCCACCAACACAACTGCCATTGTCACTCACAACATCACTCCCACCACCACCATCACAACCATTTTCATCACAACCACCATTATCACTCCCACCTCCACCAACACAACTGCCATTGTCACTCACAACATCACTCCCACCACCACCAATACAACCACCATTATCACTGCCACCACCACCATCACAACCATTTTCATCACAACCACCATTGTCACTCCCACCACCACCATCACAACCATTTTCATCACAACCACCATTATCACTCCCACCACCACCATCACAACCATTTTCATCACAACCACCATTATCACTCCCAACACAACCACCATTATCACTCCCACCACCACCATCACAACCACCATTATCACTCACAACACCACCAACACAACTGTTATTGTCACATCGCTCCCACTGCCACAATTACAACCATTTTCATCACAACCACCATTATCACTCCCACCACCACCATCACAACCATTTTCATCACAACCACCATTATCACTCCCACCACCACCATCACAACCATTTTCATCACAACCACCATTATCACTCCCACCACCACCATCACAACCATTTTCATCACAACCACCATTATCACTCCCACCACCACCATCACAACCACCATTATCACTCCCATCACCACCATCCCAACCATTTTCATCACAACCACCATTATCACTCCCACCACCATCACAACCATTTCCATCACAACCACCATTATCACTCCCACCTCTACCATCACAACCATTTTCATCACAACCACCATTATCACTCACAACTCCACCAACACAACTGTTATTGTCACTCACATCACTCCCACCACCACCATCACAACCATTTTCATCACAACCACCATTATCACTCCCACCACCACCATCACAACCATTTTCATCACAACCACCATTATCACTCCCACCACCACCATCACAACCATTTTCATCACAACCACCATTGCCACACAATTCCACTCCCACCAACACAACCACCATTATCACTCCCACCACCACCATCATTTTCATCACAACCACCATTATCACTCCCAACACCACCATCACAACCAATTTCATCACAACCACCATTATCACTCCCACATCCACCAACACAACCACCATTGTCACTCTCAATTCCACTCCAACTACCACCATCACAACCACCATTGTCACTCACATCACTCCCACCACCACCACGACCATCACAACCATCACAACCACCATTATCACTCCCACCTCCACCAACACAACCACCATTGTCACTCACGACATCACCATCACATCCATTTTCATCACAACCACTATTATCATTCCCACCACCACCATCACAACCATATTCATCACAACCACCATTATCACTCCCAACACAACCACCATTGTCACTCTCAATTCCACTCCAACTACCACCATCACAACCACCATTGTCAATCACAACATCACTCCCACCACCACCACCATCACAACCATTTTCATCACTCCCACCACCACCACCACCATCACAACCACCATTATCACTCAACACAACCAACACAACTGTTATTGTCACTCATCACTCCCACCACCACCATCACAACCATTTTCATCACAACCACCATAATCACTCCCACCACCACCATCACAACCATTTTCATCACAACCACCATTATCACTCCCAACACAACCACCATTATCACTCCCACCACCACCATCACAACCACCATTATCACTCACAACACCACCAACACAACTGTTATTGTCACTCACATCGCTCCCACTGCCACAATCACAACCATTTTCATCACAACCACCATTATCACTCCCACCACCACCATCGCTCCCACCACCACCATCACAACCATTTTCATGACAACCACCATTATCACTCCCACCACCACCATCACACCATTTTCATCACAACCACCATTACCACTCCCACCTCGACCATCGCAACCATTTTCATCACAACCACCATTATCACTCCCACCTCTACCATCACAACCATTTTCATCACAACCACCATTATCACTCCCACCACCACCATCACAACCATTTTCATCACAACCACAGTTGTCACTCACAATTCCACTCCCACCACCACCAAAACAACCATTTTCATCACAACCACCATTACCACTCCCACCTCGACCATCGCAACCATTTTCATCACAACCACCATTATCACTCCCACCTCTACCATCACAACCATTTTCATCACAACCACCATTATCACTCCCACCACCACCATCACAACCATTTTCATCACAACCACCATTATCACTCCCACCACCACCATCACAACCATTTTCATGACGACCACCATTATCACTCCCATGACCACCATTTTCATCACAACCACCATTATCACTCCCACCACCACCATCACAACCATTTTCATCACAACCACCATTATCACTCCCACCACCACCATCACACCATTTTCATCACAACCAGCATTATCACTCCCACCTCTACCATCACAACCATTTTCATCACAACCACCATTATCACTCCCACCACCACCACCATCACAACCATTTTCATCACAACCACCATTATCACTCCCATCACCACCATCACACCATTTTCATCGCAGCCACCATTATCACTCCCACCTCTACCATCACAACCATTTTCATCACAACCACCATTATCACTCCCACCACCACCATCACAACCATTTTCATCACAACCACCATGGTCACTCACAATTCCACTCCCACCACCACCAAAACAACCACCATTATCACTCCCACCATCACATCCATTTTCATCACAACCACCATTAACACTCCCACCACCACCATCACAACCATTTTCATCACAACCACCATTATCACTACCACCACCACCATCACAACCATTTTCATCACAACCACCATTATCACTCCCAACACAACCACCATTGTCACTCTCAATTCCACTCCAACTACCACCATCACAACCACCATTGTCAATCACAACATCACTCCCACCACCACCACCATCACAACCATTTTCATCACAACCACCATTATCACTCCCACCACCATCACAACCACCATTGTCACTCTCAATTCCACTCCCACCACCACCAACACAACCACCATTGTCACTCACAATTCCACTCCCACCACCACCAACACAACCACCATTGTCACTCACAATTCCACTCCCACTACCACCAACACAACCACCATTGTCACTCACAATTCCACTCCCACCACCACCAACACAACCACCACGACAACTAAGAATCTCCTGTCGTGTGGTGTACCTTCCCCGAGTACATTATCTCTTACAAACCCGTTACCTGCTGTGTTGGTCGCGATATTCCACAACTGAGCACCAGGATGAGGACAGCGATGAGAATCCACATCTTGTCTGCTTCTCGTCGATAACCAAATGAGCCCGAACAATGTACGTCTCTGTCTGTCATTGTGACCATGCCCAACCATAGCGACGTCACAACCATAGTGACGTCACGAATCCGGAGAATTTTTTTATTTAAATTGATTTTTCACCATTGAGAGATGGTCGGCTCAAAAACATTATGTGGCACGACGTTATGGACGGATTATGACCTGTGGTGGGACGCCAAATAATGAGATGCCAGATCCTGAAAAAATGTTGACCGCCAGATTTACCATCACATCAAGTTTTAACATGACGATTACCATTTGCGTCCCAAAACGAGTGACAAATGAAACACATTTCACCATAATTTATAAACAAAAGGAGAAATACACACACACACACACACACACACACACACACACACACACACACACACACACACACACACACACACACACACACACACACACACACACACACACACACACACACACTTAGTGCGCAATGGAGAGGAAATCCACTTTTACTAAACACACAAATCAGTCCGTCTCAAACCATCGTCTATCACAACCATCCATTATCACTCCCACCACCACCATCACAACCATTTTAATCACAACCACCATTATCACTCCCACCACCACCATCACAACCACCATTATTACTCCCACCTCCACCAACACAACTGCCATTGTCACTCACAACATCACTCCCACCACCACCATCACAACCATTTTCATCACAACCAGCATTATCACTCCCACCTCCACCAACACAACTGCCATTGTCACTCACATTACTCCCACCACCACCATCACATCCATTTTCATCACAACCACCATTATCACTCCCACCACCACCATCACAACCATTTTCATCACAACCACCATTGTCACTCACAATTCCACTCCCACCACCACCAACACAACCACCATTATCACTCCCACCACCACCACCATCACAACCATTTTCATCACAACCACCATTGTCACTCCCACCACCACCATCACAACCATTTTCATCACAACCACCATTATCACTCCCAACACAACCACCATTATCACAACCACCATTATCACTCACAACACCACCAACACAACTGTTATTGTCACTCACATCGCTCCCACTGCCACAATCACAACCATTTTCATCACAACCACCATCACAACCATTTTCATGACAACCACCATTATCACTCCCATCACCACAATCACAACCATTTTCATCACAACCACCATTATCGCTCCCACCACCACCATCACAACCATTTTCATCACAACCACCATTATCACTCCCACCACCACCATCACACCATTTTCATCACAACCACCATTATCACTCCCATCTCGACCATCACAACCATTTTCATCACAACCACCATTATCACTCCCACCACCACCACCATCACAACCATTTTCATCACAACCACCATTGTCACTCACAATTCCACTCCCACCACCACCAAAACAACCACCATTATGACCCCCACCACCACCATCACAACCATTTTCATCACAACCACCATTATCACTCCCACCACCACCATCACAACCATTTTCATCACAACCACCATTATCACTCCCACCTCTACCATCACAACCATTTTCATCACAACCACCATTATCACTCAACTCCACCAACACAACTGTTATTGTCACTCACATCACTCCCACCACCACCATCACAACCATTTTCATCACTCCCACCACCACCATCACAACCATTTTCATCACAACCGCCATTATCACTCCCACCACTACCATCACAACCATTTTCATCACAACCACCATTATCACTCCCACCACCACCATCACAACCATTTTCAACACAACCACCATTATCACTCCCACCACCACCATCACACCATTTTCATCACAACCGCCATTATCACTCCCACCTCGACCATCACAACCATTTTCATCACAACCACCATTATCACTCCCACCACCACCATCACAACCATTTTCATCACAACCACCATTGTCACTCACAATTCCACTCCCACCACCACCAAAACAACCACCATTATGACTCCCACCACCACCATCACAACCATTTTCATCACAACCACCATTATCACTCGCAGCACCACCATCACAACCATTTTCATCACAACCACCATTATCACTCCCACCACCACCATCACAACCATTTTCATCACAACCACCATTATCACTCCCACCACCACCATCACAACCATTTTCATCACAACCACCATTATCACTCCCACCACCACCATCACACCATTTTCATCACAACCACCATTATCACTCCCACCTCTACCATCACAACCATTTTCATCACAACCACCATTATCACTCCCACCTCTACCATCACAACCATTTTCATCACAACCACCATTATCACTCCCACCACCTACATCACAACCATTTTCATCACAACCACCATTGTCACTCACAATTCCACTCCCACCACCACCAAAACAACCACCATTATCACTCCCACCACCACCATCACATCCATTTTCATCACAACCACCATTAACACTCCCACCACCACCATCACAACCATTTTCATCACAACCACCATTATCACTCCCACCACCACCATCACAACCATTTTCATCACAACCACCATTATCACTCCCACCACCACCATCACAACCATTTTTATCACAACCACCATTATCACTCCCAACACCACCATCACAACCAATTTCATCACAACCACCATGATCACTCCCACCTCTACCATCACAACCATTTTCATCACAACCACCATTATCACTCCCACCTCCACCAACACAACTGCCATTGTCACTCACGACATCATTCCACCACCACCACCATCACAACCATTTTCATCACAACCACCATTATCACTCCCACCACCATCACAACCACCATTGTCACTCTCAATTCCACTCCAACTACCACCATCACAACCACCATTGTCAATCACAACATCACTCCCACCACCACCACCACCATCACAACCATTTTCATCACAACCACCATTATCACTCCCACCACCATCACAACCACCATTGTCACTCTCAATTCCACTCCCACCACCACCAACACAACCACCATTGTCACTCACAATTCCACTCCCACCACCACCAACACAACCACCATTGTCACTCACAATTCCACTCCCACTACCACCAACACAACCACCATTGTCACTCACAATTCCACTCCCACCACCACCAACACAACCACCATTGTCACTCACAATTCCACTCCCACCACCACCAACACAACCACCATTGTCACTCACAATTCCACTCCCACTACCACCAACACAACCACCATTGTCACTCACAATTCCACTCCCACCACCACCAACACAACCACCATTGTCACTCACAATTCCACTCCCACTACCACCAACACAACCACCATTGTCACTCACAATTCCACTCTCACCACCACCAACACAACCACCACGACAACTAAGAATCTCCTGTCGTGTGGTGTACCACACGTTATCCGAGTACATTATCTCTTACAAACCCGTTACCTGCTGTGTTGGTCGCGATATTCCACAACTGAGCACCAGGATGAGGACAGCGATGAGAATCCACATCTTGTCTGCTTCTTGTCGATAACCAAATGAGCCCGAACAATGTACGTCTCTGTCTGTCATTGTAACCATGCCCAACCATAGTGACGTCACAACCATAGTGACGTCACGAATCCGGAGAATTTTTTTATTTTAATTGATTTTTCACCATTGAGAGATGGTCGGCTCAAAAACGTTATGTGGCACGACGTTATGGACAGATTATGACCTGTGGTGGGACGCCAAATATTGAGATGCCAGATCCTGAAAAAATGTTGACATCGCCAGATTTACCATCACATCAAGTTTTAACATGACGATTACCATTTGCGTCCCAAAACGAGTGACAAATGAAACACATTTCACCATAATTTGTAAACAAAAGGAGAAATAACACACACACACACACACACACACACACACACACACTCACACACACACACACACACACACACACACACACACACACACACACACACACACACACACACACACACGCTTAGTGCGCAATGGAGAGGAATCCACTTTTAATAAACACACAAATCAGTCCGTCTCAAACCATCGTCTATCACAACCATCTATTATCACTCCCACCACCACCATCACAACCATTTTAATCACAACCACCATTATCACTCCCACCACCACCATCACAACCATTTTCATCACAACCACCATTATTACTCCCACCACTACCATCACAACCATTTTCATCACAACCACCATTATCACTCCCACGTCCACCAACACAACTGCCATTGTCACTCACAACATCACTCCCACCACCACCATCACATCCATTTTCATCACAACCACCATTATCACTCCCACCACCACCATCACAACCATTTTCATCACAACCACCATTGTCACTCACAATTCCACTCCCACCACCACCAACACAAACACCATTATCACTCCCACCACCACCATCACAACCATTTTCATCACTACCACCATTGTCACTCCCACCACCACCATCACAACCATTTTCATCACAACCACCATTATCACTCCCAACACAACCACCATTATCACTCCCACCACCACCATCACAACCACCATTATCACTCACAACACCACCAACACAACTGTTATTGTCACTCACATCGCTCCCACTGCCACAATCACAACCATTTTCATCACAACCACCATTATCACTCCCACCACCACCACCATCACAACCATTTTCATGACAACCACCATTATCACTCCCATCACCACGATCACAACCACCATTATCGCTCCCACCACCACTATCACAACCATTTTCCTCACAACCACCATTATCACTCCCACCAACACCATCACACCATTTTCACCACAACCACCATTATCACTCCCATCTCGACCATCACAACCATTTTCATCACAACCACCATTATCACTCCCACCACCACCACCATCACAACCATTTTCATCACAACCACCATTATCACTCCCAACACAACCACCATTATCACTCCCACCACCACCATCACAACCACCATTATCACTCACAACACCACCAACACAACTGTTATTGTCACTCACATCGCTCCCACTGCCACAATCACAACCATTTTCATCACAACCACCATTATCACTCCCACCACCACCATCGCTCCCACCACCACCATCACAACCATTTTCATGACAACCACCATTATCACTCCCACCACCACCATCACACCATTTTCATCACAACCACCATTACCACTCCCACCTCGACCATCGCAACCATTTTCATCACAACCACCATTATCACTCCCACCTCTACCATCACAACCATTTTCATCACAACCACCATTATCACTCCCACCACCACCATCACAACCATTTTCATCACAACCACAGTTGTCACTCACAATTCCACTCCCACCACCACCAAAACAACCATTTTCATCACAACCACCATTACCACTCCCACCTCGACCATCGCAACCATTTTCATCACAACCACCATTATCACTCCCACCTCTACCATCACAACCATTTTCATCACAACCACCATTATCACTCCCACCACCACCATCACAACCATTTTCATCACAACCACCATTATCACTCCCACCACCACCATCACAACCATTTTCATGACGACCACCATTATCACTCCCATGACCACCATTTTCATCACAACCACCATTATCACTCCCACCACCACCATCACAACCATTTTCATCACAACCACCATTATCACTCCCACCACCACCATCACACCATTTTCATCACAACCAGCATTATCACTCCCACCTCTACCATCACAACCATTTTCATCACAACCACCATTATCACTCCCACCACCACCACCATCACAACCATTTTCATCACAACCACCATTATCACTCCCATCACCACCATCACACCATTTTCATCGCAGCCACCATTATCACTCCCACCTCTACCATCACAACCATTTTCATCACAACCACCATTATCACTCCCACCACCACCATCACAACCATTTTCATCACAACCACCATGGTCACTCACAATTCCACTCCCACCACCACCAAAACAACCACCATTATCACTCCCACCATCACATCCATTTTCATCACAACCACCATTAACACTCCCACCACCACCATCACAACCATTTTCATCACAACCACCATTATCACTACCACCACCACCATCACAACCATTTTCATCACAACCACCATTATCACTCCCAACACAACCACCATTGTCACTCTCAATTCCACTCCAACTACCACCATCACAACCACCATTGTCAATCACAACATCACTCCCACCACCACCACCATCACAACCATTTTCATCACAACCACCATTATCACTCCCACCACCATCACAACCACCATTGTCACTCTCAATTCTACTCCCACCACCACCAACACAACCACCATTGTCACTCACAATTCCACTCCCACCACCACCAACACAACCACCATTGTCACTCACAATTCCACTCCCACTACCACCAACACAACCACCATTGTCACTCACAATTCCACTCCCACCACCACCAACACAACCACCACGACAACTAAGAATCTCCTGTCGTGTGGTGTACCTTCCCCGAGTACATTATCTCTTACAAACCCGTTACCTGCTGTGTTGGTCGCGATATTCCACAACTGAGCACCAGGATGAGGACAGCGATGAGAATCCACATCTTGTCTGCTTCTCGTCGATAACCAAATGAGCCCGAACAATGTACGTCTCTGTCTGTCATTGTGACCATGCCCAACCATAGCGACGTCACAACCATAGTGACGTCACGAATCCGGAGAATTTTTTTATTTAAATTGATTTTTCACCATTGAGAGATGGTCGGCTCAAAAACATTATGTGGCACGACGTTATGGACGGATTATGACCTGTGGTGGGACGCCAAATAATGAGATGCCAGATCCTGAAAAAATGTTGACCGCCAGATTTACCATCACATCAAGTTTTAACATGACGATTACCATTTGCGTCCCAAAACGAGTGACAAATGAAACACATTTCATCATAATTTATAAACAAAAGGAGAAATACACACACACACACACACACACACACACACACACACACACACACACACACACACACACACACACACTTAGTGCGCAATGGAGAGGAAATCCACTTTTACTAAACACACAAATCAGTCCGTCTCAAACCATCGTCTATCACAACCATCCATTATCACTCCCACCACCACCATCACAACCATTTTAATCACAACCACCATTATCACTCCCACCACCACCATCACAACCACCATTATTACTCCCACCTCCACCAACACAACTGCCATTGTCACTCACAACATCACTCCCACCACCACCATCACAACCATTTTCATCACAACCAGCATTATCACTCCCACCTCCACCAACACAACTGCCATTGTCACTCACATTACTCCCACCACCACCATCACATCCATTTTCATCACAACCACCATTATCACTCCCACCACCACCATCACAACCATTTTCATCACAACCACCATTGTCACTCACAATTCCACTCCCACCACCACCAACACAACCACCATTATCACTCCCACCACCACCACCATCACAACCATTTTCATCACAACCACCATTGTCACTCCCACCACCACCATCACAACCATTTTCATCACAACCACCATTATCACTCCCAACACAACCACCATTATCACAACCACCATTATCACTCACAACACCACCAACACAACTGTTATTGTCACTCACATCGCTCCCACTGCCACAATCACAACCATTTTCATCACAACCACCATCACAACCATTTTCATGACAACCACCATTATCACTCCCATCACCACAATCACAACCATTTTCATCACAACCACCATTATCGCTCCCACCACCACCATCACAACCATTTTCATCACAACCACCATTATCACTCCCACCACCACCATCACACCATTTTCATCACAACCACCATTATCACTCCCATCTCGACCATCACAACCATTTTCATCACAACCACCATTATCACTCCCACCACCACCACCATCACAACCATTTTCATCACAACCACCATTGTCACTCACAATTCCACTCCCACCACCACCAAAACAACCACCATTATGACCCCCACCACCACCATCACAACCATTTTCATCACAACCACCATTATCACTCCCACCACCACCATCACAACCATTTTCATCACAACCACCATTATCACTCCCACCTCTACCATCACAACCATTTTCATCACAACCACCATTATCACTCAACTCCACCAACACAACTGTTATTGTCACTCACATCACTCCCACCACCACCATCACAACCATTTTCATCACTCCCACCACCACCATCACAACCATTTTCATCACAACCGCCATTATCACTCCCACCACTACCATCACAACCATTTTCATCACAACCACCATTATCACTCCCACCACCACCATCACAACCATTTTCAACACAACCACCATTATCACTCCCACCACCACCATCACACCATTTTCATCACAACCGCCATTATCACTCCCACCTCTACCATCACAACCATTTTCATCACAACCACCATTATCACTCCCACCACCACCATCACAACCATTTTCATCACAACCACCATTGTCACTCACAATTCCACTCCCACCACCACCAAAACAACCACCATTATCACTCCCACCACCACCATCACATCCATTTTCATCACAACCACCATTAACACTCCCACCACCACCATCACAACCATTTTCATCACAACCACCATTATCACTCCCACCACCACCATCACAACCATTTTCATCACAACCACCATTATCACTCCCACCACCACCATCACAACCATTTTTATCACAACCACCATTATCACTCCCAACACCACCATCACAACCAATTTCATCACAACCACCATGATCACTCCCACCTCTACCATCACAACCATTTTCATCACAACCACCATTATCACTCCCACCTCCACCAACACAACTGCCATTGTCACTCACGACATCACTCCACCACCACCACCATCACAACCATTTTCATCACAACCACCATTATCACTCCCACCACCATCACAACCACCATTGTCACTCTCAATTCCACTCCAACTACCACCATCACAACCACCATTGTCAATCACAACATCACTCCCACCACCACCACCACCATCACAACCATTTTCATCACAACCACCATTATCACTCCCACCACCATCACAACCACCATTGTCACTCTCAATTCCACTCCCACCACCACCAACACAACCACCATTGTCACTCACAATTCCACTCCCACCACCACCAACACAACCACCATTGTCACTCACAATTCCACTCCCACTACCACCAACACAACCACCATTGTCACTCACAATTCCACTCCCACCACCACCAACACAACCACCATTGTCACTCACAATTCCACTCCCACCACCACCAACACAACCACCATTGTCACTCACAATTCCACTCCCACTACCACCAACACAACCACCATTGTCACTCACAATTCCACTCCCACCACCACCAACACAACCACCATTGTCACTCACAATTCCACTCTCACCACCACCAACACAACCACCACGACAACTAAGAATCTCCTGTCGTGTGGTGTACCACACGTTATCCGAGTACATTATCTCTTACAAACCCGTTACCTGCTGTGTTGGTCGCGATATTCCACAACTGAGCACCAGGATGAGGACAGCGATGAGAATCCACATCTTGTCTGCTTCTTGTCGATAACCAAATGAGCCCGAACAATGTACGTCTCTGTCTGTCATTGTAACCATGCCCAACCATAGTGACGTCACAACCATAGTGACGTCACGAATCCGGAGAATTTTTTTACTTTAATTGATTTTTCACCATTGAGAGATGGTCGGCTCAAAAACGTTATGCGGCACGACGTTATGGACAGATTATGACCTGTGGTGGGACGCCAAATATTGAGATGCCAGATCCTGAAAAAATGTTGACATCGCCAGATTTACCATCACATCAAGTTTTAACATGACGATTACCATTTGCGTCCCAAAACGAGTGACAAATGAAACACATTTCACCATAATTTGTAAACAAAAGGAGAAATAACACACACACACACACACACACACACACACACACACACACACACACACACACACACACACACACACACACACACACACACACACACACACACACACACACACACACACACACACACACACACACACACACACACACACACACACACACACACACACACACACACACACGCTTAGTGCGCAATGGAGAGGAATCCACTTTTAATAAACACACAAATCAGTCCGTCTCAAACCATCGTCTATCACAACCATCTATTATCACTCCCACCACCACCATCACAACCATTTTAATCACAACCACCATTATCACTCCCACCACCACCATCACAACCATTTTCATCACAACCACCATTATTACTCCCACCACTACCATCACAACCATTTTCATCACAACCACCATTATCACTCCCACGTCCACCAACACAACTGCCATTGTCACTCACAACATCACTCCCACCACCACCATCACATCCATTTTCATCACAACCACCATTATCACTCCCACCACCACCATCACAACCATTTTCATCACAACCACCATTGTCACTCACAATTCCACTCCCACCACCACCAACACAAACACCATTATCACTCCCACCACCACCATCACAACCATTTTCATCACTACCACCATTGTCACTCCCACCACCACCATCACAACCATTTTCATCACAACCACCATTATCACTCCCAACACAACCACCATTATCACTCCCACCACCACCATCACAACCACCATTATCACTCACAACACCACCAACACAACTGTTATTGTCACTCACATCGCTCCCACTGCCACAATCACAACCATTTTCATCACAACCACCATTATCACTCCCACCACCACCATCACAACCATTTTCATGACAACCACCATTATCACCACGATCACAACCATTTTCATCACAACCACCATTATCGCTCCCACCACCACTATCACAACCATTTTCCTCACAACCACCATTATCACTCCCACCAACACCATCACACCATTTTCACCACAACCACCATTTATCACTCCCATCTCGACCATCACAACCATTTTCATCACAACCACCATTATCACTCCCACCACCACCACCATCACAACCATTTTCATCACAACCACCATTGTCACTCACACTTCCACTCCCACCACCACCAAAACAACCACCATTATGACCCCCACCACCACCATCACAACCATTTTCATCACAACCACCATTATCACTCCCACCACCACCATCACAACCATTTTCATCACAACCACCATTATCACTCCCATCACCACCCTCACAACCATTTTCATGACAACCACCATTATCACTCCCATCACCACCATCCCAACCATTTTCATCACAACCACCATTATCACTCCCACCACCACCACCATCACAACCATTTTCATCACAACCACCATTATCACTCCCACCACCACCATCACACCATTTTCATCACAACCACCATTATCACTCCCACCACCACCATTACAACCATTTTCATCACAACCACCATTATCACTCCCACCTCTACCATCACAACCATTTTCATCACAACCACCATTATCACTCAACTCCACCAACACAACTGTTATTGCCACTCACATCACTCCCACCACCACCATCACAACCATTTTCATCACAACCACCATTATCACTCCCAACACCACCATCACAACCAATTTCATCACAACCACCATGATCACTCCCATCTCTACCATCACAACCATTTTCATCACAACCACCATTATCACTCCCAACACAACCACCATTGTCACTCTCAATTCCACTCCAACTACCACCATCACAACCACCATTGTCAATCACAACATCACTCCCACCACCACCACCATCACAACCATTTTCATCACAACCACCATTATCACTCCCACCACCATCACAACCACCATTGTCACTCTCAATTCCACTCCCACCACCACCAACACAACCACCATTGTCACTCACAATTCCACTCCCACCACCACCAACACAACCACCATTGTCACTCACAATTCCACTCCCACTACCACCAACACAACCACCATTGTCACTCACAATTCCACTCCCACCACCACCAACACAACCACCACGACAACTAAGAATCTCCTGTCGTGTGGTGTACCTTCCCCGAGTACATTATCTCTTACAAACCCGTTACCTGCTGTGTTGGTCGCGATATTCCACAACTGAGCACCAGGATGAGGACAGCGATGAGAATCCACATCTTGTCTGCTTCTCGTCGATAACCAAATGAGCCCGAACAATGTACGTCTCTGTCTGTCATTGTGACCATGCCCAACCATAGCGACGTCACAACCATAGTGACGTCACGAATCCGGAGAATTTTTTTATTTAAATTGATTTTTCACCATTGAGAGATGGTCGGCTCAAAAACATTATGTGGCACGACGTTATGGACGGATTATGACCTGTGGTGGGACGCCAAATAATGAGATGCCAGATCCTGAAAAAATGTTGACCGCCAGATTTACCATCACATCAAGTTTTAACATGACGATTACCATTTGCGTCCCAAAACGAGTGACAAATGAAACACATTTCACCATAATTTATAAACAAAAGGAGAAATACACACACACACACACACACACACACACACACACACACACACACACACACACACACACACACACACACACACACACACTTAGTGCGCAATGGAGAGGAAATCCACTTTTACTAAACACACAAATCAGTCCGTCTCAAACCATCGTCTATCACAACCATCCATTATCACTCCCACCACCACCATCACAACCATTTTAATCACAACCACCATTATCACTCCCACCACCACCATCACAACCACCATTATTACTCCCACCTCCACCAACACAACTGCCATTGTCACTCACAACATCACTCCCACCACCACCATCACAACCATTTTCATCACAACCAGCATTATCACTCCCACCTCCACCAACACAACTGCCATTGTCACTCACATTACTCCCACCACCACCATCACATCCATTTTCATCACAACCACCATTATCACTCCCACCACCACCATCACAACCATTTTCATCACAACCACCATTGTCACTCACAATTCCACTCCCACCACCACCAACACAACCACCATTATCACTCCCACCACCACCACCATCACAACCATTTTCATCACAACCACCATTGTCACTCCCACCACCACCATCACAACCATTTTCATCACAACCACCATTATCACTCCCAACACAACCACCATTATCACAACCACCATTATCACTCACAACACCACCAACACAACTGTTATTGTCACTCACATCGCTCCCACTGCCACAATCACAACCATTTTCATCACAACCACCATTATCACTCCCACCACCACCATCACAACCATTTTCATGACAACCACCATTATCACTCCCATCACCACAATCACAACCATTTTCATCACAACCACCATTATCGCTCCCACCACCACCATCACAACCATTTTCATCACAACCACCATTATCACTCCCACCACCACCATCACACCATTTTCATCACAACCACCATTATCACTCCCATCTCGACCATCACAACCATTTTCATCACAACCACCATTATCACTCCCACCACCACCACCATCACAACCATTTTCATCACAACCACCATTGTCACTCACAATTCCACTCCCACCACCACCAAAACAACCACCATTATGACCCCCACCACCACCATCACAACCATTTTCATCACAACCACCATTATCACTCCCACCACCACCATCACAACCATTTTCATCACAACCACCATTATCACTCCCACCTCTACCATCACAACCATTTTCATCACAACCACCATTATCACTCAACTCCACCAACACAACTGTTATTGTCACTCACATCACTCCCACCACCACCATCACAACCATTTTCATCACTCCCACCACCACCATCACAACCATTTTCATCACAACCGCCATTATCACTCCCACCACTACCATCACAACCATTTTCATCACAACCACCATTATCACTCCCACCACCACCATCACAACCATTTTCAACACAACCACCATTATCACTCCCACCACCACCATCACACCATTTTCATCACAACCGCCATTATCACTCCCACCTCTACCATCACAACCATTTTCATCACAACCACCATTATCACTCCCACCACCACCATCACAACCATTTTCATCACAACCACCATTGTCACTCACAATTCCACTCCCACCACCACCAAAACAACCACCATTATGACTCCCACCACCACCATCACAACCATTTTCATCACAACCACCATTATCACTCGCAGCACCACCATCACAACCATTTTCATCACAACCACCATTATCACTCCCACCACCACCATCACAACCATTTTCATCACAACCACCATTATCACTCCCACCACCACCATCACAACCATTTTCATCACAACCACCATTATCACTCCCACCACCACCATCACACCATTTTCATCACAACCACCATTATCACTCCCACCTCTACCATCACAACCATTTTCATCACAACCACCATTATCACTCCCACCTCTACCATCACAACCATTTTCATCACAACCACCATTATCACTCCCACCACCTACATCACAACCATTTTCATCACAACCACCATTGTCACTCACAATTCCACTCCCACCACCACCAAAACAACCACCATTATCACTCCCACCACCACCATCACATCCATTTTCATCACAACCACCATTAACACTCCCACCACCACCATCACAACCATTTTCATCACAACCACCATTATCACTCCCACCACCACCATCACAACCATTTTCATCACAACCACCATTATCACTCCCACCACCACCATCACAACCATTTTTATCACAACCACCATTATCACTCCCAACACCACCATCACAACCAATTTCATCACAACCACCATGATCACTCCCACCTCTACCATCACAACCATTTTCATCACAACCACCATTATCACTCCCACCTCCACCAACACAACTGCCATTGTCACTCACGACATCATTCCACCACCACCACCATCACAACCATTTTCATCACAACCACCATTATCACTCCCACCACCATCACAACCACCATTGTCACTCTCAATTCCACTCCAACTACCACCATCACAACCACCATTGTCAATCACAACATCACTCCCACCACCACCACCACCATCACAACCATTTTCATCACAACCACCATTATCACTCCCACCACCATCACAACCACCATTGTCACTCTCAATTCCACTCCCACCACCACCAACACAACCACCATTGTCACTCACAATTCCACTCCCACCACCACCAACACAACCACCATTGTCACTCACAATTCCACTCCCACTACCACCAACACAACCACCATTGTCACTCACAATTCCACTCCCACCACCACCAACACAACCACCATTGTCACTCACAATTCCACTCCCACCACCACCAACACAACCACCATTGTCACTCACAATTCCACTCCCACTACCACCAACACAACCACCATTGTCACTCACAATTCCACTCCCACCACCACCAACACAACCACCATTGTCACTCACAATTCCACTCCCACTACCACCAACACAACCACCATTGTCACTCACAATTCCACTCTCACCACCACCAACACAACCACCACGACAACTAAGAATCTCCTGTCGTGTGGTGTACCACACGTTATCCGAGTACATTATCTCTTACAAACCCGTTACCTGCTGTGTTGGTCGCGATATTCCACAACTGAGCACCAGGATGAGGACAGCGATGAGAATCCACATCTTGTCTGCTTCTTGTCGATAACCAAATGAGCCCGAACAATGTACGTCTCTGTCTGTCATTGTAACCATGCCCAACCATAGTGACGTCACAACCATAGTGACGTCACGAATCCGGAGAATTTTTTTATTTTAATTGATTTTTCACCATTGAGAGATGGTCGGCTCAAAAACGTTATGTGGCACGACGTTATGGACAGATTATGACCTGTGGTGGGACGCCAAATATTGAGATGCCAGATCCTGAAAAAATGTTGACATCGCCAGATTTACCATCACATCAAGTTTTAACATGACGATTACCATTTGCGTCCCAAAACGAGTGACAAATGAAACACATTTCACCATAATTTGTAAACAAAAGGAGAAATAACACACACACACACACACACACACACACACACACACACACACACACACACACACACTCACACACACACACACACACACACACACACACACACACACACACACACACACACACACGCTTAGTGCGCAATGGAGAGGAATCCACTTTTAATAAACACACAAATCAGTCCGTCTCAAACCATCGTCTATCACAACCATCTATTATCACTCCCACCACCACCATCACAACCATTTTAATCACAACCACCATTATCACTCCCACCACCACCATCACAACCATTTTCATCACAACCACCATTATTACTCCCACCACTACCATCACAACCATTTTCATCACAACCACCATTATCACTCCCACGTCCACCAACACAACTGCCATTGTCACTCACAACATCACTCCCACCACCACCATCACATCCATTTTCATCACAACCACCATTATCACTCCCACCACCACCATCACAACCATTTTCATCACAACCACCATTGTCACTCACAATTCCACTCCCACCACCACCAACACAAACACCATTATCACTCCCACCACCACCATCACAACCATTTTCATCACTACCACCATTGTCACTCCCACCACCACCATCACAACCATTTTCATCACAACCACCATTATCACTCCCAACACAACCACCATTATCACTCCCACCACCACCATCACAACCACCATTATCACTCACAACACCACCAACACAACTGTTATTGTCACTCACATCGCTCCCACTGCCACAATCACAACCATTTTCATCACAACCACCATTATCACTCCCACCACCACCACCATCACAACCATTTTCATGACAACCACCATTATCACTCCCATCACCACGATCACAACCATTTTCATCACAACCACCATTATCGCTCCCACCACCACTATCACAACCATTTTCCTCACAACCACCATTATCACTCCCACCAACACCATCACACCATTTTCACCACAACCACCATTATCACTCCCATCTCGACCATCACAACCATTTTCATCACAACCACCATTATCACTCCCACCACCACCACCATCACAACCATTTTCATCACAACCACCATTATCACTCCCAACACAACCACCATTATCACTCCCACCACCACCATCACAACCACCATTATCACTCACAACACCACCAACACAACTGTTATTGTCACTCACATCGCTCCCACTGCCACAATCACAACCATTTTCATCACAACCACCATTATCACTCCCACCACCACCATCGCTCCCACCACCACCATCACAACCATTTTCATGACAACCACCATTATCACTCCCACCACCACCATCACACCATTTTCATCACAACCACCATTACCACTCCCACCTCGACCATCGCAACCATTTTCATCACAACCACCATTATCACTCCCACCTCTACCATCACAACCATTTTCATCACAACCACCATTATCACTCCCACCACCACCATCACAACCATTTTCATCACAACCACAGTTGTCACTCACAATTCCACTCCCACCACCACCAAAACAACCATTTTCATCACAACCACCATTACCACTCCCACCTCGACCATCGCAACCATTTTCATCACAACCACCATTATCACTCCCACCTCTACCATCACAACCATTTTCATCACAACCACCATTATCACTCCCACCACCACCATCACAACCATTTTCATCACAACCACCATTATCACTCCCACCACCACCATCACAACCATTTTCATGACGACCACCATTATCACTCCCATGACCACCATTTTCATCACAACCACCATTATCACTCCCACCACCACCATCACAACCATTTTCATCACAACCACCATTATCACTCCCACCACCACCATCACACCATTTTCATCACAACCAGCATTATCACTCCCACCTCTACCATCACAACCATTTTCATCACAACCACCATTATCACTCCCACCACCACCACCATCACAACCATTTTCATCACAACCACCATTATCACTCCCATCACCACCATCACACCATTTTCATCGCAGCCACCATTATCACTCCCACCTCTACCATCACAACCATTTTCATCACAACCACCATTATCACTCCCACCACCACCATCACAACCATTTTCATCACAACCACCATGGTCACTCACAATTCCACTCCCACCACCACCAAAACAACCACCATTATCACTCCCACCATCACATCCATTTTCATCACAACCACCATTAACACTCCCACCACCACCATCACAACCATTTTCATCACAACCACCATTATCACTACCACCACCACCATCACAACCATTTTCATCACAACCACCATTATCACTCCCAACACAACCACCATTGTCACTCTCAATTCCACTCCAACTACCACCATCACAACCACCATTGTCAATCACAACATCACTCCCACCACCACCACCATCACAACCATTTTCATCACAACCACCATTATCACTCCCACCACCATCACAACCACCATTGTCACTCTCAATTCTACTCCCACCACCACCAACACAACCACCATTGTCACTCACAATTCCACTCCCACCACCACCAACACAACCACCATTGTCACTCACAATTCCACTCCCACTACCACCAACACAACCACCATTGTCACTCACAATTCCACTCCCACCACCACCAACACAACCACCACGACAACTAAGAATCTCCTGTCGTGTGGTGTACCTTCCCCGAGTACATTATCTCTTACAAACCCGTTACCTGCTGTGTTGGTCGCGATATTCCACAACTGAGCACCAGGATGAGGACAGCGATGAGAATCCACATCTTGTCTGCTTCTCGTCGATAACCAAATGAGCCCGAACAATGTACGTCTCTGTCTGTCATTGTGACCATGCCCAACCATAGCGACGTCACAACCATAGTGACGTCACGAATCCGGAGAATTTTTTTATTTAAATTGATTTTTCACCATTGAGAGATGGTCGGCTCAAAAACATTATGTGGCACGACGTTATGGACGGATTATGACCTGTGGTGGGACGCCAAATAATGAGATGCCAGATCCTGAAAAAATGTTGACCGCCAGATTTACCATCACATCAAGTTTTAACATGACGATTACCATTTGCGTCCCAAAACGAGTGACAAATGAAACACATTTCATCATAATTTATAAACAAAAGGAGAAATACACACACACACACACACACACACACACACACACACACACACACACACACACACACACACACACACACTTAGTGCGCAATGGAGAGGAAATCCACTTTTACTAAACACACAAATCAGTCCGTCTCAAACCATCGTCTATCACAACCATCCATTATCACTCCCACCACCACCATCACAACCATTTTAATCACAACCACCATTATCACTCCCACCACCACCATCACAACCACCATTATTACTCCCACCTCCACCAACACAACTGCCATTGTCACTCACAACATCACTCCCACCACCACCATCACAACCATTTTCATCACAACCAGCATTATCACTCCCACCTCCACCAACACAACTGCCATTGTCACTCACATTACTCCCACCACCACCATCACATCCATTTTCATCACAACCACCATTATCACTCCCACCACCACCATCACAACCATTTTCATCACAACCACCATTGTCACTCACAATTCCACTCCCACCACCACCAACACAACCACCATTATCACTCCCACCACCACCACCATCACAACCATTTTCATCACAACCACCATTGTCACTCCCACCACCACCATCACAACCATTTTCATCACAACCACCATTATCACTCCCAACACAACCACCATTATCACAACCACCATTATCACTCACAACACCACCAACACAACTGTTATTGTCACTCACATCGCTCCCACTGCCACAATCACAACCATTTTCATCACAACCACCATCACAACCATTTTCATGACAACCACCATTATCACTCCCATCACCACAATCACAACCATTTTCATCACAACCACCATTATCGCTCCCACCACCACCATCACAACCATTTTCATCACAACCACCATTATCACTCCCACCACCACCATCACACCATTTTCATCACAACCACCATTATCACTCCCATCTCGACCATCACAACCATTTTCATCACAACCACCATTATCACTCCCACCACCACCACCATCACAACCATTTTCATCACAACCACCATTGTCACTCACAATTCCACTCCCACCACCACCAAAACAACCACCATTATGACCCCCACCACCACCATCACAACCATTTTCATCACAACCACCATTATCACTCCCACCACCACCATCACAACCATTTTCATCACAACCACCATTATCACTCCCACCTCTACCATCACAACCATTTTCATCACAACCACCATTATCACTCAACTCCACCAACACAACTGTTATTGTCACTCACATCACTCCCACCACCACCATCACAACCATTTTCATCACTCCCACCACCACCATCACAACCATTTTCATCACAACCGCCATTATCACTCCCACCACTACCATCACAACCATTTTCATCACAACCACCATTATCACTCCCACCACCACCATCACAACCATTTTCAACACAACCACCATTATCACTCCCACCACCACCATCACACCATTTTCATCACAACCGCCATTATCACTCCCACCTCTACCATCACAACCATTTTCATCACAACCACCATTATCACTCCCACCACCACCATCACAACCATTTTCATCACAACCACCATTGTCACTCACAATTCCACTCCCACCACCAACAAAACAACCACCATTATCACTCCCACCACCACCATCACATCCATTTTCATCACAACCACCATTAACACTCCCACCACCACCATCACAACCATTTTCATCACAACCACCATTATCACTCCCACCACCACCATCACAACCATTTTCATCACAACCACCATTATCACTCCCACCACCACCATCACAACCATTTTTATCACAACCACCATTATCACTCCCAACACCACCATCACAACCAATTTCATCACAACCACCATGATCACTCCCACCTCTACCATCACAACCATTTTCATCACAACCACCATTATCACTCCCACCTCCACCAACACAACTGCCATTGTCACTCACGACATCACTCCACCACCACCACCATCACAACCATTTTCATCACAACCACCATTATCACTCCCACCACCATCACAACCACCATTGTCACTCTCAATTCCACTCCAACTACCACCATCACAACCACCATTGTCAATCACAACATCACTCCCACCACCACCACCACCATCACAACCATTTTCATCACAACCACCATTATCACTCCCACCACCATCACAACCACCATTGTCACTCTCAATTCCACTCCCACCACCACCAACACAACCACCATTGTCACTCACAATTCCACTCCCACCACCACCAACACAACCACCATTGTCACTCACAATTCCACTCCCACTACCACCAACACAACCACCATTGTCACTCACAATTCCACTCCCACCACCACCAACACAACCACCATTGTCACTCACAATTCCACTCCCACCACCACCAACACAACCACCATTGTCACTCACAATTCCACTCCCACTACCACCAACACAACCACCATTGTCACTCACAATTCCACTCCCACCACCACCAACACAACCACCATTGTCACTCACAATTCCACTCTCACCACCACCAACACAACCACCACGACAACTAAGAATCTCCTGTCGTGTGGTGTACCACACGTTATCCGAGTACATTATCTCTTACAAACCCGTTACCTGCTGTGTTGGTCGCGATATTCCACAACTGAGCACCAGGATGAGGACAGCGATGAGAATCCACATCTTGTCTGCTTCTTGTCGATAACCAAATGAGCCCGAACAATGTACGTCTCTGTCTGTCATTGTAACCATGCCCAACCATAGTGACGTCACAACCATAGTGACGTCACGAATCCGGAGAATTTTTTTACTTTAATTGATTTTTCACCATTGAGAGATGGTCGGCTCAAAAACGTTATGCGGCACGACGTTATGGACAGATTATGACCTGTGGTGGGACGCCAAATATTGAGATGCCAGATCCTGAAAAAATGTTGACATCGCCAGATTTACCATCACATCAAGTTTTAACATGACGATTACCATTTGCGTCCCAAAACGAGTGACAAATGAAACACATTTCACCATAATTTGTAAACAAAAGGAGAAATAACACACACACACACACACACACACACACACACACACACACACACACACACACACACACACACACACACACACACACACACACACACACACACACGCTTAGTGCGCAATGGAGAGGAATCCACTTTTAATAAACACACAAATCAGTCCGTCTCAAACCATCGTCTATCACAACCATCTATTATCACTCCCACCACCACCATCACAACCATTTTAATCACAACCACCATTATCACTCCCACCACCACCATCACAACCATTTTCATCACAACCACCATTATTACTCCCACCACTACCATCACAACCATTTTCATCACAACCACCATTATCACTCCCACGTCCACCAACACAACTGCCATTGTCACTCACAACATCACTCCCACCACCACCATCACATCCATTTTCATCACAACCACCATTATCACTCCCACCACCACCATCACAACCATTTTCATCACAACCACCATTGTCACTCACAATTCCACTCCCACCACCACCAACACAAACACCATTATCACTCCCACCACCACCATCACAACCATTTTCATCACTACCACCATTGTCACTCCCACCACCACCATCACAACCATTTTCATCACAACCACCATTATCACTCCCAACACAACCACCATTATCACTCCCACCACCACCATCACAACCACCATTATCACTCACAACACCACCAACACAACTGTTATTGTCACTCACATCGCTCCCACTGCCACAATCACAACCATTTTCATCACAACCACCATTATCACTCCCACCACCACCATCACAACCATTTTCATGACAACCACCATTATCACCACGATCACAACCATTTTCATCACAACCACCATTATCGCTCCCACCACCACTATCACAACCATTTTCCTCACAACCACCATTATCACTCCCACCAACACCATCACACCATTTTCACCACAACCACCATTTATCACTCCCATCTCGACCATCACAACCATTTTCATCACAACCACCATTATCACTCCCACCACCACCACCATCACAACCATTTTCATCACAACCACCATTGTCACTCACACTTCCACTCCCACCACCACCAAAACAACCACCATTATGACCCCCACCACCACCATCACAACCATTTTCATCACAACCACCATTATCACTCCCACCACCACCATCACAACCATTTTCATCACAACCACCATTATCACTCCCATCACCACCCTCACAACCATTTTCATGACAACCACCATTATCACTCCCATCACCACCATCCCAACCATTTTCATCACAACCACCATTATCACTCCCACCACCACCACCATCACAACCATTTTCATCACAACCACCATTATCACTCCCACCACCACCATCACACCATTTTCATCACAACCACCATTATCACTCCCACCACCACCATTACAACCATTTTCATCACAACCACCATTATCACTCCCACCTCTACCATCACAACCATTTTCATCACAACCACCATTATCACTCAACTCCACCAACACAACTGTTATTGCCACTCACATCACTCCCACCACCACCATCACAACCATTTTCATCACAACCACCATTATCACTCCCAACACCACCATCACAACCAATTTCATCACAACCACCATGATCACTCCCATCTCTACCATCACAACCATTTTCATCACAACCACCATTATCACTCCCACCTCCACCAACACAACTGCCATTGTCACTCACGACATCACTCCACCACCACCACCATCACATCCATTTTCATCACAACCACCATTATCACTCCCACCACCACCATCACAACCATTTTCAACACAACCACCATTATCACTCCCACCACCACCATCACACCATTTTCATCACAACCGCCATTATCACTCCCACCTCTACCATCACAACCATTTTCATCACAACCACCATTATCACTCCCACCACCACCATCACAACCATTTTCATCACAACCACCATTGTCACTCACAATTCCACTCCCACCACCACCAAAACAACCACCATTATGACTCCCACCACCACCATCACAACCATTTTCATCACAACCACCATTATCACTCCCACCACCACCATCACAACCATTTTCATCACAACCACCATTATCACTCCCACCACCACCATCACAACCATTTTCAGCACAACCACCATTATTACTCCCACCTCTACCATCACAACCATTTTCATCACAACCACCATTATTACTCCCACCTCTACCATCACAACCATTTTCATCACAACCACCATTATCACTCCCACCTCCACCAACACAACTGCCATTGTCACTCACAACATCACTCCCACCACCACCATCACAACCATTTTCATCACAACCACCATTATCACTCCCACCACCACCATCACAACCATTTTCATCACAACCACCATTATCACTCCCACCACCACCATCACAACCATTTTCAGCACAACCACCATTATTACTCCCACCTCTACCATCACAACCATTTTCATCACAACCACCATTATTACTCCCACCTCTACCATCACAACCATTTTCATCACAACCACCATTATCACTCCCACCTCCACCAACACAACTGCCATTGTCACTCACAACATCACTCCCACCACCACCAATACAACCACCATTATCACTCCCACCACCACCATCACAACCATTTTCATCACAACCACCATTGTCACTCCCACCACCACCATCACAACCATTTTCATCACAACCACCATTGTCACTCCCACCACCACCATCACAACCATTTTCATCACAACCACCATTATCACTCCCACCACCACCATCACAACCATTTTCATCACAACCACCATTATCACTCTCAACACCACCAACACAACTGTTATTGTCACTCACATCGCTCCCACTGCCACAATGACAACCATTTTCATCACAACCACCATTATCACTCCCACCACCACCATCACAACCACCATTATCACTCCCACCACCACCATCACACCATTTTCATCACAACCACCATTATCACTCCCACCTCTACCATCACAACCATTTTCATCACAACCACCATTATCACTCCCACCACCACCATCACAACCATTTTCATCACAACCACCATTGTCACTCACAATTCCACTCCCACCACCACCAAAACAACCACCTTTATGACTCCCACCACCACCATCACAACCATTTTCATCACAACCACCATTATCACTCCCATCACCACCATCCCAACCATTTTCATCACAACCACCATTATCACTCCCACCACCATCACAACCATTTTCATCACAACCACCATTATCACTCCCACCACCACCATCACACCATTTTCATCACAACCACCATTATCACTCCCACCACCACCATCACAACCATTTTCATCACAACCACCATTATCACTCCCACCACCACCATCACAACCATTTCCATCACAACCACCATTATCACTCCCACCTCTACCATCACAACCATTTTCATCACAACCACCATTATCACTCACAACTCCACCAACACAACTGTTATTGTCACTCACATCACTCCCACCACCACCATCACAACCATTTTCATCACAACCACCATTATCACTCCCACCACCACCATCACAACCATTTTCATCACAACCACCATTATCACTCCAACCACCACCATCACAACCATTTTCATCACAACCACCATTGTCACACAATTCCACTCCCACCAACACAACCACCATTATCACTCCCACCACCACCATCATTTTCATCACAACCACCATTATCACTCCCAACACCACCATCACAACCAATTTCATCACAACCACCATTATCACTCCCACATCCACCAACACAACCACCATTGTCACTCTCAATTCCACTCCAACTACCACCATCACAACCACCATTGTCACTCACATCACTCCCACCACCACCATCACAACCATTTTCATCACAACCACCATTATCACTCCCACCATCACAACCATTTTCATCACAACCACCATTATCACTCCAACCACCACCATCACAACCATTTTCATCACAACCACCATTATCATTCCCACCACCAACATCACAACCATTTTCATCACAACCACCATTATCACTCCCACCACCACCATCACAACCATTTTCATCACAACCACCATTGTCACTCACAATTCCACTCCCACCACCACCAAAACAACCACCATTATGACTCCCACCACCACCATCACAACCATTTTCATCACAACCACCATTATCACTCCCCCCACCACCATCACAACCATTTTCATCACAACCACCATTATCACTCCCACCACCACCATCACAACCATTTTCAGCACAACCACCATTATTACTCCCACCTCTACCATCACAACCATTTTCATCACAACCACCATTATTACTCCCACCTCTACCATCACAACCATTTTCATCACAACCACCATTATCACTCCCACCTCCACCAACACAACTGCCATTGTCACTCACAACATCACTCCCACCACCACCATCACAACCATTTTCATCACAACCACCATTATCACTCCCACCTCCACCAACACAACTGCCATTGTCACTCACAACATCACTCCCACCACCACCAATACAACCACCATTATCACTCCCACCACCACCATCACAACCATTTTCATCACAACCACCATTGTCACTCCCACCACCACCAGCACAACCATTTTCATCACAACCACCATTGTCACTCCCACCACCACCATCACAACCATTTTCATCACAACCACCATTATCACTCCCACCACCACCATCACAACCATTTTCATCACAACCACCATTATCACTCCCAACACCACCAACACAACTGTTATTGTCACTCACATCGCTCCCACTGCCACAATCACAACCATTTTCATCACAACCACCATTATCACTCCCACCACCACCATCACAACCATTTTCATCACAACCATCATTATCACTCCCACCACCACTATCACACCATTTTCATCACAACCACCATTATCACTCCCACCTCTACCATCACAACCATTTTCATCACAACCACCATTATCACTCCCACCACCACCATCACAACCACCATTATCACTCCCACCATCACCATCACACCATTTTCATCACAACCACCATTATCACTCCCACCTCTACATCACAACCATTTTCATCACAACCACCATTATCACTCCCACCACCACCATCACAACCATTTTCATCACAACCACCATTGTCACTCACTTCCACTCCCACCACCACCAAAACAGCCACCTTTATGACTCCCACCACCACCATCACAACCATTTTCATCACAACCACCATTATCACTCCCACCACCACCATCACAACCATTTTCATCACCCACCATTATCACTCCCATCACCACCATCCCAACCATTTTCATCACAACCACCATTATCACTCCCACCACCATCACAACCATTTTCATCACAACCACCATTATCACTCCCACCACCACCATCACACCATTTTCATCACAACCACCATTATCACTCCCACCTCTACCATCACAACCATTTTCATCACAACCACCATTATCACTCCCACCACCACCATCACAACCATTTCCATCACAACCACCATTATCGCCCCACCTCTACCATCACAACCATTTTCATCACAACCACCATTATCACTCACAACTCCACCAACACAACTGTTATTGTCACTCACATCACTCCCACCACCACCATCACAACCATTTTCATCACAACCACCATTATCACTCCCACCACCACCATCACAACCATTTTCATCACAACCACCATTATCACTCCAACCACCACCATCACAACCATTTTCATCACAACCACCATTGTCACAATTCCACTCCCACCAACACAACCACCATTATCACTCCCACCACCACCATCATTTTCATCACAACCACCATTATCATGGCCAACACCACCATCACAACCAATTTCATCACAACCACCATTATCACTCCCACATCCACCAACACAACCACCATTGTCACTCTCAATTCCACTCCAACTACCACCATCACAACCACCATTGTCACTCACATCACTCCCACCACCACCACGACCATCACAACCATCACAACCACCATTATCACCCCCACCACCACCATCACATCCATTTTCATCACAACCACCATTATCATTCCCACCACCACCATCACAACCATTTTCATCACAACCACCATTATCACTCCCAACACAACCACCATTGTCACTCTCAATTCCACTCCAACTACCACCATCACAACCACCATTGTCAATCACAACATCACTCCCACCATCACCACCATCACAACCATTTTCATCACTCCCACCACCACCACCATCACAACCACCATTATCACTCAACACCACCAACACAACTGTTATTGTCACTCACATCACTCCCACCACCACCATCACAACCATTTTCATCACAACCACCATTATCACTCCCACCACCACCATCACAACCATTTCCATCACAACCACCATTATCGCTCCCACCTCTACCATCACAACCATTTTCATCACAACCACCATTATCACTCACAACTCCACCAACACAACTGTTATTGTCACTCACATCACTCCCACCACCACCATCACAACCATTTTCATCACAACCACCATTATCACTCCCACCACCACCATCACAACCATTTTCATCACAACCACCATTATCACGGCCAACACCACCATCACAACCAATTTCATCACAACCACCATTATCACTCCCACATCCACCAACACAACCACCATTGTCACTCTCAATTCCACTCCAACTACCACCATCACAACCACCATTGTCACTCACATCACTCCCACCACCACCACGACCATCACAACCATCACAACCACCATTATCACCCCCACCACCACCATCACATCCATTTTCATCACAACCACCATTATCATTCCCACCACCACCATCACAACCATTTTCATCACAACCACCATTATCACTCCCAACACAACCACCATTGTCACTCTCAATTCCACTCCAACTACCACCATCACAACCACCATTGTCAATCACAACATCACTCCCACCATCACCACCATCACAACCATTTTCATCACTCCCACCACCACCACCATCACAACCACCATTATCACTCAACACCACCAACACAACTGTTATTGTCACTCACATCACTCCCACCACCACCATCACAACCATTTTCATCACAACCACCATTATCACTCCCACCACCACCATCACAACCATTTTCATCACAACCACCATTATCACTCCCAACACAACCACCATTATCACTCCCACCACCACCATCACAACCACCATTATCACTCACAACACCACCAACACAACTGTTATTGTCACTCACATCGCTCCCACTGCCACAATCACAACCATTTTCATCACAACCACCATTATCACTCCCACCACCACCATCACTCCCACCACCACCATCACATCCATTTTCATGACAACCACCATTATCACTCCCACCACCACCATCACACCATTTTCATCACAACCACCATTACCACTCCCACCTCGACCATCGCAACCATTTTCATCACAACCACCATTATCACTCCCACCTCTACCTTCACAACCATTTTCATCACAACCACCATTATCACTCCCACCACCACCATCACAACCATTTTCATCACAACCACAGTTGTCACTCACAATTCCACTCCCACCACCACCAAAACAACCACCATTATGACTCCCACCACCACCATCACAACCATTTTCATAACAACCACCATTATCACTCCCACCACCACCATCACAACCATTTTCATCACAACCACCATTATCACTCCCACCACCACCATCACAACCATTTTCATGACGACCACCATTATCACTCCCATGACCACCATTTTCATCACAACTACCATTATCACTCCCACCACCACCATCACAACCATTTTCATCACAACCACCATTATCACTCCCACCACCACCATCACACCATTTTCATCACAACCAGCATTATCACTCCCACCTCTACCATCACAACCATTTTCATCACAACCACCATTATCACTCCCACCACCACCATCACAACCATTTTCATCACAACCACCATTATCACTCCCATCACCACCATCACACCATTTTCATCGCAGCCACCATTATCACTCCCACCTCTACCATCACAACCATTTTCATCACAACCACCATTATCACTCCCACCACCACCATCACAACCATTTTCATCACAACCACCATTGTCACTCACAATTCCACTCCCACCACCACCAAAACAACCACCATTATCACTCCCACCACCACCATCACATCCATTTTCATCACAACCACCATTAACACTCCCACCACCACCATCACAACCATTTTCATCACAACCACCATTATCACTACCACCACCATCATCGCAACCATTTTCATCACAACCACCATTATCACTCCCAACACAACCACCATTGTCACTCTCAATTCCACTCCAACTACCACCATCACAACCACCATTGTCAATCACAACATCACTCCCACCACCACCACCATCACAACCATTTTCATCACAACCACCATTGTCACTCTCGATTCCACTCCCACCACCACCAACACAACCACCATTGTCACTCACAATTCCACTCCCACCACCACCAACACAACCACCATTGTCACTCACAATTCCACTCCCACTACCACCAACACAACCACCATTGTCATTCACAATTCCACTCCCACCACCACCAACACAACCACCATTGTCACTCACAATTCCACTCCCACTACCACCAACACAACCACCATTGTCACTCACAATTCCACTCCCACCACCACCAACACAACCACCACGCCAACTAAGAATCTCCTGTCGTGTGGTGTACCTTCCCCGAGTACATTATCTCTTACAAACCCGTTACCTGCTGTGTTGGTCGCGTTATTCCACAAGTGAGCACCAGGATGAGGACAGCGATGAGAATCCACATCTTGTCTGCTTCTCGTCGATAACCAAATGAGCCCGAACAATGTACGTCGCTGTCTGTCATTGTGACCATGCCCAACCATAGCGACGTCACAACGATAGTGACGTCACGAATCCGGAGAATTTTTTTATTAAAATTGATTTTTCACTATTGAGAGATGGTCGGCTCAAAAACGTTATGTGGCACGACGTTATGGACGGATTATGACCTGTGGTGGGACGCCAAATATTGAGATGCCAGATCCTGAAAAAATGTTGACATCGCCAGATTTACCATCACATCAAGTTTTAACATGACGATTACCATTTGCGTCCCAAAACGAGTGACACATGAAACACATTTCACCATAATTTGTAAACAAAAGGAGAAATACACACACACACACACACACACACACACACACACACACACACACACACACACACACACACACACACACACACACACACACACACACACACACACACACACACACACACACGCTTAGTGCGCAATGGAGAGGAATCCACTTTTACTAAACACACAAATCAGTCCGTCTCAAACCATCGTCTATCACAACCATCCATTATCACTCCCACCACCACCATCACAACCATTTTAATCACAACCACCATTATCACTCCCACCACCACCATCACAACCACCATTATTACTCCCACCACTACCATCACAACCATTTTCATCACAACCACCATTATCACTCCCACCTCCACCAACACAACTGCCATTGTCACTCACAACATCACTCCCACCATCACATCCATTTTCATCACAACCACCATTATCACTCCCACCACCACCATCACAACCATTTTCATCACAACCACCATTGTCACTCCCACCACCACCATCACAACCATTTTCATCACAACCACCATTATCACTCCCAACACAACCACCATTATCACAACCACCATTATCACTCACAACACCACCAACACAACTGTTATTGTCACTCACATCGCTCGCACTGCCACAATCACAACCATTTTCATCACAACCACCATTATCACTCCCACCACCACCATCACAACCATTTTCATGACAACCACCATTATCACTCCCATCACCACAATCACAACCATTTTCATCACAACCACCATTATCGCTCCCACCACCACCATCACAACCATTTTCATCACAACCACCATTATCACTCCCACCACCACCATCACACCATTTTCATCACAACCACCATTATCACTCCCATCTCGACCATCACAACCATTTTCATCACAACCACCATTATCACTCCCACCACCACCACCATCACAACCATTTTCATCACAACCACCATTGTCACTCACAATTCCACTCCCACCACCACCAAAACAACCACCATTATGACCCCCACCACCATCACAACCATTTTCATCACAACCACCATTATCACTCCCACCACCACCATCACAACCATTTTCATCACAACCACCATTATCACTCCCACCACCACCATCACAACCATTTTCATGACAACCACCATTATCACTCCCATCACCACCATCCCAACCATTTTCATCACAACCACCATTATCACTCCCACCACCACCATCACAACCATTTTCATCACAACCACCATTATCACTCCCACCACCACCATCACACTATTTTCATCACAACCACCATTATCACTCCCACCACCACCATCACAACCATTTTCATCACAACCACCATTATCACTCCCACCTCTACCATCACAACCATTTTCATCACAACCACCATTATCACTCAACTCCACCAACACAACTGTTATTGTCACTCACATCACTCCCACCACCACCATCACAACCATTTTCATCACAACCGCCATTATCACTCCCACCACCACCATCACAACCATTTTCATCACAACCACCATTATCACTCCCACCACTACCATCACAACCATTTTCATCACAACCACCATTATCACTCCCACCACCACCATCACAACCATTTTCAACACAACCACCATTATCACTCCCACCACCACCATCACACCATTTTCATCACAACCGCCATTATCACTCCCACCTCTACCATCACAACCATTTTCATCACAACCACCATTATCACTCCCACCACCACCATCACAACCATTTTCATCACAACCACCATTGTCACTCACAATTCCACTCCCACCACCACCAAAACAACCACCATTATGACTCCCACCACCACCATCACAACCATTTTCATCACAACCACCATTATCACTCCCACCACCACCATCACAACCATTTTCATCACAACCACCATTACCACTCCCACCACCACCATCACAACCATTTTCATGACAACCACCATTATCACTCCCATCACCACCATCCCAACCATTTTCATCACAACCACCATTATCACTCCCACCACCACCATCACAACTATTTTCATCACAACCACCATTATCACTCCCACCACCACCATCACACCATTTTCATCACAACCACCATTATCACTCCCACCTCAGTAGTGTAATAATGTTGGTTCTGGGACACCCCAAATCCCCATTCACTTACATGTTAATTTTTCCATTCCCTCATTGCCCCTAAACACCTCTATTTCTCTCACCCTGTTCTTTACGAACCTTCTAACCTTTTGACATGTTATCCTTATTCATTAGACCACTTAAACAATGGTCCTTCTGTGTGAACCTGTGATCCTTCTGACCTTATGGACCTTTTAACCTTTTACTCTTGATATCATCTGGTGAATCATCTTTGACCCACTCAAACAATGACCCTACAAATATTTGTTTATGTGTGGGAAATAATTTAATTCTCCTACAACTCTCCTCACCGTCTAATACATTAACAAAAAATATGTTTGAGTTTGGTTCTTTATCAAGATATTTTAACTGAGCTAAAATAAAATGATAAACCTCCCTCAATGTTCTTGTCTGAGCGCCTCCTCTCCCACATACCATTTTTAAATTAATGTATGTATTTTCCTGACAACCATCAAAGTTTTCCGTCCACTCAAAAATATTTTTATCTTTTTTACCCAACTCACCGGTATTTAAATTAATTCTCTTATTTGTTTTGTGAACTTTTTTACCAGTTGCCTTTTCAATTATACCTATTTGATATTTTTCACATTCATTATGTTTTCCATTTATATACCAAGGTTGATTACACCTCCACTCTTTAGTCTGGTTGATACTTGGTTTAATCATTTATATAATAGTAAAAAAGGCGGCGGTAGCCCGTTAAAATCCCCAACCCCCCTTTTTAACTTTTCACTTATATATATCTTATCACTTATATATATATCTTATCACTTATGTATATCTTATCACTTTTATATATCTTATCACTTATGTATATCTTATCACTTATATATATCTTATCACTTATATACTTATATAACCATAAGGGAGACTATCAATTCCATTTTCTAAAATAAACCTCTTATCATCAAAAGCCCCCAATGCTTTCTTATTTATCTCTTCTGAATATAATTGATGTTTATAACTTCTTATTCCATTAATCTTTCTAAACTCTTCTTTCTTTGTTGTTAAACAGTTATAATAATCCTTAAAGATTATTGTTTCTTTAATAACATTTTTCTTTACACCTTTTAACTTCTTATCAGTCTTTTCAACGTTATTCACAATGTATTTATAAGCATAAGCCTTTGACCTCAATCCCACAAATTCACTCATAACATTTCCTCCTAATTCATCCTTGAACTTTCCAATCACCTTTTTATTTTTAGAAGAGAATAACTCACTCTCTGGACTGTAATTACTCGTGTCATAGATATTAATGTCTCTTTTCATGTCTGAATAAACATCGTTGGTATTAATTTTCAAAATAAAACTATCTGTATCCATATAAAGTAGATTAACATCATTTTGATATTTCTTCCTCAAGTTATTATAAAAGTAATCATACATTAATGACTTTGATAAATCAAGAATTGATGTTCCAATATAAATAGGTTTGTCCATTTCAATACTCTCTTTAATCAAATGGGTCGCACAAAAGTTCTCAGTAAAGACCTCAGCTCGAGTAAAACTCGGTCTATTAATTAATTTTGATGCTTGTTCCCAAGATGTTGATGGTCTGATATTTTGTCTTTTCCTCACATTCTCCATAGTCTTACCAAAGACTGCATTATTCATCAATTTATAAAAGTCTTTCTCAAAATCTGTTTTTGACTCTGTTCTTCTTTGTGTATTAAAATCAATGTACCCCTTTAACCAATGACTTTGATTGAACTTTAGAACCCTATGGATCTTCTCTACTCTTAGACCTTTTGATAAATATTGTCGCAAATTTCTTTGGTGTAGAACATAATTTTTCTTGTTATATAATGTAGTAAGTAATTTTTCTGTTGATTCACCTATATCAAACGATCGTTGATAATCACTCAACCATTCTTTCTTTGGACTTTCTTTCTCACAAGCAAATGGGAGATCTTTGTGTAGGTTATGGAGTTCCTCTGGATATTTCAAATCAACTTCAAAATAATAACCAACTTTTTCTTCATCCAATTCTTTTTGTGTAGAGATACATACATCTTGTAAAACGTTTTTGTAGTCTTTTTCCTTTACCCATCTAAGTTTTCCATAAGGAAGAGCCTGAGACATTGCCCAGCCATACAGGTTGTTCGCATCATAGTACATCAAGTAAGAACTCTCTTTCGTTGGATCATAATTTGGAAGATATTTGTTATTTGCTTTTGCGTATCTACTCGAGCAGACTTGTGAAATTCCACCTCTTTTTGCCTTTTCAATCATCAAAAGCATATCAACATCGGTTATCAAATCCAAACCTTGTTTTGTCATTTTCAACATCGCACTCCAGGCCAATCCAGGTGCTGTGTAGTAGTGAGCAGGATCCAATCCATATCCAGTGCGACAAACAGATCTAAAGGCTTCAAATACATCAGCCAATAAAAGCACATCAGTTTTGAGATACAAATTGTGATACTCGCCAAGATTCTTGATGTTATATTTTTCCCAAACATTTTGTGCGTGGACATAATCTTTATCAGATATATTACTGTTGTTTAATTTGTTATAGAAATTTTCTTTTGAAGGAAGTTGTGTTTCATTGAATCTCTCAAATGAGTCCATATAGTCATAGGGGTAAATTCCCTTTTGTGTTAGAAAATCTTTATCTAAAAAATACTCTGAAAGACATGGAAACTCTTTTAGATTTTGAACCAAGTTAGCCAATGGACTTGCCATGAATTTAAATGTATCAAGAAATCTGATATGAGTAATAGGAGATGTGTGAATTGTTTTTGTGAATGAAATGTATTTCTGATCCGTGTTTGGAATTGCTGAGATACTTCCAGAAGTCTTTGAGAGTTCCTTGATAAATAGATGTGTATCATAATGAGCGTTGTTATGAAGAAAGACAGGAATGAAAGAGGGGAGTTGATAATTAATATTACAACTTTGATGAGCCGGACCTCTATATTTACCAGTGAGATGACAATGGTCTCTAACCTTTAGACCTTCACCAATTTTCTTCTCACAAATATGACAGTCAACCTTTGGTTGTTTAAATTATCTTTTTTCTTTACTTGTTAAGGACATTGGTTTATTGGTTTCTCTCATTATCTTGGTTAATCGAACACAGTCTTTTTCTAGTCGTTTCACAAACTCCTCTGGGGTATTTGAGCCTCTATACACCTCTAACTTGTTATATTTATCACCAACGGATGATTTGATATAATAACAAAAACCACAAGGAGTATGTTTTTGATATTTATTTGTGTATGATTCTTTTGGATCTGGAGAAGCAGTATCTATTTTTTCTAGAATACTTTCAAAATCAGCATATATAACAAATGGATGTTTGATCTTTTTATTTTCATCTTTGAATGTGATCTTTGAGCCTTCTTTAGGCATATTGATTACCGTTGATTTATGTTCGCCACAATAATTTGAATGTTTATCTAATCTTTCTTGTGAATTGAAGAAGTTAAGACAACGCAAACAAATATATATTTTATTTGTTCTCTTACAGACTTGTGGTTTTATTAATTTAGCAATATCTTTGATGTATGTATAATGTGAATTTTCGTCTGAATTTAACTATAGAAGATTAATATGAGTTTGTTTACAATTGTCAGAAAGCTTTAAAACCTGAATGTTGTTTGTTTCTGTTAGACCATAAACATTAACTGATAAATTATTCATCTTTTCAAATTTAGGAATATCATTTAAAGTCATCGGAAACTTTAGATCTTTCGTATTTAATGTATTCTCATATTTTTTATAATGAGATACTCTTTCATCATGAAAATGTGGAGGATGTAAGTGTGCTAAAATAGACCAGAGAAAACATTTATTGTCTTTATTTTTGATATTGATAACTGCTTTTCTATTTTTGATAACACTGGGTAAATCAATGTAAGAAGAAGCTTTTAGAGGATCTGATTTAAGAATATGAATGTCTATGTAAATAATTTTTCCTATATTGAATCCACTTCCTACGATTGAATTATCCACATCTTGCTCTTGTTTAATAAGTTCATCATAGACTCCTGATGTTTTAAAATCTTGATATGAAGATACAAAGTGTGGCTCAGTTCTCATGTATAGTGTATCTATAACTCCTTTATCCTTTGTCATTTCTAATTTTACCCCCATATAAAATTTAAGTGGTTTCATTTCTTTTAGTGTTTTTTTAATCAATGTTTGAACAGTAGGTTTGACTATTTCTACAGCATCAACTATAGACTTTGGTTCGGGAGGTTTGAAGTTAAAGATTCGAAGCCTGATATGTCTTTTGAAAGCACCATCAGTATTTTTAATAGTAAACAATTTTGACAAGTGTTTGTTAGTTTTAAGATGGGCTTTAAACCCCTTCTTGAGGATGGTTGTTTTACAGACCTTACAATGTTTTGTTTTAGGTGGAAGAGGGGAAAGTTTGTTAAGAATGTTGTATGTATGTTTTGCGGTGAGAATATGTTGTTTATAATATTTTACTTCCTTCTCGCAAGTATCACAATAAACCATATTTATAGCGTGAGAAAACGTGGTGTTTTATATATATCACTGTGCTTAAAATAAAACACTTTTGAGCTTTACAGCTCCGTTTTATATATATCGCTGTGCTTAAAATAAAACACTTTTGAGCTTTACAGCTCCGTTTTATATATATCGCTGTGCTTAAACTAAAACACTTTTTCACTCAGAATCATCTAAGTCATAACTATCACATGAATACTCAGAATCATACTCAGTCATCAATAAAGCTACTCTCATAACAATCATTTGAGCACAAACTATTAGTATCATAACTATCATCTGTGTTCAATGAAATACTATCATCACCATCGTTCGAGTTCAATGAAATACTATCATCACTATCGTCCGAGTTCAATGAAATAGTAAAATCTTCACTGCTGTAATGACTCATATTTAATTAGCAGAAAAAACCTTTCCATCTATACCAATATACTTTCTTTCATTAACGGATTCAATCTCTACATTTTTAATATCAAAAGTTATCTTTAAATAATCTCTAACTATCATAGAACGAAATGACATTTCACCAGAAATATTAACATCATTCATTTTACTTAGATCTACACCCTTTGGATTATTAAAGTAAATACAAATTTCTCCACGAGTATTGTTGATGGTCTTATCATTCTTTTTCAAAGTATCGTGGTCAATCACTTTTTCAAGCTTTGAATAAATTGCTAGGAGTAGAGGAGAAACTTTTGTTAGATTTACTTTAATGGATGTCTTTCCAGGTATAGTTAGAGCTCTTCCTTTAAATGAAATAGAGGGGCTCATGTTATTTTCCATAACTGGTTTTACCCAAAAATTTCCATATTTATCTTTGTTCAATTTAACATCTTTGACATATTTTTCTATATCTTTCACCGAAGTAGAGATTGATTGAAATTTGTCTTTTGTGCTTTGAAACATTGTATTTATTAATGAATAAACTTGCGTTTAGTTTAAGTAAAAATTTACCATATAAATATGATAAGTTCTGAAGGATATTTAGAATTTCCAGACTCTCCATATGATAAATTAGAGAATTGTCCGGCTTGTGATAGAATAGGGCTTAATAATGAGGGTTCATATAAACAATGTATTTTCTGTGATTTAATTTTAATTAATGATAATAAAAAATATAAAAATATATATAACTCTTTTAAATTAGAACCAAAAATGAATTACTTCACAAGATTAATAAGAGAGATGAATGTTAAGTATTGCGATGATAATACACCATTTCTTTCAAGGGAAGAGACTATTTGTATTGAGAAAATGTATAAGGGTTTAATGATATTTATTATTCAAAATAATTTTAATGGAAATGTTAATACAAGATACTATATAAATAAAATAATGAATTATTTTGAAATTAAACCCGAACTCAGGATAAAATATAGAGTTTCTAAAATAGCTCAAAAAAGTTAGAGGACTTGTTTTCCAAATATATAAATGAATGATTTTTTACCCGTTTGGGAAAATAGGATAAAATTTAATAACCATAAAAACATTCCAAATTCATTGAGATGTCTAATAGTTGGTTCAAGCGGATGTGGAAAAACCTGTTTACTTTTAAAGATGCTCCTTGGTCCTAATTTTTTAGATTATGATAATTTAATAATTTTTACAAAGTCTAGTTTTCAACCCGAGTATCAACTACTCTCACAGGGTTTTAATGCAGGTCTTAAAAAGGAAGACATTATCGGTTTATTTAAACTTCAAAACAAACTAAATGATTATAATATTGAAGATATAATACAATTATTTTGTGATACACAGAAATCAAAATCGAAACCAAAACCCATAACTTGTATTCTCAGTGATAATACGGATGATATACCTTCACCTCAAGATTTAGATAAATCAAAAAAGAACCTCGTCATCTTTGATGATTGTGTTAATGAGAGAAACCAAACAGTAATGGACAGCTACTATACAAGAGGGAGACATTCTTCTTGTAATTGTATTTATCTTAGTCAGTCATATTTTCAACTCCCTCGACACTCAATAAGAAACAATGCCAATACTTTTATTTTATTTAAGTTAAATTCAATAGATGTAAATAATTTTTGGAGAGATAATTGCTCTACGTTATGTAGTAAAAAAGAATTTGAAAATTATATGAAACGCACGATTGGAAAATATAAATATATTGTTGTGAAACAAGATGAGATATTAAAGGATGTATTTTTATTTTAAACATAATTACATATATAAATGACAACAATTATTATTAACCTTGTCGGTAAATCTGCTTCTGGAAAGAACTTTCATAAATCTAAACTCTTGAATAGTAAAAATGAAAAGATTGTAAGTTTTTTTTAAAAACACCCTATGATTCGTTTTGTGAGTACTACAACCAGAGCAAAGCGACCAGGAGAAGTAGAAGGGAAAGATTATTACTACATTTCAATGGAGGAACATATGCGATTGAGGAACGAAGGTCAAATATTTGAGGAGGTCTCTCTTGGTTCTACAAAATATTCACATTGTAGGAGTGAGTTAAATAAAGTGAAATCTAATGGTCTTGGGATTTTAGAAACTAATCCTGAAGGAATGAGACAAATTATTAAACATTTGTGTGGTGATGGAGTTAAGATTTTATCATTCGGTTTTGATATCGATGAGGAGACTCAACGCAAACGTATGAAAAGCAGAGATACAAGTATTAGTGAAGAAGAAATAACAACTCGTATTAATACCAATAAAGAATTTGATGAAATATTTAAAGAAAAGGATTTATTTCAACACATTTACTATAATGATGAAGAAAAGGAAAATTTTCCCATTGACCTTTACAATTCATTAAATGATATTTTTCAATAAATAAATACAGAAAATGAATACCGAAGAAAGAGCAAGAAACTTTAAAGCACATCAAGAGTTGGTTTCAAAAGTTGTAAAACAACAGGAAGAGATAAAGAAGAAACGGAGACAGAAACTAACTGGTGAAGAAGCCTTTGAAAGAAAACAAGAGAAATTTTTTAATCCGCTTTTAAAAACTCAACACCCTACAGTTCCCACGGTAGAATTTACTCCGAAAAAACTTCAAATGCTCAAAGATTTTAGTCAGATAACAAAACAAGAACTTGGAAAATTAGAATATAATGATGAAGATTTATTTCAGAAACTTGAGGAGGTAAATCAACCCCCTAATTATGTAGTGGAAGCTCTTCAAAACAATGAATATTTGGCAGATTCAAAAACCAGAGCAGGTCTCATTCCAACAGAAGAACCAGCAGTGTTTCATCTTGTGGAAGAAAAGGTATTGATATTTAATGATGAATTGATGTTCTTGAGTTCTACTCAACCAAATGTTAAATTAACTCCAAGATTAATGTTTCTTCTAACAAACCCCGGATTCAGCGGTTCAAAATATTTTGAGGAACCACTTGATATGGAAAGAGAGGAAGATAGGGTATATATTGAGTTGCTAAATGCACTTGATTATGGAGTTTCTGTTGCTGGTAAAAGTAAGAAGAATGAGAAGGAGAAACATATTATTGATGCTTTAAGTAAGCTTGGTTCAGGTGTTAGTTTTCTTCCAAATGACCCATCACAATTAGTTAATCGGCTATTATTGTTGTTAGGTAGTAAGAAGGCTGGAAACAACAATTGTTTTAATGAATCCTCAGCCATTTTAGATCAGTTGATGAATATGAAAATAATTAATAAATGTCAATACAAAGATATTTTATTAGATATTAAATAAGATGAGAAGCACAATTCTTAGTTTTAATTTCACAACGAGCGATTACACAGCTTCATTCCCTTACCCACTACAACTTGACCCCCTTACCTCATATGAGGCTTCTTTGTTGTCAATGGAAACTTACAATACCCTTTTTAATATCACAGAGAAAAACAACAAGTTTAGTTATAATCCAGGAAGTGGATATAAAACTATAACCGTTTCACCCGGAGCTTACGAGATTTCTCAAATATCTTCAGAAGTCTCTCGCCTTATGAAAGAAAAAGGTGATGAACCAAAAAATATGGTAATAGATATTCAAAAACACACTTCAAAATCAACGATTAAGCTTAAAAATAATTATAAAGTTGATTTCACGATTGAAAATTCGTTCAGAGAGCTATTGGGTTTCTCTTATCCCACATCCACCATTATCACTCCCACATCCACCAACACAACCACCATTGTCACTCTCAATTCCACTCCAACTACCACCATCACAACCACCATTGTCACTCACATCACTCCCACCACCACCACGACCATCACAACCACCATTATCACTCCCACCTCCACCAACACAACTGCCATTGTCACTCACGACATCACTCCCACCACCACCATCACAACCATTTTCATCACAACCACCATTATCACTCCACCACCACCACCATCACAACCATTTTCATCACAACCACCATTATCACTCCCACCACCACCATCACAACCATTTTCATGACAACCACCATTATCACTCCCATCACTCCCATCACCACCATCCCAACCATTTTCATCACAACCACCATTATCACTCCCACCACCACCATCACAACCATTTTCATCACAACCACCATTATCACTCCCACCACCACCATCACACCATTTTCATCACAACCACCATTATCACTCCCACCTCCACCATCACAACCATTTTCATCACAACCACCATTATCACTCCCACCACCACCATCACAACCATTTTCATCACAACCACCATTATCACTCCCACCGCTACCATCACAACCATTTTCATCACAACCACCATTATCACTCACAACTCCACCAACACAACTGTTATTGTCACTCACATCACTCCCACCGCCACCATCACAACCATTTTCATCACAACCACCATTATCACTCCCACCACCACCATCACAACCATTTTCATCACAACCACCATTATCACTCCCAACACCACCATCACAACCATTTTCATCACAACCACCATTATCACTCCCACCTCCACCAACACAACTGCCATTGTCACTCACGACATCACTCCACCACCACCACCATCACATCCATTTTCATCACAACCACCATTATCACTCCCACCACCACCATCACAACCATTTTCATCACAACCACCATTGTCACTCACAATTCCACTCCCACCACCACCAACACAACCACCATTATCACTCCCACCACCACCATCACAACCATTTTCATCACAACCACCATTATCACTCCCACCACCACCATCACAACCACCATTATCACTCCCACATCCACCAACACAACCACCATTGTCACTCTCAATTCCACTCCAACTACCACCATCACAACCACCATTGTCACTCACATCACTCCCACCTCCACCACGACCATCACAACCACCATTATCACTCCCACCACCACCATCACAACCATTTTCATCACAACCACCATTGTCACTCACAATTCCACTCCCACCACCACCAACACAACCACCATTATCACTCCCACCACCACCATCACAACCATTTTCATCACAACCACCATTATCACTCCCACCACCACCATCACAACCACCATTATCACTCCCACCTCCACCAACACAACTGCCATTGTCACTCACGACATCACTCCCACCACCACCATCACATCCATTTTCATCACAACCATTATCACTCCCACCACCACCATCACAACCATTTTCATCACAACCACCATTATCACTCCCACCACAACCATCACCATCACAATCACCATTAACACTCCCACCACCACCATCACAACCATTTTCATCACAACCACAATTATCAGTCCCACCACTCCCACCACCACCACCATCACAACCATTTTCATCTAGATGTACTGAGAAGAGAAGGACAAAAAAGTAAGGCTTCAGGCTCTGCTGAACAAGTCCGAGTCAGGAAGTTTCTTTCACAACTGTTGATCTATGGGTCGAAGAATGAACTGACTTAGGTTGGGTTTTTCTACTTTGCGGAAGCAAAGAATTTTGATTTTTCATGATGACCGCAACAGGTTTTCGTTTTGGAGCATTGAACGTCAATGGATGTAAAGGTGACTATTCGAAGAGGAATACTCCCTGAGCTATATTAAAGCTTTGAAAAAAACGCAAGGGTCGATCTGAGACTATATGCAGTGTTCTGGCTGAAGATAGCTCTGTATTTGATAATTGCAGAAGTGTTCATGAACGAATTCGAGCCTTTTATGCACAGTTGTACATGGGGAAAAGTGTGGATGCTAATGCTTGTGGATCTTTGTGGAATAGCCTCCCAGTGGCTGCTCCGGAGGATCGAGAACAACTAGACGCTCCTTTTACTCTGGAGGAATTTACAACTGCTCTCCAGAGTCTGTCGGTAGATAAGTCTCCTGGAATTGATGGCCTATCTTGCGAGTTCTACAAAAAAGTCTGGGATCTGATTGGACATGACTAAGTGTAGCCCAGGAAGCATGTAATGCAGGCCAAATGCCACCGTCTTGGCGTTGAGCAACCTTTGCTTTGATTCCTAAGGAGGGAGACTTGAGAGACATGAAGAACTATCATCCGGTGTCTGTTATGCGTGGACTACAAAATAATGGCAAAAGTGTTGTCAAATCGTCTGGGACCTGTGTTGACAAAAAATAGTCGTCTCTGGCCAATCATATGCTGTTCCTGGCAGAACAATATATGATATATATCTGGTCAGGGACTTGATACTGTTACGAATTTGGTAAAGCAATATCTAGAGCCAGGTAGATCTGTATAGGTAGGTATTCGACTGTCACGATAGGGAATCTACCTGTAATAAGTTCTTCATGTTTAGGTGTTTGTCGGGATAAGATGTATGATTGTGGGTCTACCAGGAGATTCGAGTGTTAAGTCGTTAGGGATTAAAGATAACGCCCCGGTGAGTCCAACCTGGTCATCAAACCTTTATCCATTATGGAACTGCAAACCACATAAACATTAGTTAGGACCTTTAGTACAACACTAAATGACGCCCTTCCCCCTGACATGACTTAGGAAGAAATCAGGCTGGAACACCGCCACAATTGGCCGCCACCATTTACACCTCCGAAAGGCCTACCAACCTCGCATAGCACGTGCTATGACCGGTGACCACGGAGTGGGGAGAGTTGGAGCGCTGCAGTGGGCGTGCCCCTGGACGAGCCGGCGAGTCGTGGGAGGCTCTGATTGGCAGAGCAGTGCGCCAATGTGACGTCATCGGCCGGAGATATTATCGAGGGTCGGACGCCATTTTCGGCAGTGCACATCGGATGAGCCCAGAGTTGGTGGAGTCTGAGGAGAATCGTTAGTATCCTAGTGGAGTCCGGAGTGCAGTCGAGTTGAGTGCAGTTCGAAGGAGTTCTCGGCTTGAGAGAGTCCCGGTGCGATCCTGAGTTGGCTTGTGAGCAGGGTCCTGGCCCGGGTTGAGTTGGCTGTCGTGTGGAAGATCGCCGTTGAGGTGGTTGGAGCTCGTCCCATTTTGCCGGGTGGATTCGCGCTAGCCTGGAGCGGGACCTCGGGTGCAGCGGCGAGGGTGTTGGCTCGGGCCTAGTGGGGCGTGCGAGGCGGACGGAGGATTCGTCCAGGCCGGGAAGAAGACGACAGGGACGAGATAAGGCCGTATCCGCGAATACACTTTACATAAAAGACGTGTTATTTTCGTATTCATCTCCCTCATCTCGTGTTTGAGGTCTGGAGTGCGGGATCCCGATTTAGCTACCTTAGTTTATTACCGGCGCGTGCTTTTTCACTGTCTTTGCTTTTCATTAATAAATCCTTATATTATTTTTGTACATATACCTGAACGCAGTTTCCTGTTTGGTTTTAATAGCTAAGGCTGCGGGGCTCTCGCTGTGTCCCGCCATTCCGCGCGTTTAAGTGCTTGATTTGCAATCCGCTATTGAGTTTTCGCCTCGGGAGTTTAAAGCCTTGTAATCGGCCTCCGCAACTCTGATGTTAATCGCAGTTGCGTGACAATACCACGGAGGTATATAATAAACTGGAGAGCCAATGACGGCTGTCGGCTGAAGCTAGCGGAAGTTGCTTGGCGGCCATATTGGGAAGCCGATTGTGACATTCGTCCACATCCATCAGGGCAAGTAATACAATACACCGGACTCGAACATGCAACTAAATTGGAAGTTTATTGTTCAATAGTTGTTATTTTTCCTTAGCTATCTGATGCCAATAACTGCAAATGAGGGTTGTATAAATTACAGCACTAGGTGGTTTGCCATTGCCTTCCCACTTCGCAGTAGCAGTAGGTAGGGCAGGAAGTTGTTCAGGGTCCTGGTACGAATCCCGATCCTGGTATTTCACGGGCAGGGCGACTGATCATCCTGGCGAACGTTAAGCCGGCTGTCTTGTCTGCTAGTGAAGGAGCTGGGGCTCCCACGTCGATCGGGGAATCGGAATCGGGGAATGGAAGCTGAATGACAGTTGGAAAGTGCCTGTAGCATACTTTATGATAAATGGATTGTCGGGGAAGGAACAGGCGAATTTGGTGACACAATGTCTACTAAAATTGCATGATATCGGTGCAGAGGTGGTTTCCTTAACTTGCGATGGACCGTCCGCTCATTTGACAATGTTACGTGAGCTAGGTGCCGACATCACGCCGCAGAATGTGAAACCAACATTTCCCCACCCAGCAAATCCCGAAAAGAAAATTTGTGTTGTACTCGATGCATGTCACATGCTTAAACTTGCAAGAAACTGTCTTGGATCCATGAAAATGATGGAGGATGGCAACAAAAAAGTCATCGCGTGGAAATACATCCAGGCACTCTTTGATCTGCAGAAGAGGGAAGGCTTGCGTCTGGGAAATAAGCTCTCCCGGAAACACATCGAGTGGAAGAGCAATGTCATGAAGGTGGACACAGCTGCTCAGACATTGAGCACTAGTGTGGCAGATGCAATTCGGTTTTGCAGGGACACTTTGCAACTATCAGAATTTCAGGGCAGTGAGGCTACCTGCCAATACATTGAAACATTGGACAAACTGTTTGACATTCTAAATTCTCGCAATCCATTGGCACGAAACTACAAGGCACCACTCATGACATCACGAGAAGGACTTTTCCTGCCATTCCTGGATACTGCCTACAGTTACTTGTCCAACATCAAAAACATGAATGGTCAAGTTATGACCAATACGCGTTTGAAAACCCCCTTCATTGGTTTCATGATCTGCATAGAGAGTGTCACAATTTTGTATTTCACATATGTCAAACCTGCCTCATCTCCCCTGCGATACCTGCTCACGTACAAAATGAGCCAAGACCACATTGAACTTTTCTTTGGAGCGGTCCGCATTGCATGTGGAAGTGGGAATAACCCAACGGCCCGGCAGTTTGTTGCCGCATATAAGCGCCTCTTGATGCGACATGACATCAAGTCTGCAAGTGGGAACTGTTCTGCACAGGACTCAACCAGAATCCTGAATGCGGCTTCCTTCAAGTGCGTTGCAAAGCAGGCTGTGCCTGACGAGAGTCACGACATGTTGGTGGCCAGACGATACGACCTGGAGTTGAGATCGCCGGCAAAAGAGGACCACGACTATGCGGATATTCCAAATTTTGAGCAACTTTCCATCTTTACAGAGTCATGTGTTGGCTATATTGCCGGCTATGTGGTGAGGATGGTGAGGAAGACTCTGAAGTGTAGCCAATGTCTTTCTGCATTGACCAGTAACAACGAAGAATGGCAAACCACACCAATGTACAGCCTGATTGTTACCAAGAACAGGGGTGGCCTCATAGTTCCCTCGCACAGTGTTGTTCGTGTCTGTGAGGCGACTGAACGCTGTGTCAAGAGGCTCCTGGCTGTAAGCAATGGCAAAATGCCTCGTGAAAGTGGGATAAGAGTGGCAATTTCCACTTCTGTCCTTTCTGAGGTCGGTCGGTCTACATTTGCTTCCTTGGATCGGCACATGTTTGACTGTGAGGCAGACAGCAACCATGTGTTTGCTTTAATACATTCTGTATCACAATCATACAGCAAGATACGTTTCCATCATGTTGTGAGAACACTCGATGATGACATGAAGGAAGAGCGCATCAGGAAAAAATATTGCAAACTGGTCCTGTTTGCTCACCAGTGAGGCAACACCAGAGCAAGCTGAAATATAAGAGCGACCTCATCTCTACATGGTGTGGGTGTGTTTTGTGGGTTAACTGTGAATTGTGTGGGTTAACTACATGACAGCGTTTCATGTCATTTATGTGACTGACTCACTGTTGATGTGTTGCTGACCCATGTCAGTGTAGAATAAACTCTGGTTATCATTATATCTGCGTGGTTTCTAACATCTCGGTAATAGAAACATACACATCTTAGTTACAATATAATGACTGAATTAAGTAACATCATATAACATGACAACAAATCAGATCTTTATATTGAGGAATATTATAGAACAAGCCAAAGAATGGCAAACGACGATGTACCTCAATTTTATAGATTTCTAGAAAGCTTTCGACTCCTTGCCCAGAGAAAGTCTGGGTCATAATGAAGAAATACAGCATACCTGGAAAATTAGTGAACCTTGTAAAAGCCCTTTACCAAGACTTTCAATGTGCGGTCGTCGACCAAGGTGAAGCAACAGAATGGTTCAAGGTGAAGACAGGAGTTAAACAGGGGTGTAACATGTCAGGATTCTTATTACCTTCGCAAAAGCGGAAGGTTATGTTTTGATCGCTGTGTATTTATTTGTATGTCTGTGTGTGTGTGTGTGTGTATGTTATTCGCATAACTCAAAAAGTATTCAACCGAATTGCATGAAATTTGGTGGGATGATTGGTTATTATACGGGACACATTTGATTAGATTTTGGGAGCAATCGGGTCAAAGGTCAGGGGGGTCACGACCTTGCAAAATGTGCGTTTTTTGTCATAACTCGGTCAATTCTTATCCGATTTGCATGAAATCAGCACCAAACTGTTCACTGTTCTGTTCCCTACACTCCCATGCCAAGTACAGAACAGTAGCTGCGGCGAAGGTATGCGCTCTACCGAGTGCCCGTTCTAGTTCCTACTAGTGGGTGATTGGGTCATGAGAAGAACGATAAAGAACACCGAGCGGTAATTTTGGGCACTTTTTTTTCAAACAAGCTCTAAACCATTGGATTCCCCAGGAAAAATGCGTCTAGAACCAACTTCAAACTTAATGAACACCATTTCCTTAAAGAACGGGATTCTGAGCCCGAATATCAGTTCAAATATTAGTATTCTATATTAATTAAATAGTCGGCGGTCCTAAAATTCGCTCCAGCTGCATCATCAGTGCGCCACGCCTTTGCTTTGACAGGCTTACGATCGGCTTCCCAATATGGCCGCCAGACTATTTCCGGTGGCTTCACGGCGGCTAATGCTGCGAGGTGGCCAATTGGCTCTCCATATTATATACCTCCGTGGACAATACACTATGCGGACGTGACTAAAACTCAAATTGGGTTCCTCCCTTTAGATCAGGAGAAAGCATCTGACTGAGTGAACCATGATTACCTTTTTGAGACCTTGCTATCCTTCGGGTTAGGGAGGAGATATGTAGGTATGCTTCGGACACTTTACACTTCTGCAGCATGCCTCATTAAAGTTGCTGGTTTCTTTCTCGCACCTCTTCCTTTTGAGAGTGGAATAAAGCAAGGATGTCCACTGTCTGGCCAGTTATATTCCTTGTGTATTGAGCTTTTTCTCTGTCTGATGAGGCGAAGGTTAATTGGCATCATGGTACCAGGCTGTAATAGTCCCTTCTTTCTTTCTTCTTATGCTGATGATGTTCTCGTGTTTGCGGGAAGTGCAAGAGACATGCAAACAGTTTCTGACTGTCAGCAAATCTACTCGGCAGCATAATCTTCTCAAATAAATTGGCAGAAGAGCTCTGGACTACTGATTGGAGCAATGCAGATTGGTGAACTCCCTATGCTGTTTCAGCAATTAACATGGAGTCACCAGGAACTCAAACATTTGGGGGTCTATTTTTCAATCTCTCGTAATGGCTCATCAATTCGCAATTGGAGCACTCTAGAGGGTAAAATATAGGTGAAGCTGAGAGATTGGAATGGACTATTAAGGATCCTATCTTTACATGGGAGAACTCTTTTACTGAAACAATTCATCCTTCCCAAACTGTTGTTCAAGCTTTCTTGCAAAAGTGTTCCTGATTGGTTTCTGCCTGAGATACAAAGGAAGTTGGTGGACTGCATTTGGAATGAGAAGCATTGGGTATCTCTCGGAATCCTGAGTGTGCCTCTTACTGAAGGTGGACAGGGCTTTCCCTGTCTTCGTAGCCACTTTTACACCTTCAGGCTACAGGCAATTAAACGTTACCTTTATGACACCACAATTGTGCACGCTGGAACTTTGTTACGTTCACGAATCACTTCGGAGTTTAAGATGGCACAATATTCCCGAACTATCGGAAGTTTTAAAGAAGTCTGGAAAGTAAATAATGCACTTTATAGTGTTTCCCCACAAGATACTTTGCTATTATTTGTTTAAAGGTGTCATTTTGGGTTGTTGTTTTTTGTTCTTTTAACTCTCCATCTGTCTTGGTAGTGCTTTCTCTTTAAAATGCTCCACCTTGTCTACTGCAGTTCAAACCATGGACTTGCAGGGATGGGGAAGTTGAGCGACATTAAACAGGAAACTTGTGTTTGCCTGAACTTTCCTGAGTCCTGAGCACAAACCTCTCGTCTTTCCAACAAAAGCACTACAACTACTATTACTACTACACCAACTAATATTACTATTACAACGTTTTTAATTACTTAAACTGAGCCCTTAGAAATCGAAATAAAAAAAACAAAGGAAAAACGAATTTTGCTTACTCAACTGTTTTCATGCTTTTAACCAATATAAGTATACACCCTACTTAAGGCAAATCTTGGGAAAGAGGTTGCCCGAGGGGGCTCGTACACTTTGATTAAGTAGTGTTACGTTTGTTGGGGGTAGGTAATGATTACCTTAGTCCAGGTAGAAGTGTATAGATTACCATGCTCCGTATGTCGTGATGAAGAAGAAGAAACCCATGTATCATAAGTAGGAAATTTGTTTAGACCGGATGTCGTGTAAGTGCGTATAAGTGCATGATGAATGGTAAACTACTTCGGATACATCACCAGTTGATATTGTGTCCTTCAGTTTTGTTATGACATTGTGGATAGTGTGTAGAGGCTGGTTCGTCCTATCTTGCCAATCCTTTGGGTAAGGCCTAGGTAGTACGCAGTGCCCAAGCGTGTCTGGCTCCTTCTGTTCCGTCTGTTTTGGTTCTTTCAGGATAGGGAGTATCTCCATGAGAGGGGTGGGGTTATGTTAATTAGTTAGGGATCAATGGTAAGTCCCCTGTATGTAAATGGCCTCTGTTATTTTTCCTCTGTTCCTTATGACAATGCAGCGCACACACAAAGCCAAGAAATAGCCCATTAAACGACACTAAATAAAAGCTAAATGGAAACAGGACTTTGAGCACCAACGATGATACGATGATACCACCAACGGGTGATCACAAAGGCACAGGAGGTCCGTGAGGCCACACCCCGGAGAGTCGTGATTCGTTAGGACGGTCGAGCAACGAAGAGCGGTACTGGCTGATGGGAGCAGGGAGGGCGGCGTCGGATGACGTCGGAGCCTTGAGTACAAAAGAACGCTCTTCCCGACATTTGCTCTCTTGGCTTCCTCTCGGTTTCTGAATCTGGAGGTGAACGGTTGAAGTTTGCTATCTCTTGCGGTGGGACAGTCTCTACGAATGGTCATGTTCCGACATTTTCCCCCCTCTTGCGTTCGAACATTGGTGCCGTGCAGTCACAGTTCATAGCGCTCTCGCGCTAGGGACATTGGAGGCTTCGACGATCATGAGGAGTGAACTGCGGTTTCCCGCGCACGGACTGTGGACCGAAGCCTGCGTTTCCCGCGAGCGAACTGTGCACGGAGGTCTGTGCTGTTCCCGCCAAGGACGCGGAGGTTTTGACGATTCCCGAGGGGGTTCAGTAAGTTCGTCATTCTCCTTTCCCTCACGTGAAAAGAACACCGCGATATTTTTGACTGAATGCCTCAGAGTGTAAGCTCGTTCGGCTATCCGTTTCCTTGGAGGATTTTAATCCCTATAGGAACAGGACAGTAGTTAACGGGCCCATTTATTGCTATTCACACTTGAGATGTATCACCTGCATTCGAACCTCAACCCAGGTGTAAACTGTCAGTCCATCACTCTGGTCTTTGGCACGCAGGGCGATGCATCAATCCAGAGGAGCAGTCTGCTAGGATGGTATGTTTTGCGAAGAGTAGGTGAGTTATCTTCAGCATCCTGAACAAATTACAAATTCCTGTAAGTCAAACACCGGTCGAACAGGAGGTTCCAGAAAATCTTTAGCTAGAACCGTTACCCCAGGCAGAACTTTACATCTGAAAATCATAGCAAAATTTTTTTTGCATGCTAGTCTAGTAGGAAGACTAGGTCCCCCTGCACCCCCCGGAGATATACTTCTAATCAGTGTTTCTAGATTGGAAAAAATGTGTAGAAAATGACTAGCTATGGCCCCAAGCTGAAAACATGTCCCACATACCATTTTTATGCAAATTACTGCTGCAAATTTTATGCAAAATTATGCAAATTTTATGCAAATTTTTGATGAGGAGTAGAGTTGAGGGGTCTTTGAGGGCTTCATCGAGGTGCTCTCGGTTGCAAGACTGGGTCATTCTGAGAAGCACAGCAGGGTCAGAGATCATGATGTTCTCCTCCTCAGTGAATCTCTCCATCAACAGCCTCTCCATTGCCTCACACACTGTTTTGAGGCAAAAGAGGGACTTTGCGTAGGCCTTTCCACTGAGAACACCTTTGAGAGATCCACTTGTTACTAGTTGTGCCTCAAAGAGAATCTCTGCATATCCAGAACCACGCATCTTGTGTCCAGTGAGCATCCCGATGTAGTTCATGGATGTGTGGAAGGGTCCAATCGTTACTACATGACTAGCAAATTCATTTGGCCAGCGCCAGATGATGGGAAGGGCTTTCATGCAGACACCCAGATCAAATGTATTCAGGACCCATCTCTGACCCACCTCAGCAGTTGCTGCCTCGGAACGCTTCAGTAGCTCACGAACAACTGCGTTGTCTGTGATCGGTCTGTGCCTGGTGCCTGCATGGCATGGCAATGGCCTGCAGCCTGTGCCTGGGCTAGGGGGTTTCACCTCTGCAACTGGTTCTCCCCCACCCAGCAAATCAACAGTCGACTACTGCACGCCTATCCACCAACCGATCACAGACAACGCAGTTGTTCGTGAGCTACTGAAGCGTTCCGAGGCAGCAACTGCTGAGGTGGGTCAGAGATGGGTCCTGAATACATTTGATCTGGGTGTCTGCATGAAAGCCCTTCCCATCATCTGGCGCTGGCCAAATGAATTTGCTAGTCATGTAGTAACGATTGGACCCTTCCACACATCCATGAACTACATCGGGATGCTCACTGGACACAAGATGCGTGGTTCTGGATATGCAGAGATTCTCTTTGAGGCACAACTAGTAACAAGTGGATCTCTCAAAGGTGTTCTCAGTGGAAAGGCCTACGCAAAGTCCCTCTTTTGCCTCAAAACAGTGTGTGAGGCAATGGAGAGGCTGTTGATGGAGAGATTCACTGAGGAGGAGAACATCATGATCTCTGACCCTGCTGTGCTTCTCAGAATGACCCAGTCTTGCAACCGAGAGCACCTCGATGAAGCCCTCAAAGACCCCTCAACTCTACTCCTCATCAAAAATTTGCATAAAATTTGCATAATTTTGCATAAAATTTGCAGCAGTAATTTGCATAAAAATGGTATGTGGGACATTTTTTCAGCTTGGGGCCATAGCTAGTCATTTTCTACACATTTTTTCCAATCTAGAAACACTGATTAGAAGTATATCTCCGGGGGGTGCAGGGGGACCTAGTCTTCCTACTAGACTATGCACGTTGGTAGGGTACTCCCCCCTACCCACCCCCTCCCTTGCCCCCTGCGATCCCTCCGTGCCTTCAACAATCATTCTTGGGAAGGGGGGGGGGCGCAACGGGAAAACAAAGTAGCTACAAACCTTATCTTATGACATAATCCCGCTGGCAAGTTTGGTTGAGGGACAAGGGGAAAGCTGAGAGGGGTGGGGTGAATGTGAGATGAAATGGGGGGGGGGGGAGTGTGGAGGAAGATTAGAGGGGGAGGGGTGAGGGGAAGCTTTGAGGGGATGGGGTGAGGGAAAGGTTTGAGCAGCAGGGTGAGAGAGATGCTTTGAGGAGGGTGGGATGAGGAGAAAGCTTTGAGTGGTGGGGAAAGGGGGACGTTTTAAAGGGGAGAGGGTGAAGCTTTGAGGGAGTTAGGTGTAGGGGATGCAGAAAGAAGTGACATGAAGTAGAGGGATGCTGAAAAGGGGGACACATAGAAGGGGTGGGTTTGGAAAAACACCAGCAAGTAGATATTGGGGATTGTATGAAGGAGTTTGACATTGTTTAATGGATGTAAAGGGGAATTGATGGTCGTGTGCAGCCAACCTCTGCAAACTGGACTTCTCCAGATTCCTAATCTGGATATGTGGGGACAGACATCATGGGAGAGTCAGAAAGAATTATTGTTGAAGGCACAAAGGAATGTCGTACTGTATGTGTGGAATGAGGGTTGATTGTATGTGTGGAAAGCCTTCAGGAGTGAGAGGTTTGGAAAAGAATCCTTGTGAAGATGAATAAGAGGAGGGATAGATTGTGATGAATAAGAAGAACTGTTGATTATATGATGGAGAAATAAGGAAAGTGAAGCATTTTAAAATGTATTTGAAAGCTTTCAACGGAAGAAGTGTTTCATTCAATGAAGATCCAGTTTGCAGATATGAAGAAAAGGAGGGGAATGAGATATAGGAGGTACATGCAGATTGAGTTCGTGTTTTTGAGTGAAAAAAATAAAGCTTTTTGTTTGTTTTATCTTTTTTTTAAGCGAGGAGGTAGAATGCTATGAAGTTAAGAAGGCTAAATGGGAGAAAATAAGTGCAACGAGGCAAGCGGTGTCAGCAGCAGGAACATAATTTACACGCCAGCAAGCTGAGGGCTAGGCCTGAGCTACACAAGACACAAATTTGACAATACAGCACACAACAAGGTAAGCTTTAACATGGGAAATCGGACAAAAACACAAACAGCAACACAGGAATTAAACTATAACAGAAGGACGACGGACCTGGTCCAGAAAACGTAGCTTTTATGATGTGGAAAGAGGAACAACTGATCAAACATCCAAGTGCAGTGCACCTCACACTGGAAAATATACCAAGACCAAGGGCGAATTAAAAATTTGGCATTAGATATGTATGTTCGCCTAGCTTTTAGAAATACTACCCTGCATATTGGGTAGGGTGTCTTTGGTATTACCAGTGAGGAGATGGGTGTTGTCGAGTTTAGATATTAGCTCGGTTAAGGTGTCGCTTCCATTTGCTCTCCTATGTCAAAGCAAGTGCGACATGGCACGTCGCTAACCCTCCAACTCCTCTCGTCCCCTCCTCCTTACACCAACAGGGATATGACTCCCACTTTCCTGTCGCCATGTACCTGCACGTGGAAGATGGATTCTGGTTTGCTGCCGTCGATGCATGGATGACGGCCATTGGTTCATTGCTGTCTGTCAGCAGGACAAAGGCAGACTTTGGCTTGTTGCCGTCACGAGGGATTCATAAATACTCCCAGGACGAAAAGTGGACATGGGGGTGGGTGGCGTCTATTAAACTCTAGCACTGATGGGAAGCACCTTCTTGCCTGTCGCTCACACAATTGTTGTAAGCGACAGACTCCGTAATCTTGGACGGCTCTGCACTCTAACCTGGTTCTGTGCTCTACCTCCTGTACAGCTCCATGGTCTGCTTTCTTCTGCTCCTGTCGGTGATCTTGATTCACTGCCTGACTTTTGGTTCACCGCTCCGACGCTTGCACTGCATGCGTTTTACAACCGCCCCCCCCCCCCCCCATGCATGAACATTGGAGCCTAGAAGGAAATATTTTTTTATCTTGTTCTGTGACCTGGATTGTGGTCGCCATGCCTTGTACAAAAACTTCTTTATCTTCTAAGAGACAGTTTGCCTGGTGTTGCCACCATTTTGTCGCATTGACGATTAGGTTAATTTGGGATCCTTGGAGGGATAAGTTCATGATAATCCTGTTTTATAATTGGTGTGGTAATATATCCTGCTAAATTCATGGACCGATGTTAACCGCTCGCCATTGGTTTGTGAGAAACAGTGATAGCTCGTGTATCCTTGAATCCTCAACTTCAACCAGACTCAATGGCGTAATGGCTAGAGCGTCTGCTCTGAGTCTGGGAGGTCGGTGGTTCAAACTCTGGCCAAGTCATACCAAAGACTAAAGATGGTACGTGCTGCTTCCTTGACACTCAGCATTTGAAAGGATAAAAAATGGACAAACAAGGCTGGGAAGGCAGTGGCCCTTACCACCTATCTTGTGGCCTTTGCCAAAGTGGCCCTTGCCAATACACTGCTTCGGCAGCATATACTCTCTGTAAAGAGCATGGTTCATTAAAAATAACAAAATATTCCAGTAAAGTAACTACTGTACTTTAGTTTAATCTAATGGGGGCATAAAATACCAAATACGTGTTTGTTGTAGTTTGAAGTTCCCGATGTCCCTGCTCTCAAATGTTGTGTTTGTGTGCTTCCCCTTCTCTCCCCTTATTATATACTTTGTGTGTCTGTTTGATTTTTGTGTGTGATAAATGTTAGCTCTTTCACGAGCCTCGATCCTGTATACAAAAAAAAGAAAAAAAGAAGTTGTATCAAATTATGTTTATAGAAAAGAGTCGGCATTAGAGATCGGTTAATATGAGATGTTTGATTTAAAGTATAATATAAGAATGAATGCAAACTGCCCCCAATGTAGTGGTGTTTTGTGACATTTTTCTCTCGTAGTATTGAAATAGTGTAATACATCTGTGTACACCCTTGAAGGCAGGAACAGAGAAGGTTACCGGAACACAGCATGACGTCATTGCTGAACCGGTGATCCTCCCAGGGTGCGAGCGTCACACCAGAGGGGGGCACTTTTCGCCCGAGGATCTTGCGATTGGTGTGTCTCAGATCATGCCCGGGTTTATGCCACCCGATGTGACACGAGGAAGAGGGATAAGGACTTGTGCAGAGGGGATGACGTTTGGGGAGGGAGGATGGATGTGGAGGGGCTGGCCCTTCCCTGACCGACTCATGAGAAACTGCCGTAGGGTCAGGAATGGCAGGAAGCTATCCGGCGGGTGTTCCAACGCGATGAATGGAATTCCACACGTGGATTCCGATCTCAAGGGAAGAGCACGCGTCTTAAAGTTTGATGTTTGTACTTCGTAGGATATCCCAAAGAAAATGATCCCGCTGTTTTGGAAATAAAACCCTCCTCTGTAAACTTTTCCTTCTTGGAGTTTCCTCTTGCAAAAGTCACATGATGAGTGTTCAACGATGGCACGATTGGGATTGGGAATTATTCCCCCATCCTTGTCATGTCAGGTTTTTGGCAGGCTTTTCACGAACCAGCTGGCCAGGCCTGACTGAAGCTAATTTGAGGAGGAATTTAAAATTTGTTCAGTGTGTCTGTGATCACTCACGTACTCTTCACAAAAGACACTGGGATATATTTATCAAGCGTATCCACACAAACGTAGTGTAACAAAGACATTAAACCATGTCTTTGTGCTTCCGTGAGTCTCAACACCAGGGTTACCATATTTGATTTTCAAAAAAGGGACACAGAGAACAAAAAAAAAGAGAGGGGGTTGTATGATACCTATATCAGTAGCTACCAACTCATGTTGTATTAATGTGATATATATATATATATATATATATATATATATATATATATATATATATACACTGTGTACTACATGTCATCTACATTGCCTCATGATGGTGTTATGGCCTCAAAAATCAATGTTATTGGTTCACGAGTTATCAAACAGAGTGACCACTATATTCGTCATGGGTGTGTGTCTGTCCGCAGCATAACTACCCGATGATATCATCCGATCTTGATGAAACTTGGGTGGGAGGTTGATATCATGATCTAGTTGTGTCCTGCCTAGAGTGGGCGTATTGCGCCCATTGTGGGCGGAGCCACGCCCGAAAAAGATGTCTTTTTAGGGGGTAATCGATTTCAAGCTACATCTTCCCCGAGGGAGTTGGTGGAATCTGACGGGTTTCGGTATTTGGTTAGGCCAATGTCACGTGTCTAGCCCCACGGAGCTCGATTTTTCATTTTCGCCCCAAGGTCAAGGTCACAAGGTCACGAAATTTAGAAAAGTCGATTTTTGATGGTTTTATTACATTGTTCGCTTCCTGATAGGGTGAAATGTCGTACATGATCTTATATTATCACATACATCATGAAATACAAGTTTTCCAACAAATTTCAGAATCTTCCACCTTTGAAGGTCACAAAGGTCAAAGTTGTCGGAATCGAACCGAATTTTCGGTATTGTGTAGCTAACTAGTCTCATAACAGATAATACATTCCTATTTATATATTTTCAATGTCGGTTTTGACCTTTGTCATTGAATACCGCTCGTTCGTGAACCATCGTCATCTCCTGACTTGTAATTATTTAATATTGCTATAATTATTCAATTTTCAAATGTTTTTTATTTGAATTTCAAATATCTTTACATGTAGTGAGTTACTTAACCTTACTTAAAGTTACTTTACTTAACCCTTCCTTTCACCAGTCCTTCAGTTTTGCTGATGAGGACGATGAGCTGTGTCCTCAAACTGCTTTCTTGTGCGTGTCCGAGTCCACATGAGATTGTAAATCAATACGGTAGCGCCTTTATTTGCCATACAGACGTACCGTACATACCAGCTCTACGTACCGATCACTTGGCTTCCCATTCTTCTTGACCACCTCTTACCACCTCTTTATCTTGACCACCATCAAAATCAAACAAATGTATACGGCATAACGGTTGGACGACGTGGGCGCGTGCGTGAGTGCCGATGTTCGAACACGTCCAATATGCCATGACAGAGTAGTGCAGATTTGTACCAAACATTACATAACCACCTTGTATCACTAATAATATGTACAAATATGTTTAACTGTTTAAATAAGGCACAAAAATATCCCAAAACTTAAAATTTATTCATTTGAAAATGCAAAAGCAAAAAAATGGCAAAAACCCGGACATTTTTAGATATTTTGAAAACCTGGTCAGACAGAGATTTCATGTCTAAAGGCCCAAAGCTCACTGGCGCACACATGCATGGTCACGGCCTTTTTCACCCCTGCAATCGCCTTCCCAGCACACAGCTGGTCCCAGCATTAGCCTCCCGATGCCAGTGGGCGGCGCTGCCATTTTGGATGTTCCACTCTCAACCAGAGCTTCACAGCTCACCTCGCCGCCATGAATTGCAGTCTGCCAACCAAATAGCTCGTGATATGTCTTTTTAAATTGCCAGATGCCACAAGTCCTCCACTTGGCCTCGCCTGTTACAGGAGGTTTTACATACCAATCTTACCCTAATCTGCTTTAAGGTTTACACTCTCCACCTCCTGGGTGCACGTTTAACCTTACTACTTACCTCTACAGATAATTGATACAAGAGTAATGCTACCCTACTCCATCACACGCCCATACTATTCTTGCCACATTCTAGCTATGGACTCCTGAACCCCTTCCACATAACACAGCCCCCTCCCTGTAACCTCAGGCTCCTGCTAAGGTTCTCCATTGGGAACCCAAAATTCCGGCCTTAACACTTACTGTTACACACCAAATAGCTTTCCACTAAATTAGAGAGGGTTGTGGGAGGTGATCCTCAGCAACCTTCCTTAATGCTCTAGCTCTATCCTCATTGGTTTCAATAAAATTCACAATCAGGTACAAAGTTTTGTTCAATAATTTTCTTCGTCCGTCCTATGATCTTCACGGTGTCCTTTGTTCCGGGAGAGAAGATGACAGAAAAACACAGGCAGACCTACCTCAACAGACAATCTCACTTAACCAAATCATAACCATCTAATTTACCATGCCCCTCCACCCAGTGGATGTCACCTGCTCCAGCTGTCAGCTGAGTCAAAATCCAATTTCAAAACAACCTACCAATTTTGTGGGCTATCTGCCATCCAAAGCACGTGGCCGAGTGGAACAATGCCATAATCACAACAATATGACAACCATTTGCATTAATCATCCAAGGCCATGGCATCACAATTACCTGCAGGGGTATCTTCAACTCGGCAGCAGGGAGGTCCTGTCCTGTGATGTGGCGGTGGCGGTGTTGCAGTGTGTGCATCCCTGCCGTGAAACAAAGTTCCCAAACAAATGATTTCCCTATAGGCCCCTTCCTTGACTTCCGGTCTCCCAGCACCACAACATCTTTCGTTGTACACTCCGCCGGAGGGGGATCACGCAAATAACATTCCTTGGCCTTTCCATGGTCGCTCGGAGTCTTCCCGCCTCATGGCCAAATGATCCGATGCTCTTTATCCAGGAGGATTCTCCATCCCCAGTCACACACTGGGCTAACGAGGGGCGTTAATTTTTTTTGTATAATCCGAGCACCTGGGGTAATTGATTAGGTGAGAGCTGATTGGTTATTCCCTCCAATTATGGGTGAGAGATGTGATTGGGTCCTCATATATTTACATATACAAATATATAAATACACACTCCCCAGTAAGCTTCCTCAGACCAATCGACCCCACGTCTCAGCAAGTGTCTGCATTTATTCCCGAAGCGACCAATTCATTTCTCGTCACATGCCGGTGCGCAAAGTCATGGAGGAGTGTTTTTATTTGCAAAGCTTTAAGAAAATCAATGTCAAATAGCATCATCGATGGTTTGCTCTGATGTTATTACTTGCTCGTGCTCTGGTGTTGTACGTGTGGGGGTGAGTGGGATGTGTGTGCTTGTTTATGTTTTTCCGGTGCACTATCATGTCTGGGTCTGTGTCCAGGTAGGACGCGATGATGAGTGGGATCAGTGGTTGGTGGATCGTTTTTAGGTGTTGTGCATGCATGGGTATAGTGTTGGGGACCGGGCGCTGGTTTTTGCTCACCTTGTCCAGTTGTTTTCATCGCCCAGTTTTTGCCATTTGTATCAGAGGTGTGTTTTGTGTTGGTGTGCCCACCGTCTCCTAAGTTAGACCACCCTCTCGGCTCTTCACATGCCATGCTTCCAGTATCAATCTGTATCGTTTGATGGACGTCGCATCTAGGACACGGGTCCCATCAAAGTCAAATATGTGGCCAGATTGCAGGCAATGACGCCCTATGGCTGACTGAGTCACCTTTCCCAGCCTAACTGCTCTATCATGTTCATCTTGTTTGTTTCAAATTTCTTCCAGTTTCACCAATGTAGAATTGGTCGCAGTCTTTGCATGCTGAATGGTAAACTACTCCGGATACATCACAAGTTTATATTGTGTCCTGCAGTTTTGCTATGACATTGTGGATGGTGCGTAGAGGCTGGTTCGTCCTATCTTGCCAATCCTTTGGGAAAGGCCTAGGTAGTACGCAGTGCCCAAGCGTGTCTGGCTCCTTCCGTTCTGTCTGTTTTGGTTCTTTCAGGATAGGGAGTATCCCTTTGCTATACCCATTTTTGAGCAGGACTCCTCTAACTAATCTGATTTCTTTAATTGCATCGGCTTTGGAAGATGATACAGTCCATGCCTGAGCTGCCAAAGTCCACACTACACTACGTTTGTGGGAGATTGGGTTGCAGGAATTAAAATCCAGCAATCTGTTGGTGTGCGTTGTTTCCTGTAAACGTCATTAGGTAGCCATCAGGATTCGGTAAACCTCCTCATCCAGAAAGGCCAATTTGCTTTCTTTTTCAATTTAAGTTGTACATCTAACGCTGGGAAATATCCAAACAAGTTGTCCAAGAAGATGTCTCTCCATGCACAATAGCGAAAGTGTCATCCACGTACAGGCAATGGACAAAAAGTTGAAACACCTGAGTAAATGGGGGACATCAAGCAATGGCTTCCACACAGGTGTGGCTCATTCATGTTTTAGTTCAGCAAATAACATCCCAGCATGCTTAGGGTCATGTATAAAAATGCTGCACAGGCCTGGTTACTTATCATGGTTAGCATTACAGGGTTCAAGCCAAGGACCAAAGCTTTGCCTATGGATGACACGACCCTGCCGGATCAACTCGACGATTTTTATGTCAGATCTGACCGCCATGTTGTCTGTGAGAGCAAGAAGCATTTGTGATCGGGTAACATGATACCAAGCGATCTCTTTCTGGTCTGAAAGTTGGTAAAGTTGGCATATCTGTCCGTCTCCTGTGATCATGTGCAGATGAACTCTCATATATGTTTACATTCAATTTTAATTGGTCATTGTGTATCTGTCTATTCCGAGGTGTTTTAAGCAATCTGATAATTCTGTGGCACACCCAAGGGTTGTGTTATTAGTCCCCTACCGGTGTACACCAGAGGGGACTATAGGTTTGCACGCCGTCCCTCCGCCCGTCAGTCCGTCACGCAAAGAACAGTTTTCCGGACTTTTTTTTCTAAACGCTTAAAGCTAATGATTTCAAACTTGGCACATGGTTTCCTCGTGATAATTTACAGATCAAGTTCGAAATTCACGACGTTTCGATCATTTTTGACAAAGTTATGACACTTTGAACTTTGGGAATTCTGATAATTCTGATGATCCTTAACTCAGTGCCATTTTAAGTTTTAATTTCCTTTAAAAACCAATTTCTCTGCAATAATAGGACCGATTGAGATCAAATTTTCACCATAGGAGGACTCGGTCTGTATAATATTTTAATGGTAATTATGACGTCACAGGTCACGTGGTTCGGCCGCCATATTGTTTTTCGTGAAAACACGAAAACCCCTTTTTGTCTGCAACGGCTGAACAGATCGAGACCAAACTTTGCAGGCGAATTCGCATACGCATGACGAACAAAAAAGTCAACGAGCATGACGTCATGCGTCACAGGGTTTCAGAGTTATGACGTTTTTAAGCATGAACCTTTAAAACCGAGCCGCTCCCTCATTTTTGATAGAATAAAGGGGAAACTTCCCAGATCTGTTCAGCATGTCAGTCTACTAAAATGTCCTTTTGGAATTTACGATAGGGCACGTGGTTTGGCAGATATCGTTAATTAAACGAAAATATTTCTAAAATGGATATCTCTTGTTTATTCTAGAGTTCTCCTCAAGCCGCACCACGCGCCCTCAGCTTTGTCTCGCGAACGTCAAAAGTGTGACACATCATGCACTTTCGGGAGGGGCGGAGCCAAGCCAAGCAACATACATATACACATCGATCATTGATCGTGAACTGGAAAATATAATAAATTACTGATATTATGCGACTCCAAAGGTTCTTTATCAACAACTTATTTTCTCGTGCTTCTGCTGACCTGTCTGCAAGGTGTACAAATCGAAGTCCTGAGTGTGAATCACAGGTGAGCCCGTCCTGAGGTAATTAGCGATTGGGAACGATTCAGCACCTGTGGATAAATAACCCTTGGTAATTTCCCCAACAGTTTTCCGGACGACAGACTACCGGTAGGGGATATGTATTGCAGCGCAATACTCAGTATGCTTGTTTCTCCTTTATTAGTGCCCTACCGGTCTACACCGGAGGGGAGTATAGGTTTGTACACCGTCGCTCCGTCTGTCAATCTGTCCGTCCGTCAGTCCGTCACGCAAAGAACAGTTTTCCCGACTTTTTTTCTAAACGCTTGAAGCTAAAGATTTCAAACTTGGCACATGGTTTCATAATGATAAGTTACAGATCAAGTTCGAACTTCACGACGTTTCGATCATTTTTGACAAAGTTATGAGACTTTGAACTTTGGGAATTCTGATAATTCTGATGATCCTTAACTCAGTGCCATTTTCAGTTTTAATTTCCTTTAAAAAAGATTTTCACTGCAATAATAGGACCGATTGAGATCAAATTTTCACCATAGGAGGGACTCGGTCTGTAGAATATTTTAATGGTAATTATGACGTCACAGGTCACGTGGTTCGGCCGCCATATTGTTTCCGTGAAAACACGAAAACCCCCTTTTTCTCTGCAACGGCTGAACAGATCGAGGCCAAACTTTGCAGGCAAAATCGCATACCCATGACGAACAAAAAAGTCACCGAGCATGACGTCATGCGTCACATGGTTTCAGAGTTATGACCTTTTTAAGCATGAACCTTTAAAACCGAGCTCCTCCCTCATTTTTTATCCAAACGAGGGGAAACTTCACAGATCTGTTCAGCATATCAGTCTACTAAAATGTCCTTTTGGAATTTGCGATAGGGCACGTGGCTTGGCAGATACCTTTAATTAAACGAAAATATTAAAAAGAATGGATATCTCTTGTTTATTCTGGGGTTCTCCTCAAGCCGCACCGCGCGCCCTCAGCCTCGTCTCGCGAACATCAACAGCACGACACAGCGTGCGCTTTCGGGAGGGCCGGAGCCAAGCCGAACAACATATATATATACACATCGATCATTGATTGTGAACCGGAAAATAGAATAAATTACTGATATTTAGCGACTCGAAAGGTTCTTTATCAACAACGTATTTCCTCGTGCTTCTGCTGACCTGTCTGCAAGGTATATAAATCGAAGTCCCGAGTGCGAATCACAGGTGAGCCCGTCCTGAGGTAATTAGCGATTGGGAACGATTCAGCACCTGTGGGTAAATAACCCTTGGTAATTTCCCCCAACAGTTTTCCGGACGACAGATTGCCGGTAGGGGACATGTATTTCAGCGCAATACTCAGAATGCTTGTTCTATTCGCTTTTCATGTACGACTATAAATCGTCTTTCAGCAATTGCTTGATGACGAAATTCGCTGATGATACTACCATTGCTGGCCTTATTGACACAAGTGAGGATAACTATCGGAAACAAGTGGAAGTTATAGTTGAATACTGGAGTTGTCAAAACAATCTGGAGCTTAATGTTGTGAACACCAAGAAACTAATTGTAGGCTTTTTGTGAAATAGTTGTGAAATACAACCACTTTTATAGATGGGAATAGAGTCGAAATTGTTGAATCTTTTAAATGCCTTGGAATTTGCATTTCAGTGGATGTGAGATGGTCAGTCCATATTGATCATTGTGTTAAGAAAACGCAGAAACGATCAAAGCGGCTTGACGCTCTCTATCACTGTCTGGTATGGTATTGCTGTGGTGGACGATCGACATATCTTGACGCTCTCTATCACTGTTTGGTAGGGTATTGCTGTGGTGGACGATTGACGTATCTTGACGCTCTCTATCAATGTTTGGTAGGGTATTGCTGTGGTGGACGATTGACATATCTTGACGCTCTCTATCACTGTCTGGTATGGTATTGCTGTGGTGGACGATCGACATATCTTGATGCTCTCTATCACTGTCTGGTATGGTATTGCTGTGGTGGACGATCGACATATCTTGATGCTCTCTATCACTGTCTGGTATGGTATTGCTGTGGTGGACGATTGACATATCTTGACGCTCTCTATCAATGTTTGGTAGGGTATTGCTGTGGTGGACGATTGACGTATCTTGACGCTCTCTATCAATGTTTGGTAGGGTATTGCTGTGGTGGACGATTGACGTATCTTGACGCTCTCTATCACTGTCTGGTATGGTATTGCTGTGGTGGACGATCGTCGTATCTTGACGCTCTCTGTCACTGTCTGGTATGGTATTGCTGTGGTGGACAATCGACATATCTTGATGCTCTCTATCAATGTTTGGTATGGTATTGCTGTGGTGGACAATTGACGTATCTTGACGCTCTCTATTACTGTCTGGTACGGTATTGCTGTGGTGGACGATTGACGTATCTTGATGCTCTCTATCACTGTCTGGTATGGTATTGCTGTGGTGGACGATCGACATATCTTGACGCTCTCTATCACTGTGTCTGGTATGGTATTGCTGTGGTGGACGATTGACATATCTTGACGCTCTCTATCAATGTTTGGTATGGTATTGCTGTGGTGGACGATTGACGTATCTTGATGCTCTCTATCACTGTCTGGTATGGTATTGCTGTGGTGGACGATCGACATATCTTGACGCTCTCTATCACTGTGTCTGGTATGGTATTGCTGTGGTGGACGATCGACATATCTTGACGCTTTCTATCAATGTTTGGTATGGTATTGCTGTGGTGGACGATTGACGTATCTTGACGCTCTCTATCACTGTGTCTGGTATGGTATTGCAGTGGTGGACGATCGACATATCTTGATGCTCTCTATCAATGTTTGGTATGGTATTGCTGTGGTGGACGATCGACATATCTTGACGCTCTCTATCAATGTTTGGTATGGTATTGCTGTGGTGGACGATCGACGTATCTTGATGCTCTCTATCAATGTTTGGTATGGTATTGCTGTGGTGGACGATCGACGTATCTTGACGCTCTCTATCACTGTCTGGTATGGTATTGCTGTGGTGGACGATCGACATATCTTGACGCTCTCTATCACTGTCTGGTATGGTATTGCTGTGGTGGACGATCGACATATCTTGACGCTCTCTATCACTGTCTGGTATGGTATTGCTGTGGTGGACGATCGACGTATCTTGACGCTCTCTATCACTGTCTGGTATGGTATTGCTGTGGTGGACGATCGACATATCTTGACGCTCTCTATCACTGTCTGGTATGGTATTGCTGTGGTGGACGATCGACATATCTTGACGCTCTCTATCACTGTCTGGTATGGTATTGCTGTGGTGGACGATCGACATATCTTGACGCTCTCTATCAATGTCTGGTATGGTATTGCTGTGGTGGACGATCGACGTATCTTGACGCTCTCTATCACTGTCTGGTATGGTATTGCTGTGGTGGACGATCGACATATCTTGACGCTCTCTATCACTGTTTGGTAGGGTATTGCTGTGGTGGACGATTGACGTATCTTGACGCTCTCTATCAATGTTTGGTAGGGTATTGCTGTGGTGGACGATTGACATATCTTGACGCTCTCTATCACTGTCTGGTATGGTATTGCTGTGGTGGACGATCGACATATCTTGATGCTCTCTATCACTGTCTGGTATGGTATTGCTGTGGTGGACGATCGACATATCTTGATGCTCTCTATCACTGTTTGGTAGGGTATTGCTGTGGTGGACGATTGACATATCTTGACGCTCTCTATCAATGTTTGGTAGGGTATTGCTGTGGTGGACGATTGACGTATCTTGACGCTCTCTATCAATGTTTGGTAGGGTATTGCTGTGCTGGACGATTGACGTATCTTGACGCTCTCTATCACTGTCTGGTATGGTATTGCTGTGGTGGACGATCGTCGTATCTTGACGCTCTCTGTCACTGTCTGGTATGGTATTGCTGTGGTGGACAATCGACATATCTTGATGCTCTCTATCAATGTTTGGTATGGTATTGCTGTGGTGGACAATTGACGTATCTTGACGCTCTCTATTACTGTCTGGTACGGTATTGCTGTGGTGGACGATTGACGTATCTTGATGCTCTCTATCACTGTCTGGTATGGTATTGCTGTGGTGGACGATCGACATATCTTGACGCTCTCTATCACTGTGTCTGGTATGGTATTGCTGTGGTGGACGATTGACATATCTTGACGCTCTCTATCAATGTTTGGTATGGTATTGCTGTGGTGGACGATTGACGTATCTTGATGCTCTCTATCACTGTCTGGTATGGTATTGCTGTGGTGGACGATCGACATATCTTGACGCTCTCTATCACTGTGTCTGGTATGGTATTGCTGTGGTGGACGATCGACATATCTTGACGCTCTCTATCAATGTTTGGTATGGTATTGCTGTGGTGGACGATTGACGTATCTTGACGCTCTCTATCACTGTCTGGTATGGTATTGCTGTGGTGGACGATCGACGTATCTTGACGCTCTCTATCACTGTATCTGGTATGGTATTGCAGTGGTGGACGATCGACATATCTTGATGCTCTCTATCAATGTTTGGTATGGTATTGCTGTGGTGGACGATCGACATATCTTGACGCTCTCTATCAATGTTTGGTATGGTATTGCTGTGGTGGACGATCGACGTATCTTGATGCTCTCTATCAATGTTTGGTATGGTATTGCTGTGGTGGACGATCGACGTATCTTGACGCTCTCTATCACTGTCTGGTATGGTATTGCTGTGGTGGATGATCGACATATCTTGACGCTCTCTATCACTGTCTGGTATGGTATTGCTGTGGTGGACGATCGACATATCTTGACGCTCTCTATCACTGTCTGGTATGGTATTGCTGTGGTGGACGATCGACGTATCTTGACGCTCTCTATCACTGTCTGGTATGGTATTGCTGTGGTGGACGATCGACATATCTTGACGCTCTCTATCACTGTCTGGTATGGTATTGCTGTGGTGGACGATCGACATATCTTGACGCTCTCTATCACTGTCTGGTATGGTATTGCTGTGGTGGACGATCGACATATCTTGACGCTCTCTATCAATGTCTGGTATGGTATTGCTGTGGTGGACGATCGACGTATCTTGACGCTCTCTATCACTGTCTGGTATGGTATTGCTGTGGTGGACGATCGACATATCCTGACGCTCTCTATCAATGTTTGGTATGGTATTGCTGTGGTGGACGATCGACATATCTTGATGCTCTCTATCATTGTCTGGTATGGTATTGCTGTGGTGGACGATTGACGTATCTTGACGCTCTCTATCACTGTCTGGTATCGTATTGCTGTGGTGGACGATCGACATATCTTGACGCTCTCTATCACTGTCTGGTATGGTATTGCTGTGGTGGACGATTGACATATCTTGACGCTCTCTATCACTGTCTGGTATGGTATTGCTGTGGTGGACGATCGACATATCTTGACGCTCTCTATCACTGTTTGGTATGGTATTGCTGTGGTGGACGATCGACATATCTTGACGCTCTCTATCAATGTCTGGTATGGTATTGCTGTGGTGGACGATCGACATATCTTGACGCTCTCTATCACTGTTTGGTATGGTATTGCTGTGGTGGACGATCGACATATCTTGACGCTCTCTATCACTGTCTGGTATGGTATTGCTGTGGTGGACGATCGACATATCTTGACGCTCTCTATCACTGTCTGGTATGGTATTGCTGTGGTGGACGATTGACATATCTTGACGCTCTCTATCAATGTCTGGTATGGTATTGCTGTGGTGGACGATCGACATATCTTGACGCTCTCTATCACTGTCTGGTATGGTATTGCTGTGGTGGACGATCGACATATCTTGACGCTCTCTATCAATGTCTGGTATGGTATTGCTGTGGTGGACGATCGACGTATCTTGATGCTCTCTATCACTGTCTGGTATGGTATTGCTGTGGTGGACGATCGACATATCCTGACGCTCTCTATCAATGTTTGGTATGGTATTGCTGTGGTGGACGATCGACATATCTTGATGCTCTCTATCACTGTCTGGTATGGTATTGCTGTGGTGGACGATTGACGTATCTTGACGCTCTCTATCACTGTCTGGTATCGTATTGCTGTGGTGGACGATCGACATATCTTGACGCTCTCTATCACTGTCTGGTATGGTATTGCTGTGGTGGACGATCGACATATCTTGATGCTCTCTATCACTGTTTGGTATGGTATTGCTGTGGTGGACGATTGACATATCTTGACGCTCTCTATCACTGTTTGGTATGGTATTGCTGTGGTGGACGATCGACATATCTTGACGCTCTCTATCACTGTCTGGTATGGTATTGCTGTGGTGGACGATCGACATATCTTGACGCTCTCTATCAATGTTTGGTATGGTATTGCTGTGGTGGACGATCGACGTATCTTGATGCTCTCTATCAATGTTTGGTATGGTATTGCTGTGGTGGACGATCGACGTATCTTGACGCTCTCTATCACTGTCTGGTATGGTATTGCTGTGGTGGACGATCGACATATCTTGACGCTCTCTATCACTGTCTGGTATGGTATTGCTGTGGTGGACGATCGACATATCTTGACGCTCTCTATCACTGTCTGGTATGGTATTGCTGTGGTGGACGATCGACGTATCTTGACGCTCTCTATCACTGTCTGGTATGGTATTGCTGTGGTGGACGATCGACATATCTTGACGCTCTCTATCACTGTCTGGTATGGTATTGCTGTGGTGGACGATCGACATATCTTGACGCTCTCTATCACTGTCTGGTATGGTATTGCTGTGGTGGACGATCGACATATCTTGACGCTCTCTATCAATGTCTGGTATGGTATTGCTGTGGTGGACGATCGACGTATCTTGACGCTCTCTATCACTGTCTGGTATGGTATTGCTGTGGTGGACGATCGACATATCTTGACGCTCTCTATCACTGTTTGGTAGGGTATTGCTGTGGTGGACGATTGACGTATCTTGACGCTCTCTATCAATGTTTGGTAGGGTATTGCTGTGGTGGACGATTGACATATCTTGACGCTCTCTATCACTGTCTGGTATGGTATTGCTGTGGTGGACGATCGACATATCTTGATGCTCTCTATCACTGTCTGGTATGGTATTGCTGTGGTGGACGATCGACATATCTTGATGCTCTCTATCACTGTTTGGTAGGGTATTGCTGTGGTGGACGATTGACATATCTTGACGCTCTCTATCAATGTTTGGTAGGGTATTGCTGTGGTGGACGATTGACGTATCTTGACGCTCTCTATCAATGTTTGGTAGGGTATTGCTGTGCTGGACGATTGACGTATCTTGACGCTCTCTATCACTGTCTGGTATGGTATTGCTGTGGTGGACGATCGTCGTATCTTGACGCTCTCTGTCACTGTCTGGTATGGTATTGCTGTGGTGGACAATCGACATATCTTGATGCTCTCTATCAATGTTTGGTATGGTATTGCTGTGGTGGACAATTGACGTATCTTGACGCTCTCTATTACTGTCTGGTACGGTATTGCTGTGGTGGACGATTGACGTATCTTGATGCTCTCTATCACTGTCTGGTATGGTATTGCTGTGGTGGACGATCGACATATCTTGACGCTCTCTATCACTGTGTCTGGTATGGTATTGCTGTGGTGGACGATTGACATATCTTGACGCTCTCTATCAATGTTTGGTATGGTATTGCTGTGGTGGACGATTGACGTATCTTGATGCTCTCTATCACTGTCTGGTATGGTATTGCTGTGGTGGACGATCGACGTATCTTGACGCTCTCTATCACTGTGTCTGGTATGGTATTGCAGTGGTGGACGATCGACATATCTTGATGCTCTCTATCAATGTTTGGTATGGTATTGCTGTGGTGGACGATCGACATATCTTGACGCTCTCTATCAATGTTTGGTATGGTATTGCTGTGGTGGACGATCGACGTATCTTGATGCTCTCTATCAATGTTTGGTATGGTATTGCTGTGGTGGACGATCGACGTATCTTGACGCTCTCTATCACTGTCTGGTATGGTATTGCTGTGGTGGACGATCGACATATCTTGACGCTCTCTATCACTGTCTGGTATGGTATTGCTGTGGTGGACGATCGACATATCTTGACGCTCTCTATCACTGTCTGGTATGGTATTGCTGTGGTGGACGATCGACGTATCTTGACGCTCTCTATCACTGTCTGGTATGGTATTGCTGTGGTGGACGATCGACATATCTTGACGCTCTCTATCACTGTCTGGTATGGTATTGCTGTGGTGGACGATCGACATATCTTGACGCTCTCTATCACTGTCTGGTATGGTATTGCTGTGGTGGACGATCGACATATCTTGACGCTCTCTATCAATGTCTGGTATGGTATTGCTGTGGTGGACGATCGACGTATCTTGACGCTCTCTATGACTGTCTGGTATGGTATTGCTGTGGTGGACGATCGACATATCCTGACGCTCTCTATCAATGTTTGGTATGGTATTGCTGTGGTGGACGATCGACATATCTTGATGCTCTCTATCACTGTCTGGTATGGTATTGCTGTGGTGGACGATTGACGTATCTTGACGCTCTCTATCACTGTCTGGTATCGTATTGCTGTGGTGGACGATCGACATATCTTGACGCTCTCTATCACTGTCTGGTATGGTATTGCTGTGGTGGACGATTGACATATCTTGACGCTCTCTATCACTGTCTGGTATGGTATTGCTGTGGTGGACGATCGACATATCTTGACGCTCTCTATCACTGTTTGGTATGGTATTGCTGTGGTGGACGATCGACATATCTTGACGCTCTCTATCAATGTCTGGTATGGTATTGCTGTGGTGGACGATCGACATATCTTGACGCTCTCTATCACTGTTTGGTATGGTATTGCTGTGGTGGACGATCGACATATCTTGACGCTCTCTATCACTGTCTGGTATGGTATTGCTGTGGTGGACGATCGACATATCTTGACGCTCTCTATCACTGTCTGGTATGGTATTGCTGTGGTGGACGATTGACATATCTTGACGCTCTCTATCAATGTCTGGTATGGTATTGCTGTGGTGGACGATCGACATATCTTGACGCTCTCTATCACTGTCTGGTATGGTATTGCTGTGGTGGACGATCGACATATCTTGATGCTCTCTATCACTGTCTGGTATGGTATTGCTGTGGTGGACGATTGACGTATCTTGACGCTCTCTATCACTGTCTGGTATCGTATTGCTGTGGTGGACGATCGACATATCTTGATGCTCTCTATCACTGTCTGGTATGGTATTGCTGTGGTGGACGATTGACGTATCTTGACGCTCTCTATCACTGTCTGGTATCGTATTGCTGTGGTGGACGATCGACATATCTTGACGCTCTCTATCACTGTCTGGTATGGTATTGCTGTGGTGGACGATCGACATATCTTGATGCTCTCTATCACTGTTTGGTATGGTATTGCTGTGGTGGACGATTGACATATCTTGACGCTCTCTATCACTGTTTGGTATGGTATTGCTGTGGTGGACGATCGACATATCTTGACGCTCTCTATCAATGTTTGGTATGGTATTGCTGTGGTGGACGATCGACGTATCTTGATGCTCTCTATCAATGTTTGGTATGGTATTGCTGTGGTGGACGATCGACGTATCTTGACGCTCTCTATCACTGTCTGGTATGGTATTGCTGTGGTGGACGATCGACATATCTTGACGCTCTCTATCACTGTCTGGTATGGTATTGCTGTGGTGGACGATCGACATATCTTGACGCTCTCTATCACTGTCTGGTATGGTATTGCTGTGGTGGACGATCGACGTATCTTGACGCTCTCTATCACTGTCTGGTATGGTATTGCTGTGGTGGACGATCGACATATCTTGACGCTCTCTATCACTGTCTGGTATGGTATTGCTGTGGTGGACGATCGACATATCTTGACGCTCTCTATCACTGTCTGGTATGGTATTGCTGTGGTGGACGATCGATATATCTTGACGCTCTCTATCAATGTCTGGTATGGTATTGCTGTGGTGGACGATCGACGTATCTTGACGCTCTCTATCACTGTCTGGTATGGTATTGCTGTGGTGGACGATCGACATATCCTGACGCTCTCTATCAATGTTTGGTATGGTATTGCTGTGGTGGACGATCGACATATCTTGATGCTCTCTTTCACTGTCTGGTATGGTATTGCTGTGGTGGACGATTGACGTATCTTGACGCTCTCTATCACTGTCTGGTATCGTATTGCTGTGGTGGACGATCGACATATCTTGACGCTCTCTATCACTGTCTGGTATGGTATTGCTGTGGTGGACGATTGACATATCTTGACGCTCTCTATCACTGTCTGGTATGGTATTGCTGTGGTGGACGATCGACATATCTTGACGCTCTCTATCACTGTTTGGTATGGTATTGCTGTGGTGGACGATCGACATATCTTGACGCTCTCTATCAATGTCTGGTATGGTATTGCTGTGGTGGACGATCGACATATCTTGACGCTCTCTATCACTGTTTGGTATGGTATTGCTGTGGTGGACGATCGACATATCTTGACGCTCTCTATCACTGTCTGGTATGGTATTGCTGTGGTGGACGATCGACATATCTTGACGCTCTCTATCACTGTCTGGTATGGTATTGCTGTGGTGGACGATTGACATATCTTGACGCTCTCTATCAATGTCTGGTATGGTATTGCTGTGGTGGACGATCGACATATCTTGACGCTCTCTATCACTGTCTGGTATGGTATTGCTGTGGTGGACGATCGACATATCTTGACGCTCTCTATCAATGTCTGGTGTGGTATTGCTGTGGTGGACGATCGACGTATCTTGATGCTCTCTATCACTGTCTGGTATGGTATTGCTGTGGTGGACGATCGACTTATCCTGACGCTCTCTATCAATGGTTGGTATGGTATTGCTGTGGTGGACGATCGACATATCTTGATGCTCTCTATCACTGTCTGGTATGGTATTGCTGTGGTGGACGATTGACGTATCTTGACGCTCTCTATCACTGTCTGGTATCGTATTGCTGTGGTGGACGATCGACATATCTTGACGCTCTCTATCACTGTCTGGTATGGTATTGCTGTGGTGGACGATCGACATATCTTGATGCTCTCTATCACTGTTTGGTATGGTATTGCTGTGGTGGACGATTGACATATCTTGACGCTCTCTATCACTGTTTGGTATGGTATTGCTGTGGTGGACGATCGACATATCTTGATGCTCTCTATCAATGTCTGGTATGGTATTGCTGTGGTGGACGATCGACATATCTTGACGCTCTCTATCACTGTTTGGTATGGTATTGCTGTGGTGGACGATCGACATATCTTGATGCTCTCTATCAATGTCTGGTATGGTATTGCTGTGGTGGACGATCGACATATCTTGACGCTCTCTATCACTGTTTGGTATGGTATTGCTGTGGTGGACGATCGACATATCTTGATGCTCTCTATCAATGTCTGGTATGGTATTGCTGTGGTGGACGATCGACATATCTTGATGCTCTCTATCACTGTCTGGTATGGTATTGCTGTGGTGGACGATTGACATATCTTGACGCTCTCTATCACTGTCTGGTAGGGTATTGCTGTGGTGGACGAACGACGTATCTTGACGCTATCTATCACTGTCTGGTCGGGTATTGCTGTGGTGGACGATTGATGTATCTTGATGCTCTCTATCACTGTCTGGTATGGTATTGCTGTAGTGGACGATTGACATATCTTGACGCTCTCTATCACTGTCTGGTATGGTATTGCTGTGGTGGACGATTGACGTATCTTGATGCTCTCTATCACTGTCTGGTATGGTATTGCTGTGGTGGACGATCGACATATCTTGATGCTCTCTATCACTGTCTGGTATGGTATTGCTGTGGTGGACGATTGACATATCTTGACGCTCTCTATCACTGTCTGGTATGGTATTGCTGTGGTGGACGATCGACGTATTTTGATGCTCTCTGTCACTGTCTGGTATGGTATTGCTGTGGTGGACGATTGACGTATCTTGACGCTCTCTGTCAATGTTTGGTAAGGTATTGCTGTGGTGGACGATCGACATATCTTGACGCTCTCTGTCAATGTTTGGTATGATATTGCTGTAGTGGACGATTGACATATCTTGATGCTCTGGCACTGTCTGGTATGGTATTGCTGTGGTGGACAATCAACACGTCTTGACGCTCTCTATCAATGTTTGGTATGGTATTGCTGTGGTAGACGATCGACATATCTTGATGCTCTCTATCAATGTTTGGTATGGTATTGCTGTGGTAGACGATCGACATATCTTGATGCTCTCTATCAATGTTTGGTATGGTATTGCTGTGGTGGACGATCGACATATCTTGATGCTCTCTATCAATGTTTGGTATGGTATTGCTGTGGTAGACGATCGACATATCTTGATGCTCTCTATCAATGTTTGGTATGGTATTGCTGTGGTGGACGATCGACATATCTTGATGCTCTCTATCAATGTTTGGTATGGTATTGCTGTGGTGGACGATCGACATATCTTGACGCTCTCTATCAATGTTTGGTATGGTATTGCTGTGGTGGACGATCGACATATCTTGATGCTCTCTATTAATGTTTGGTATTGTATTGCTGTGGTGGACGATCGACATATCTTGATGCTCTCTATCACTGTCTGGTATGGTATTGCTGTGGTAGACTATTGACGTATTTTGATGCTCTCTATCACTGTCTGCTATGGTATTGCTGTGGTGGACGATCGACGTATTTTGATGCTCTCTATCATTGTCTGGTATGGTATTGCTGTGGTGGACGATTGACATACCTTGACGCTCTCTGTCACTGTCTGGTATGGTATTGCTGTGGTGGACGATCGACATATCTTGATGCTCTCTATCAATGTTTGGTAAGGTATTGCTGTGGTGGACGATCGACATATCTTGATGCTCTCTATCAATGTTTGGTAAGGTATTGCTGTGGTGGACGATCGACATATCTTGATGCTCTCTATCAATGTTTGGTAAGGTATTGCTGTGGTGGACGATCGACATATCTTGATGCTCTCTATCAATGTTTGGTATGGTATTGCTGTGGTGGACGATCGACATATCTTGACGCTCTCTATCAATGTCTGGTATGGTATTGCTGTGGTGGACGATCGACATATCTTGACGCTCTCTATCAATGTTTGGTATGGTATTGCTGTGGTGGACGATTGACATATCTTGATGCTCTGTCACTGTCTGGTATGGTATTGCTGTGGTGGACGATCGACATATCTTGACGCTCTCTATCAATGTCTGGTATGGTATTGCTGTGGTGGACAATCAACACGTCTTGACGCTCTCTATCACTGTCTGGTATGGTATTGCTGTGGTGGACGATCGACATATCTTGACGCTCTCTCTCAATGTTTGGTATGGTATTGCTGTGGTGGACGATCGACATATCTTGATGCTCTCTATCAATGTTTGGTATGGTATTGCTGTGGTAGACGATCGACATATCTTGATGCTCTCTATCAATGTTTGGTATGGTATTGCTGTGGTGGACGATCGACATATCTTGATGCTCTCTATCATTGTTTGGTATGGTATTGCTGTGGTGGACGATCGACATATCTTGATGCTCTCTATCAATGTTTGGTATGGTATTGCTGTGGTGGACGATCGACATATCCTGACGCTCTCTATCACTGTCTGGTATGGTATTGCTGTGGTGGACGATCGACATATCCTGATGCTCTCTGTCACTGTCTGGTATGGTATTGCTGTGGTGGACGATCGACATATCCTGACGCTCTCTATCACTGTCTGGTATGGTATTGCTGTGGTGGACGATCGACGTATTTTTATGCTCTCTATCAATGTCTGGTATGGTATTGCTGTGGTGGACGATTGACATATCTTGATGCTCTCTGTCACTGTCTGGTATGGTATTGCTGTGGTGGACGATCGACGTATCTTGACGCTCTCTATCACTGTGTCTGGTATGGTATTGCTGTGGTGGACGATTGACATATCTTGATGCTCTGTCACTGTCTGGCATGGTATTGCTGTGGTGGACAATCAACACGTCTTGACGCTCTCTATCACTGTCTGGTATGGTATTGCTGTGGTGGACGATCGACATATCTTGATGCTCTCTATTACTGTGTCTGGTATGGTATTGCTGTGGTGGACGATTGATGTATCTTGATGCTCTGTCACTGTCTGGCATGGTATTGCTGTGGTGGACAATCAACACGTCTTGACGTTCTCTATCACTTTGTCTGGTATGGTAATGCTCTGGTGGACGATCGACATAGCTTGGTGCTTTCTCTCACTGTCTGGTATGGTAATGCTGTGGTGGACGATTGACGTATCTTGATGCTCTCTGTCACTGCCTGGCATGGTATTGCTGTGGTGGACGATTGACATACCTTGACGCTCTCTATCACTGTCTGGTAGGGTATTGCTGTGGTGGACGATCGACATATCTTGACGCTCTCTATCACTGTCTGGTATGGTATTGCTGTGGTGGACGATTGACATATCTTGACGCTCTCTATCACTGTCTAGTATGGTATTGCTGTGGTGGACGATTGACATATCTTGACGCTCTCTATCACTGTCTGGTATGGTATTGCTCTGGTGGACGATCGACGTATCTTAACGCTCTCTGTCACTGTCTGGTATGGTATTGCTGTGGTGGACGATTGACATATCTTGATGCTCTCTGTCACTGTCTGGTATGGTATTGCTGTGGTGGACGTTTGACATATCTTGACGCTCTCTGTCACTGTCTGGTATGGTATTGCTGTGGTGGACGATTGACATATCTTGACGCTCTCTGTCACTGTCTGGTATGGTATTGCTGTGGTGGACGATTGACATATCTTGACGCTCTCTGTCACTGTCTGGTATGGTATTGCTGTGGTGTACGATTGACATATCTTGACGCTCTCTATCACTGTCTGGTATGGTATTGCTGTGGTGGACAATTGACATATCTTGACGCTCTCTGTCACTGTCTGGTATGGTATTGCTGTGGTGGACGATTGACATATCTTGACGCTCTCTGTCACTGTCTGATATGGTATTGCTGTGGTGGACGATTGACATATCTTGACGCTCTCTGTCACTGTCTGGTATGGTATTGCTGTGGTGGACGATTGACATATCTTGACGCTCTCTATCACTGTCTGGTATGGTATTGCTGTGGTGGACGATCAACATATCTTGACGCTCTCTGTCACTGTCTGGTATGGTATTGCTGTGGTGGACGATCGACGTATCTTAACGCTCTCTATCAATGTCTGGTATGGTATTGCTGTGGTGGACGATTGACGCCACAACAGATTGATGCAAGATTGTGCGGACGGCACAGCTGATAGCTGGTGATGGACTGCTTGCTGAATGTGTAGTCCTTATATAACAGTCAGGCAATTGGCCGAGCTGTTGGTATAACTCGGGACCAATATCACCGGGAAATCTGACTTTTGAGCTTCTTCCTTTTGGAAAGCGTTATCCGTTCCATTGGGACCTGGTCTAAACGTTTCTTCAATCATTTTTATCCAATGGCAGTATGTATGATGAATGGAAAATGAATGAATGATTTACTTGTACTTGTATTTTAATTTATGTTGTTAGTAGATATCAATGTAAAGAACATTTTTTGTTTATTTCTTTTTTTCTGGTGCCAAGATTAAAACAAATTTCATTATATATTTTATACGTATGACAATAAACCTAATTTGATTTGATTTTGATTTGAGCATGGCTGCAAGCGGAAAACCCCCAATGCCTCATCCACAGAGCACGTGTGGTCGCCCAATGGTTTGATGAGCATGACATTGATTCTATCCAGATGTCGTGGCCTAATCAGTCAACATATCTGAACCCAATCGTGCATTTATGGGATATTCTGGAATGACACCTGAGACAGTGTTTTCCACCTCCATCAAACAGGTGTGAGTTGATTGACTTTCTCAAGGAAGAATGGCTGCCGCATCCCTTCTGCAGAATTCCAGATGCTGTTGGTCTCCATGCCACTGCGCATACAGGCCGGCTACACCTAGTGGCCCAATGCCCTATTAAGTGACTTTACATTGGTGTTTCCATTTTTTTGTCCAATACCTGTAACCTGCTCCAGTATCATGGAGGCCAATTCTCATGAGAATCAAGTATATTTTGAGCAAGTTCCTCCATCACCAAGTTAGCCACACCAGCAGAGATCAGATAACCCATAGCTGTGCCAAATATTTGTGAATAGTGTGTACCACCATAGATGAAGGTCTTGCTATTTCGACACATCTTCTGTCGGCTGGCAACATCCTCAGGTGTTAATTGGCTGTTCTGACAAGCCATTTTCCAATTGTTAGAATGTTTCAACCAAATCGAGTGTGGCACTCACCGCCAGATCGACTGGTATTTGTAGAGTGAAACCACATCAAAACATACCATTGTCTCGTCTTCTTCGATTCTAACCTTTCTTATCCTCGTGACAAAGCCTGACAATGATGCGTGCTTAGAAGGCAGACAGTCGTTAGGAAGAGCATTGACAAAGGTCACAATAAGTCTCAGAGGGACATTCTTTTTGTGGATCTTGGGAAGACCACCAGACATGGGATCCAGTGGCATATATGGAGTCTGGTCATCTATTGTTCTGCTTGTACAGAGAGATCCGGCTGTGTGATTGGTCAATCCGCATAATGTAGTCTCTATGGAGCCATTTTGCCTTCCAAGCAAGTTACTTCCGGGTTCGCCATCATACAGTAGTGGCATTTTATACAAGATTGCGCTCAATTTTAGTAGAATTATGGTATTTGACTAAGATCCCTTCAGCCATTCTTTAGTTATCGTGGGAAGTAAATAATTGTAACTTAACATGACCTCTGATCTTTGACCTCTTGACTCCACAATCGAATCAGTTTATCTTTGCATCATGATATATAATTATACGAAGATTGCTGACAATCCCATGATTGGTTCACAAGTTAGATTGGTAACAGAATTTTTACCTGACGGGACATCTGACATCTGACATTTGACCCCAAAATCAAATCGTAATGCATACTTGCACCAACTTTGGTCAGAATGCCATCAGTGATTTACAAGTTATCGTGATAACAGGATTTTTACATAACATGACTTCTGACCTTTGGCCTATGACCTCGTGACCCCAAAATGTAATCGGTTCATCTTTAGCTCATTATACATACCTGCACCAAGTTTGACTAAGATCCCTTCAGCCATTCTCAAGTTATTGCGGTAATGAAAACCTATCACGGATGGACAGACGGACAGCCGAACGGACAACCTGAAAACGTAACGCCTCCGGCGACTTCATTGGCAGAGGCATAAAAACAAAGACACAATTACCTCTCTCACCTGTGAATGGAGGGAATGACCAACTAGCTCTCACCTAATTAATTACCCCAGATGGCTAGGATTAAATGAATAAATCGACTCCTCCCATGCTCTTCTAGCCGAAGAAAGCTGCATAACTACAACCATGAAAGGCCACACAAGGTAGTCCATTTTGCTGTTTCAAACTCTTCCCAGAGTCCCTCCACAGCTGTACCGACATTTACATATAGTACATACATGAGAATAGTACATAACCATGAGAATTCTCATATAATATACATATATATTTGTTGAACACTGTTTCCACACAATATATCATTAAAGTTTATCCGTGAAAATGAAAAATTACATTATTCTCGAGTTTTCCAGTAGATGGCGGTAGATCCAGGAGGTGGAGATGGTCCCGAAAAGTTTGTGAATCGTTCGGCGAAAGCCAGAAGGTTTGTGAATGGCTCAGAAATAGTATACACCTGCCTGCCAGCACAAGCTTCTCAGGTTTATACCCTTCTCCATTGCACCCAGGGAAACAAGACACTGTGTGGTAAGTGAGAGCAAGCACAGAAGCAAAGCTGTGGCTATAAGGCAGGTCAAAATAAACGAATGTCAACTGTGAAGTCACAAGTGGAGTTAACAATGGCTCCTCGAACACTGCTTTGTGGTTTGTGGGAAAGAAAGTAGAAAATCTGTTTCTGATAAAACCAGAAGGACATCTGCCTTTTTAAGGAAGGCTGTCGGAACCAATTGAGAAATTCAACATCATTTGATCTTTAAGTTACAGGGCCGCAAGGACACATCGGAGTTACCACTTCAGGTGGTCCTTGGGTGATTTCAACTTGTTAAAAAGTTTTTATTCATCTGCTGCTTCTTCTTCACTGTTGTCACTGTCTAAGTTGTTTTATCCGACGCTCTGAGCAATATTGCGTCTTATTTTTGGTTTCTTTACTACACGTGATTTTCTGCAGGAGATGAAATATTCCCAGCCTCCTAAAGGGTTGTCCCTAGGTATGCAAATTGACATGTTTTCTGAACCTGACCCCACCTTATTACTCATCCTACTTACACCAATCTCATCATCCACTTCTCTGACTCTTTTACCTCATCTCAGCCTTCTCTTTCAGTGTTCAATCACAAACCCAGAGATGATATCCCTCAATTTTGATATCCGACCTGACTGTGTGTGTGTGTGTGTGTGTGTGTGTGTGTGTGTGTGTGTGTGTGTGTGTGTGTGTGTGTGTGTGTGTGTGTGTGTGTGTGTGTGTGTGTGTTGTAAATACATTATATACACTTTATTGATGATTTGTACATGAAAGCAATGATTCCGGACCCCATGAACATTTCATTTTGTTCAAGTGGTAGAAATATGCAGCTTGTGTGTAAAACTGGTGCCAAAAGAAAGAGCTCGTCGAACATATTTGTGGTATACTTCAGGTTAGCAGCCTGGTGTCGAGGTACGCACACTCACCTCTAACCTGGCGAGCCTGGGTTCGAATCCCGACCCACCTATCCCGACCGGCATTAGTTGGAGGACGTTAGAGACACCAAAGTGTCCTTCGTGAAGAGTAGGCGAGCTATCGCTGGGGTCATAAACAATTTACAAATTCCTGCCTTACCTTCAACCTTCCTGAGTCAGGGTGGCGACCAGGATTGTAGTCTACCTCGCAACTGCTTCATCAGCATCAATGCTCTGCATAGGGGAGGGTACATGATGACGATGATGGTGGTGGTAGTGGTATCTTTCTGTAAGGCACCACAAAAGAACGCATAACACCATTTTACTAAAATATCATAGATTTTCACTGTAAGCAAACAATAATAGCAATAATAGTCGTACAGTCATCAAATACAGTATCTATCTGAAACCTACTCCCTCATCCCCACCTGCATCACACCCAAATCCCTTCTACACACAAATATACACACGCACATACACACGCACTCACATAGACACACATATATACACATACACATACACATTAACATAGGCATACACAGACTCACATAGACATACACACATACACACACAAACACACACACGTATATACACACACGTACACACACACACACACACACACGTACACACACACACACACGTATACACACACGCATATACACGTACACACACACACAGACACGTATGTACACACACACACATAGACACACACACACATAGACACACACACAAGTACACACACACACACACACACACCTCTGAAAATCTAAGATATTTTAGTAAAATTGTGTCATGCATTCTTTTGTGGTGCCTGCAGAAGTATGCCATCATCATCATCTGTGAAAAGTTAACGTCCTGGTCTAAGAAAGTCAACAATATCCAAAATGTCCACAAATAACACCGGTTTCTGATGACATCATCAGCTCGGTGCCTTAACTCGTCAGACATCTGAATGACTCATGAGAGCGATTTGTATGCATTTATATTGTTATGTATGATTAAAATTGTATCGAATATGGTAACAATTATTAATGTATTTGCTTCTTGAAATTAATGTTATATATAAAAATTGTATCGAATATTGCTGGAATTCATTGTTTTAATTCATTGTATTTTTTTAGCCCCTGTGGGACTTAGTCCGAAACGGGGGATGATGGATTGGGTCTCGTCCGTCCGTCTGTCCGTCCGTCGGTGCTTGCGTCCGCAGCCATATCTCGGAGATGTATGGACCTATTTCGTTCATACTTTGTACAAAGACGATACATGATGCGATGCATGTGCTCATCATTTTGTTTCGCTCATCATTTTGTTTCGCGATGCGATCAAAGATGGCCTACTGGCGGCCATTTTAGTTGTACAAAACCTGATGTCAAACACGTCCTCAACCATTTCCTGGACATGCAATCACCAATCGTGTTCACACTTGGCACACAGATAATGAATGATGCCTTACGTCATTTTCTTTTTAGATCAGATGCAAGATGGCCGACTGGCGACCATTTTGTTACTTAAACGTGTCCCCAACCTTTCATCAAACACGCATGGACCGATTTTGCTCAAACTTGGCACAAAGACGATACGTGGGAGTACACATATGCAGATTTTGTTTTGTCTTCCCATCAAAGATGGCCGACTGGCGACCATTTTGTTACTTAAACGTGTCCCCAACCTTTCATCAAACACGCATGGACCGATTTTGCTCAAACTTGGCACAAAGACGATACGTGGGAGTACACATATGCAGATTTTGTTTTGTCTTCCCATCAAAGATGGCCGACTGGCGGCCTTTAACTCCATACAGCAAAATGACTAAAACCACAGGGGCTATGACATTTTATGTCTTTTTCTCCTTGTTGTAAATATTTTCCCAATTCCGCTGGAAAAAGGGCGTGATGAAAATATCAATAAAACCAATTACATTCAACATCACTGATGTTTGATGATGTAAAACAGGCATCATACTTCATCTTCTTACTTGGTATCCTTCATCGATCGATCAATAAATCACTTTCTTATATCGCAGTCCAGCAGCAGACAGGTTCCCTGGGGAAGATCAAATTTTAAGCTCGTTTATCTTTCTGATAAAGGCAGCAGCACCAATCCAAAAGCGCGTTATGATCCAGAAACTTCCTTGTGAATCTCCTCAAATCCAGGCTTAATTGCCAACGCCACTCTTTTCTTCCTCTTGTCTCCCTTTTGTCGAACTGCCGTCCCCAAAACTGTTCAATCCAATCCTTCCTTCCAGAGCTTGAAGTTGGCAGCACACACCACCTATTGATGGTCATCCTCAAGCGGTCACGTGATCGATTCCATTCTCATTAACTCATGTTTTCTCTCCCCCCCCCCACCCCCCCCCCCCCCCCTCATCGATTTTCATATTTTCATGCTATGTCTCCTTCCCTCTTCAAAAACCTCCGCGTGCTCATTCTCCACATGTTCTCCCGCTGTCAGTGCTTTTCCTTCTGCCCTCTATCACTCAAGTACACAAGTATCAGAGTACACAAGACAGGTCGTCATTGGTTGCGACACACATACACACACACCAACACACATTCTCATTGAATCACACCACGATCCTTGGCACAGGATCTTTGAGAACACTAACTAATTAATTAACATAACCCCACCCCTCGTGATGGGAACGAAGATACGAGCTGAGCTTACACGACAAAGTCTGACTTATGTACATCAAGATGGCTACATGACATTCGGAGCATATTACCTATTCAATTCTAACTGGACTAAGGTATTGCCTACCCCCCACAAACGTAACAAATATATACATATATATATATATATAGAAATGGAAGAGAGATGGAGGTGTGTGTGTGTGTGTGTGTGTGTGTGTGTGTGTGTGTGTGTGTGTGTGTGTGTGTGTGTGTGTGTGTGTGTGTGTGTGTGTTGCAGGAGTGGGTGTGGTTTTGCATGAATGTGTTTTTGTTTGAGTGGTGCATGTTGTAAGGATAGGTGGTCGGTTGTTTGTTTTTTTTGTTGTTTTTTGGTGTGTTAGTGAGGGGCTGTGGGTTCTGGGAGTAATGACGGTTTTGTTGTTGTAGTCTGTGTTATCACTGGCTGGGGGTGGGGGTGTGTACGCATCCAGGTGTAGCTGCTGCATGTGGAGGCGTATGTGCCCCTGCTGGCCCACCTTAGCTGACCGTATCGTGGTTGAAGTGCCGAAACGAGATGATGCTGAGGACCTCGACTGTGGACCCGGTCAGTGAGGCACACTTGTGACGAGGTGTGTTTATATATATATATATATATATATATATATATATATATATATACAGGGTCCGTCAGGGAGGTGTGACAATTTTCAGAAAACTCGTACACAGATATTTTTAGTCGAATTTCAATTTTTATTTTTTTTAAAGACTACATATATAATGCCATGTAATACACTGTAACAAAGACATTTAAAAAATGTAATACATGTTTGAAAAATGACATCATCTAAATGGCGGCCGTTCTTGTCCAAGCATTCTTGCAGACGCGCGGAAAAGTTCCAGCATTTCTCAGCACAGCAGCATCCCTCAGCAGTTCCAGCATTCTTTCTGCGAACGTAAACCGCCATACGAAATCATTCTGCTGCAGTTCTTGAACCACCATGATTTTGTACGCGTGATAATGAAGGTCCAAGTGCAAAATTCGACGAACTGATCTGTCTGACATCCGTAGAGCGCGAGCGTGCCGTACCGCTGACCGACGAGGGCTGGCCTCCACAGCTTGTCGAACCCTTTCGATGTTTTCCGGGGTCCTAGCAGTTCGATCACCTCCCCGAGCTGCTCCCGGCCTCACAGATCCAGTTGTCCTGAAGTTTTTTACCCACTTCAATATTGTGTTTCGAGACGGAACGGCGCCACGTCGACCAACATTGAAGTGAGTACGAAATCTGCGCTGTGTAAGCACCACCGAACTACCCGTTTGAATAAACGTCTCAACAACAAAGACGCGATGTTCAATCGTCCACAGCTCCATGGCTACTGAAATGGCGCCTAACAACGAGTAACCAACAGCCATCACGCATGCGCTAGACCCCCCACTTGCATTGTTATACCCAATTCAAACATGAATTACATTTTTAAAATGTCTTTGTTACAGTGTATTAAATGGCATTATACAGACTTGACATTTAATATGGAATATATTTATTTTCTTGCCTTGGGTTTACTTTCTGAACTCGGTATATCAATCTGATGAGTTTCTTTTACGCTTCAGTGATTTCTTTGTTGAAAGAACCATGTCACTGATTGTCTGTCCCAGCAAGAAGTCAATAACAGGATTATATAACAGGTGGTGTGACAAAATGTACGGAGAGGTACATTTGACGATTGGTTTCACAATCGGGTATATAAGGGTTGTTGCGTTCTGTATTAGTGGAAAACAACTGCTGCACATCTACAAAAGTTATTGCCGCTTCCCATGGAGATGGTCCGTCAACTCGACAATGCTGTTTGACATTTAGTGGTGGCTTTACGAAATTACGGCATGAAACAGCGTGCTATTGCTCGGCAGTATGGCATCATTCAAGGTCAGGTGTCAAAGATCCTGAAACGAAATGCTCAGAGGGGTGTCCCTACTCCAATACCGAGGTCAGGAAGTCCCCGCAGAACCACAAGGAGGGATGATCGCCAGCTGCACCGGTTAGTCCGCAATGGCCGTACCACGTCAGCTAATCGGCTTCGGGCTGAGTGTCAGCAACTGACAAATGTGCCTGTATCCAGAAGGCTAGTCAACCAACGACTGGTTCAAGCAGGCTATCGTGCCAGGCGTCCCCTGAGAAAGCCACGTCTGACCGGACAACACCGCCAGCGTCGATTGCAGTGGGCCAGAGAGCACCGTCAATGGCAACCAGGACACTGGAATCACGTGATCTTCAGTGACAAGTCTAGGTTTCTGGTCTATCGTCAATATGGCTGCGTCCAAGTGCACAGACAAGTGCATGAAGCCGACAACGAAGATTGTATAGTGCCAAGAGTCCATGCTGGAGGTGGTGGGGTGACCGTTTGGGCTGCTTTTCATGCAGGGGGCAAAACTGACCTGGTTGTTCTGAATGGAAACCTGAACCAGTTCAAGCACAGGGCCATTCTGAAAGAAACATTGCTTCCATTTGTTCGTGCAGCCTATCGAGGAAACTTTGTCTTCCAAGATGACAATGCACGGCCTCATCATGCTTGCATGATCCAACACTTTCTTGCTGACCGTGGTGTAGAGCATATGGAGTGGCCTGCCATGTCCCCGGATATGAATCCGATAGAGAACTTGTGGGCAGAATTAACGCGTCAAATCGACAACTTGGACCAGCAGCCTGCCTCTGTGCGTGAATTGCAGCAGGCTATTGTAACTGCATGGCAAGCGATTCCTGTCCAAACCTTGGCAAATCTCGTGAACAGCATGCCTCAATGTGTACGTGCTCTCCTGAATGCTCGTGGGGGTTACACGAAGTACTGAACTGTAATTTTACTGTCCGTAATCCCAGTCGTAATTTAACTTTTGTTTTTGTTTAAAAAATTTTTTGGCTAATGTGCAAAATAAAGAGATACTTCTGGAAAACGCACAGAAGTTTAACACAGTACTGTCCGTGAATTGAGTTCCATATCAGTTTACATCACTTTCAAGGATCAATTTACTTGCTTCGAAATGTCAAATGTGGTTTTTGTTTCTTTTAAAGGTCACATTAACAAAATCTAGAATAATTTCAACATAATTCCAATGAACTTTTGGTTCTAAGTCATCTTGAAACGTAAGTTCACCCCCACAAAAAAAATATTCCATATTAAATGCCAAGTCTGTATATGTCGTCTTCAAAAAAAAAAAAAAAGAAATTCGACTAAAAATAACTGTGTACGAGTTTTCTGAAAATCGTCACACCTCCCAGCCGGACCCTGTATATATATATATATACATGCATGCCGTATATGAGACCATGTTAAAAAGTAATCCCTCCTTTTCCTTCTCTCCAAAACAGGTGAAGATATTAGAATGATACAACGACAGATACTAACATCAATTTTTAATCTACCTTTGTGAATATTTATTTCTCAACATAAGGTTCACACATTTCTTCCAAAGTTCAAGTGGTTTACTGATGCCGTCCCGATAGAACTGTGCATCCTGCTGACTTAACCCTGTAAGGACCAAGAGACACATACAGTCACGTGAAAAAGTAAGTACACCCCATGTAAAGTTTTGACTTTTTCAACATATTTCAACATACAGCTATTTGATCTTCATTTCAACAATATTGATAGGTAAAGGTGATATAATATAACAAATATCATGAAACATTTACATTTTGTAGTCAATTGTGTAATTTAAATAAACATAAATGCAAATTTCGCATGTGGAAAAAGTAAGTACACCCTTGGCTCTAATAGGTGGTATTGCCCCCTTTGGCAGAAACAACCTCAAGTAGGCGTTTCTTATAACTGTCTACCAATCTCTGACATCGACTGGGAGAAATTTTTGCCCACTCCTCCATGCAAAATTCTTTCAGCTGTGCGATGTTTGAGGGGTTTCTTGCATGCACAGCTCGTTTCAAATCCCCCCACAACATCTCGATGAGATTTAGATCCGGGCTTTGACTTGGCCATTCCAGAACCCTCCATTTCTTTTGTCTCAGCCATTCCTTGGTGGATTTACTGGTATGTTTAGGATCATTGTCATGTTGCAAGTGTTACGGATTCGTCACTTCCGGTGTTGTGGTTTTCATCCACTTGAAACATTTCTGGTTCTATGTATGTATTATTATTATTGTTTGAGGGAAATAGCCATTATTATTGTCAAAAGGTAAAACGGTTAATGTTAAATGAAACAGGAAACCGGATCGCGAACCGGAAGACGAAGAAGAAGAGGAGGTGAGAGAACATAAAGGAGCGAAAAGTCGGACAAGAAGCTGGTGGCATTGCGTTCTGGATCGAACGTTGTCGAGCAAGAGTCACGAGTGAACATTGAATTTCCTGGATAGGAATTCCTGCGATAGGTGTTATCACTGTGACTGATTAACCTGGGTGTCGGGTTTGGCGTTGGGATTCTGAAGAATTATCGCCAGGTCGTTGCGACTCGAGAATGAGCCGTCGGCCATTTTGATTCGTGCGCTTCGCGCGTCAAACTAAGTATTCGCTTCGTCAGCCATTTCCACCGCTTTCAGACGTATCTAATGTGTGTGTGTGCACCGTGGCTTTTGGAAGATTAATTTGCGGTTCGCCGACTGAGTCGTGAAAGTTCAGACCTGGAGGGCGCCTTTGGATTTCCCCTTCGCCTTGAGTTTGCCTTACGCAGTGGCGCCTTTGGATTTCCCATTCGCCTTGAGTTTGCTTTACGCAGTTTTGGACCACGTGACACTTTGCGCCGCTTCGGCCGCATACGCCTTTCTGCTGTTTTGGCGGTGTGACCGGGCCCGTCATCTGAACGGGGTTTGGGTTTCGATTCGACATCGCTCTAATGATCACTGGAGGGGATCAACTTTGAGCTATAGAGACATTGGGGAATGTTTTTTTCTCACTCACTTGGATCACAGTGAGTTATCCTATACTAGCTGATGGTACCATCATAAGATGTGTTGTTTTTGATTGCTATTATTGTTGTATCGTTATTCTTGTGTGATTTTTAATACAATATTTGTTTGTTGATAACCATTGGTGTGGTTTCCCTATTGATTTTTGACACAGAATAACATTTTTCTGCCGTGGCTCCTCTCGGGGCTCGGAGGTACACCGTGACCAGGGGGTCGGGGAGGAGCACGTAACAGAAATTGGGGGCTCGCCCAATTGACTCGGGGCTCGAAATTTGGTCTTCGTCCGGGATAAAATTCCCTAAATTTCGGCTGGGAAAGAATTCCCTAACATTCCCAAAATTCCCAAATTTGGAATTTTTTCTAACATTCCCAAATTTAAAAAAAAAAAAATTGAAATTTTTTTGTGTGAAGGTTAATATGTGTTAACTGATAGTCACCATGGTGTTTGACGCAGGAAAATTTGCGGCGTCCCCTAATGAGGCACAGTTCCTAGCGTTAAAAAGATCGGAACTCTTGAGATTGGCCAAACATTTTAACTTGGAGGTCCGAACTCATATGAAGAAAGCAGAGATGCAGACATTGGTGGTAGAATCTCTGGTGGGACAGGGAACATGGACAGAGGTAGCCTTGGATTGGTTACCTGAGGAAAAAGAAAATGTGGAGCTTCGGTTAAAAGAGTTGGAATGGAAAGCCGAGGAGAGAAGAGCAGAGGAAAGGAGAGCTGAAAGAGAACTCGCGGAAAAAAGAATAGAACAGGAACGAGAACTCGAGGAGAAAAGAGCAGAGGAAAGAAGAGCCGAAAGGGAGTTAAAGGAATGTGACATGGAGCTTCAGAAGGAAATGAAATTCAAGGAGCTGGAGTTGATGAGAGAACGGGGAGAGGTAGCATCCATGCCGGCTGGTTCGACAACTAGTCAGGACACCTGGGATGTTGGTAGACATGTGAAGCTGGTTCCACCCTTCAATGAAAAGGAGGTAGCCAAGTTTTTTTTTACACTTTGAGAAAGTGGCTCAAATGCTAAAATGGCCTGTGGAGTTCCTGGACCATGTTAGTGCAAAGTGTTCTGGTGGGTAAAGCTCAAGATATATTTTCGGCTTTACCGATTGACCAATGTGCAGATTATGAGATAGTGAAGAAAACCATTCTCAAAGCCTATGAATTGGTCCCTGAAGCTTACCGGCAAAAATTCCGGAACACCAGGAAGAGGGAGAGTGAGACCCATGTGGAGTTTGCCAGAATGAAGGAAACCATGTTTGATCGGTGGTGTGATACGAAAGGGGTTGGGAAAGACTTCAAACTGTTGTGACAATTGATCTTGGTGGAGGAATTCAAACAGTGTGTCCATGAGGACATTAAAGTACATCTGGAGGAAAAGAAGGTACCAGAGTTGTATGAGGCAGCAACCGTGGCAGATGACTATGCCTTGACAAACAGGATGGGGTTCCACAAACCTAACTTCCCACCTCGAGTTCGCCAGGGGAGTTATGGTACATCCGGTGCGGACAACGAAAATTCATGGGGGTGACCTAGAGATGACTATGAGGACAACTCTGATACCGCCACTTTTAGGGATCAGAAGAATACAGTTCCAAGACAGACTTATCTTCTGGGGGGATCGAGGCGGACCACGAGTTTTTCCTCCGGGCCTATATGCGCTTTTTGCAAGAAACCTGGACACTTGATGTCCCAATGTTATGCTCTGGAAAGGAAAAATCAAGAGCGGAGTCAGACTAGTACAACTCCGAATGCATTGGCAAATGTGAGAAATCGTCCTTGGAGGACAGAGCCTTGTGAGGTTTCCCATGCCAAAGTTACGGCATCACAGAAAGACCTTGTTCAAGAGGGTTACAAACCATTTATTTCAGAGGGGTTTGTGTCACTGGATGGAGACTTAACGAACCAGAGGCCTGTTAAGATATTGAGGGACACAGGTGCACATCAATCTTTGATGCTTGAGGGCATTTTGCCATTGTCAGAGAAGACGGCAACTGGTGTCAGTGTTCGGTTACAGGGGGTTGGTGGCTATGATAAAGCCCCACTTCATGTCATCCATTTGCAGTCTGATTTGGTGTCAGGACCGGTCACCGTAGGTTTCCAAGCCACTCTTCCTGTAGAGGAAGTATCTCTTGTTATCGGGAATGATTTGGCCGGTGGTCAAGTTTCTGGTAACCCGATGTTTGTTGAAAAGCCTAGTATGGAAAATAGCACCGCACAGGTAGAGCAGTAGATTCCGGGTATCTTTCCATCCTGTACCGCGACTCGTGCTATGGGTAGGAAGCGCCCTGAAGAGAAGAGGAAGTACCCTGAAACTAAGTGTCAGCACACACAAGTCAGGGATGGAAGCAATGTTGGCAAGCTCTTTGTAGGTGGACTGAACTTCAACACAAGGGAAAATGTTCTGGATTCTGTCTTTGGCAAATATGGACTGCTCTTGGAAGTGCTGCTGATAAAAGACAGGGAGACGCAAAAGTCAAGAGGATTTGGCTTTGTCACATTTGAAAACACAAAGGACGCCAAAGATGCAGAAAAGGATTTTAATGGCAAGGATTTGGATGGTCGGACCATAACATTGGAGAAGACAGGCCATAGGCGTCGAGGGGGCTACAGAGGAGGAAAACGTGGAGGTAGTTTCTGGGGTGGCTCTGGCTCCTGGGGTGGGAGTCGTAGTTTTGGTGGTGGCCGCAGTCGATATTACTATGGAGGCTCCCAGAGTTACGGCAGCTCCCGAAGGGATGATTATCAGGGTAGTGGCCGAGAAGGAGACCGCTATTCACGTGACTACAGCAACAAGCGGTCCAACCATGATTATTATGAAAGTTAGGAAGAGTTCAAGCACTGAATGCTGCAGAGCAGCCGAGCCAAGATTCCTACACGGATTAACCGTGAACGCCACGTTCCTAAAGGCGTACATGTAGTGAACTTTCCTACACGGATTAACCGTGAACTCCACGTTCCTAAAGACGTCCATGTAGTGAACTTTCCTACACGGATTAACCGTGAACTCCACGTTCCGAAAGGCGTCCATGTAGTGAATACTTCCAGGCCTCACCACCCAACCACCATGGAACCTGGCTCTCAGCTCGGCCTCCCGGAAAAAGTGCTATAGATTTGCTTGGCTTTGGATTTTTGATCACAACCCCTTAACCTTCATTCAAAAGAAACTAAAAATAAAAATCAGGGGTGAATGAGATGGAGTTTGGCTTTGCAGGAGTTCAACTGGGAAATTGAGCATGTAAAGGGCAGGGACAATGTCGTTGCTGATGCTTTGTCCAGAGTGAATTAACTTTGGAAATCTCTGTAGGTTGTTTGAAATTTTGTTGCTTTATTTTTGGGAAATATTGATAAATGTTGCTCAGGGGAATTGATGATTTGGGTGTGAATTTACTTTTGTTTGTTGGGAGAGTTTTGCCTACAAAGAAAGTTTTCACTATGTTCAAACTTTCTTTCTTGAGGGGGGGGGGGGGGGGGGAAGTGTTACGGATTCGTCACTTCCGGTTTTGTGGTTTTCATCCACTTGAAACTTTTCTGGTTCTATGTATTTTTATAATTATTATTATTGTTTCAGGGAAATAGCCATTATTATTGTCAAAAGGTAAAACGGTTAATGTTAAATGAAACAGGAAACCGGATCGGGAACCGGAAGACGAAGAAGAAGAGGAGGTGAGAGAAAATAAAGGAGCGAAAAGTCGGACAAGAAGCTGGTGGCTTTGCGTTCTGGATCGAACGTTGTCGAGCAAGAGTCAATAGTGAACTTTGAATTTCCTGGGCAGGAATTCCTGCGATAGGGGTTATCGCTGTGACTGATCAACCTGGGTGTCAGGTTTGGCATTGGGATTCTGAAGAATCATCGCCGGGTCGTTGCGACTCAAGAACGAGCCGTCGGCCATTTTGATTTGTGCGCTTCAGGCGTCAAGCAAGGTATTTGCTTTGTCAGCCATTTCCACCGCTTTCAGACGTATCTGATGTGTGTGTGTGTGCACCGTGGCTTTTGGAAGATTAATTTGCGGTTCGCTGACTGAGCTGTGAAAGTTCAGACCTGGAGGGCGCCTTTGGATTTCCCATTCGCCTTGAGTTTACCTTACGCAGTGGCGCCTTTGGATTTCCCATTCGCCTTGAGTTTGCTTTACACAGTTTTGGACCACGTGACTCTTTGCGCCGCTTCGGCCACATACGCCTTTCGGCTGCTTTGGCGGTGTGACCCGGCCCGTCATCTGAACGGGGTTCGGGTTTCGCTTCGACATCGCTCTAATGATCACTGGAGGGGATCAACTTTGAGCTATAGAGACATTGGGGAATGTTTTTTTCTCACTCACTTGGAGCACAGTGAGTTATCCTGTACTAGCTGATGGTACCATCATAAGATGTGTTGATTGTACTTTTCATTGCTATTATTGTTGTATCGGTATTCTTGTGTGATTTTTAAAACAATATTTGTTTGTTGATAACCATTGGTGTGGTTTCCCTATTGATTTTTGACACAGAATAACATATTTTTCTGCCGTGGCTCCTCTCGGGGCTCGGAGGTACACCGTGACCAGGGGGTCGGGGAGGAGCACGTAACACAAGGTCCACCTTCGGTTGAGTTTCAACTTTCTGACAGATGGCCTCACATTATCCTCAAGCACCCTCTGGTACAATGAAGAATTCATCATGGATTCTATGATGGTGAGCTGCCCAGGCCCTGATGCAGCAAAGCTGCCCCAAACCATAATATTTCCACCACCATGCTTTACAGTTGGTATCAGGTTCTTGTGGTGAAATGCTGTCTTTGGTTTTCGCCAAACATGTCTTCTGGTACTGTGGCCAAATAGCTCTACCTTTGACTCATCTGTCCAGAGCACATTGTTCCAGAAGTGCTGGTCTTTGCCATGGTGTTCATTGGCAAACTCTAGTCTTGCCCTGATGTTCTTTCTGGACAGCAACGGTTTCCTCCTGGCACACCTCCCATGTAGATCAAATTTGTGCAGCCTCTTTCTCATGGTAGACTCGTGCACTTTGACATCAACAGTGGCAAGAGCTACCTGTAGGTCCCGTGATGATATTCTGGGGTTCTTAGAGACTTCTTTCAGCATCTTGCGGTCTGCTCTCGGGCTGAACTTGCTGGGGTGGTCTGGCCTGAACAAGTTGGCAGTTGTTTGGAATCTTCTCCACTTGTAGATGATCTTCCAGACAGTCGAATGATTGATTTCAAATTGTTTGGAGATCTTATTAAATCCCTTCCCAGACTCGTAGGCATCTATAACCTTCTTTCTGAAGGCCTCAGAGAGCTCTTTTGATCTCGGCATGGTGACACCGCACACTTCAACAACAAAGAGCAAACCAAACTAAATGTCTGAGGTTTAAATAAGACAGGTTCCTCCAAGATCCTCTCTGACGATGTTCTAATCATTTGCACCTGAGCTGGTGCACCTGATTCTAATTTTAGGTATTTCAAGTCGTGATAAATGTAGGGGTGTACTTACTTTTTCCACATGCGAAATTTGCATTTATGTTTATTTAAATTATACAATGGACTACAAAATGTAAATGTTTCATGATATTTGTTATATTATATCACCTTTATCTATCAATATTGTTGAAATTAAGATCAAATAGCTGCATGTTGAAATATGTTGAAAAAGTCAAAACTTTACATGGGGTGTACTTACTCTTTCACGTGACTGTATATCCCTAAACTTTAAAGTGGTGTATCTCCAGGATTTTCCCTGTAATTTTAGATTACTTTATGTTTGTACATTAGCAAATATTATAGCTGACATTGGTAAGAGCTTTTGGCGTTTCCATAATATTTCATTTGTTTTTTTTTGTTGTTTCGAAAAAGTTGTATTTTTCGTCATGCATAATCCTTTTCAAATAATACAATTTTATTTTCCAGCCAAACTGATAAAAGATATTTTTTTAAAGATAATAAAGTTGAGCTCGTACGTGAAAATTACTTTCAAGATGCTTGTGGTCCTCAAAGCGTTAATTGACATCATCGTCGTAATAAAAATGTTCTCCACGAAGGTGTTTCTGAAGCCTGAGGATGAGATGCAATTCTGACGGTCTTGTGAGGCCTTCGCTGGTGGTGGTTTATTGGTGTTAATAGCAAGAGGGTGCTTAATGTAGAAACTCATATCCTCATACAAAGGGCAAATTTGTGCGCACCACCATACCACCATACCACCATACCACCACACCACCACACCACCACATCACCATACCACCATACCACCATACCACCACACCACCACATCACCATACCACCATACCACCATACCACCACACCACCACATCACCATACCACCATACCACCACACCACCATACCACCATACCACCATACCACCATACCACCACATCACCATACCACCATACCACCATACCACCACACCACCACATCACCATACCACCATACCACCATACCACCACACCACCACATCACCATACCACCATACCACCACACCACCACACCACCACATCACCATACCACCATACCACCACACCACCACACCACCACATCACCATACCACCATACCACCATACCACCACACCACCACATCACCATACCACCATACCACCACACGACCATACCACTATACCACCACACCACCACACGACCATACCACCATACCACCACATGACCATACCACCACACCACCACACCACCACACCACCACATCACCATACCACCATACCACCATAACACCACACGACCATACCACCACACCACCAAACCACCATACCACCATACCACCATACCACCATACCACCACACGACCATACCACCATACCACCATACGACCACACCACCACACCACCACATGACCATACCACCACACCACCATACCACCATACCACCATACCACCACACCACCACACCACCACATCACCATACCACCATACCACCACACGACCATACCACCATACCACCATACCACCACACGACCATACCACCATACCACCACACCACCACACGACCATACCACCATACCACCACATGACCATACCACCACACCACCACACCACCACATCACCATACCACCATACCACCACATGACCATACCACCACACCACCACACCACCACACCACCACATCACCATACCACCATACCACCATACCACCACACGACCATACCACCACACCACCAAACCACCATACCACCATACCACCATACCACCATACCACCACACGACCATACCACCATACCACCACACCACCACACGACCACACCACCACATGACCATACCACCACACCACCATATCATCACACGACCTTACCACGACACCACCACACCACCATACCACCATATCATCACACGACCTTACCACCACACCACCACACCACCACACCACACCAACACACCACCATACCACCATACCACCATATCATCACACGACCATACCACCACACCACCACACCACCATACCACCACCACACCACGCTGTAATTGAGGGACTGGGGGAGGTATCGGAGAAGAGTGGTGGGAACATTTCAGAAGGCAATGGCGGGGGTAGGGTTGCGGGTGAGTGGGAGAGAGGGGGATAGAGAGTAAAGGCAGTCTGTGGATGCAAATGTGGCACGACAGCTGACAGCTGACCCAAACCAAACTTGATACAGACAATCATTTTTAAGGGACAACAAAGTGAGCGGTTGAATTACTCACATCTATTATTTTGTGAGGATGTTTCTAAAAAAAATTTATAAAAGCTTATTCCAAACAAATTTCCATCGAACAGTGTAAACACTGATAATATGGACTGTCCAGATGTGTTGTGAATATGACGTCATCGACATCAGACGTTCGGTCTGACCATTTGCTTATTGTCGTCTGGTGATGCTCCAGATTCCCCTTGGGAAGGAACGTAACAGAGTGCGCGACGCCTGAACAGTCCCAGATGAAGACTTCGGAAACTTCGGATCTGATCGCCTCGCAAACTGGGCAGCCATACTAATCATTGGTCGTGCCTTCGGTTTTGATTCTAGATATCAATCGGCCTTTGAAGTAAGTGGGTGTCCATTTGCATAACCTGGCAGAAGGGGGCAATTCGAGGAAGCCAGGCATTCTTCATAGAGGAGCAGAGACTCGATGTTGCTCCATTAGCATCAGCACGCAAAGCACGGCTCAAGGACAGGCGGAGCCGACACTCGATAATAAATTAAATACACAGCAATGACATCATCGCGATTGCTCGTCTGGATGGGGCTGTAAATTTATCAAATTATGGGAGACCGACCGCCAGGCTGACTGAATGCATGGGGCAGTCTGAAAATCAAATTATCCTGTCTGGCTACTTCAGCACTTTCCCTGATTAGCCTGCTGGAGAAAATAAATAAATAAATAAAACAAAGTAAACACAAAGACGTGAATAAAGTTGGCATTCCAGAACCAATCACCACAACCAGCATGAGGACATATTATGAGGGTGTGGGAATATTCAGAGTTAAGACTCGAATATAGTGTCTTGAAGAAAGATATTTCACGTTCCTTTATTTACCATGGGTGGTAGTTTTACCTTTACCATTTATTTACCATATTTACCTTTATTTACCATGGGTGGTAGCTTTACCTTTACCATTTTACCTTTACCATTTTACCATGGTAGTTTTACCCATTTACCATGGGTATTTTACCCTTGCTTTGGGCTGTCTGGGCTCGGATTCGATTCCAGGAGGAACACACCAGACCAAAAATGCTGTCTGATGCAATGCTCTAGCAGGAGGAATTGCATAGCGGAGCACGGTGTCTTTTATTGGGGACATCCGCTGGCTGGCCCACCTGCAAATGCTGATAGAAGTCGGTATTTATGAATCCAACGGTAACAGGTTCTCCCTAGTCGAAACCAGTGTACAACGGCTTCAACAGCCCAAAATGTTATCACCTATTACCCCATGCGCAAAGCAGGGTTAAGCAATATTGGTTCACTCTGTCTGAAAGACGTTGGTCAGTGATCGAGGAACTACTTAATTTAAATGAAATGTTACATTTTCAACATGTAGAATACGAATCAGAACACGAACTGTAGTATAGCTGGGCCAAGTTTAGCAGTACATTGGCTCAGAATTTGGCAAACTGTACGGAGTCTCGTCCCGAGCACGCCTGAGCACTTGCGGGAAAGTAGATGCTTCTGTCTGTCTGGCAGTCTGTCAAGCCAAATTAAAAATCATTCCAAGCAGGAATACTATTGTTAGGGGCATCATAAAGGACACAAAAACAGGCACGAATAACTAATTTAACATGTTAAATAATGTGGTGTAAAAGGCGGTACATCGTCAACGGAAACTTCTAATGAAATGGTGTGTTTTGTTTCTTTCTACAGCCTTTACAACTTTTATTATATTTCAATTCAATAATATATTTGAACACTGTAGAAAACAAATCGCCATGTTTGCACTTCCAAAACCCTTCAGTTTAGCCGTACTTGGGTAAAATTTTACGCCGTCTCGACCAATCAAATTTGCGGGCGGAGTTACAGCTATATTCCAGCAAAAATGGCGGTACCTAGTGATGCAACAACAGAGCTAACTTTGACCAAAATATGTTTGTTTACGCGCATCTTCTTAGCCCTCGATGGACTATACGCATCATTTTGTTTCACAATGTGATCAAAGATGGCCAACTGGTGGCCATTGTAGTTGTATGTTAGAGCAATGCGACTGTCGCCAATATGCCTCTGCATAGTCCCACAACGGGTAGATGCCCTTGTTCTATATATCTCCTATAACGGGTAGATCTCCTATAAATAAACAAGTTTGATTTAAATCCCTTCAGCTGTTTTTAAGTATCACATTTTCACCAGCCATGACAGGTTTCACATCAATCAGTGAAGCGGTTTCAGAGAAGAGATTTTCTTTAATTATCGGCTTTCAAGCTAATATGGCTATTCAAGCGGCTTTCAAGCAAGCGTGAAACACGTAAAGTTTTGATTCAATCGATTTGGTGGTTTAGGAGAAGATGTTTTTTAAGGGTTTAAGGTTAAATCCAATATGGCTGCCAAACCATGTGACCTATGATGTCATAAATTTAGCATTTCAATACAAATGTGTCATAGATCATGTGCATGCAATTTCAGATTTTTAGGATAAGGAATTTCATTAAAACATTTTTGGCTGGTATACCACTTCACCGATTATGTCATCATTATCATGCTTTTGTTCCCCATTGGGAGTACTTGACAATGTGCCAAGTTTCAAATTTTCACATTCAGCAGTTTCCGAGAAATAATTTTTAATTATTTGCATTTAATCCAAGATGGCTGCCATACCACGTGACGTATGACATCACAGTTATCACAAAAACATTCTGCATGGGTGTCACTCCTACCCTAAAAGTTTAGTCTCAATTGGACATGTGATTGCTGAGAAAAACGAGGTTTAGCCCGTGCGGACGGACGTCCGGATGGACGGACGGACAACCTGAAAACATAATGCCTTCGGCCACCTTCGGGGTTGAACCCGACGTTGAACATGTCCTCAAACATTTCTCGGACATGCATTTGCTGATCTTTTTTCTCAATGATCGTTCCAAAATCGTCAGTTTCTCTGAGAGGAGTTGGTAGACGGTTCAACAGAGATCGTACTCAGGAACACAAAGCCAGAGTTTAAAATACCCTTATCTTGTCCTTTTTCCCCAAGAATGTATGGGTAAGGTGTTCTATGAACTCTCAAGGTATTTGCGGGGTTGGCTGAGGAACGTTTATGGTTCAACTCTCTCATGAACTCGCTGGCCAGGCCTGATGTTTAACTGAAGGTGGCAGGAATGTGTAATTTGTTTAGGGTGCCGGTGATGACTCGCATATTTTTTGCAAAACGCTTCATGAGATCTTTAGCACCAACCAATGCTAAAAGACAAGACACCCATTTCAATGTCCATCTGAGGGACAGCCCACACATTGGTGCCTCGCTCTGCATGCGAAACACCAGGATAACAATTTATAGCTGGACCGAGATTCAAACCCTGGCTAGACATCTTAGAGACCACTATAATTGTTATGTTATGTTAGAGGCCACTTGTACATCCTATAGGATATCTTGGCAGTCCAAAGAATATATTGTACAGTACACCAATTAATATTCAATTTTATATACTGCTGCTAGGTGTATGTTAATTTGTGGTTTGGCTTCCAAGGAAATAATACTCAGTTGGACATAAAAGGATCAATACCACTACAGAATCCTTTGCAGGGCTCTACAATATTGTTACGGATATAGAGTCGAGCGCTCCGGGATTCACAAGGGGGTATCTCAGACACTTCGCTCGACCTCTGACCCTGAAGCAGCCAGCCACTGATAACTCTGCAGCCCGAAGCAACCGCGGATGCCGGTGGAAGTAATTAAATCGAATAGGGTCCTGCACCCAGCATCACGTTACCTTATTCCATGATTTAGTTATCCCAGCTGGGGGACCGTGCTCTCAACGTTCACCTATCTACATATTATTGTCCGGTTGAGTGGACCGTGGGTGAACATTGGCTATGTTACCGGAGTGAATCACTGGGGTAGAACATCCCATCTATTTAATATGGACACACTATGTCAGACCAATGAAGGAAAAGGACAACCGGGCAGGTTCGACAGCAGTTTATCAAATAATAAAGGAAGCACGTATTTACAAAGACAATTATCACCAGCATGTATTTCCAAGAACAATCAAGGCACATATTGCAAGCAGGTAAATAGTCACAAGCAAGCAAAGACACAGGAGAAAAGTAGTTACCCTTAGCATCTAAGAAACCCTTTCTACAATCTTTCTTACTTTATACAACAAAGGACATGTGTGCCATAACTCAACCAGAAAAGCAGAGAGAAAGAACAAGAAGACAGAGAAAGAACAGAGCATGGTTTTGACTCCTGACTCACCATACACATTACAGGCGGGCCTGTATCAATCCCAATTGAAGGATAGGGAAGGATGGGAAATGGTGGGGTATGTCGGTGTGGTTTCGGAATGTGGTGGGTGAATGTTTGGAGCCGCCGGGCTCACAAAGCGCCTACTGCCGTATGCCCCCGGTCCCCTCGGTCAGCGCTCTCGTCCAGGCAACAGCTCATACAAGTGGCAGCTCGTTCAGGCCACAGCCCATGCAGGCAATGGTGCAGACAGATGACAGCTCATTCGGAGACAATGCAAGCTTGGCAAAGAGTCCCACAACGGCTCCTATTATTCACAGGGGATTTCTTCTCCCACAGCCACTCGGCTTTCTCCCTCCACGGTAGCTCAGCTTTCTCCTCCGATGGCAGCTCAGCTTTCGCCTCCCATGACAGCTTAACTTTGTCCTCCAACGGCAGCTTGACATTCTTCTCCCAAGGCTTCTCAACTTGATCCCTCACTGGCCTAGCCTTAATAGGGCCTGGCGCGAGCATGGCATAGACGCCCCCATGGCCTCTCCTACCCGCTCATGATCTCTTCTCATTGGCTCCCTGCTTGCTGAATGTTCGAGTCCCTTCCAGAAGGGTCCCTCGCAACCGACCAGTAAACACCCCTCTCAAATAATCTTCTGGAGCGATTCTCTCCATTTTAGTGCTGGAATTGACTTGTAATGTGTGTTTAAATGGGGGAAATACAGGGAAGGAAGGAAGGGAATTCATTTAAACTTAAGAATTCATTGTGTTCTACATTAAGGATTTGTTGGCTCGTATGGGGTTTGAAGGGTGTTCGGGAGGTAAACAGCGATTCGGAGGTGAAAGGGTGATGGATTTGGATGTACTAGGGCATGCCCGTACGTGGGTGCAATGCCAGTACGTGGGTACGTGGGTACGTGGGTGCGAGTACGGTGACAACCCCCCCCCCTCTATTTACATGAAATGGTTTGGTCCATGAAATGTTTTGGTCCATTCGCAACGCCAAAGCGAACGGCGAACGCTTTACATGAAATGGTTTGGTCCATGAAATGTTTTGGTTCATTCGCAACGCCAAAGCGAACGGCGAACGGCTTGCGAGTACAGTGACAATCCCCCCCCCCCCTCTATTTACATGAAATGGTTTTTATTAGTTTTAAAACATAGTTTAACGCCAACATAGCGCCAACATAGTTTGCAAACGTGAAATAAATGAATACGCTCTCAAATGTGCCATCCGAGGCAGAGTGTGTTCGCCACGTTCGGCACACGCGATAGCTCGCTGCTCTCTGATTGGTTGAATCGTTTTTTGGACATAGCTCGGTAAGTAATTGTCCGATTAATATGAAACCTTGAAAAGGCACATCCTCGGGTCCCCAGCAATATACCTGGCAAGTTTAAAGTATATCGGACCCGTGGTTGTCGAGAAACAGCGGTCACAGACAAACAAACAAACAAACACACAGAGATTACTGGAATTATAGATAGATGGTGACCGAAGAGGGAGGATTTTTGAGGGGAGCACAAGAAATAGAGGTTGGGAAGCAAAAAGATGAGGGATTGGAGATGGATGGATGAAAGGAAGAATTGATGTTGAACGAGGAGAGGGGAGTTTCCAATGGGGATACCGGGTTTGAAAGGCGAGGGGTGGAGGGATGGGAAATAGGGATCGGAGGGGAGCCACCATAGGTTTTTATACCAGCCACCATAGTTGAGGTAGTAATAATTGGATGCCTATGGTCATAATCCCTGGAGAACAGCATGTAATAAATATTTTAATGCAGGTTACGTTATTTATAAAAGGGGCTTGTAGGATGGCCTAGGCCCGAGAGGGATGCACACTTTCCTCTAAGCAGTTTAGCCTAGTTTTGAATCTGACCCAGCTATAAACTGTCACCACGATGTTTCACAGGCAAGATGATTCATCAATGTGGGTGCTGTCCCTCGGATGGATGTTAAACTGGACGCCCCGTCTCCCAGCATTCGTTGGTAGACATTATAAGATCCCATGGTGTCCTTCACAAACAGTATACGAGCTATTGCCGGCATAACGCCAAAATTCCAAATTCCTGCCTCGTGACTTCCTGAGTCGGAGTGGAGACCCAGACAGGATCATAGCCTAGTAACTGCTTCGGTAGCTCCAACGGTCTGCATAGAGCATGGTAGATGATGATGATAATGATGATGAATCTAAAAATAACTTCTCGAATGTCAAGGAAAGAGTTGTCCAGACCTCTTGGACTACCCTTTGGATCATTAATGTGATAGTTAAAAAGTAAATTATGATTTGCTTTATTATTATAAAGACATGTACCCTTTTTCCACTTGCATCTGGCAAACCAGATCCGTCTGAGCCTTTACGGGCTGGGCCCGTATTCATAAACGTTCTTATGTTAAGTACACGTAAACTCCAAGTGTGACACTTACCTAGAACTAAGACTTATGTCGGTATTCATAATGACCTTAAGTGTTACACCTCACTCAGTGTGACACCTAAATATAGGCATAACACCTAACCGTTTTGACTGGCCATTGCTAGGGTTAATGATCACATTTCTTGCACGATTGTGTCAGTTTCTGTGGTTTGGCTGAGTGCCATGACATAAGGACGGGACTACATAACTGGGTTCAAAACCAAATGCTATTATTTAATGCTGTTGTAAGTCGCTAGGAAGACCTTAGGCATTCTTTCCACCCTTCATCATGGCAGGGAACTCTACGTCTACGAAGCGAAAGAAAAATTTCACTGATGCTGAAAATTTTCGGCTGTGCGAAGAGTATGAAAAGCATATTGGTGTCATCGTATCGAAGTTTTCTGCCGCCGTTTCGAACAGAAAGAAGCATGACGCATGGGTTAAGATAACCGAGGCCATGAATAGAAGAAATCCTACCGTGGTAAGGAGCGACAAGGACTAAGAGAAAAAATGGCAGAACATGTGCTCAGTTATGAAGGATGAATACCGCGCGTACAGAAAAGAACTTGCTGAAACACGTGAGAATGGTTTCAATCTTCTGTTATGCCATTTATATTCAGTTGGTTTCTGTATTGTAGTTGATTTTGCATTAATTGCAAAATAATTTTTTATTGTTACAAAATCATATTCCCTTTTATAGGAGGTGGACCAACACCAGCGGAGTCGTCCCTAATATCGCAGAAGGTCGGCGTGATCCTAGGAGAAGACGATCCAACTGTACACGGTATAGAAAGCGGTGTGGACAGTTCAAGAAAAGATGCAGGATATGCCGACCACGCCAAGTCACCGGATGCTCCCTTGACACCGAATTTTCCTTTGTCACCGGATGCTCCTTTGACATGGGATGCTCCTTCGAAATCGACATCCGCTGTTCTCAGTACCATTCAAAAGTACCGGTGAGTGTTTGTTTATTCTACAAATCACCCCCTCCCCCTTCCTTACTCGCTTTAGAGTGTGTTGCTGCCACTTGCCGGTTGTCCTCTTATCAGAAATTATAATGTCCTTATATTAGGTATACTTATACAAGGTAGCTGTCCTATTTGGTGATATGTACAGTGGTAGAATGATGCAGGCTATATGATATACTGTCCTATTGATTTGGGCTATATGATATACTGTCCACTGTCCCATTCCTCTTTCCACCAAACACCTTGTTTTCTTGTGAGCTCTATTGTATCTACATTGCTGTGGTGTGTTGCTGCCACTTGCCGGTTGTCCTCTTATCAGAAATTACAATATCCTTATATTAGGTATACTTATACAAGGTAGCTGTCCTATTTGGTGATATGTACAGTGGTAGAATGATGCAGGCTATATGATATACTGTCCTATTGATGTGGGCTATATGATATACTGTCCACTGTCCCAATCCTCTTTCCACCAAACACTTTGTTTTCTTGTGAGCTCTATTGTATCTACATTGCTGTGGTGTGTTGCTGCCACTTGCCGGTTGTCCTCTTATCAGAAATTACAATATCCTTATATTAGGTATACTTATACAAGGTAGCTGTCCTATTTGGTGATATGTACAGTGGTAGAATGATGTAGGCTATATGATATACCATGGATTGTCCTATAATGATGGTCGAGTTGACACAAGGTATTTGTTTTACAGTCCATCAACAAACAGTGACGCCTCCATGACACGTCTCACAGCAACGAGAAGCCGCAAACCGCCTGCAACATTGCCGAATCCAAGCCCGCCTTTGGCCGAGGAAACTGAAAAGAAAACGAAGCGCAAAGCTGATGAAGCCGGAGATATCACAGAGATGCACAAAGATCTTTTGTCTCTTGAGAAGACTCGAGCAACATTAAAAATTGAAAAACTGCGATTGGAAAAAACAAGCTGTCGTTAGAAATAGAGGTATTGCAATTGAAGAAGCAAAAATTAGCTTATCCCGGAAATTTAATGCCAGCGACCTATGGAAGTAATGATGTACCGGTTCCGCATGTCTACACTAATCTTTGATTTAATACTGTAACGACTAAGGTGAACATGTGAAATACATGCATGAATGAGCATTATTAGATTTGTTTTATGCTTTTCAATTCACTTACATCTATCAGAAGTGAGCATTGACAATTTGATCTCTTCTTGCAGCCCCATTGTTCCTGTCTGGTAAAACAATTACATTTTCCGGGTCATCTTCGGGTTGCGGTCGCAGTGAGATTGGCTCTTCATCAAAATCAGGCAAAGCTCTGTCAATTGCAATATTGTGAAGAAGTGCACACACTGCAATGATTTCGCAAGATTTTTGTGGCGAGTATCTCAACATCCCGTGAAGACGATGAAAGCGTCTTTTCCACTGTCCCATTCCTCTTTCCACCAAACACCTTGTTTTCTTGTGAGCTCTATTGTATCTACATTGCTGCGGCGTATTTGGGTTGAGAAATGGCGTCATTAACCATGGTCGCTCGGGGTACCCACTGTCATCTAATAGCACTTCATCACCATTCCGTTCCTCGAATATTGTGGAAAGTCCACTTTCCCTCAGAATAAATGAGTCGTGGGTACTTCCCGGCCACTTGGCAACGACATTGATGAATCGGTATCTCGCATCCATCACTACTTGAGTGTTTATTGAATAATAGTTTTTCCGGTTAACATATCGCCACTCGTGCTGGGTGGGACCTAAAATCCAAACGTGTGTCCCGTCAACTAGGCCAAGAACACCGGGAAAATTTGCAATTTCATGAAACTCTTCAACTATGGTGGGAATGTCTCGATCCTTTGGAAATTTCACGACAGCCTGCAGTAAAGGAAGCAATGCATGGGTGACTTGAGAGACAACTCGACTCATTGTTGGTTGTGATACATGCACTGTATCTCCTGCTGTCAGCTGAAAGGCTCCGGTCGCATAGAAATGTATAGCTGCCAAAACCTTAAGTTCCCTTGGCAATGCGTGGTTTCGCAATGTCAATGGATCAAGATTATCACCAATAACATCCAAAATCGTTTGCCGGTCAAGGCGGTATCGTTGGTATAGTTTGACATCATCGTACTCATCGAGTGGATGAAGTCGGTCACAAAATACTCATTCTCGACGAATTGCACGCCGTCGAACCAGCCGTTCTTGTGCTATCAGAAGCAATGCAGCCATTACTCTTTGCTGTCTGGTCGAAAGTGGACAGAATATACAGTGTGTGGCCAACTTACGTTCACTTAAGACACCCCTGGAGGTATCTCAAATATAAGCATGAAGTTGAGTGTAATACATTAGGTAAGTAGCATATTGAATACCACTTGTTCGTAAAACCTAATTTATGAGGTACTTAAGTATTTCTACTTAAGTATTATAGTACTTAAGTATAAATTTAAGTATTATACTTAGACTTAAGTACGTTTATGAATTCGGGCCCTGGGCCGAGTCAAGTTGTCTCTCAAGTCACCCATGCATTGCTTCCTTTACTGCAGGCTGTCGTGAAATTTCCAAAGGATCGAGACATTCCCACCATAGTTGAAGAGTTTCATGAAATTGCTAATTTTCCCGGTGTTCTTGGCCTAGTTGACGGGACACACATTTGGATTTTAGGTCCCACCCAGCACGAGTGGTGATATGTTAACCGGAAAAACTATTATTCAATAAAAACTCAAGTAGTGATGGATGCTAGATACCGATTCATCAATGTCGTTGCCAAGTGGCCGGGAAGTACCCACGACTCAGTTATTCTGAGGGAAAGTGGACTTTCCACAATATTCGAGGAACGGAATGGTGATGAAGTGCTATTAGGTGACAGTGGGTACCTCGTGCGACCATGGTTAATGACGCCATTTCTCAACCCAAATACGCTGCAGCAACATAGATACAATAGAGCTCACAAGAAAACAAGGTGTTTGGTGGAAAGAGGAATGGGACAGTGGAAAAGACGCTTTCATCGTCTTCACGGGATGTTGAGATACTCGCCACAAAAATCTTGCGAAATCATTGCAGTGTGTGCACTTCTTCACAATATTGCAATTGACAGAGCTTTGCCTGATTTTGATGAAGAGCCAATCGCACTGCGGCCGCAACCCGAAGATGACCCGGAAAATGTAATTGTTTTACCAGACAGGAACAATGGGGCTGCAAGAAGAGATCAAATTTATTGTCAATGCTCACTTCTGATAGATGTAAGTGAAATGAAAAGCATAAACCAAATTTGATAATGCTCATTCATGCATGTATTTCACATGTTCACTTTAGTCGTTACAGTATTAAATCAAAGATTAGTGTAGACATGTGGAACCGGTACGTCATTACTTCCATAGGTCACCGGCATGAAATTTCCGGGATAAGCAAATTTTTGCTACTTCAATTGCAATACCTCTATTTCTAACGACAGCTTGTGTTTTTCCAATCGCAGTTTTTCAATTTCTAATGTTGCTCGAGTCTTCTCAAGAGACAAAAGATCTTTGTGCATCTCTGTGATATCTCCGGCTTCATCAGTTTTGCGCTTCGTTTTCTTTTCAGTTTCCTCGGCCAAAGGCGGGCATGGATTCGCCAATGTTGCAGGCGGTTTGCGGCTTCTCGTTGCTGTGAGACGTGTCATGGAGGCGTCACTGTTTGTTGATGGACTGTAAAACAAATACCTTGTGTCAACTCGACCATCATTATAGGAGATTCCATGGTATATCATATAGCCTACCTCATTCTACCACTGTACATATCACCAAATAGGACAGCTACCTTGTATAAGTATACCTAATATAAGGATATTGTAATTTCTGATAAGAGAACAACCAGAAAGTGGCAGCAACACTCTCTAAAGCGAGTAAGGAAGGGGGGTGGGGGGGGGGGTGATTTGTAGAATAAACAAATAAACACTCACCGGTACTTTTGAATGGTACTGGCAACAGCCGATGTCGATTTCGAAGAAGCATCCCATGTCAAAGGAGCATCCGTTGACAAAGGAGAATTCGGTGTCAAGGGAGCATCCGGTGTCAAAGGAGCATCCGGTGACCTGGCGTGGTAGGCATATCCTGCATCTTTTCTTGAACTGTGCACACCACCTTCAATACCGTGTACAGTTGGATCGTCTTCTCCTAGGATCGCGCCGACCTTCTGCGATGTTAGGGACGGCTCCGCTGGTGCTGGTCCACCTCCTATAAAAGGGAAAATGATTTTGTAACAATAAAAAATTATTTTGCAATTAATGTAAAATCAACTACAATACAGAAACCAACTGAATATAAATGGCATAACAGAAGATTGAAACCATTCTCACCTGTTTCAGCAAGTTCTTTTCTGTACGCGCGGTATTCATCCTTCATAACTGAGCACATGTTCTGCCATTTTTGCTGGTAGTCCTTGTCACTCCTTACCACGGTAGGATTTCTTCTATTCATGGCCTCGGTTATCCTAACCCATGCGTCATGCTTCTTTCTGTTCGAAACGGCGGCAGAAAACTTCGATACGATGACACCAATATGCTTTCCGTATTCTTCGCACAGCCGAAAATTTTCAGCATCAGTGAAATTTTTCTTTCGCTTCGTAGACGTAATGTTCCCTGCCATGATGAAGGGTGGAAAGAATGCCTAAGGTCTTCTTAGCGACTTACAACAGCATTAAATAATGGCATTTGGTTTTGAACCCAGTTATGTAGTCCCGTCCTTATGTCATGGCACTCAGCCAAACTACAGAAACTGACACAATCGTGCAAGAAATGTGATCATTAACCCCAGCAACGGCCAGTCAAAACGGTTAGGTGTTATGCCTATATTTAGGTGTCACACTGAGTGAGGTGTAACACTTAAGGTCATTATGAATACCGACATAAGTCTTAGCCCTAGGTAAGTGTCACACTTGGAGTTTAAGTGTACTTAACATAAGAACGTTTATAAATACGGGCCCTGGAGTGTATCTTTTACCAACCAAGTGTATCTTTTAAAAATTAAATAATTCTCATATCCGAATCCATAAACAGATCTTCACCAAAATCGCATCATTTCGTCCTCGGCATACACCCAATCTATCCACCAGGTTTCGTCCAAATCCGTCCATATCTTTTTGAGATTTCATGCTATATGTCAGTTTTAGCCCCATCACTCAATGGTGAAGATTAATCACTCTAAAAATTCTCTGATCCGGATCCGGATTCGAATATTGACCAAAATATAATCAGTTCTTCCTTGTCACACACCCAAAATTCCCACCAAATTTCGTCCGAATCCATACACAACTTTTCGAGATATCCTGCTCACAGACAGACAAACAAACAAGAAAGTCTGGGTGCAGAGCAGGATACTTGCACAATATCTAAAACAAATTTGATCTTAAAATAATTGGTGGTTGAATTAAAAGACCAAATATGCAAATCCTCTTCAAGTTTCACGTCAACGGGATGAAAATTGACGATTATAGAAATTTGGCCTGTATTGACCTTTTGACCTTTATACCTAAAAAATAATTGGTCGTTGAATTAAATGACCAGATATGCAAATGCTGTTCAAATTTCAAGTCAATCGGATGAAAATTGAGAATTTTAGAAATTCTACCGTAGAAGTTTTTACCTTTGTCTTTTGTTGACCTTTTGGCCGATGTTGACCTTAAAACTAATTGGTGGTTGAATTCAGTGACCTCGTATGCAAATTCACTTCAATTTACAAGTCAATCGGAGGAAAATTATGGATTTTAGAAATTTCACCTGTTGTTGACCATTGGCCGATGTTGACTTTTTGCCCTATGTTGACCTAAAAAATAATTGGTAGTTGAATTCAATGACCAGATATGCAAATCCTCTTCAAATTTAAAGTCAATCGGATGAAAATCGAGGATTTTAGAAATTTGATAAAGTTGTTGACCTTTTGACCTTAACACCAATAGGCTCCTTTATGACAAACTCCACCATTTGGTGAAGTTTCGTGAAGATTGGTTTAAAATTTTTACCTGTAGGGGATTGACAAACAGACAGAACAAGATGGAGAATTGCTTTTCAACACAATCATGTCCTCCTACTGGTCCGAATGAATTGTGAGCCATATACAGTTGGCCAAATTGTTTTTTGGTATGCAAAGCTGCAGAATAATTATCAGCTTCTGTAATGCAATGTAAAACCAAATACTGCATTGGAGTCATCAGAAGGAGCCAGAAGAAGAAAAGAGCAAAGATGGAGTCATCAGAAGGAACCAGAAGAAGTAAAGAGCAAAGATGGAGTCATCAGGAGGAACCTGCATAGGATTCGAGATTCAGCTGCTCTTCCTCAACCCTCAAACACATCCAGGCGCAGCCAAGTGAACCTTCCAGAAAAATTTCTGCAAGAATTCACTTCTCCTAAGACAGATGGACAAAGAAAGAGAGAAATAAAGAAGAAGCAAGAATTAGAATGACATCATAAAACTTATCATAAGAAAAGCTATGTACCAAATTTCAGTTCAATATGTTAAAGGATAAGGGGAAAAAGTCTGAAAAACCACAGGTGGGACGGACGGACGGATGGATGGACAGACGGAGAGCAAACCTAAAGTCCCCTCATTTGAAACCGGTAGATAGTAGATGAAACGACATAACCTATAGACCAAAATGCACAGCAGAGACAACAGACATATGATCAAACAAACAAACAAAATTAAAGTAAACAGTGATGAAGTTCCTACTTTTACTTCCGTTCAAATATCAGACACCATTAGAAAAAACTTTAAAACTCATCTGCAACAGGCACAGGTATCATATCCAACATACACTCAAAACATCTTGTTACACATAGACTCCAAACACTAACAAACATAATCACTATTCATGGCTTTACAATATTATTCTAGACATATGGAAATAGACAACAACCATTCCCATTCTAAAACTGAACAGGAATCCTAAAGACCCTGCCTCTTATTGCACTACCAGTAGGTCGTATATCATTACTCTGTTATATGGTAAAGTACTTGAGGGCCTCATTCTCTACCTCTAGCTCACCATCCAACATGGCTCCAGACCTCTCCACTCCACAACTACTTATCTTACCACTTCAACACAACTCATTTTAGATGGATTTAACCACCCCAAACCCCCCAAATACACCTTACTCGCTACCATTGACATTGACAAAGCTCTCAACACTGTACCTAGACATCCACAGACACAAACGATTCTCACAACAAACATGAGCAACAACGACAATTTGGATCTCAAACTATCTTTCGTGCAGACAAGCACGTGATACAATCAACAACATCTTTTCACCATGTAAAGACCTTCCAAACGGTGTTCCGCAGGGAGCCTGCGTGTTTCCCCAGCACCTCTTTCTCCGTGTGATATTCCAGAACCTCCTCTTTATATGACAATCCTTACTCAGATGACCTTTCCATAGCACACAAGACCACACCATAAATACAACCACTTTCTTACTCCAACAATACATGACACAATTCCAGCACTTAACTGAATCAACATCTTTCCAAACTATATCAACAATCACTCTCCTGACCCCGGCCAAACGTGAATCCAACTACCACCCAACAATCACAATGAGGAACCAACAACTCCCCCAAAATAAAACCCACAAAATATACTTGGAATCACACGTGACCATCACATGACCTTCACGACAACAAACTCTAGGTAAAGTCAACCACAAACTCAATGCACTAAAAGCATTAAACAATATCAGGTTTGGTCACCAAAAGGAATCCTTAATTGGTTATCAAACAGTGACCACTATATTCGTCATGGGTGTGTGTCTGTCTGTCTGTCTGTCTGTCCGTAGCATAACTACCCGATGATATCATCCGATCTTGATGAAACTTGGGTGGGAGGTTGGAATCATGATGTAGTTGTGTCCTGCCTAGAGTGGGCGTATTGCGCCCATTGTGGGCGGAGCCACGCCCGAAAAAGATGTCTTTTAGGGGGTAATCGACTTCAAGCTACATATTCTCCGAGGGAGTTGGTGGAATCTGACAGGGGTTTCGTTATTTGGTTAGGCCAATGTCATGTGTCTAGCCCCACAGAGCTCGATATTTCATTTTCGTCCCAATGTGAAGGTCACAAGGTCACGAAATTTAGAAAAGTCGATTTTTGATGGTTTTATTACATTGTTCGCTTCCTGATAGGGTGAAATGTCGTACATGATCTTATATTATCACATACATCATGAAATACAAGTTTTCCAACAAATTTCAGAATCTTCGACCTTTGACCTTTGAAGGTCACAAAGGTCAAAATTTCAAAGTTGTCGGAATCGAACCGAATTTTCGATATTGTGGAGCTAACTAACCTCATAACGTAGCGCATTGGGGCCCTTGGTAAATAGGCATGTACACCGCATGTCGGGGGCCGCACCTGCCACATGGGCCTCTGACCCCCCAGTCCGAGCCTGTTTCGGTTATAGTCCGTCCTTTGTCATTGAATACCGCTCGCTCATGAACCATCGTCGTCTCCTGACTTGTCACAATTTAAAAACAGTTTATCTGAACCATTATTAATTCGGCTAGCCCAAGTTTGGAGCCCACCATAAAACAAGTTCGACGAAACTTCAAATAATACAAAACAAACCTTTCAGAAACATCACAGGATGTACCCAACTCACCAAGATGGATCATCTCGACTCCAAAACAAAAATGCTTTACCTCCAACAACACATTGATATCAGTCACACACTTTACTGATGCGACTCAAAGACTATAACACCCTTGTCACTACTTGATCAATCACCACCACCTCGCCGACACAAAGAGATCTCACCAACAACTTGGAATCTCCCATGATGAAGCTGAATCTATGCGCCTATCACATCGGTGGTCTCTCTGTTTTCTTCCGCCTCCTTTCTGGTCTTGCACCCTCTGCCCTCTCTGTGCTTTGTCCCCACGCACACCCAAGTATCTGTAGGACACACAGCATCCACCAGCAAGCCCTCTAGTGCAACTGCCAAAATCCAGAACCACTACTCACCTCGACTCATTTGTGGAACACTCTTTGACAGGATGGTGCAGAGGTAGCATATTTAACTTAGAGCTGTCTAGCCTGGGTTCAATTCCCTTCCCGACTACAAACTGTCGGATTGCTCTTTCACAGGTGTTGCATCACAAAGTGCACTGCCCCTCAGGTGGATGTTAAGCTGGGTATCTCCTAGCATTAGTCGATGAAGGTTAAAGATACAACGGTGTCTTTTGTGAAGGGTGGTGAGTGAAACCTGAAAAGCAGCACCCTGAAAAATTTATATATTCCTGCCTGAACTACCTTCCGATGAACATCAGGCATGGCTAGCCAGTTTGTGAAAGACTTGGGCTAGACACGTTCCCAGGGTGGGAGTCAAGTGTGGTGGTAGTAGTTGTAGTAGTAGTAGTAGTAGTCGTAGTAGTGCTTTTGTTGGAAAGTCTGGAGGTTTGCATTCAGGGCTCAGGAAAGTTCAGGCAAACACAAGTTTCCTGTTTAATGTCGCTCAACTTCCTCATTGCTGCAAGTCCATGGTTTAAACTGCAGTCGACAAAGTAGAGCATTTTAAAGAGAAAGCACTACCAAGACAGATGGAGAGTTAAAAGAACACCAACACCACAAAATGACACATTTATACAAATAAGAGGGTATTGTTACAAAGTGTATTATTTATTATTAACACCACAAAGTGTATTATTTACTGTGCAATCTTATTTAAAACTACAAATAGTTCGGGAATATTGTGCCATCTTAAACTACGAAGTGATTCGTGAACGTAACAAAGTTCCCAGGCATTCAAAACTACACCACACGATATTGCTTTCAATCTTAAACTTTCTAGTTTTATATAATGCAAGTTTTGCAGATGCCAAAATAATGTTAACCAGGATATCCTGTGATCGACTCTCTTTCCTTACGGGTGACCAAAAATAAAATAAAAAGTGGTGGGGAAAATGAAGCCAAAGGTTTCTGCTTGCCCACAGAAGCAACATCCACGAGGAGTGTTTGTGAAGTGTTGCAACAGAACTCCAGAGCTTAGTGCCCCATGAAGCAGCCTCCAACTTAGGTCCCCAACCACCCTTGGTGCTGGGTAGAGATAAAGAGATTCCCAACTTGGATGTACAGGCAAGGGGGGTAGAAGAACCTCACGCCATGGAGTGCCCATGTCATTTGCTAACGCAACAAAGTGGAGTGAGTGGATTACCTGTGCATATATTTCCTTCCTTGATGCATCACAGAAGGGCACCCCAGCCATGCCAGGGACCTTGCTCATATTATACGGAAGTGGCGCTAGGAAGAGAGCAATCACATCCATGCGATTTCATTGTAAAAGTCACGGAAGTAAGGGGGCAAACCTGCAAAGCTCCCTCGCCTTCACAAGGGTTCTCCAGGTAAGACAGACAATCAGGAGAAAATGAGTTCTCAACCTCTTGGAGTATCCTAAAAGGAACTTTTATTGTCTGCAGGTCTATCCTTGCTGCGAGTTCCTAAGGTGAGAGAACGCCATTCTTCCCATCCTTTAGGAAATCGCCCACTGTAGACATCCCTTTCCACAAGTTTTCTCCTTGTACTGAAGGAAGCTAGAGCATTAGGGCCTGTAAGAGAGGGTTCAAGAAAAGCGACTCTTCCAGCAGGTCTTTCCATGGGTGAAGACCATTTGTTCTGGTCATTTGAATTGCACACCAGGCCTTCAGCATTTCCTGATAGTAAGAAGGAAATGGGTCACTGACAATGCTTTGGGAGTTGATACTGAAAATTTGTCTTTAATACCCCCAGACTGAGTACTTTTCTGAAAAAGTATGATGCCAGCGTGCACCATTGTGGTATTGGGTTAGGATAAAGGTCTCGCTTAATGGTCTATAGGTGTAAAAGTAGCTTCGAAGGCAGGGAAAGCCCTGTCCACCTTCAGCAAGATGCACGCTCAGGACTCCTAGAGATACCCAATGCTTCCCATTCCAAAAGCAGTTCAACAAATCATTTTAGTAGTTGTAGTAGTAGTAGTAGTAGTAGTGTTGTCCCAGTGTAGTAGTGTTGTCCCAATCTGATGATTAACATGCGATACTATATGAACGATTTGTGTAATTTAGCATGCTGTTTGCAAAGTTTGCCATTGGATATCCGGTTAACATACCTGTCTGTTGTGGTCTGTCTCTATTGCATGGTGTCAAAGGTGAGTCTGACCTTGCATTAGATGTGCATCAATATTTTGTCTAATGGAATATGGATGAGGGTATAAAACAGAAAAATGCTGTCCATAACTGGAGTTCACGTACACCGTTGCTAGTTACCAGTTTTAGTACCCACATTCAGCCTACACCTTCTTAGTGCTGGTTGATGCTGCTGCCCTTGGGATAACTTTTTCTACCTATAATTTGACTTGGCTCGTGATGTTCAGGTAAAATTTTGGAAGTGAACCCACATGACGAATGCGCACTGCCGCTTTCGGGCGATGGGCAGTTGCACTCCCAAGACCGTCTCGATCGCCGTCATCCTCACCTCGCCGGTCGAGAGCGGAGTACAGGTTGTGGACGAGGTTGATGACAGTACCACGTGTGCGGCCGGGCGTGGGAATCTGCTCCGCGGAGCTCATTCCGTTACGTGATGCAGAGAAGGGGCCGCGTCAGGCTGACCTGCCAGCTGCCAGCATGTGAAACTGACCTCTACCCTTGTGGGAGCTTGTGAGAATTCGGTTAAATACAAACCTGCCACTGCATCTGCCTCGGGTGTAAAGATGTACCGACAGCGAGTCCGGATTGAGAAAGGTTAAATGCCCAAATAACTTCTGCGCCGAGTTCGGAATTGATCGACTTTGCGCAACTCGGTTTTGTTCGGACTACTTCGTGCCGTTTAATCTGGCATCGTTGCATTTTCACTGTCGATCGCCTGCTACATCGCAACAATTACCTGGATTGTACAGTGCTGCTAAATTAATCGGGTGTAAAATTTGAAAACCGAGATGGAATTGTGCAAAAGGAGTCTTCATGAAACTCCCCTAAAGTGTGAGAAAGATACTGAAACAACAAAGGGACGAAAGGCCCTCATTCAATGCACAATGTACAAAGCTTTTGAGTTATGTTTTTACACAAAGTGAAGAACAAAAGAAATGCAAACAATGAGGTAATGACCTTTTGTGTGTCCGCAGTGTAATGCTGGTGGTGTTTGAACACGACCCTAGCACCACCATGCGCTGGATGTAGTTGTATTGCTTTTGTTTGTTTACATATGTCCAGTCCCAGGGTATATCTATTTATGTTTACCATCATTTGTTTATTTTTATTGGTTTGTGCAGTTTTTATTTCTGGGGCGGAGCTAGCAAGATTGCCTGCAGGAACACACACTCGCCTCTAACCTGTCCAGCCTAAGTTTGATAGGTATAAACTGTCGTCTCGGTGTGTCACAAGTAGGACGATTAATCTGTGTGTGTGTGTGTGTGTGTGTGTGTGTGTGTGTGTGTGTGTGTGTGTGTGTGTGTGTGTGTGTGTCGTCCCTCGGATGGACGTCAGCCTGGGCGTCCCGTCTGCCGACTAGCGGTATGTCCTTCACGAAGAGTCAGTTACCACCAGCACCCTGAACAATTTACAAATTCCTGTCCTCACCTTAGTCAAACGCCAGGCCTGGCCAGTCGGTTCGTGAAAGACTTGGGTCCTGCTTCCCCTGGCCAATCCCACAAGAATCAAAATTGTGGCCTTTAACGAAGTATTTATTTCTGGGGACGAGTTTGGAATTTCTTTATATTTATTTCCTTTTGTAGTTATACCTACGCTATTTATTTATACCTATTTACTCACTGCTGTTATTTTTTGTTTTCGTTTATTTATTTATTATTTTATTCACATATATTTCCTTTAGTATTTGTACCGAAGCTATTTATTTATACATATTTTTTTATTTACTGCTGTTTTTACTTATTTCTTATTTTATTCACTTTTTTATTTCCTTTGGTATTAACACCGAAGCTATTTATTTATACCTATTTATTTATTTACCGCTGTTGTTATTTTTTTCTCGTTTATTTATTTTGTATTTTACTCACTTATTTATTTCCTCTGGCATTTATACCGAAGCTATTTATTTATACCTATTTATTTATTTACTGCTGTTGTTATTTATTTATTTTCGTTTATTTATTATTTTACTCACTTATTTATTTCCTTTAGTATTTATACCGAAACTATGTATTTATTTACTGCTGTTTTTATTCATTTATTTTCGTTTATTTATTTATTTATATATACATATACTACTGCAGTACTTGTAAAGGGTCCAATTAATCCCAGGTGAGGTCTATCGTGAGGAGGAAGTAATTTATTGAGACAAAGCTATCATTCACATATCATGTACGTATTCAATGTATTTCAATTTTCATTTATTTACTTGCATATTTATTTGATTTTTATTTATTTAATAATTTCATTGATTTACAGTTTTTAATTTATTTTTCCTTTGCCAATTTGTTTGTTTAAACTTTGTTTATTTACTTAACTATTATCCATTTGTAATTTTTTTTATCTGTTTACGTTTTGTGTTGTTATTTTTATTGTATTTTTTTTTTGTGTCGGTGGAACACACAAAGAGCCTATAAACAGCAACCCCTGGCGCTCACTGTTTAGTCTGGATCTTGTTTACTGCAGTAGCAGTATCGTGCGTCCCGCCGTTTCCTTCAATTTAAATCGTGCTAAGTGCGCTACGGTCCGGCTTATGCTCCGGCTCTGCCTCTGTCATCGGCTCGGCCGACGGACAAACAGGGCAGAAAGGCCGCCTTCCGCCGGGGAGTGGCCGGGCACAGCGCCCATCTGGGAGTTCCCACGACTGGCTTCCTCGCTGCCTGATCGGGTTTCGGTCCCAGAGTTACTGCCCTCGGTCCCTGGCAGTGACCGGTCCAAATCCCCCACGTGAGTGCCAGACGCCACGGCGAAATAGCTTTTCCAGAAAAACCCCACGTGGTCACGTGTTCTGCCAACACAAACTTTAAGCTCATACAGTGATCATCAGTATGAAGTCCAGTAAGTCAGTGGTCGAAGAGATAAAAGAAAAAAATTAAGTAAGAGTTCAAAGCATTAAAATGATTGCTGAACGGCTTTAATTAATTTTGTTTGAATTGTTAATGTTATAAAAGGGAATTGCAATGGCTACGTAAATGCAGATCCTAAAGTAATGAGTTACGAAAATGCCATTAAAATGAACCAATGAAATGCAGGAATTTCGAAATGACGTATCAACGCAAACGAGGCATTTTGTGCACATACACTTGAAATTATTCATGGGATTTGTCGAAGCAATAGAAAAATAAATGAAAATGACTCATATAGCGACACTTGGCAAAAGGGAACAAAGTAGAATGGCACTCGGTAGAGCATCCTTTTGACCTCAAAAATAATTGGTGGTTGAATTCAGTGACCTGATATGCAAATCGTCTTCAAATCTTAAGTTAATTGGATGGAAATTGACAATCTTAGAAATTTGGCCGATGTTGACCTCAAAAATAGTTGGTGGTTGAATTCAGTAAGCTGACGTGAAAATCCTATTCAAATTTCAAGTAAATTGGATGAAAATTAAGGATTTAATACATTTAATAATGTTGTTGATCTTTGGCCTATGCTGACCTTTTGGCCTCTGTTGATCTCAAAAATAGTGGGTGGTTCATTTCAGTTCGCTGATATGAAAATCCTATTCAAATTTCAAGTCATTCGGATGAAAGTTGAGGATTTTAGAAATTTGAAAAGGTTGTTGACCTTTTGCCTATGTTGACATTTTGGCCTATGTTGACCTCAAAATAGTTGTTGGTTGAATTCAATTCACTAATATGAAAATCCTATTCAAATATTTAAATTCAATCAAATGGGAAATTAAGATTTTAGAAATTAGAAAGAAGTGGCTGACCTTTGGCCTATGTTTACCTTCTGACCTATCGTGACCACAAAAAATAGTTGGTGGTTGTATTGAGTTAGATGATATGAAAGTCCTGTTCAAATTTCAAGTCAATCGGATGAAAATTAAGGCTTTTAAGAATTTGAAAAGGTTGTTGACCTTTTGGCCTATATTGATCTCAAAAATAGTTGGTGGTTGAATTTAGTTCGCTGATATTTAAATCCTATTCAAATTTCAAGTCCATCGAATGAAAATTGAGGATTTTAGAAACTCGAGAAAAGTGGTTGACCTTTTGACCTCAAAAATGATTAGGATTCTGTCAGACCACCAACTCTGCCACTTGGTGAAGTTTCGTGAAGATCGGTTTAAAATTGTGACCTGTAGGCAAGTATAAGTGAGCGGACAGACACACAAACATATGAAAAATCACTAATAGTGCGACATTTGGCAAAACAGAACAAAGTAGAATGGCACTCGGTAGAGCATCCCTTTGACCTCAAAAATAATTAGTGGTTGAATTCCGCGACCTGATATGCAAATCGTCTCCAATTTTTAAGTAAATTGGATGAAAATTGACAATTTTAGAATTTTGGCCTATGTTGATCTTCTGGCCTATGTTGACCTCAAAAGTAATTGATGGTTTGTTTCAGTAAACTGATATGCAAATCCTATTCAGATTTCAAGTCAATCGGAAGAAAATTGAGGATTTTAGAAATTTGACAGAAGTGGTTGACTTTTTTTATTTTTTTTTTGGAAACAGAATCGAGGAGAGCTAACACTTGTATGGGAGCTAACACATTGAACATGAAAACATGCACAGACACACAAAACATGCAATGAAGGGAGCGGGAGACAAGAGCGGGATAGAGGGAGCACACAAGCACAACAACAGAAGAGAACAGGGAGGTCGGTAGATCTGTGGAAGGGGGAGGGCTGGGGGAGGAGAGAAAAGTACACGGTACAAAGCAATTGAACACTTCTAGGAACCCCCAGGAAAGAAGCTGGGGGTTCAAAGAGGTGGATTTGGGGCGTTTAAATGGGGGTAGAAAATATCAAGGTTTTGGATGGACCTTTGGCCGATGTTGACCTTTGGGCCTATGTTGACCTCAAAAATAGTTGGAAGTTGAATTCAGTGACCAGATATGCAAATCGTCTTCAAATTTTAAGTTAATAGGATGAAAATAGGCAATTTTAGAAGTTTGGCATATGATGACCTTTTGGCCTATGTTGACCTCAAAAATAGTTGGTGGTTGAATTCAGTTAGCTGATATGCAAATCCTATTCAGATTTCAAGTCAATCAGATGAAAATTGAGGATTTTAGGAATTTGAAAGAAGTGGTTGACCTTTGGCCTATGTTGACCTTTGGGCTATGTTGACCTTTTGACTTTTTGACCTCAAAAATATATAGGATTTTGTAGGACCACGAACTCTAACAGTTGGTGAAGTTTCATGAAGATCGGTGATCTGTAGGCAAGTATAAGTGAGCGGACAGACAAACAAACAAACACACACACAAACACACAAACATATCATGATCAACATACTTGTCAAAAAATTGTTGCTTTTTTTTGCCAAGTAATAAAACTGCATGAAAGGAACACCAAACAACAACAACCATAGCTACCCCGACAGCAGCAGCAACAACTATGTGTTGAATAAATTATTTTAACGTGTTTCACGTTATTTTACATCCTCATTGAGCTTCACAGAGAGACATGTCATATTTATTGTGAAATACAACATGCTGTCTGTTGATTAAACCGGTCAGCGGACAGGTAGACATGCCTAGTAACATCTAAACTATCCAGCCAGTCGATTATTCACTAACTCCAATGCATATTTTTATGCGTAGCCACGAAAATGTGCACCAATCTCATATATACATATTTGCATAAATAGTCGAGGTTCGTGGAAGAGATAGATAGTACACTGAATGGGTCACGACATAACAGACAAAAACAAGACGCAACACATGGTGGGCAAGATGGACAAGGACAAGATGGATATAGAACATGGACAAGATGGACAAGATGACATGGTGGTGACAAGATGGACATGGGGTGGACAAGATGGGTATAGAAGGAAACTCCAAGGAGGGAAAACTGGAAAAATGGAAGGAGGAGGAATTTGGGTGGAGTTAACGAAGGTAGAAAAGATCATGGTTTTGGATTGGGGATGATCTGAGATGGTGGTGAACTGCTGTCTTGAAGACCTGGAGTGAAGAATGAGATTGAAGAGGATGTGGGAGTTGGTTCCACAGGCGGGGGAACAAATGAGTGGAGGTGAGTTGTGATCCTGAGTTGGGTAGTTTCACCAGTAAGGAGTTGAGTGGAGGTGAGCTGTGATCCTGAGTTGGGTAGTTTCACCAGTAAGGAGTTGAGTGGAGGTGAGCTGTGATCCTCAGTTGGGTAGTTTCACCAGTAAGGAGTTGAGTTGAGTGGAGGTGAGCTGTGATCCTGACTTGAGTAGTTTCACCAGTAAGGAGTCGAGTGGAGGTGAGCTGTGATCCTGAGTTGGGTAGTTTCACCAGTAAGGAGTTGAGTTGAGTGGAGGTGAGCTGTGATCCTGAGTTGGGTAGTTTCACCAGTAAGGAGTTGAGTTGAGTGGAGGTGAGCTGTGATCCTGAGTTGGGTAGTTTCACCAGTAAGGAGTTGAGTGGAGGTGAGCTGTGATCCTGAGTTGAGTAGTTTCACCAGTAAGGAGTTGAGTGGAGGTGAGCTGTGATCCTGAGTTGGGTAGTTTCACCAGTAAGGAGTTGATGATGGACCATAGAGTCCTGCATTAACCTGGTGTGGGTGGCAAAACACGGAAAGAACAGAGGGTACAAGACCAGAAAGGAGGTGGTCGAAGACGGAGAGCCATGGTGAAGTGATATTCCCATAGACTCAGCTTCAACAAGGCAAATTGCAATAATCCTGAAGGCCTTACTTTCCACAGCGTCAATCTGAGGGAGACATGAGGCAGTGGAGCCAGCCCAGAGTAGAGAGCAGTACTCCATCGAGCTAAGGATGAAGGTGTTGTAGATGCATAGAGTTCATGTGTGCCAATAAATTGTATGATGGATGGTGGCCAGTCGGCGGCAGGCTTCGGAGGCCCAATTTAAATTGTGGTTTGCCCAAGAAAGATCGTGGCTTGATAGTGGGACCCAGGAGTTTGAATGGCTGAACTTCCTCACGTGGATTGTTAAAAAGGTAGTACACGGGAGGAGGGGACGGTTGCCAGATTGTCCTTGCAGAGAGAGGTAGAGAGACATTGTCAGATTTTTCAGGATTGAAAGGCATATTCCAAGTGTTTGACCATCTTGTGGTTTTCTCATGGTCTGAAGAAAGGGAAGAAGCTGCAGCCTACCTGTCTGAAGGATGATGGATGTCACGGCAAAGGGTGAAGTCATCAGTAAATAGGTAATGGGGATTTTCCGGAGAGTCAGAGAGATCATTGATGAAGATCAGGAATAGGACTGGGCCCAGAATACTTCTTTGGGGCACTACAGCCTTGGCAGGGGGAAGAGATGAAAGTATTCTGGAGGAAGTCAGTAATCTACTATATAAGAGAGATGTGTGTGTGTGTGTGTGTGTGTGTGTGTGTGTGTGTGTGTGTGTGTGTGTGTGTGTGTGTGTGTGTGTGTGTGTGTGACGCCATTTTTCTGAGATGGCTGAACGGATCTTCGTCAAACTTTCAGAGGTTCATCACTGAGTGCCTGGGAGTGTTTTGGGGAAAATAATAATAATAATAATAATAATAAAGAAAAAAAAAAAACGATCGTTTTTTTGGAGTTAATTTTAAAAATCGCTCCATAGTGCCTAAGCCTTTTAAAATTAATGATAGTTATATACAAGTACACATTCGCATAAATAAATACAAAACAATCACCAGACATTTCAATACAAATAAATCAAACAATTCCGGAAGTGGACAAAGTTGGTAGTACGGCTTCTTCTTCTTCCTGATCGGCATCACACAACTCAGAAACGTGATGAATGCCACATTCACCCCATTCACCCATCAGCATATATAAGAACCCCCTTCCTCTCCTGCCTCCCCCCCTCCCCTCCCCTTCCCCCCTTTCACCCCTTTCCCCCCTCTCTCTCCTCCCCTCCTCTCCCCTTCCACCCTCCACCTTCCCCCTTCTCCCCTCTTCCCCCCTCCCCCCCTCTTCCCCCCTCCCTCCCTATCCCCCACTCCCGTCCCCCCTATCTTCCCCCATCCCCCCTCCCCTCCCCTTCCCTCCCCTTCCCCTCCTTCCCCCACTCCCCCCCACCCCTCCCCTTCCCTTCCCTTCCCTCCCTTCCCTCCCCCCTCCCCTGCCTGGCAATGCCGGGTACTTCTGCTAGTCTACTATATAAGAGAGATGTCTGTCTGTGTGTGTGTGTGTGTCTGTCTGTCTGTCTGTCTGTGTGTCGCAATTTTTCTCAGAGATGGCTGAATGGATCTTCGTCAAACTTTCAGAGGTTCATCAGTGAGTGCCTGGGAGTGTTTTAGGCAAAAAAGAAAAAAGATGGGGTTTAAAATTTTTTTTTTATCGCTCGATAGTGCCTAAGCTTTTTAAAATTAATGACAGTTATATACAAGTACACATTCGCATAAATAAATACAAAACAATCACCAGACATTTGAATACAAATAAATCAAACAATTCCGGAAGTGTACGAAGTTGGTAGTACGGCTTCTTCTTCTTCCTGATCGGCATCACACTTAACTCAGAAACGTGATGAACGCCACATTCACCCCATTCACCCTTCAGCATATATATGATCCCACTTCCTCTCCTGCCTCCCCCCTCCTATCCCCTTCCTCCCCCGCTTTCCCCTCCTCTCTCCCCCTCCCCTCCCCTTAACCCCTCCATCCCCCTTTCCCCTTTCCCCCCTCCCCTTCCCCCATCCCTCCCCCTACACCCCCTCTCCCCCATCCCCCCTCCCCTTCCCCCCTCTCCCCTCCTCCTCTCGCCCCCTCCCATACCCTTCCCCCCTCCCTCTCTCCCCCCTCATCTCCCCTTCCTCCCCTTCCCCCTCACCCCCCCCATCACCCCTCCCCTCCCATTCCCCCCCCCCCTCCTCGCCTCCCCCCCCTCCTCTCCCCTCCCCCCCCAGCTCCCCCGCCCGGCATCACCAGGTACTTCTGCTGGTATAATATAAAGTAGTAATTTTGAAATTGCTCTTCAATAATGATTATAATCACCATTCGATTCCAACATCGAAGGATAATTTCCATATATGGGTTGCCAAAGTTTGTGGATTTACCGATATTGTGCAGTGATTGGCATTATAATCATAAAACAAAGATGCCATGGCTTTTTACGCGTACGCATGGAGAAAACATTTCCTTCAATTTTACTGCTGGCTGGAGGTACTGGTTGGCAGGTGTGCAAATGCAAGGCGAAGCTGTCTAATCTTGGTTTGATTCCCCAATGCAAAGCACATGATCGACTTCGCAAGCTATCGCCATCCTTCGGGAAGAACGTTAAACCAGATGCCCCATGTTCTGGCACCTGCGAGCAGACGTTAACAAATCTCTCTCGAGAAATGGATGCCATTTGGTTCCAAGTGTGCCAGGGTTAATGGTCGCAGAAGCCGCGATGACAACGTCAAGCATTGCGAGGAATTAGCGCTCCATCCACCCCGCTCCCCCACATGCTGGTGAATGAAAGCGGATTCGAGTGGAGACGACGCACTTGTTGTCTTGCGTACCCAGGGCTCCGTGTACGCGTGTCAGGCGTGGACAGGAATGGCACAGCTGTGGAATCGTTCCAGGTTCTATCCCATAGCGTTGTGTTGTGATTGGAACCGAGAGGGCCCCCAAACCTGAGTACAAGTTTCATTTTGACAGATTAAATAAAGCCGTACACGTCTGCAGGGAGAGACGTCCGCCTGTTTGACTTCCCTCTCAAATCCAATGTCACGTCTTCGTTTGAAATGTTGTTCCCTGTCACTCACGACGATGTATTAATCAACGTGGTGAGAAGTGGAGCATGTACGTCTCAATCAGTCCTCATCGGACGGTGATAATTACGAGGTAAAGACGTTTAAACGTTCAAAATAACCCGAAAAAGAAGCCACTAACTGACGGTTGTGATAAAAGTGTTTCTTTCTGCCTCTTGCCTGATGATTTTGTATGTAAAATGCTCAATGATTGCATCTATTTTCACATTAATTATGCTTCATCTTTCGGTATTACATCATGTCACGTGTGCAAAATACCCCCACCCATCCCACCTTTCACCTCCTTTTCTTTCCTACATCTCTTCTCTTTCCATTTTTCACCTTTATCACGTCTCTACTTCTCACTTTTCCGTGTGAAAAGACTTGGGCTACACACCTTCCCAGGCCAAACCTGCAATAAAGTGGGAGTCAAGTGTGGTGGTAGTAGCAGTACAGTAGTAGTGCTTTTGTTGGAAAGGCGTATATAGGTAGACGACCAGTAAAGGTCCAATTAGTCAGTCGACGCCCAATTGAAAGCACAATCAATAAAGTGGGCAACATGTACCACCTTTAGAGGCCATTTTTCCCTGCAGAGCAGGGATTGGCCTTTTTCGGGCACCGTGGGTCCCCTTTTTGAAGCAATGTTTTATGGCCGGATGCCCTTCCTGCCGCCAACCCTGTTAGACCACAATACGTCCGTATCTAACTCTCTGCTTCGTGCAACATATATGGGGGCAACTTTATTCTTGATCAATAATTCCAAAAATATTATAAGCATTCAGAAAAGGTGTGTCCCCAATCCTCAAAATTGCTCATAAAAGCGTAAAAATCGAAATAATTCGGGAAATAATGTCACATAATATTTTGCTGACCAGTCGATGCACGTGATGAAATAGGCCAATCAGCGTTACCGTATTTGACGCTCAGTGAAATGATGACGTAGTTTCCCGGAATAATCCAATCACGGTCGCCGTCGCCGTGCCATTGCGCTGCGAACCAAAGATGGCGGCGCCCACGGAATGCAGTTCTACGGCGGATCGTACATTTTCTTCAAAATTTCGCGTTATGCACGGAGATTCGACAACAAAAAGTAACTTCATCGTGTTCAATAATGAATCGTGGAAAAGATTTGTCGATTTCACTCGCTAATGGGTGAATTACGACTGCAAAGAGAGTGATATCGTTACCGAGATTGCAACAAAGCTTGGTATTGATTTTCACGATACTGCTACGTGCATTGCGGCTCAGCCCTCACCGTCGAGTAACATTGGCTACCAGTACAATTGCTACAAGCGCTTCCGTGACATCAGTAAAATCAGAAGAAAAGAGAAGTCATTTGCAAAGAAATCTACTTCTCAAGGACAAGGTAGGTGTAAACTCATGCACCATGCATTGAGAATGACTTTAAAATTAACTTATGTAACGTTAGATTGGACATGCGAATGATGATGATTTGGTGGAAGACTAAGTTAGTGACTTTGTATCATGTTCAACTTGCTGTAGTAGTGAAGGAGCTGTGCTCCAACGCGAGTTGAAAGAATTGACGCGACCAAAGATGGAAATTCGTCCGAGTAGGTTTAATAAATGTATCACACTCGGGTACTCTGAAAAGCCCGTTTATCGGGCAGCAATATATATACACATTTATGTCGGGAAGTTTGCCCGGCAAAAGCTATACCGGGCATGCCCGGGTGTCAAGGGCGAGCCTTGGAAAGGCGAGTCTGGACCTGCCCGGGCGTGTTTGGCTGCGGCCTGGCAAGTCGAGGCTGGGCGTGCCCGGGCGCTCTGGACGAGCATTGGAAAGGCGAGAGCGGGCGTGCCCGCACGCTCTGGGCGAGCCCTGGAAAGGCGATAGCGGGCATGCCCGGACGCTCTGGGCGAGCCCTGGAAAGGCGATAGTGGGCATGCCCGGACGCTCTGGGCGAGCCCTGAAAAGGCGATAGCGGGCATGCCCGGACGCTCTGGGCGAGCCCTGGAAAGGCGAGAGCGGGCGTGCCCGGGAGGTTCGGGCGTGCCCGGCAACAGTGAGTCCGGGCATGCCCGGGAGAGGCACGTCTGGCCGTGTTCTGGCCGGTGCAAGGCGATTGTGTGCATCCAGCGGTAACCGCTACACACGCCCCTCCAGAATCGACCTGCACCGGCAGGGTCAATTTAAGGGGGGTCCGGATGACCCGGCCGAAGCGACCCCTGGAGGGTCGTGGGGAGGGGTCCGACATGGTGGTGGGTGGTCGAGCGGGGGGAACTGTGGACGGGGGGCGGCCTCGCCGCGGAGGAAGGGCCAACCGTGGTGGTCGGTCGACGTCCATGTGCGCCGGTTTGAGGCGGTCCACAGAAATCCGGTCCGGCCGGCCGCCGAAGTCGACGATGAAAGACTTGTCGCCCCGTCGCAGGACCCGGAAGGGCCCATCGTACGGCGGCCGGAGTGGCCCCTGGTGCGCGTCATGACGCACAAAGACGTACTCCGCTGTGCGAAGCGCCGGGGGGATGTAGGACTGGGGGCCACCGTGGCGGGACGTCGGCACGGGGGCAAATCGTCGGGCGGCCTCCTGGAGGTCCGAGCGCTGGCGAGCGGCGGACCAGGGACTGGTAGTGTCGGGCACGAATTCGCCCGGGACGCGGAGCGGCTGGCCGTAGACAAGCTCGGCGGCGGATGCCTGGAGGTCTTCCTTGGGGGCCGTGCGAAGGCCCAAAAGGATCCACGGCAGCCGGTCGGCCCAACTGTCGTCCTGAAGGCCGGCCATGAGTGCGGCCTTCATGGAGCGGTGAAACCGCTCGCACAACCCGTTGGCTTGGGGGTGGTAGGCCGTGGTGCGGTGCAGCGTGACCCCCAACGAACGGGCGACCGCGCCCCAAAGCTCAGACGTGAACTGTGGGCCGCGGTCGGACGAGATGTCCGCTGGTGCGCCGAAGCGCGCGACCCAGGTGGCGATGAACGCCTGCGCCACGTCGGCGGTGGTGGTGGAGGTGAGGGGCACGGCCTCCGGCCACCTGGTGGTCCTGTCCACCATGGTGAGCAGGTGGGTGAACCTACGCGAGGGGGGCAGGGGACCCACCAGGTCCACGTGGACGTGGTCGAAATGCCGTTCAGGCACGGCGAAAGGTGCCAGCGGGGCCTGGGTGTGGCGATGGACCTTGACCCGCTGGCAGGCCGTGCAGGCGTTGGCCCAGTCGCGGATGTTTCATCGAAGGCCGTGCCAGACGAAACGCGCCGACACCAGCTTCTGAGAAGCTTTGCCGGCCCGGGTGAGAAAGGCCGTGGATGGAGGCGAAGATGCGGCGCTGCCAGGAAACGGGCACGATGGGGCGAGGCTGACCCTGGGAGACGTCACAGAGCAGGACGGTGCCCGCGAAGGGAATGTCGGCCAGGCGGAGGCCCGTGTCCGCCGCACGGAGTGCCTGCACCGAGGCGTCGGTGGTCTGGTCGGCCGCCATGAGCGCGAAGTCCACGCCGAGGTGGACCGCGTTCGCGCTGGCCCGAGAAAGACAGTCGGCCACGGCGTTGTCTTTGCCGGCGACGTGCCGGATGTCCGTGGTGAACTCCGACACGGCGGAGAGGTGGCGCTGCTGGCGGACCGACCACGGCTCCGTGACCTTAGCCATTGCGTAGACCAACGGCTTGTGGTCGACGAAAGCCGTGAACGGGCGGCCCTCCAGGAGGTGTCGGAAATGGCGAACGGCCAGGAATAGCCCGAGCAGCTCGCGGTCGAACGTGCTGTAGTTTAACTCGTTCGGCCGGAGTTGCCGGCTGAAAAAAGCGAGTGGCTGCCAAACCCCTTCCACCCATTGCTCATGGACGGCGCCCACCGCGTAGTTGGAGGCGTCCGTAGTGAGGGCGATGGGCGCGTTGAGCACCGGGTGAGCCAGCAGCGTTGCGTCGGCGAGGGCCCGTTTGGCGCTGGCGAAGGCCGCGTCCATGGCCGCGGACCAAACAATGTCATGCTTGGCCGGCTTGCCCCGGAGGGCCTCGTAAAGGGGCCGCATGAGCTGAGCAGCGCGGGGCATGAATCGGTGATAAAAATTCACCATGCCGAGGAACTCTTGGAGGGCCTTGATGGAACGGGGACGCGGGAACGTGGTGATGGCCTCGACCTTGGCCGGCAGCGGCACGGCCCCGGTCTTGGTGATGCGGTGGCCCAAAAAGTCAACGGTCGTCGTGCCGAAGTGGCATTTGACCAGGTTGACAATTAAGCCGTGCTCGCTGAGGCGACCGAACAGTGTTCGGAGGTGGAGGAGGTGCTCGGCGCGGGACGTGCTGGCGACGAGGATATCGTCCAGATAGACGAAAAGAAACGGCAGGTCGCGCAGCACGCCATCCATCAAGCGCTGGAACGCCTGGGCCGCGTTCTTGAGGCCAAACGGCATCCGCAAAAATTCGAACAGGCCGAACGGCGTGATGACGGCCATCTTCGGGACGTCGGCCGCCCGGACAGGTACCTGGTGGTAGCCCCGTATCAGGTCAATTTTCGAAAAGATGACCCGTCCCGCGAAACGGGCGGAAAAGTCCTGAATATGCGGGATCGGGTACCTGTCGGGGGCGGTAGCGTCGTTGAGACGGCGGTAGTCGCCACACGGGCGCCATCCACCCCCCGGCTTCGGCACGATGTGCAGTGGCGAGGCCCACGCGCTGTCGGAGCGCCGCACGATGCCGAGGTGCTCCAACGCGTCGAACTCGGCCTTCGCCACGGCGAGCTTGGCCGGGTCGAGGCGGCGGGCCCTGGCGTAGACCGGCGGGCCCGTAGTGGGTATGTGGTGCTCGATCCCATGCCGCACCGCGACGGCTGAAAACGTCGGCCCGTGAGGGCCGGGAATTCCGCGAGCAGGCGAGCGAACTCGTTCGCTGCCGGGAGGGCGCACGCCAGTTCGGTCGGCGCGGAGCTGCTCATTGTGCACGCCAAGGAGCTGAAGGTCTCGGCAAGGACAAGGCGACGTCGTTTGACGTCGACCAGCAGCCCGTGCGCGCAGAGAAAGTCGGCGCCCAGCAAAGCCACGGGGACGCTGGCGGTAACAAAAGTCCATTGAAAACGCTGGCTGCCGAAGCAGAGGGTGACGATGCGTGGGCCGAAAGTGCGTATGTCCGAGCCATTAGCAGCGACCAAAGAGGGGCCGCAAACGGCGTCCCGCCTGTCCTGCTCGGAGGCGGGTATGACGCTCAGTTGTGCGCCGGTGTCACACAGGAAACGCCGCCCAGACGCTTTGTCCCGAATAAACAGCAAGTTGCCCGAGTGGCCGGTGCTCATGGCTGGGAATGAACGCCGGCCCGGCCGTTTCCCGACCTGCCGAAAGTGCACGGGGGCCGGCACGTCCGAGCCTTGTGTCCGAACCTGGCGTGGTAATAACACCACGCCCGGTCAGGTGGAGGCCCCGGCCGTCGTGTCGGAAGCGGGTGGTGCGGCGTGGCGGCCGCCAGTTGCACCGGTAGTTCGGCCTCCAACCGCGCAGGGCGCTCGGGCATCGTGGGCGTCGCCTCGGACGGCGGCGGGTTCCAGGTAACCGTGCCGATGTGCTGGCCCGCCGAGGAGATCTTATCGGCTTCCCTGGCGAGGGCGCGGGAATCCGTGATCAACGTGCCAGCCAGGGCGAGGCGTACCGGGTGAGGCAGCTGGCGAAGGAACAGCTCGCGGAACAGAAAATCCAGAGAGTGCTCACCGAGCAACGAGAGCATATAGTCCATGCGCTCGGACGGGCGCGTGTCGCCGAGCTCGGGCAGAGCGAGCAGGCGCCGTGCGCGTGCGGCCGGTGAGAGGGGGAAAGCGTCGAGGAGGAGTGTCTTCAGCGCGTCGTATTTGTCAGCAGCCGGCGGGTGCTCGAGGAGGCTCAAGGCGCGGGCCGCGGTGGCGGAACCGAGCGCCGCCACAACATGGTGGAAGCGGGTGTCGTCCGCGGTGATGCCTCGCAGGGCGAACTGGGAGTCCGCCTGGGCGAACCAAACAGCCGCGTGAGCCTCCCAGAAGGTAGGCAGTTTAAGACTCACTGCCGTGTCCATGTCGGTAGGTCACCAATGAAGGAGCTGTGCTCCAACGCGAGTTGAAAGAATTGACGCGACCAAAGATGGAAATTCGTCCGAGTAGGTTTAATAAATGTATCACACTCGGGTACTCTGAAAAGCCCGTTTATCGGGCAGCAATATATATACACATTTATGTCGGGAAGTTTGCCCGGCAAAAGCTATACCGGGCATGCCCGGGTGTCAAGGGCGAGCCTTGGAAAGGCGAGTCTGGACCTGCCCGGGCGTGTTTGGCTGCGGCCTGGCAAGTCGAGGCTGGGCGTGCCCGGGCGCTCTGGACGAGCATTGGAAAGGCGAGAGCGGGCATGCCCGGACGCTCTGGGCGAGCCCTGGAAAGGCGATAGCGGGCATGCCCGGATGCTCTGGGCGAGCCCTGGAAAGGCGATAGCGGGCATGCCCGGACGCTCTGGGCGAGCCCTGAAAAGGCGATAGCGGGCATGCCCGGGAAAGACGAGACCGGGCATGCCCGGGAGGTTCGGGCGTGCCCGGGAACAGTGAGTCCGGGCATGCCCGGGAGAGGCACGTCTGGCCGTGTTCTGGCCGGTGCAAGGCGATTGTGTGCATCCAGCGGTAACCGCTACAGTAGTACAATTTTACTGTAATTTTGGAATCATGGTTATTCAGGGAATTATAAATGTCAATGATTTGATATTAAACTTAAAGCCATTATTGGAGGGGGCGGACATAGACTACAGGAACTTTTGCAAATCTGTTAACTGGGGATCAGCGAAGCAGGTGCGTACAACAGCCTTCCATGTGTGTTTCCTTCAAATTCACCTCATATCTCTTTGTAGCCTCTATAGTGAGGCTACATATACTTTTATGATATTGTAAGTATAAATTTCACGGTCAGAAGGGGGGGATAAAAGGAGTGGGGGGATAAAGGGGGAAAGGGGGGATAAAGAAGGGGGGGGGGGATAAAAGTGGTCAGGAGTTATTTAAAGCCTCATGATTATATCATACAATGATTTGCAAAATTGGAGTAATTTTGTAAGCAATAATACTTCTGACTTTTATTATTTAAAGTTTAATAACATTACATGGGCAGATCAGATTGGACTCATAGATACAGCGCAGTGTGTAGTATTATGGAAGACATTTTTCAGCATATTTATTGCAAATATTAACATGTTATTTTGATGTAGGTATCAACTATAAGTTGTTTTTTTTCATTAATACTCTTAGTATTATTATTATTATTATAAATGCACGTTATTAATTTATGAAGCCCAACAGATAATAACGTGTTCACTGAACAATCTCATTAAAAAGCCAGGAAGCCATCATACACTTCATGTACTATTTGTTAATATGCATTTTCATCAACTGCTCGTTATAAATTTCTGAGCATCCCTTGTGCGTGGGGACATGGATATTCTTAATCAGTGACACATTTCCTACAAACCCATTAAAGTTTTAAGTTGCCCCCATCGTTGTTTCACGAAAATTGAAAATTAAGCGCATATATATACTGCATGCCCTATGGCCTATGTTAATCGTCTCTTGCGACACACAGGGAATTACCAGTGAACTGGTACTCAATTTGCCGACCTCGGAAGGATGGCAGGCTGAGTCAACCCCCCTGGCGTTAATTCAGCGATCGACCAGGATTCGAACCCAGGATCCTAAGATCCCAAGCCGGCATCCTAACCGCTAAGCCAACACCAGGCTAAAGTGGGCAATATGATGCAGAAAATTGACTAAATTGTGCACTTTTCGGTTGAAAGTGGCAAACTTTGCAAAATTGTACTACATATGACCAGCTGATCAAAATTTCATATAGACCCACTTGAAGTGCATTCAAAATGGCCACCATTTTCAAAATAGCTCAAGGAACAAAAATATCCATGAGTCATGTAGTATGTATGGACTCTGTTTGAAACTGTGCCGCTCACTTGTTCAAGTCATAATGTATACATCCGGGAGAGATCAGGCAATTAGAAAACCGCAGCTTCATCACAATCACTTTGGCTCTCTTCGGCAACGAATGCAATTTCGTACCTTTTCAGCAAATTTGTACAGTATATTGTATGATATTTAGCATCCCGTGCTAACATATTTTTCGGGTGACATAGTCACAATTTCGGTCTTCGAGGCCGGCCGATAGGCACAGTGTGACCGGAAGGGACGAGGTTCTCCTGACCACGTGGCCCTCGACTTGGTGGGGTTTGTCCACACAATGTGGGCGCTTTCAGGATGAACTTTAGCTGGGGAGCGTTTGGGCGCCCCGGTCTGATACTGCCGCCCACGCGCAGAACAACTTGTGAGTGCACGTGGGTCCCGGCGGTCCCACTGGCCTAGCGTTACCATGTTTAGACAGCGAACTCCGTCCCCGGGCACCGGCACCTACTCCCGGAAGTTTGAGAGATCAGCAGTGCCGGGCACGGTAGGACACCCGCGGAGCCCCGGCGGACCGGGGACGCACGAGCCTACGCGTTAGCGTGCTACGGCGGAATCAACGGCTTCGGCCACGGCCGGGCCGATACTCGGCCCGGTCGCACCGGAAATGAACTGGTTCGACGCCCGCGCTAGAGAGGTCGCGGGCGACTGAGATGTATTAACAAATTAATTAATTAATTTGAGACGTCCGATTTCTAGTGTTTGGAAATTTGGAAGAGCTTGACCCTAGCCTTTCCCTTGCGAGGGCAAGGAGGAACTTAACACTTGACACTTAAGCTTAGTTTGAAGTACACCCTGCCAGCGCTTACGGTGGGACGGCAGGGCAGCCAGAAGGGATGAGGTTCTCCTGACCACGTGGCCCTCGATCTGGGAAGCGAGAGGCGTTCCATTAGTGGACGCGCCCCTCACGCCCGACTTTTGGGCGGCCCCGGCAGGCCGTTTGTTTTGACGTTCCGTGACAGGCCCCGCACCCCCACCTCCGGGCCGACCGGGCGACCGGAATGAATCCCGGTGTCCCGATCCGAACCTTCAGAGCGGGCCGGCTGGGGAGTGCCTGGCACCCCGTACCTGCACTTTCCGTCCCTGCGGTCCCAAATACCGGAACCACCCGAATACCATTTTATTCGACAAAATGAGGTGCGGCCTACATCTAGGCAAGGCATGACGTCATCGCGCTTTCACCTTAAAATACCCATTTGATACAAGTTAATATTTTGATATAAGCCTTAGAAAACCAATCCTATAGAAGTCAATACCTCCGACGGCACAGGCGCGCATTCGTGCCGCGTGACGTGGTGACGTCATCGCGCTTTCACCTTAAAAGATTTATTTGATATAAGTTAATATTTTTATATAAGCCTTAGAAAACCAATCCTATAGAAGTCAATACCTCCGCCGACACAGGCGCGCATTCGTGCCGCGTGACGTGGTGACGTCATCGCGCTTTCACCTTAAAAGATTTATTTGATATAAGTTAATATTTTGATATAAGCCTTAGAAAACCAACCCTATAGAAGTCAATACCTCCAACGACACAGGCGCGCATTCGTGCCGCGTGACTTGGTGACGTCATCGTGCTTTCACCTTAAAAGATTTATTTGATATAAGTAGTTGATACCTGGCCAGTAGCAGAGTGATTCAAGAGAAATGCACTTTCTCTCATATTTAGCATCCCGATTAAATGTGCAAGCCATGTGAAGTTCGCCTGAACTTTCTTCATAAAAATAATAGAAAGCATCTCAAAATGCAAAGCCTCTTTGTACTCGAACTAAACTTGACAAAACGACAGTTTTTTAAAAATGTACATTTTATTCATTTGTGTTCTCCATATTCTCATAATAAAGGTTTGTTGAAGATTTGATGACAACAGCTCAATTGGTAAATATGTTATGGCCTGGACAGACATGTTGAAGCTCAATTCTGAATAAATAAAGAAACACGGGAAAAAAAACAGGACGTCTCATGCTTGACACGCTGTGGCAGGGCCAATAAGGGCTATTTATAGATGCTAGCCACAAAAACTCTACGGTGTCAAGCAATTTCCAATTTCAGACAGTTTCAGTTTCACATTTTGACCTAAATTTTAATTATTCCTCCCATGTTCGCGTAATAAAGGTTTGTTGAAAAATTAATGCCGAAAGATCAAATGGTAAGAAAACTTATGGCCTGGACAGATGGACACACAGGCACACACAGACAGACACACGGAAGAGATTGCAAAGCCCCGTCTCCTGCTGAGCGGAGGGGACGGCCTAACAATGGAGTGTCTTCGGTCTTCTTTGGAGACTATACCGACTAAACGTCACAGGTTCTGAACTCCATTCGCTTGTTCTTTCTCTGCTCTGTAATGTTACAATACTGAATTAGTCTCGGCAGGATTTGTGTCATTCAGCCTGTCTTATCTGGAATGTTTCAGCTAATACACCACCTAATAAAGGTTGGCAACAATTAGCAATGTTTATTGGCAGGCATTTTAATTTGCAAAAATCGTTCTATGTTCCTGTCCAAACTGTCGTTCCAAGATCCCAAAATCCTTTCGGCTGGAATTTGCTGGACAACGAAGAGTTTCTGTGTCTAGCGGCTGACAAAGTGCATGCATTTGCCAGTCTATATCTGCCATGTTAATGTGATATCCAGCTGCCCTTCACTAATATCAGCAAATCTCATTAAGCCATCACTATCACCACTACCCACCACCAAAGATATATAACTACAGTCGCTAATATTCATCTTCAAACTATGCCTGAAAAAAAAACAAAAAATGTAATTAGCAAAGCTAATTTTGGTAACTAGCAACGGTACCCGCCCTACGGGTGGGGCTTCAATTGGGAGGCCCAAATGAAAAGGCAAAATATCAGAAATTGAAGGCTTTTTATAAAGGATTCATATAAACATCCATTGAATCATATCACATGCAAATAATCAAAATCTAAACAGTACATGGCGCCCATTTTGAAAAAAGATTGAATTCTGCAAAACGGAAGCGGCCGCGACACGTCTTTCTCAGTCGCATGTTTATGTGTGAAGAGTGCGTGCCGAATCTGTAACACGGAAGCGGCCGCTAACCCGGTTTCTCAGTCGCTTTGCACACTCTGCCATGTTACTTCGGAGCTGCACGTTTATATAGGAAGAGTTCGTCAGGAGTCGATCTACTCTCTCCTGGTGCGTAGAATAAACAGTATTTGTAGAATTTCAACAAAAGCCACATCACTGTTCATATCGGTAAATATTATTCCATCGTGTTTGGAAAAACTGGAAAATTGGAAAACTTGGAAAAACAATATAGTCTATTTTACTCCCAGGGGTCCCAGGAATACCCACCCAAAATATCGTTGCGATCGGTTGAGCCGTTTTGGTGGTACCTTCGAACGGACGGACGGACATTTGGTGAATTATAGTAAGATTACTTGGGCACTGTATTCAAAAATTGGCAATTTTGAAATAAATACAAGATGTCTCCAACCAAATGTTGTTAAATAGATAAACTTGTAAAACAAAACAAAATGTAGTGCTTTAAATCTTTATCCCCTTATTATAGCATCTGAGGAAATGTGCTATAACATCGGTGGCCATCTTGAATATGGCAGATATTTGATGAAAAGTCAAGTGGGTGTATATTTACATTTGATCAGTTGTTTGAATACTTCCATTGTGTCAAGTTTCACGATTTCAACCAAAAGTGCACAATTACTTCACCATTTTACCCCAGGAATATGACTGCCATATAATTTGTGTTTAGGTTTGTGATTGTGAAAACAGAGAAGAGCTCAGTGAATGTGATGTTCAGTCATGAACATGACGTCGCTAGGCCAGGCCTTGCCTACAGCTGTCCTGAGAAGACCTACAGGCAAACAGCCGCCGGCTGGATTAGAGCCAGGCCACCAGATTACACGTTCCTGTGGCTCATTCCCACTGCTAACCTGCAGAAAGAAGAGCCAAAAGAAACTTGACGTGTATACATATTATCATTATTATTATTATGAATTATTATTGTTATTAAAGTTGGTGTGACAGGATGGTGCACACAGGTTGCGCAACTACATTTGAGCTGTCTAGCATAGGTTAAATTTCCAACCAAACTATAAATGGTGGAATTGGTGCATCACGGGTATTTGTCCTTCAATTAACTGAAAACAGGCTGATGTGAATGAATCAATGAATGAATGTTAATGACACTTGATTCCATAGAAAGTGTCTTTTTCAGTGCATCTACTATATACTTTACCACATTAATGAAGAGATATTTGTAATCGCAACAATTTATAATCAAGGACAATATATCATTTGATACCCAATTTTTAAGCATAATAGATATAGTATAATTGGAGGACATAATAAACTAATACTTATTCGATATGATATTGATGTATTGATCATGAATTGTCTCAATATCTTAGATTGACTATTCATCTTTCTGAATAGTCTAGCTCTATCTGTCTATTTTGTCTCTTCTCGTCTCTTTCTCGCTTTGTTCACTGAAGAACATGAATGGATAATGAAATTAGGCAACCTGGTCTCTTCACCTTTATCACATCTCAGAAAAGCCATTTTGAAAGCCAAGTGAAGCCAAATGAACACAACAATGCTTTGAGCAACAGATAAAGAACAAGATTCTTCTTTTAATAAAACGAAAATATTTCAGTTGACACTGACTAGTACTCACAAAAAATAATTACCACGTTCACCTACAACAAAAGTTGTTTGGTGCTGAATGCAATAACTGAACATTATAAGTGAGTGGCCATTGTGCTATTTTCTTTCGAAGATCATATTGTGTATATCAGTCTTTATAACAAATTAAATTTCCATTCATTTTGTCCATTAGTGCTACAATGTTGGCAGCAGTCCAACATAAGAGGCTTGGAATTGTCCTGGCAATTTGGGGTTTGGATGTTTCGTGTTGCTGTACAAAATTTAATGGTCCTGACCTGTGGATCTAAACTCTTTGTGGATTCTCTGCTCTGTGCAAGTGACAAGCAACCCAGCTCCACTCGTGCATGAGCTCCCCCTGACATGCTCGTTTGCTTTGAGATTTGTCATGCCCTGGCTGCCTCCAGTCGACATTTTTTCTCTCGATTCCTTCTGTTTTATTAACTTGCCCTTTCCCCAAACATGACCTTGCTGTCGTTACCCACTCCATCATGTTAGATACGCACACACTCGCGCATGCAAACGTGAAATGTGTGTGTGTGTGTGTGTGTGTGTGTGTGTGTGTGTGTGTGTGTGTGTGTGTGTGTGTGTGTGTGTGTGTGTGTGTGTGTGTGTGTGTGTGTGTGTGTGTGTGTGTGTGTATGTATATATATATATATATACAGACTTGGCATTTAATATGGAATATTTTTTTTTGTGGGGGTGAACTTACTTTTCAAGATGACAGAACCAAAAGTTCATTAGAATTATGTTGAAATTATTCTAGATTTTGTTAATGTGACCTTTAAAAGAAACAAAAACCACATTTGACATTTCGAAGCAAATAAATTGATCCTTGAAAGTGATGTAAACTGATATCGAACTCAATTCATGGACAGTACTGTGTTAAACTTCTGTACGTTTTCCAGAAGTATCTCTTTATTTTGCACATTAGCCAAATTTTTTTTCAACAAAAACAAAAGCTAAATTATGACTGGGATTACGGACAGTAAAATTACAGTTCAGTACTTCCTGTAACCCTCACGAGCATTCAGGAGAGCACGTACACATCGAGGCATGCTGTTCACGAGATTTGCCAAGGTTTGGACAGGAATCGCTTGCCATGCAGTGACAATAGTCTGCTGCAATTCACGCACAGAGGTAGGCTGCTGGTCCAAATTGTCGATTTGATGCGTTAATTCTGCCCACAAGTTCTCTATCGGATTCATATCCTGGGACATGGCAGGCCACTCCATATGCTCTACACCACGGTCAGCAAGAAAGTGTTGGATCATGCGAGCACGATGAGGCCGTGCATTGTCATCTTGGAAGACAAAGTTTCCTTGAAAGGCTGCACGAGCAAATGGAAGCAATGTTTCTTCCAGAATGACCCTGTACTTGAACTGGTTCAGGTTTCCATTCAGAACAACCAGGTCAGTTTTGCCCCCTGCATGAAAAGCAGCCCAAACGGTCACCCCACCACCTGCAGCTTGGACTCTTGGCACTATACAATCTTCGTTGTGGGCTTCATGCACTTGTCTGTGCACTCGGACGCGGCCATATTGACGATAGACCAGAAATCTAGACTCGTCACTGAAGGTCACGTGATTCCAGTGTCCTGGCTGCCATTGACGGTGCTCTCTGGCCCACTGCAATCGGCACTGGCTGTGTTGTCTGGTCAGGCTTGGCTTTCTCAGGGGACGCCTGGCACGATAGCCTGCTTGAACCAGTCGTTGATGTAAACTAGCCTTCTGGATACAGGCACATTTGTCAGTTGCTGCCACTCAGCCCGAAGCCGATTGGCTGACTTGGTACGGCCATTGCGGACTAACCGGTGCAGCTGGCGATCATCTCTCCTTGTGGTTCTGCGTGGACGTCCTGGTCTCGGTATTGGAGTAGGGACACCCCTCTGAGCATTTCGTTTCAGGATCTTTGACACCTGACCTTGAGTGATGCCATACTGCCGAGCAATAGCATGCTGTTTCATGCCAGAATTTCGTAAAGCCACCACTCCATGACAAACAGCATTGTCAAGTTGACGGACCATCTCCAGAGGAAGCGGCAATAACTTTTGTAGACGTGCAGCAGTTGTTTTCCACTAATACAGAACGCAACAACCCTTATATACCCGATTGTGAAGCCAATCGTCAAATGTACCTGGCCTTACATTTTGTCACGCCACCTGTGATATAATCCTGTTATTGACTTCTTGCTGCGAAAGACAATCAGTGACATGGTTCTTTCAACAAAGACATCACCGAAGGGTAAAATAAACTCACCAGATTGATATACTGAGTTCAGAAAGTAAACCCAAGTCAAGAAAAAAAAAAAATTCCATATTAAATGCCAAGTCTGTATATATATATACTAGCGGGGTCACCCGTGGGAATCCCACGGGCATGGATGTGTGTGACATTTCGACATATTGAGTTATATGCTGCACATTCATTTTTACAAAATGGTTACTGGCAAGTCATCAGATCCAGAAATGGTGTGATGAACACAATTTATTTATTTCACATAATATGTGACCCCTCACTCCTCTCCACCTGACACTCTCCTGTCTCCACCTGACACTCTCCTGTCTCCACCTGACACTCTCCTCTCTCCACCTAGCACTCCTCTCCTCTCCAAACCCTCACATCCCTCTCCTTTCCAATCCCTCACCTCTCCAATCCCTCACACTCCTCTCCTCTCCAATCCTTCACACGCCTCTCCAATCGCGCCTCACACTCCTCTCCAATCGCGCCTCACACTCCTCTCCAATCGCGCCTCACACTCCTCTCCAATCGTGCCTCACACTCCTCTCCAATCGTGCCTCACACTCCCCTCCAATCACTCCTCTCCAATCGTGCCTCACACTCCTCTCCAATCACGCCTCACACTCCTCTCCAATCGTGCCTCACACTCCTCTCCAATCGGCTTTCCCCGTCTCGTTTCTCTCCTTTTTCTCCCGTCTCGTTCTTTTTCTTGCTCCAAATCGGCCCGTCGGAATCGGAAATCGGCCCGTCTCGCCCGTCGGCCCGTCGGAATCGGAAATCGGCCCGTCTTGCTTTTGTGCTTGTGCGTAAATAAATTGTGTTCATGACACCATTTCTGGTGTTGGGCTAGCGGCTAGGGTGCCGGCTTAGGATCCTGGGTTCGAATCTCGGTCGATCGCCGAATTAATGCCAGGGGGGTTGACTCAGCCTGTCATCCTTCCGAGGTCGGCTAATTGAGTACCAGTTCACTGGTAATTCCCTGTTTGTCGTTGAAGGCGGCAAAAAGGGTTGGCGTCAGGAAGGGCATCCGGCCGTAAAACATTGCTTCAAAAAGGGGACAAAAAAACAACAACTACCACGGTCCCCGAAAAGGCCAACCCCCGCTTTGCGGGGAAAAATGGCCTCTAAACGGTGGTTTTTACACCATTTCTGGATCTGATGACTTGCCAGTAACCATTTTGTAAAAATGAATGTGCAGCATCTAACTCAATATGTCGAAATGTCACACACATCCATGCCCGTGGGATTCCCACGGGTGACCCCGCAAGTTTGCATTGACGTTCGTCGATGGACTCGTTCGCCCGTCTCATTCGTTTTCTTGCTGCATCCTGTTCAAGTCTGCGTTCTTCATCGATCGTCTCATTCATTTTGGAAATAGAAGTTTCCACGCAGCGCATGAATTGTCACGATCCTCAAGAGGAATTTGTCTCGTAATCATCAAATGATAAATGGCAAGTAAATTATATTGTGGAAAATTAAAGATTTCAAATAAACCTATTTAAAGTGTATTCGCACATAACTAATTTTAAAAAACGAAGAAATATCTCTCGGTAATTTCCTGAAACATATTTTACTTCCGGCTAATAATGTTGAATTAAATAAAAACGAAGAAATATATGTCGGCATCATTGTTGACGTTTTTGTGACGACTGTCATCAAACGAAAAAGTAATATATCTTAACGGAAAAGCAAAAGCGAATTTTTAATATATATCGACACGTTGCCGTCGGTGTCATGTTGGGCGGTGTATGATACACCATGACGCGATTTTTAAAAATATATCTCTGCATTTTCCCGCGTGTGTGGAATGTTCTCAATTATTGCTGACACCGAGTCCAAAACCATCGATAAAAATGAAATCATATGGTGAGTTAGATTGGAGATAAAGGCGTGAGAGAGACTCAATGGCCTTGAAGTTGAAGTTACAGGCGTTTGAGAATTCATTTCGTTCTATAAACGGCAACTTTCATTGGATTTCCTTCCCGTTTTTTTTCAACCGAGTCGAAAACTATGTTAGCGACTGTGAAAAATGAAATGATATATCGAATTTTTAATATGTATCGACACGTTGCCGTCGGTGTCATGTTAGGCGGTGTATGATACACCATGACGCGATTTTAAAAAATATATCTGCATTTTCCCGCGTGTGTGGAATGTTCTCAATTATTGCTGACACCGACTCTAAAACCATCGATAAAAATGAAATCATATGGTGAGTTAGATTGGAGATAAAGGCGTGAGAGAGACTCAATGGCCTTGAAGTTACAGGCATTTGAGAATTCATTTCGTTCTATAAACGGCAACTTTCATCGGATTTTCTTCTCGTTTTTTTTCAACCGAGTCTAAAACTATGTTAGCGACTGTGAAAAATGAAATGATATATCGAATTTAAAATAGATATCGACACATTGCCGTCGGTGTCATGTTGGGCGGTGTATGATACACCATGACGCGATTTTAAAAAATATATCTCTGCATTTTCCCGCGTGTGTGGATTGTTCTCAATTATTGCTGACACCGAGTCTAAAAGTAAAACCATCGATAAAAATGAAATCATATGGTGAGTTAGATTGGAGATAAAGGCGTGAGAGAGACTCAATGGCCTTGAAGTTACAGGCCTTTGAGAATTCATTTCGTTCTATAAACGGCAACTTTCATCGGATTTTCTTCCCGTTTTTTTTCAACCGAGTCTAAAACTATGTTAGCGACTGTGAAAAATGAAATGATTTATCGAATTTGATTTGAAATAAAACTGGGGGAGAGCAAGACACCACGGGCCTACAAAACAGGACTCAAAGCTAGCTGCGAGTTAATAAAATGGTGGATATTTGTTTATAGCCACTCCCAGAATGGGTGGAGCTATGGGTGGAGCTACTCTGCAAACCGAGTAAGCCACACCCCGGACAGACACCCAACAGATAGACAGACAGACAGACAGACAGAATCATCTACGGCTATTATAATATAGATATATATATATATATATATATATATATATATATATATATATATATATATATATATATATATATATACACATATATACACATATATATCTATATATATATATATATATATATATATATATATATATATATATATATATATATATATATATATATATATATATATATATATATATTGCTGCAGTTTTGAGATGGTACAGTAAAGGTTAATAACGGTTAAGGGTTTGCCCCCCCCCCCCCCATAGATAGTCACATGAGCAACACGTAGCCTCATTTGTAGTATAGTTATGTCTTAGTATATGTGAGAGTAGGCCCCTTCCAGTGTTAATCCTGCGTTGTTGTAAAGACAGGAGGATAGGCCCTACTTCTACCAACCATTCCACGTCCATAGGCTCGATCCATTGCGGCTAAAAAGCCCTAGTTATGCCGGGCGCAAGTTAACACGAGGTGGGCCTCAGAAGGTGGAGGAGGGTTGAGATCGGCACAGCAGCAGTGGGGACGGTAAGAATGAGTCACCAATCAGGGCCCACAGCGTGTGGCTGCAGCGCGGCATCACAGGGCGTGGTTGGGACATTCGATCGGGCTAAGGGCGTGGCAATAAAACCCTTTGCGCGAAGCCCCCACCTGAGTCCAGCCCAGTTATGGGAGAGGCGCTCGTGAGTTGAGTCCAGTCCAGTTCTGGGAGAGGCGCTCGTGAGTTGAGTCCAGTCCAGTTATGGGAGAGGTGCGCTGGAGTGACTTCTGAGATCGGAGAAAGGAGACGCGCTTGAAGAGAATCACTCTCGCTGTATGAACTTGGTAACGTGAAATACATGGGCGCAGCCAGGGCGTTGATAACTTACGTGGTTCGGCCAAAGCGAGTGAACGCGGCTGAATAACCGCCAGCCATGCAAAGTCCGCCCTCTACCGTTCGCCCCGAGATTATTACCCGCTTTGTTCGAGTGACACGATACGAGTTCCTGCCTTCGCCTACCTCCATCTTCGCGGGACGTGCCGGGGACCGTGGAGAGTGAGACGGAGCCGATCCTGGATGACCACCGCGGTGCTGGAGAACATCATCCTGCCCAGCAGCAATCCCCGTGTGAGTGTGAGTGAGACGGGCCCGTTTGTCCTGGGGTACTAAGCATAAGACTGTCTTAGTTGCCCAGTGTCTCTTCGTCCTGAGCTGTAAATACGTGCAATCATAATTAAACTTATTTGTTCTTCCTTTTCTTCTTATTAGATCGCCTTTGTGATTTCTCCATTGACTAAGCGTGGCACGGGTAAAACCGCTTGAATCGGGTTCCATTAATTATAACAGCGCGGATCACGTGTACGCAAACCGCTCGGCGTATCACCATCACACGTGGTTCGTGCGAGGCTTATTTCCTCGCTTCCAGGGCAGCGCTAGTACTTAGGTACGAGCGAATTTGGTCCCAAAACCCTATTTGGCAATGTCCGGAAGGGACGTAATAGGTCTCGGGTCGCGCCAGGCTAGTAAAGACAAGGGGATTAATCCCCCCCCTTGATAAGGGGAGAAGGCCGGCGACAGATCCGCAACAATATATATATATGTATGCATATACGTATATATATTGTTGTGGATATGAGAATTGTGGTTGTTTTGTTGTTGTAAAATATCACCCTCCTTCCTCCATTTGGTGTATAAAGGTCAAAGGTCGTGCCCGTAGTTATTCCATATACCTCACGTAGCAAATCATAGATTTCCTCCTTGTTCAGTAGTTATCTCCTTATTATGTGTATTAGATTAAGGCTGTGTCTTCCATTAATTAACACTCCATTGCACCGAATTCAAACTAAGGTAGAATCCCTTTTCAAATTCCCCAAAGCCTCCATTCCCTTCACATTCCCCTTTCGTCAATTGCCAACTGCATTGAGCGGTTTGCTGCATTCTGCTGCTGCTGTGGGGTTGTGGTTTTTCGCTGCAAGACTCCATTAGCCACGAGGTCATCTCGGAGCAGACGGTGGGAGGAGTCGGCCCAGCGCCGGGAACAAGGCGTGGCCTTGCCAATGCCTCCTCTAAGGGCGGGATCGGTGAGCCCTCGCGACCAATCAGGGCTGAGGCGAGCTCACCGATGGGCGTGTCCTGGAGGCCGGCGGCTTGATCGCCAGAGGCGTTATATAAGCGCGCGCGAAAGCTTTCAGAGGAGGACAAGTTGAATACCCAGAGGAGTCCTGAGAGTTGCGTCAGAGAAACGGCAGAGAGACAGCAAGCCTTTGAGAGAGAGAGAACCCGTCACGCAAGGCCCCCACGTCAGATGCGGCACACCACAGCAGCTTGAACCGACGGAGCTTGGGAACCACCGCAGTTTTGGACCATGGCAGCTTTGAGCGGTGACGGCAGTTGCAGCTTCAAAGGAATCGCCGTACGAGAGACGGTTGAGGAGAGCCGGCGGCTGCCCAACTCGAGCCGCGATCATCCCAACCACCCGGACGCTTCCCGCTATTCGTTCCTGCCATCATCCCCCGTGTAAGTCTGATTGTTCGTCCGTCTTCTGTGTTGTCCTGGGGTTGTAAGTAAGACTGCCATAGGTAAGCTATATTTGCACTGTGTCTCCTTGCTTCTTTCTGTCTTTATTTTATTATCCTTCCTTCTTCCTTGGTTTCTTTCATTGTGTAAATAGTAGTAATAAATTATATTTGTATTTCCAACCTTTTGTCTTCTTCTTCTTCACATCCTTCGTCTTTGTCTTTTCCCAATTGAATACCTGTGGCACGATTTGGCCAACGTTCACGATCGGGTTAGTCTCTGCTAATGGCTCGAACGTCGGGTTGCTAAAAACCGCTCGGCAACTATACCATCCAAACCGGGGTCAAACTTGCCTCCTTGTTCTGCGGAGGTATGGATAAAGGTATTCGGGATAAACCCTGGACCCATAACCCTGATCCGTTCCATCCCACGGGAGAGCGTTACAAGTACCAGGACCGGGGAGACAGCCAGCTTAACAGGACAAGGGGCTAATCACCCCTTGCTAACGGGAGAGCCGTCCCCCGTATCCGTAACAATTGGTGCCAGGAGTGGGATTCGGACCTGAAGTGCGAAAAGCGCGCTCAAATTTCGAGCGGCCAAGATTTAATTTTATTTATAACAGCTAAATTTAAAATCGTGCCATGGATGGTCAAGGCGACGGGATGCCGGTGGGGGTAGAGTTAAAAGGGGTAGAAGCGACCCAGGACCCCAGGGAAATGTATATGGAGGAGAGCAATGAGGATGTGGTAGCAGAGGTTTCAGACACACGAGATGGCGGCACCTCGCACATGTCGGCGAGAGCCGTGCCATTTGTACCAACGGTGGAAGACATGCAATTATTTCTGGCTGAAATGAGGGCCCTTATGGTTAAGTCGGGTGAAGAAATGGAAGACAGAAGGAGGGCTGACAGTGAGCAATTAAGAGAGGGGTTGAACAATAAATTTGAGGGGTTAGACAATAATTTTAAGGGGTTGAACAATAAATTTGAGGGGTTAGACAACAGGATAAAAGGGGTGAAGAATGGGTTAACGGGGCTAGAAGATAAGATGGAAGGCAAATTGCGGCAAATAGGGGAGCAATCCGTCCGGGAAATCAAACAGATGGGGAACCAGATAGAGGAGGTGAAAATCGGGTTAGACACTAAATTGGATGCTCAGAGGAATGAATTGGGACAGAGGAGGGTGGCATCTACTAAAGAAATGGAGGAGATGGGGGAGGAAATAAGACGAGGTGTAAGCGAGGAGGTCTCGGGGGTCCACGAGGAGGTAAAGCGAGGTGAGAAGCGTATGGAGAAAGAGGTGAGAAATGGGACGGCAAAGTTACAAGGTGGCACAGAGGAGTTGATGCAGGGGGTGGGGCAGCTGACAGTGGGACAAAGGGAGTTGAAGGAACAGGTACAAAGGAATACGGCTGTGATAGAGGGGTTGAAGGCGACCCAGAAGGAAATAAAGAGGGACGTAGCAGTCACAAAGAGGGAATGTCGGATGGTACGTGAGGGGTTGACAAAGCGGTTGGACGAGGTGACAGAGGCAATGGAGACGAAGGACCGGGAGGTGAGGACGCACATAGAAACGGTCAAGGTGGCATTAGAGGACGAAATTGAGGAGACGCACCGGGAAATAGAAGAGGTGAAGCAAAAGTTAGAGGAAGTGGAAGAGGGGGTGAGTGAAATTGAGAACAGACGGAGGGAAACTAAGAAGGAGATAAAGGAGGAAGTGATGGAATATGTGCAAGGTCGGTGCTCAAATCGTGATGGTGTACTTGCTAACCAAATAAAGAGTTTGCAGGTGGCGGAGGAGGTGCGGAGACGAGGTGCCAAGGTGAGTGGCGATAGACTCGGAAATGTATATGGTGTGAGGGGAGATTCAGTCGGCTTGGGGGTGGTTTGGACACGGGTGTTCGTGAGAGGCCGCTGGTGAAGTGTGCGACAGGTACAAAGTGTAAAGGAGGAGGTGTGCGAGGAGGTCCGACTATGGGGTGTGTGAGGAAAAAGTGCGCGCCGAGGAGTGAGTGTGCTGTCGAGAGTGAGTTGGTCGTAGCGCGTGTGCGGGGGGGGGGGGGGGGGGCACATGGAAGAGCGTAGTGGGGAGTGTTACAGGGGATGTAACGAAAGAGTGCACACCTGTGGTGAGTGTTACGGAGGGCGTAACGGGAGAGTGTGCGCAAGAGGATGCATGAAAAAGGTGTGTAACAGAGGAGTGCATGATAACAGAGTGCACTGTCGAGAGTAAGGGTGAATGCGCGACCGAGTGTGGTGGTGAAAGTAGTGAGAGTGACACGGAGCACGAGTTGGTTGTGGCAGGTGAGAGAGGATGTGCACCTGGAATGGAAGGATGCACACCTGAGATGGTCGAGCGCGTGTGGGAATGCACACTTGAGTTAGTAGTCAAGCACGTGATTGGGTGTGCAAGTGAGTGCACACCCGTGGTTGTCACAGAGGAGGTGACCGAGGAATGGGCGCGAAGAGGTGTGTTGGTGAGGTGTGCGAACGACGAGTGTGTGCTAAGGTGTGCGGTGGTCAGAGGAGTGATGAAGTCTATGAGTGAACCTGGAGGGTGTGTCAGGGAAGGTGCAATGACAAAGAGCATGGAGACAGCTGGATGTGTGAGCAAGGAACGGGCTGCGGGGTGTAAGCATGCAAGTGGAGCATCGACGCTAACCGGGTTAGCGGTTAGATCGACTTGTAGCCGAAGCGAGCCCTCGGTGCGTGCCGGGCTTCGTGTGCAGCGGGAACCTGCAGGGATCGTAACCGCGGTGGTTTCGAAAGAACCGCCGTGCGGGATCCACGCCGGGCCGCGCTCTGAAAGGTCACGTCCGTGCTCCGCTCAGCGGAGCGGGCGGCCCGGTAGGAAGAGTCGGCATGGCGACCCCTTGTGGTTGAGGCGTTCCGGCAGGGCGAGATCGGGTCATCAGGCGGGAGACCAAAAGGCTCCGCGCCGAGGTGGACCTTGGGATCTCGGCCTGAGTGAACCCCCTGCACCGAATGCCGGACGGATCCAACCGCCGGCAACGAACCACCCGCATTCATGGCTCGACTTGGCGACGCCAGGTCCTGAGCATGAATTGGCGCACCGAGAGGCTCAAGTGAGTAGACGTGTGATGATGATAGTGTTTTGGACCCAAAATTGAAAATCAAAAATTTTGATGATTGGCAGATGATTGGTAATGATTGGCAAATTTTTGATTGGCTGAAATTGGATGGGCCAAATTGGTAGTCGAAGATACCCGATGTGATGGGATGGCAACTCTGCCATCCCTCACAACGGGGGCAAAGGAGCAATAGTTTTATGGGGTTTATGGCAGTGAAAACTAGCCCGGGAGGGTTAGGATAATGATAGGGATCTAGAGAAGATGACCATAGGTAACGGTAAGGTTAGGTAGCGACATTGAACAGGTAGTGGGGACATAGAGAGGGTAGCTGGATTATAATGACGCGGGAGCGCAATAATATAAGGGGCGACGGGGAAGCGCGAGTTTTAGCAGGGCACCAGGTAGATTAGATGATGCCGTGTGAGTGAGTATTGATATCGGTGAAATGAGGAATTGCTAGGCAATGCTCGGGAGAGATGTGTGTGTGAGCGTGGGAAAATCTGGGTGCCTGAGACAATGGCTTTGAGCGTGGAAGTGAATGGAGCAGTGAGTGAGGAACAATTGTGATTGCACAGGTGTGCAACTGAACAGGTGTATGGAGCAGCGAGTGAGGAACAATTGTGATTGCACAGGTGTGCAACTGAACAGGTGTATGGAGCAGTGTATGAGTGAGTGATGGTGATGTGTGTTGTGTTGACCAAATGGTCCAGGAAGGAAGGAGGGTGCATGAAGCACCAGTAGGAGTGATTGCACAGGTGTGCAACTACAGGTATGGAGAATGGTTGTGTGGAATACATGGAGTATGGAATATATGGAGTATGGAATGGATGGTATGGAGTGAGTATGGTGGAAACTGTGGAGTGGAGTAGATGGTGCGAAGGTGTGAATGGGGGCAAGAGTGGACCCCTATCACGAATACCCGGGGAGGGTAGTGTAAGTGTTAGGTAGAGGGTATAGGTAAATTGTGGTTGGATATTGGCATCTGTGGTGCGTGGTGGAAGAATGGTGTTTGGATGGGTGCATTAGTGTCGTGGAAATGGCTGGGCGTGTGGCCTGTTAGTGTGTGTAGTTGGTTGAGCACTCCACCACTGTGAGGATGTCCGCCAGGTGAGGCCGCAGGTCGGCTCTGGGAGCCGGTAGAGTTGTGGATGGGGCCCGAGGATCCGGAGGATGGACCCGGGTAGCCCAGTGCCAGAGAGGGCACCGAGTGGGGAGAGTGCCAGAGGGCCTTCCCCAGTTAGATAAGTAGGGTAGGGAGCAGGTAATCTCGGAGGCAACTGCAGTGGTGGAGGTGTGCAGGTGGGTAGACCTGCTGGGAGAGCCACACGACCCAGTCCTGAAATTGTGCAAGGGCACAGGGAGTTGAATCGGGGGAGTGAGACCCCAAATTGAGAAGCACCACAGTTTGGTCAATGGGAATTTGGTTCTTAAAACCGCATCGAGTAAGATGGCCAATGGTTTGGCAGGGAAAGACCCCGGGTAGTGTAAAGTGTGTTAATTTCATTTAGGAAGTAGTTAGGATTAAGAATCTCCTTGCACCATCTCCATCCACTCAGCTGAGATGACAGAATTCCACACCATGCCAGGTTGTTTTTATTATTTTTTTGTGCAAATGTTTGGAATGTGAGATGCATCATGACGTGGGTGTGACATTGTGCTTTGTGTTCCATCTCTCCCTCCTTATGAGGATTGATGATGAATTGGATGATGGCAAGTTTTGAATTAAAGGGATTGTGGTGACGAATTTGGTATAGGGGAAATATGGGGAAGACGTGACGGTAGCGACGGATTTGTAATGTGTAAATTGTTGTAAATATGGGGTAAGGGCAAGGGTAGTGTAGGTCACATGTGGGGGGGGGGGGGGGGGCGTACGGTAGGGACGAGCTTTCTCACTTCGTTCTCCGTACGCACCTCGTCTTGCATTGCCTTGTTGATGTGTACCCTTGTGACCTTACCCCTTGCTCACCTGTCTTCTTCACCCCCCCCCCCCCTTGTCTCCCACCCGAGGACTGTGCGCCACTGGGCGCCGAGGGGAGCGTGCGGGAGTCCGCCATTGTGTGGCCGAAACTCCCGCAACCAGCTGTCTGCATCGATGCACCACGTATGGACCACATGTCTGTGGCTGAGCACCACTCATGGACCCCATGGGGTGGGGGCATGGCCCCTCTGCTGGAACCGGCCATGATGGCCCGATATCTTGCTGGCGGACCTTGGTCACAGGGCACCTATGCCCCACAGGTAAACCACCCCTAGTCGGCCATGTGGGCCATAAATAAAAAATGGACACGGTTGTGCACTTTTATTATGTCCAAAAAGGCCGCCAGCAAGAAGACGAAGAAGTTGACAACATCTGGAAGAATAACAATAGCCAGCAGAGGGAGCCGAAGAGAAAGACCAGCAGCAGGGGTTTGTTGGTTTTTTTTATTGTTGAACTGTGGTGACTGTGCACCGATTGGTGCTTGATGGTGTTTTGGTGCTTTGGTGAATTTTGGTGCTTTCTGGTGCGTCGATGCAGCACAGGCTGTCTCCCCCCTCCCCCCCCAAAAAAGAACAATCACAGGTCCTGGGTTGCGTTTTGTAAATACAATTAGAGTCACTGTAAATAATGCTCCCCCATCGTTCATGTTGTAGTTTGAAGACAATTCCGCAATTCGGTTAGTTGTGGGCGTGAGTCTGTTAGGCAGGGTGCAATGGAGCAGCGGGACATATTTATTTGTGTTTTAAAACTGTCACACTCAGGGTCAGGTTAAATGTAGAGGGAACTACACCTACGTGCCACACTAAAGGTAAAAGTAATAGGCCCGGGATGTGCCTAAGAAGAGGAGGGTGCAGTGTTGTGGATATGAGAATTGTGGTTGTTTTGTTGTTGTAAAATATCACCCTCCTTCCTCCATTTGGTGTATAAAGGTCAAAGGTCGTGCCCGTAGTTATTCCATATACCTCACGTAGCAAATCAAAGATTTCCTCCTTGTTCAGTAGTTATCTCCTTATTATGTGTATTAGATTAAGGCGGTGTCTTCCATTTATTAACACTCCATTGCACCGAATTCAAACTAAGGTAGAATCCCTTTTCAAATTCCCCAAAGCCTCCATTCCCTTCACATTCCCCTTTCGTCAATTGCCAACTGCATTGAGCGGTTTGCTGCATTCTGCTGCTGCTGTGGGGTTGTGGTTTTTCGCTGCAAGACTCCATTAGCCACGAGGTCATCTCGGAGCAGACAGTGGGAGGAGTCGGCCCAGCGCCGGGAACAAGGTGTGGCCTTGCCAACGCCTCCTCTAAGGGCGGGATCGGTGAGCCCTCGCGATCAATCAGGGCCGAGGCGAGCTCACTGATGGGCGTGTCCTGGAGGCCGGCGGCTTGATCACCCGAGGCGTTATATAAGCGCGCGCAAAAGCTTTCAGAGGAGGACAAGTTGAATACCCAGAGGAGTCCTGAGAGTTGCGTCAGAGAAACGGCAAAGAGACAGCAAGCCTTTGAGAGAGAGAGAGAACCCGTCACGCAAGGCCCCCACGTCAGATGTGGCACACCACAGCAGCTTGAACCGACGGAGCTTGGGAACCACCGCAGTTTTGGACCATGGCAGCTTTGAGCGGTGACGGCAGTTGCAGCTTCAAAGGAATCGCCGTACGAGAGACGGTTGAGGAGAGTCGGCGGCTGCCCAACTCGAGCCGCGATCATCCCAACCACCCGGACCCTACCCGCCATTCGTTCCTGCCATCATCCCCCGTGTAAGTCTGATTGTTCGTCCATCTTCTGTGTTGTCCTGGGGTTGTAAGTAAGCCTGCCATAGGTAAGCTATATTTGCACTGTGTCTCCTTGCTTCTTTCTGTCTTTATTTTATTATCCTTCCTTCTTCCTTGGTTTCTTTCATTGTGTAAATAGTAGTAATAAATTATATTTGTATTTCCAACCTTTTGTCTTCTTCTTCTTCACATCCTTCGTCTTTGTCTTTTCCCAATTGAATACCTGTGGCACGATTTGGCCAACGTTCAGGATCATCAATTTGGGGTCTCACTCCCCCGATTCATCTCCCGGTGCCCTTGCACAATTTCTGGGCTGTGACGTGTAGCTCTCCCAGCAGGTCTACCCACCTGCACACCTCCACCACTGCAGTTGCCTCCGAGCTTACCTGCTCCTCACCCTAACCTATCTACCTGGGGAAGGCCCCCTGGCGCTCTCCCCACTCGGTGCCCTCTGGCACTGGGCTACCCGGGTCCGTCCTCCGGATCCTCGGGCCCCATCCACAACTCTACCGGCTCCCAGAGCCCACCTGCGGCCTCACCTGGCCGACATCCTCACAGTGGCGGAGTGCTCAACCAACTACACACACTAACAGGCTTCATGCGGCCTAGTTGGAAATAATAAAAAGCACAACTTGTGTCCATTTTTATTTAGGGCCTCAGGGGCCAACTAAGGGTGGTCCACCTGTTTGGCATAGGTGCCACCTTACCGAGGTCCGCAAGCAAGATTCCCTGGCCACTATGGCCGGTCTCCAACAGAGGTGCCCTGCCCCAGAACCTGGGGTCCATCAAGTGGTACTTGGCCGCAGAACAGCGGTCCATAAAGTGGTACATCAACGCAATGCATGCTGGTTCTGGGAATCTCGGGCGCACAATGGCCACCTCACGCACGCTCCCCTCGGCACCCAATGGCGCACAGGTCATGTGGGAGACAAAAGAAAGACAATTGAGCGAGGGGTAAGGTCACAAGGGTACACGTCAATAAGGCAATGCAAGGCGAAATGCGTACGGAGGGCGAAGTGAGAAAGCTCGTCCCTACCGTACGTCACCCCCCTGTCACCTACCCTACCCTTGCCCTTGCCCTTACCCCATATGTACAAAATCTACACATTACCAATTCGTCACTACTGTCACGTCTTCCCCATATTTCCCCTATACCAAATTCGTCACCACAATCCCTCTACTTCAAAATTTGCCATCACCAATTCATCATCAATCCTCATAAGGAGGGAGAGATGGAATTACGCACAATGTCACACCCACGTCATGATGCGTCTCACAATCCAAACATTTGCATCATAAAAAATAATCAAAACATGGCATGGTGTGGAGTACCTGTCACCTCAGGTGAGTGGATGCAGATGGTGCGAGGAGATCCTTCATCCTAACTATTTTCTAAATGACTTTAACACACTTTACACTACCCCGGGGTCTTTCCCTGCCAATCCATTGGCCAACTTACACTATGGGTTCTAAAAACCAATTCCCATTGACCAAACTGTGGTGCTTCTCAATTTGGGGTCTCACTCCCCCGATTCATCTCCCGGTGCTCTCGCACAATTTCTGGGCTGCGACGTCTAGCTCTCCCAACAGGTCTACCCACCTGCACACCTCCACCACTGTAGTTGCCACCCGAGCTTACCTAGCTCCTCACCCTAACCTAACTAACTGGGGACAGCCCCTCTCCTGGCTCTGTCACCCCATGGTGCCCTCTTGCACTGGGCTACCCGGGTCCGTCCTCCGGATCCTCGGGCCCCATCCACAACTCTACCGGCTCCCAGAGCCCACCTGCGGCCTCACCTGGCCGACATCCTCACAGTGGCGGAGTGCTCAACCAACTACACACACTAACAGGCCACACGCCCAGCCATTTCCACGTCACTAATGCACCCATCCAAACTCCATTTTTCCACACGCACCACAGATGCCAATATCCAACCACAATATACCTGTACCCTCTACCTAACACTTACACTACCCTCCCTGGGTATTCGTGATGGGGGTCCACTTTTTCCCCATCCACACCTTCGCACCATCCACTCCACTCCACAGTTTCCACCATACTCACTCCACGACCATCCATTCCATACTCCATATATTCCATACTCCATATATTCCATACTCCATGTATTCCACACAACCATTCTCCATACACCTGCAGTTGCACACCTGTGCAATCACTCCTACTGGTGCTTCCTGCACCCTCCTTCCTTCCTGGACCATTTGGTCAACACAACACACAATCCCCATTACTCACTCATACACTTTTCACAATACACTTCTGCATCCTCTTTCAATTCTCAAACAACCACACGGCATGATCTGAACAACCTACTCCCCTCTGAAACTCGCGCTTCCCAGTCGCCCCTTACATTATTGCGCTCCCTCGTCATTATAATCCATTCTAACCTCTCTATGTCCCCGACTACCTGTCCAAAGTCGCTACCTAACCTTACCGTTACCTATGGTCATCTTCTCTAGATCCCTACACACTATATCCTAACCCTCCCGGGCTAGTTTTCACTGCCAACCCCATAACTAGTGCTCCTTCGCCCCCGCTGTGAGGGATGGCAGAGTTGCCATCCCACCACATCGGGCATCTTCCACTACCAATTTGGCCCATCCAAATTCCAGCCAATCAAAAATTTTCCAATCATCTGCCAATCATTCTACCAGTCATCAATCTGCCAATCATCAAATTTTGCTTTTCAATTTTGGGTCCAAAACACTATCATCATCACACATCTACTCACTTGAGCCTCTCGGTGCGCCAACTCATCTCCAAAGCTCGGCTTCGCAAAGCCGAGCAATGAATGCGGGTTGTTCGGTGCCGGCGGTTGGACCCGTCCGGCATTCGGTGCAGGGAAGGAGGTTTACTCGGGCTGAGATCCCAAGGTCCACCTCGGCGTGGAGCCTTTCGGTCTCCCACCTGATGACCCGATCTCACCCTGCCGGAATGCCGCAACCAAAAGGGGTCGTCGTCCTGACCCTTCCTCGGTGTCCTTGAAATGGGCCGCCCGCTCCGCTTAGTGTAGCACGGACGCGGCCGTTCAGAGCGAGGCCCGGCGTGGATCGCGTATGGCGGTTCTTTCCAAACCGCCGCAGTTACGATCCCCGCTGGTTCCCGCTGCACACGAAGCCCGGCACGAACCGAGGGCCCGCTTCGGCTATAAGTCGATCTAACCGCTAACCCGGTTAGCGTCGATGCTCCACTTACATGCTTACACCCCGCAGCCCGTTCCTTGCTCACACATCCAGCCGTCTCCATGCTCTTTGTCATTGCACCTTCCCTGACACACCCCCCAGGTTCACTCATAGACTTCGTCACACACCTGACCACCGCACACCTTGGCACACACTCGTCGTTCGTACACCTCACCAACACACCTCTTCGCGCCCCTCCTCGGTCACCTCCTCTGTGACAACCACGGGTGTGCACTCACTTGCGCACCCAATCACGTGCTTGACTACTAACTCCAGGGTGCATTCCCACACGCGCTCGACCATCTCAGGTGTGCATCTTTCCATTCCAGGTGTACATTCTTTCTCACCTGCCACAACCAACTCACGCTCCGTGTCACTCTCACTACTTTCACCACCACACTTGGTCGCGCATTCGCCCTTACTCTCGACGGCACGCTCTGTCCTCATGCACTCCGCTGTTATACACCTTTCTCGCACACACTCTCCCGTCACACCCTCCATAACACTCACCACAGGTGTGCATTATCTCGTTACATCCCTTGTAACACTCCCCATTACGCGCTTCCATGTGCCCCCCGCACACGCGCTACGACCAACTCACTCTCGACAGCACACTCACTCCTCGGCGCGCACTTTTTCCTCACACACCCCATAGTCGGACCTCCTCGCACACCTCCTCCTTCACACTCTGCACCTGTCGCACACTTTACCAGCGGCCTCTCACGAACACCCAAGTCAAAACCAACCCCCAAGCCGACTGAATTTCCCCTCACACCATATACATTTCCGCGTATATCGCCGCTCACCTTGGCACCTCGTCTCCTCACCTCCTTCGCCACCTGAAAACTCTTTTTTTGGTCAGCAAGCACACCATCACGATTTGAGCACCGACCTTGTACATATTCCATCACTTCCTCCTTTATCTCCTTTTTAGTTTCCCTCCGTCTCTTCTTAATTTCACTCACCCCCTCTTCCACTTCCTCTAACTTTTGCTTCACCTCTTTTATTTCCCGGTGCGTCTCCTCAATTTCGTCCTCTAAGGCCACCTTGACCATTTCTATATGCGTCCTCACCTCCCGGTCCTTTGTCTCCACTGCCTCTGTCACCTCGTCCAAACGCTTTTTCAACCCCTCACGTACCATCCGACATTCCCTGTTCGTCGCTATTAATTCATTTTTGATTTCTTTTTGTGTCGCTTTCAAACCTCCTAGTACCGCAGTGTTCTTTTCCACCTGCTCCACTAGTTCCTTTTGTCCCACCGTCAGCTGTTCCACCCCCTGGGTCAACTCCTCTATGCCCCCTTGTAACTTTTCCGTCCCCCTTCTCACCTCTTTCTCTATACGCTCCTCACCTCACTTTACCTCCTCGCGTACCCTCGAGACATCCTCGCCCACACCTCGTCTTATCTCCTCCCCCATTTCTCCCATCTCTTTAGTGGATGCCGCCCTCCTCTGTTCCAATTCATCCCTGAGCATCCAGTTTATCTTCCAACCCGATTTTCACCTCCTCTATCTGGTTCCCCATCTGTTTGATTTCCCGGGTGGATTGCTCCCCTCTTTCCCGCAATTTTTCTTCCATCCTGGCTTCTAGCCCCGTTAACCCATTCTTCATCCCTTCCATCTGGTTCTCCTGGGCAGCCATTCTATTTTCCAACCCCGTTAACCCATTCTTCACCTCTTTTATCCTGTTGTCTAACCCTTCAAATTTATTGTCCAACCCCTTAAAATTATTGTCTAACCGTTCACTGGTATCCCTTGCTTCATCCCTCATTGCTCCCAATTGCTCACTGGTACCCCTCGCTTCGTCCCTCATTGCTCCCAATTGCTCACTCATTCTGTTTTCCATTTCTTCACCCGACTTAACCATAAAGGCCTTTATTTGTTCCATAAATAGGCCCCAATCCATCGGCGGCGCTGCTACGGTCGCGGGCATGGCAACATTTGGTGCTGCTGTAACCGCGAGGGCGCCATTTTGTGTACCTGACACCCCCTCAGCCACTTCACCATTGCTCTCCTCCATTTCCCCCACATACATTTCCCTGGGGTCCTGGGTCGACTCTAACCCCTCTTCTTTTTCCCCCACCGGCATCCCGTCGCCTTGACCATCCATGGCACGATTTTTTTTAAATTTAGGATTTTATAAAACACAATTTTTGGGCCACTCGTAATTTGAGCGCGCTAAGCGTTTCAGGTCCGAATCTCGCTCCCGACACCAAATGTTACGGAACCCAACATCGGCCTCTGTTCCCCTTATCGAGGGGGGATTAGTCCCCTCGTTTATGACTGACCGACGTGGTCCCTGACGCTGTACAGCGACCTCCGGAAAGGCCGGTGGCACAGCCCCGTTCGTACCGCGGACAGATGTTTATTGCCGAGCGGTTTTAGCAACCGTGGCACGAACTATTAACAATGACTAGACCCGATTCCTGAACGTTGGCCAAATCGTGCCACAGGTATTCAATTTGGAAAAGACAAAGACGAAGGATGTGAAGAAGAAGAAGACGAAGGCAAAAGGTTGGAAATACGAATATTATTTATTACTACTATTTACACAATTAAAGAAACCAAGGAAGAAGGAAGGATAATAAAATAATGCAGAAAGAGGGACGGACCAGAAGGACACAGTGAAACTCTAGCTTAACTAAACAGGCTTAACTTATACCCCAGGACAAGACACAGAACAAACTCACGTACACAGAAGGATGGAATGGCAGGAATGAAGGACTGGAAGGAGGGTCCCGGCAGATGGTAGGCGTCGAGGTCCAGCTTCGAGCGCGCGCTCCGATCCATGCTTTGGGGTCGAGGCAAAAACCCGGCAAACACAGCCCCGCTTGGGGCTGGCAGCGAGGAGCCGGCAGCTCCACGTATTCGGTTTCACACCGGCAGCTGTCTCATGCGTCCTCCGCCTCCTGCGCTCGACCTCACTGCTCCTCCTCCACTGAACTGAGCAACTCCACTCAGCTCTCTCCCGGTGGACTGCCGACTCTCTGACACATCTGAACTCATCTGCCGCCTCTCTCAAAGGCTTCTGCGCGCGTTTTCATATCGCCTCGGGCGATCAAGCCGCCGGCCTCCAAGACACGCCCATCGGTGAGCTCCCTCGGCCCTGATTGGTCGTGAGGGCTCACCGGTACCCCCCCCCCCCCCCCCTTAGAGGAGGCGTTGGCAAGGCCACACCTTGTTCCCGGCGCTGGGCCGACTCCTCCCACCTTCGGCTCCGAGATGACCTCGTGGCTAATGGAGTCTTGCAGCGGAAACAACCACAACCCCACAGCAGCGGCAGAATGCAGCAAACCGCCCAGTGCAGTTGGCAATTGACGAAAGGGGGGATGTGCAGGGAATCTACCTTATTCCACTTCAGTGCAATGGAGTGTTAATTAATGGAAGACACAGCCTTAATCTAATACACATAATAAGGAGATAACTACTGAACAAGGAGGAAATCTATGATTGGCTATGTGTGGTATATGGAATAACTAACGGGAACGACCTTTGACCTTTATACACAACAAATGGAGGAAGGACGGTGATATTTTACAACAACACAAAAAACACCATTCTCGAATCCATAACAATATATATATACATATATAGATATATATATATAGATATACATTTATGGAGTATTGTATGTGCCCTATCCCCACAACAAGTAATGATTTAATGAAAATAAATGCAAGTAACAATGAAAGGTAAGGTAAAAACTAAAATTCCTAATGGAGACGTCTCAACTCAGACTCGTATACAAACAAGGGAAGACGAAAGTAAAAGAAAATAAATAATGCTTTGGTAATCGGCCGGCACTCAGCTTTGCGTCCCCAAATGGCTGGTCAGGCTTTCCGGTTGCTTGTCGCCTCCAAACCACCGTGCGGGAAACGCACAAAATGGCACGGAGTCACACTCCTCGACGTCCAGAGGAAACACAACGCAGACCCAGTCCACCGCCGACGTCGATCCTGTGCCTTATTCCGACTGTCACGAACCATTGTTTCTCACCAGCCCTTTCCCAAGAGCGCACACATAGCAAAGACCACACGCGCACGGCCAAGCTGGAACAAGGAGGAAATGTGACTGCCCACTATCAAAGCCAGGACCAGAAGGGCAAGATGGTGCAACAGCTTCTCTTTTCCTTCAGCTCTCGAATGTCCTACGATGACATCACAGTCTGTCCAATCACCGAGCGCTATCCCATCATCCATCGTGCCTCCACCAATCATGAAGGCCGGGGTGTGGTCTCCTCCTTACGAGTCATTGGGGGGAGGAGTCCAATATCTTTCAGGAATGTTCGGATGACGTCAAAGGCCGTGAGACGGGGCTTACGTGCCGACCGGCAAAAGTGCTTGGTCGGGTCCAAGAGTGCCATCCACCACGCCTAATTTCCAAATTTATCCCATGGGGCCAATAAATTTCCCCAATATTCCGGCTGTACTGGCAAGCATGTGAATCCACCTCCTCCGATGACCTCTACTACACTGCTGCACTTGGCTACGACAGCTCCATTCCACGACCATGCAAGGGCTATCGGATAAGTTGAGCAGCCGAACCGCCAACATGGCCCACGAGTGTCCACAGGGGTGCGACCCATCATCCATCCTTCGACCTCCTGTGAGGACCACGGCTCCACTAGCCCAAGCTGGCCAATGTGGTGAACACCTGCTGCCAACTCCGCCATCCCAAAGGCCTCGGACCAGGGGGGCACGGTCGCAGTGCGTGGAATCCCAATCACGTCCCAAACACCTTCTCACATCCCCTAATCTGACCAAATGCAGACCCAGTGCCCAACCACATGTGACCTCGCCCGGCATCTAGTTGATAGCTGTGTTCCAACAAGAGACTCAATCGCAGAAGACACTGGCCGCACAGCTCGGGCACCCATAACACCACATTGACCTCCAGACTGCCAGAACCTCCATCCCTACAACCCGTGCCCCAATATTGACACCGTCGCCCCCATAGCCAGTTGGAGGCTGTGTCCTGCTAACCTAGCAATTTTGTCCCAGCCTCCAACAGTTCGATCTAACACATTGGATCAATAATGGTGTCACTCGCCCCAGTGTCCACCATGGCTTCACAAAATTCTCCTTAAATTTTGCATCTAACCCTCAAATCACCCGTGCCAATTTTTCCACCATTCACTATTTCCACCAAAGAAGGGCGCTTCTCCATACGCTTGCCAGCCGAGCATGGCCTCGTATGCTTGGCTCGTTCTAATTTGTCTCTGATTGATCCCATGGCTCTCTTCCCAAGCCGTGAGTCCACAAATTACAACGGAACATCTGTGGAAGACCATTGTTCTTCCCATCATGTACCACAGATGCTCCAATGGTTGTGCAGTGGACTATATCCATCCCTGTCCATGCAGATCAACCCGCATCCATAGACCAGCACAGCATGGCAGGTCACCACATGCTGGCTCTCCCAGAGTCTGAGGGAGAGACTGCCAGGCCGCACGCCCAGGCGGTCACCACATCAGCCCTTATTGACCGTCCGTGGTGAAGCTACCAAAGCGTGGCCTACAACACCTCCCCCTAGTGGTCCTCATGGTGCATCCTGCTAGGTTCCCACGAGTGGCAACCTCGGACCACCGGAGGTCTTAACTCCCTCCAGGGACGGTGACCCTGCTGGCCAGAGATACTCGCTCGGGCGGCTCCCCACTGGACCAGAGATGCCACACTCCACCAGAATCCACGTGAGGCCCAGGTCATGCCACGACACCCATGGTCGGACCCCACGTCCAAATCTCGCCAGCACAGCCCCCAAGCAACCTGGCATAACCCAATTTCCAAGTGGGGAAAATTCCCACGAGGCTGACCCCAATGACCTTTCCTGGCCCGAATTCCACAGCCGGGGGACCAACTCCCGCCAAGGCTACTCCAAATCAATTTCCCATTTAAATTTGAGTTTGATTTTAAATTTACTTTTAAAAAATTTGGCCTCGTGTGCCCAACCGCAGCTGCAGGATCCAACCCCTTTTTCGGGGTTTTCTGCCGCTACCTGCAGCTGTTCCAAATTCACTATGGCCAAAACACCCCACCCCCCTGCTGGAGACTCAATTTCGAAACTTCATGTGCCCAAATGTGGCTCATGGTGAGGGTCCCCTGGGTCACCTTAAGCCTTAAGGCTTAATCTCATCCTGGAGATGCTTAACGGTCTGACTCACCTCATCTCGCAGACTCTGTTGGACCCAAGCAACCTCCCCCTTGATGGTATCGTCCCAGGTGTTCACCCACTCCTGCAACACTTCATCCACTCTATCCCCAATCAATCCTGACCCCCACAGGCCGTTACCAACAAACACTCGCTCTTGCTCTGCAATTCCAGCTTCCAACCCTTTTACCTCTTCAGCCAACTCACCCCCCTCTTGTTTAAAAAGTCCCCATTCCTCTAGCTGTTGTCGCATTCTCGCATCCACACAGGTCGGATAGCCTTCCAGGTCATCATTTACTTTATTACTCCCGCGAGGGAGTAATGCATTCGATCGTGTCCGTCCGTCCGTCTGTCCGTCCGTGTGTGTGCGTGTGTGTGTGTGTGTGTGTGTGTGTGTGTGTGTGTGTGTGTGTGTGTGTGTGTGTGTGTGTGTGTTCGTGTGTTCGTGTGTTCGTGAACAAGATATCTGGAAAAGTTCTGAACGGATTTCGATGAAAGTTGGTGGGATGATTGCCCTTGGGATAAGGAAGAATTGATTCGTTTTTGGTGAAGTTGAATCACCCACGCGCATCACCCTGGTACACTGAATCTTGTGGTGAGGCAGTTGCCCTGAAACAACTTGCCTTTGCCTCTTGGAAGGCTAATCCAACTGAAGGAAATCTCAGTTCCTTCCACCAAGCTCGGAACAAGTGTGTGTCTACCCTCAGGAGTGCCAGGAAGCACTATCTCTCCTCACTCAAGAATGAACTCTCAAACCTGTCTCCTTCCTCCAAATCCTGGTGGCGTCTGGTCAAATCCGTTTCTGGTGTTTGTTCCCCCTCCATCCCCTCCCTTACCTCAAATGGCCACACAGTTGACATCGCACGTGACAAAGCCGAATGCCTCAACTCTGTGTTCGCCTCGAAATCCTTAGTCCCAAACCCATCTCTCTCTGTTCCCACCTTTCCCAGTCGAACCCAACTGCTCCTGGACTCTGTGTCCTTCTCTCCTGACAAGGTGGAGGAGTTTTTGTCAAACCTCGACTCTGATTCTGCAACTGGACCAGACGGCATCAGCCCACGGGTCCTAAAATCCTGCTCTGCCGCTCTATCTCACCCTCTCTCTGTTCTTTTCACCCTATCTTTTGCTCAAGGTCATCTGCCAGCATCCTGGAAATCAGCTAACATTACCGCTTTACACAAAAAAGGTGCAAAAACAGATCCTTGCAACTACAGACCAATCAGCCTGCTCCCAATTATCAGCAAAGTCATGGAATCCATCATTGCTTCGGATATGAAATCTTTCCTCTTCTCCAATGGCTTGATCTCTGATCATCAATTTGGTTTCAGACCAGGTCACTCTACTCTGGACATGCTGCTTCTGCTGTCTCAACAATGGATGGAGGTCCTCAATGCCAAACAGGAAATCAGAGCTGTCTCCCTTGACATATCAAGGGCCTTTGATACGGTCTGGCACCCAGCTCTGCTCACCAAACTCTCCTCCTATGGTATCCATGGAAATCTCCATGCATGGCTTGTGGACTTCCTCTCTGGTCGTAGTCAACGTGTGGCCCTGAATGGATTTCTCTCATCTCCCCTTCCTGTTCAGGCTGGAGTTCCCCAAGGAAGTGTGCTGGGCCCTGTGCTTTTTCTGGTCTTTATCAATGATCTCTCTGACTCTCTGGAAAATCCTCTCTATCTCTTTGCTGATGACTCCACTCTCTGCCGCTCCATTCCTCTTCCCTCAGATCGGCAGTCTGCAGCCTCCTCACTCTCTGAAGACCTGGACAAAATCACAGACTGGTCAAACAAGTGGAACATGTCTTTCAATCCTGACAAATCTCACTCTCTTACTATGTCTCTCCGAAAAGATCGACTGGACAACCCTCCCATCTACTTTCTCAACAATCCTCTCCAAGAAGTTCTGTCACTCAAGCTTTTGGGTCTCACTATCTGCCATGATCTTTCTTGGGAAAACCACATTTCCAAGCTGGCCTCCAAAGCCAGTCGCCGACTGGGCATCCTCCGTCGTGCGAAGTCCTTCCTCGGCACACCTGAGCTCCTCACCACATACAAGGCTTTCATCCGCAGCTCAATGGAATACTGTTCTCCCCTATGGGCTGGTGCTCCTGCCTCACACCTGGCTCGGCTTCACGCTGTTGAATCCAAAGCTTTCAAAATCATTGGAATCTCCCGCGATGAAGCTATCTCTGAGGGCCTTTCACTCACTCACCGCAGGCAGGTAGGTGGCCTTTCTGTCTTCTACCGACTCCTCTCCGGCCTTGCTCCCCCAGCTCTCTCTGTGCTCTGTCCCCCAAATATTCCTACACGTCGCACAAGATCTGCCAGCAACCCTCTGATGGTTAAACTGCCGAAATCTCGGCTCTCTGCTCACCTTCACTCTTTCATTCCTCTTTTCTCCCGCCTGTGGAACAAACTCCCACACTCCCTTCAATCCCTCTCCTCCCTCCAGGTCTTTAAAACAGCTGTTCACCACCATCTCTTATCTTCCCCCATCCATAACCTTGATCTTTTCTACCCCCACTAATTCACCCCAGATCCACCTTGTTTGAAATTCCAACTTCTTTCCTGGAAATCCTGGCAGTGTCCATATGTTTATACCTCTCCCACCCCCCCCCCCCCCTTCACATGCCTCCCCCCCTTCACATGCCTCCCCCCCAAAGCCCTCTCCCTCCCACAGATCTCTCGATGTCTCCATGTCTCTCGGTCCCTGCTCTCAAATGTTGTGTTTGTGTCCTTCCCCCTCTCTCCCCATCTTGTCTACCGCTCCCGATGTTATTTGTTTTATGTGTCTGTTTGTCTTTCTGTGTGATTAATGTTCGCTCTTTCACGAGCCTCGATCTTGTATACAACAAAAAAAAAAAAAGTTCAGGATATTATTCCGGATCCAGGAATTTTTTACCATTGGAAGATAGGGCTCATTTTTTTAAACATTATCTTCTATATATTCTATATTTAACATTGTGATATGAAAATAGTTTTCATATTTGTTGTAAATGTAGTTTAAACTCGTGGTTATGCGTTAGAGCGGTGTATTGTTTAGCAGCGTCGTCTTCAATGTTCATTTTTTTTTTTTCTAATAAAGACATATTCTGTCATTTTAAACCCACCAAAGTGTGTATTAGGTTTCCTCGTTTCATAAAATGTATCGTTTGATACGTATAATGGTTTAAAACTGTTTATTTTTTATTATTATTTTTTACCTCAGAAGAGATATCAACATTTAGTAATTTACCTCAGCGAATGTCAATCGCGGTGTCAGTATTTGATGAACTTATAAAGACTTAGGTGACATATGTGTGACCAGCATGTGCATGGGATTCTTCCCAGAAGAATGAGTGGAACGCTGAATCCGAAAATGTAAGTGAAATTGCCTTGTTGTTTTTTTAACATTATCTTCTATGTATTGTTATGTCGGTAGGGTAAAGCAATATCTAGAGCCAGGTAGATCTGAATAGGTAACATGCTTAGACTGTCGCGATAGGGAATCTCCTTGTAATAAGTTCTGTTAGTCCGGTTTGTCGGGTTAAGATGTCTGCTTGTGTACATACCAGGATGTCGAGTGTTAGATAGTGTAGGGATTAAGATAACAGCCCCTGTGTGTCAAACCTGGTAGTCAAACCTTTGTCCCTTCTGGCAATGCACACCACCATTGACATTTAGACAGGCCCTTAGTACAACATTAAATAATTCCCTTCCCTGACAGTGACTTCGGAAGGAACAGGCAAGGAAACTGGGCCAGGACACCGCCGATGATGGCCGCCGCCAGCTACACCTCCGACAGGCCTAGCCACATCGAGTAGCACGAGCTATCACCACGCTACAGGGAACGAGTGATGGGTTGGCGCGGTAGGCACGAACCTCCAGCCAATGAGTGGAGGGCACTGATTGGGTGGCGCGCCAAAGCTGACGTCACCGCCGCAAGGCTATATAGGGGCGCGCCGAATGACATTTTCCCTCTTGGAGATCCAGCAGTTCGTCTTGCACGTCCGGTGTTTCTTGCTTGCGCAGCTTCCTCTTGCAGCTCTAACCCTCTTGCAGCACGTCCTTCCCTGGCTGTCTTGTTCTCTCTGCGGTTCCCTGCTTGGTCTTGGGAGGTCCCTGGTGGTCGTTGGCTCGCCACTCGGAACATGCTAATTTATACCATTCTATCTTGACTAAGGTATTTGATCCCCCTACCCCCACAAACGTAACAATATATATACAGTCATGTGAAAAAGTAAGTACACCCCATGTAAAGTTTTGACTTTTTCAACATAATTCAACATACAGCTATTTGATATTCATTTCAACAATATTGACAGATAAAGGTGATATAATATAACAAATATCATGAAACATTTACATTTTGTAGTCCATTGTATAATTTAAATAAACATAAATGCAAATTTCGCATGTGGAAAAAGTAAGTACACCCGTACATTTATCACTACTTCAAATACCTAAAATTAGAATCAGGTGCACCAGCTCAGGTGCAAATGATTAGAACATCGTTAGAGAGGATCTTGGAGGAACCTGTCTTATTTAAACCTCAGACATTTCGTTTGGTTTGCTCTTTGTTGTTGACGTATGCGGCGTCACCATGCCTAGATCAAAAGAGCTCTCTGAGGCCTTCAGAAAGAAGGTTATAGATGCCTACGAGTCTGGGAAGGGATTTTAAAAGATCTCCAAACAATTTGAAATCAATCATTCGACTGTCCGGAAGATCATCTACAAGTGGAGAAGATTCCAAACAACTGCCATCTTGTTCAGGCCAGGCCGCCCCAGCAAGTTCAGCCCGAGAGCAGACCGCAAGATGCTGAAAGAAGTCTCTAAGAACCCCAGAATGTCATCACGGGACCGACAGATAGCTCTTGCCTCTGTTGATGTCAAAGTGCACGAGTCTACCATTACAAAGAGGCTGCACAAATTTGATCTGCATGGGAGGTGTGCCAGGAGGAAACCTTTGCTGTCCAGAAAGAACATCAGGGCAAGACTAAAGTTTGCCAATGAACACCTAGGCAAAGTCCAGCACTTCTGGAACAATGTGCTCTGGACAGATGAGTCAAAGGTCGAGCTATTTGGCCACAGTACCAGAAGATATGTTTGGCAAAAACCAAAGACAGCATTTGACCACAAGAACCTGATACCAACTGTAAAGCATGGTGGTGGAAATATTATGGTTTGGGGCAGCTTTGCTGCATCAGGGCCTGGGAAGCTCACCATCATAGAATCCACTATGAATTCTTCATTGTACCAGAGGGTGCTTGAGGATAATGTGAGGCCATCTGTCGGAAAGTTGAAGCTCAACCGAAGGTGGACCTTGCAACATGACAATGACCTTAAACATACCAGTAAATCCACCAAGGAATGGCTGAAAAGAAATAAATGGAGGGTTCTGGAATGGCCAAGTCAAAGCCCGGATCTAAATCCCATTGAGATGTTGTGGGGGGATTTGAAACGAGCTGTGCATGCAAGAAACCCCTCAAACATCGCACAGCTGAAAGAATTCTGCATGGAGGAGTGGGCAAAAATTTCTCCCAGTCGATGTCAGAGACTGGTAGACAGTTATAAGAAATGCCTACTTGAGGTTGTTTCTGCCAAATGGGGCAATACCATCTATTAGAGCCAAGGGTGTACTTACTTTTTCCACAGAAGGAAATGGCATCTATTAATTTTTTGTTGAATAAATTATTGCAAAGTCAATTTTTCATTGTTTTTTGTTCAATTAGATCACCTTTATCTATAGATACTGTTTAAATGAAGATCAAATATTGATATGTCCACATATGTTAAAAAGATTTAAAAAAACATTTCATGGGGTGTACTTACTTTTTCCACATGCGAAATTTGCATTTATGTTTATTTAAATTATACAATAGACTACAAAATGTAAATGTTTCATGATATTTGTTGTATTATATCACCCTTATCTGTCAATATTGTTGAAATGAAGATCAAATAGCTGTATGTTGAAATATGATGAAAAAGTCAAAACTTTACATTGGGTGTACGGTACTTAGTTTTTCACGTGACTGTATATATATACGGTCGGACCCTGCTATTCACGGATTCCGCGAATATTCGTGGTTAATCAAATGCGACATGTTTTTCTATTCGCGGGAAAATGTCCCGCGAATTCGCGTTTTTTCTTCTTTTTGCAGCTGTGTTCCACGAAATCACGGTTTCCCCCCCCCCCCCCCCACAAAGCCCCCTACCTATTCACAGCCATGTTCCGCGAATGTACGGTTTTACAGGGGTGCAAAACAAAAAAACTTATTCTACGAGCCGCGAGCATGACCTGCTTATACAGTACAGTACAGTATATTCACTGCTGTGTGCTTTGCGTTTTCATGGCTTTCGCGGGTGCGAATTTTAGCCGCACTACAAGCGAGCTTCAATATCCCACCAGATGTGCAAATAAGTCAACTCCGTGAATTGTTGAATGCAAACGTTTGATTACAGTTTGAAATTTATGATAAAGCATCATCAGAGATGTTACACAATGAAAATGCTTCGGGGGATGTTCCATCAGCGACTAAAACATGTCATCCTCCGCGAAAGCAGTGCAAGACGAAAAGAGCAGTGCCGGAGATGCTTTGACTACCAAGAGGCAAAGAAGGTGATGCGCCTGAACCAGAAGGTGGAGCTGCTCGACCGGATTTCGAGAGGAGAGAGTGCGGCCTCTGTGGGCAGGCATTACGGCATCAACGAATCCACCGTTCGCTACATACGGAAGAAGGAGAAGGCGATTTGTGAGAAAGCTTCAGCGACCACTATATGGAGTACGAAGGTGGTCACCCATGTCTGGAATGTGCACATGGAAAGGATGGAGAAGACTCTCAGAATATGGATCGAGGACAACACCCAGACAAGGGACTTCATGCTGAAAATCATGATGTCAAACCGTTCCCAAAACCCACTCATCGAGGACGAGTTGGAAGCCATTCCAAAGGTTTCCGAGGAGGAGGAGGCATGCAGTAATGAAGAAGAGGTGCCGAGGTCCAACCTCACAGTACAGTTCATGGGCGAGTTGCTGCAGGACATGTGGGCGATTGTTGACAGGATGCAAGATGCTGACCCAGTCGTGGAGAGGTACCTCAAGTTCAAGAGGGCCTTGGATGATGCGCTTCTCCTGTACAAAGAGTTGCATCAAAATGTTGGGCAATCTGTCAGGCAGCTCCCCATTACCCATTTCTCCAGCCCTGCTCCCTCCAAATCAAGATCACCAGCATTCTCACCAGTGTCCTCACCAGTATTCTTACCAGCGTCCTCACCAGCATTCTCACCAGCATCCTCACCAGCATCCTCACCTTCTCCTACCTCTCCTGGCTTTCCCTCAGTGTACGATTTTGCTGCACCATCATTTGGGTTGCCCTCAAAGTTCTAGTATTTCTTGGGATTTTTATTCATCACCATCATCATCATCGTTTGAAAGTTGCATGTGTTTGTAAAATTAAAATTTTAAACGGTACATGATGGTGTTGTGTTTTTTTTTACTTTCACGGTATGGTATGGTTAAGCACTTTCAATAAACTGTAAGCACATTCCTTCAATAAATTGGAAATGGTACCTCGTGTTGTCGTTTTTTTTTTTATTTGTCAGCATTTTTTATGAAACTGTAATCATGTGCATTTGTGGTCGAAAACATTATAAACTTTAAAACTTCTCCTCTTTGAGTCAGGAACCGCCAGGAACTTTAACGTATCCCCCTTTCCCCAATTGAGACAATGCCGCGGCATACATTCACGGGATTTTCATCGACCTTCATGGATTTTCATCGACCATCACGGATTATCGCTAGACATTCGTGGGTTTTGTCTCGCCATTTCCGGGACTTCCATCCACTTTCGCGGATTATAGCTCGACATTCGTGGGTTTTGTCTCGCCATTTCCGGGACTTTCTTCCACTTTCGCGGATTATAGCTAGACATTCGCGGGTTTTGTCTCGCCATTTTCGGGACTTCCATCCACTTTCGCGGATTATAGCTCGACATTCGCGGGTTTTGTCTCGCCATTTCCGGGACTTTCTTCCACTTTCGCGGATTATAGCTAGACATTCGTGGGTTTTGTCTCGCCATTTCCAGGACTTTCGTCGACCTTCGCGGACCTTCGCGGATTATCATCGACATTCTCGGGATTTGCGTCACCATTCACGGATTTTGCCTCGCCGTTTGGTCCTCTCTATTCGCAGATTTTCACCACTCAGGAACCTATCCCCCCTTTTTCCACTGAAACAATGCCCCGCCATTCGCGGGTTTTGCTATTCGCGGATTTTCCAGGAACGTATCCCCTGCAAATAGCGGGGTCCGACTATATATATATAAACACACATACATACACTTTTAAAAAAAACTATGCGCTACTTTCTTGCTTGATACTCAGCGTTGAAAAGGATAGAGCACAGATAAACAACATGAGGAAAGCAATGGCAAACCACCTAGTATAAATCTTGCCAAGAAACTGCTTGAGCAGCACGAACACCCTATACGAGTATGGTACATGAAATATATATATATATGTGTGTGTATGTGTGTGTGTGTGTGTGTGTGTGTGTGTGTGTGTGTGTGTGTGTGTGTGTGTGTGTGTGTGTGTATTTAGGCTGCGTACTTGTATATATCCAGCTCCACTGCACAGCTTGCATCATACAATATGACTGCATGCAAAGCGAGGTACTGATGTTTTATACAACATGAACATGTATTTTATGTACATCAATGACGCAAGATGCTGTGTGCGTGTACCCTACATATCGTACTCAGCAGTGCCCGCGCGCTCCGTACATTAGGTCTACACGGGACGTGCAGGCAGATGAAACGGATGGGAGGCAGCTGGCGTCCTCCGGCTGGCATGTTCCCACACTCCTCCCGTCTGGGAGTCTGAAACCTCTTTCTAAGAAAGCGGCCAAACTGCAGAGCCCAGGGGAATAGTTCTGCAAGAGCAAAGCTCGCTCATTCTTGACTCTCATTGCATTGTCTCACCGACTTTGTTTGTCAATCTTTGGTATACAATGTCTTCTGTCGAATGTGCTTCACACTTTATCTGCACAGCCAAGATTATAACAATTATATCCTGATTTAATATGTGACTCATACACTTTGCCCACACATTTAACCCATTTTCAAGATCTTGGTAACCGCTCCTTTACTCTTCTCCCTTTTTTAAACACCAAGGCTCATGGACATCAGACGTGGGGGGAACATGGGACATTAAATTTTCAGTTTTTGAAAATATGAATGGGCCATAATTATTGAAAAATGAATATAAGTGGATGAAAACTAGAATCTACTATCTGACACTTCCACAAACAACTAGTTGAAATATCAATTTATATGTTTAACTCGGTTTTGGTGGAAAGTGGGGAGTGGGGGGGGGGGGGGGGGGGGGAGGGGAGAGAATTAGGCAATAGGTGCTAGTTCTCATTCACTTGTATAAGCCATGGTGATCACATGATTGATTTTGCTAAAACTTCATCCATTGCTCCTTCCATAAAGCTCCTTCCATTGTCTTCCAGCAAAAACTGAAAAAGAACACAGTTTATGCTACAATGATTTTAACACTTTTAGTCATCCCGATGTAATTTTATGTCATCATAAAATCCATGCCAGGATGTGAAATACAAAAAGCAAGGGAATGGGGGTAATTATAAGATAAACAAGATGTGCCACTGTATAACTGCGAGCAGTTATGACCGGGATCCAATCTACCCCGCCTTGATACAACACGCTTTGATCAGACACATGACCCATGACGTCCTCTTTATAAAACTGAATTCAGAACTGGATTTTAAATACTGTATTTTTTTTTTAATGAGGGGTCTTTACGGTCTTTTGGGTCCATGGGGTCTGTTGGGTCTTTTTGGGTCATCTGTGTCCCCGGGCTCTTTTGGGTCCTCTTGGTTTTTTTTTTATCTTTGGGGTATTTTGGATCTTTTGGGTCTTCGGGGTCTTTTGGGTCTTCAGGGTATTTAAGGGTATATGGGGTCTTCAGGGTATTTAAGGGTCTTTGGAGTCTTGGGGGTCTTAAAGGTCGAAGGGGTTTCAGCAGTCTAAAGTGTCAAAAGGTACATTCCAAAACTACGTAATTAATAGACGTACATAATTAATAGGCAGGATGCCACTGAGTTGAAACAGTACGTAATCAATAGACATATAGTCACACTGCTGGAGAAGATAAAATTTAAAAGGTTTCTTCTTCTTCAAATAATTTCAAAATTCTGGCTTCCAGACCGACTGTGCGATCGATCACGTTGAAATTTTAAACACGTATTCCCCCTATTATACTTATATCAACAACTATATCGTAATTGTGAGGTTTCACGTCGATCAATGAAGCAGTTCAAGAGAAATGTTTTTTATTTATTTATGATTTTCATTCCATCCAATATGGCCACCAGACCATGTGACCTATGATTTATTCGTGAATGCCCTGGTATCCCCAAGGCTTGTGGAACATCTGTGTGAGGTTTACCCTCGATCTGTCCAGCTGTTCTGGAAAGGAGGGTTTTAAAGATTTTAGGTTAAAAAGTTATGGCTGCCAGACCATGTGACCTATGAAGTAAAAAATTACACTCTATAGTCCCCAAGTCCAATAAATTATGTGCATGAAGTTTCGCATTTATCTGGTCAGCTGTTCTGGAGAAGACGATTTTTAAAGTTTTTATATTCAAACCAATATGGCTGCCAATCTGTGACATAAATGATGTCATCAATAAAATTTTGTCATTAAGCTTCTTCGTAGATGAAGCCCAAAAATTTTCAAACTGATTGGATAGAGCGTTTGGCTCATCCAGTTATGACATCATAACGAAGGCACAGATGAAGTCATTGTTATCAAATGTTGTTCCCTATTGTGCATTCCTGACATGTGCCAAATTTAACTTTTTTTCATGCACAGGTTCCAGAGATGTCCAAAGGTTTCCAGTTTTTTCCAAAATGGTGCCCGTATCACGTGACATATGACATCATATTTATCAATAAAAATTCTACTTGATCTTTTGGATCATAATATGGTGAAATTTTCATGTCAATCAGACCAACGGTTGCCGAAAAAATGAATAAACATGCAAAAGTGCAGCGGAATTACAAGTATAACAAGAAAAAGAGCAATCAGAGATTGCAAACCCTTGCCAGGATGTATTTTCAGTGGTTTTTAAGGCTTTTGTGTTAAAACAAATATGGCAGCCGAACCACGTGACCGATGACGTCATCATTATTATTTTTTTCTCCAATTTATGCCCACATGATGCTCAAGAAATTTCATCTTATGATGAAGTTTTGTACTTGTAGAATTATGACGTCATAATAGAGGCACCTATGACATCATCATTACATATTTTATTCCCCAGGGAGAGTTCTTTACAATGAGCCATGTCTCAATTTTTTATATTCAGCACTTTCCGAGATATAGAGGTGCAAAGTTTTTCGATTTTTCCAAGATGGCGGCCTAACCACGTGACATATGACATCATAATTATCATTAAAAAAATTTACATGTGGAGTTGCACCTATGGTGAAAATTTCTTGTCAATCGGACCAAGGGTTGCAGAGAAAATCATATTTATTCTGTGCGGACAAACAAACAGACAAACAGACAAACAAACAGACTCAAATGCAATACCCTCTCCTTTGGCGAGGGTAACTAGAAAGAGCAATCAGAGAGTGCAGACCCTCGCCAGGACGTGTTTTCAGTGGTTTTTAAGGCTTTTGTGTTAAAACAAATATGGCGGCCGAACCACATGACCAATGACGTCATCGTTATTTATTTTTTCTCCACCAATTTATCGCTAGATGATGCTCAATAAATTTTATCTTGATTGGATGAAGTTTTGTACTTGTCCAATTATGACGTCATAATGGAGGCACATATGACATCATTAACATATTTTATTCCCCATCGAGAGTTCTTTACAATGAGCCATGTCTCAATTTTTATATGCAGAGCTTTCGGAGATAGAGGTGCAAAGTTTTTCGGTTTTTCCAAGATGGCGGCCGAACCACGTATCCTATGACGTCGAAATTACAATTTAAAAATTCTGCAGGTGGAGTTGCACTTATGTAGAAAATCTCCTGTCAATCGGACCTACGGTTGCAAAGAAAATCATATTTATCCTGTGCAGACAAACAAACAGATAAACAGACAAATGAAAAATCACTCAACGAGCGACACTTGGCAAAACAGAACAAAGTGGAATGGCACTCAGTCGAGCATCCTTTTAACCTCAAAAATAGTTGGTGGTTGAATTCAGTTTGCTGATATGAAAATCCTATTCAAATTTCAAGTCAATCGGATGAAAATTGTGGCTTTTAGAAATTTGAAAAAAGCAGTTAACCTTGGGCCGATGTTGACCTTTTGGCCTATGCTGATCTCAAAAATAGTTGTTGGTTGAATTCAGTTAACTGATGTGTATATCCCATTCAAATTCCAAGTGAATCGTATGAAAGTTGAGGATTTTAGAAATTAGAAATTGTTGTTGACTTTTGGCCTATGTTGCTATTTTGGCCTTTGGTGATCTCAAAAATAGTTGGTGGTTGAATTCAGTTAGCCGATATGTAAATCCTCTTCAAATTTCAAGTCAATCGGATGAAAATTGACCTTTGGCCGACGTTGACCTTTTGGCCCACGCTGATCTCAAAAATAGTTGGTGGTTGAATTCAGTAAGCCGATATGTAAATCCTATTCAAATTTTAAGTCAATCAGATGAAAATTGAGGATTTTAGAAATTTGAAATGGTTGTTGACCTTTGGCCTATGTTGACCTTTTGGCCCACGCTGATCTCAAAAATAGTTGGTGGTTGAATTCAGTTCGCCGATATGTAAATCCTATTCAAATTTCAAGTCAATCGGATGAAAATTGAGGATTTTAGAAATTCGAAAAAAGTGGTTGACCTTTGGCCTATGTTGACCCTTTGACCCCGAAAATATATAGAATTTTGTCGGACCACGAACTCTACCATTTGGTAAAGTTTCGTGAAGATCGGTTTAAAATTGTGTCCTGTAGGCAAGTATAAGTGAGCGGACAGACAAACAAACACACACAAACGGGAGTCAGCTTGCCAATTTTTTTACTTGCCAAATTTTTTATTTATTTTTGCCAAGTAACAAACAAACGGAATCAAATGCAATACCCTCTCCTCTGGCGAGGGTAACTAGAAAGCATATGAAAATGCAAAACCCTTCCCCGTCCATATGTATCAGTCGTGTTCTTCTTCTTCTTCCAAATGCTCAAAATATCGAAAACAGTTTTTATACTAGAACGGCACTCAGTAGAGAGCATACCTCCACCTGGTGAACAGTCTATGTTTTGTATTCCACTGATAGGCCGGATCTGGATTCGGACCTGAAACAAAATATATTCGCCTTGTTCTTGTCACCTCACCAACTCGTCTACCAAGTTTGGTCATAACTCGTCCATAACTCTTTTAAATATCATGTTAAATATCGTTTTTCACCAGAATTTTTGAGATATCCTGCTATGTTTCGTTTTTGGCCCTTTCTCCCAATGGTGAAGAATCACTTTAAAATTCTAGTAGCCGGATCCGAATTGTTCACAAACTGACAGACAGACAGACAGACAGGGGTGAAAACATAACCTCCATCCACCTTTGGTGAACAAACTCAAAACACAAAAAAACACAAAATGAAAATTGATGATTTGACCTTTGAGCTTTTGATCTAAAAAAAAAACAATCATTTTCTAGCTTTTCATTGGTGAACCAATTCAGTGATAGTGGGGCGGCTTAGCCCAAATATTCAAAAGAATTGTGCATTTTGTGATACAAGCACCAAATTTGGCACAAATGTACATTAATATGTTGCGAACATTTTCAGATATTGGGCCACTTGAAATTCCGTAATTTTTTTTTTCAAATTTTTTCAAATTTCGTAATTTCAAATTTTTCGGGTGACACCGTCACAATTTCGGTCTTCGAGGCCGGCCGATAGGCAAAGTGTGACCGGAAGGGACGAGGTTCTCCTGACCACGTGGCCCTCGATCTGGGAAGCGAGAGGCGTTCCATTAGTGGACGCGCCCCTCACGCCCGACTTTTGGGCGGCCCCGGCAGGCCGTTTGTTTTGACGTTCCGTGACAGGCCCCGCACCCCCACCTCCGGGCCGACCGGAAGCTTGTGCTGAGTACATCATACCTGAACAACTCAGTGAGGCAGAACACAGCAGTGCACACCAGGGTGACCCCTTCAGTGCATAAACCAATTAACCTGTCCACTGCAGGGCATATAGAAATGAAGTTATTTTCTGCATATAATAATAATATAAGTTCAGTTCTATATAACAATTTCTGTTATCACCACTACCACTACAACTACCACTACTACAAGCTTTGTCTGGAATTTTGTGGACTAACAGACAAACAGACATACAGACAAGCTGGGATCAAAACATTACCTCCTTCCACCATTGAGTGTAGAGGTAAACATCATGGAAATTATATCATGCCCTAGATTTAATTCATGCTTACCCGTGTATTTGCTTCACTGGTTCACAAGGTCTTTTGCATACATGTAATTCAGACTCTCGTCTTCATTGCTGACCACACAATGTTCGCAACATATTAATGTACATTTGTGCCAAATTTGGTGCTTGTATCACAAAATGCACAATTCTTTTGAATATTTGGGCTAAGCCGCCCCACTATATCGGCCGGCCTCGAAGACCGAAATTGTGACGGTGTCACCCGAAAAATTTGAAATTACGAAATTTGAAAAAATTTGAAAAAAAAATTACGGAATTTCAAGTGGCCCAATATCTGAAAATGTTCGCAACATATTAATGTACATTTGTGCCAAATTTGGTGCTTGTATCACAAAATGCACAACAGGTTTGCTATGCTGCTACACTATGACGCAATATGCAAATTCTTAAAATTTCAGGTCAATCGGATGAAAATTGATGATTTTATGTGACGCTGACTTGTCCAAATTATTAATTTGTCTTCTCCATAATGTCATAATAAAACTTTGTTGGAATTTTCTTGTACACTAAGTCGAGGCTCGTGTAAGAGCTAACACATTGAACATATATGGGAGTGGGAGACAAGATGGGAAAGAGAGGGAAGCACAACAACAGTGGAGAACAGGGAGATCGGGAGATCTGTGGAAGGGAGAGGGCTGGAACGGGGTACACGGGATAAACAAGATGAACACCACAAGGACTTTCAGGGAAGGAAAGGGAATTTGAAGGAGGTGGATTTGGGATGGATTAACAGAGGTAGAAAAGACCAAGGTTTTGGATGGGGGAACATAAGAGATGGTGGTGAACAGAGGGAGGAGGGAGGAGTGAACCTGGAGAGGTTTGTGGGAGCCCACCTCGTGTGGGAGCCCAGACACACACACACACACACACACACACACACACACACACACACACACACACACACACACACACACATCTCGTTTTTTCATTTCTGTTCCTCACAATTCTATCTTTCTCTTTTAAACACACACACACACACACACACACACACACACACACACACAATTAATTGCAGAGTATTGGTTGTTCCGAAACTTAAATATAAATAATTTAAAGGATTGTTGTAAATGATGTTAATTTCACAACATCCCATATTCAACTTTATTTAAATTGCAAATCTCAAACATAGTTTCTCCACCTAAAGCAAGACACACACACACACACACGTGATTGATTGATCAAAAAAGTGATTATACTTAATAGATTATTAAAATTAATTAAATTAAAAGTTAATTTAAAATTAAATTATAATTTTTAGTTAAATTAAATTAATTAAATTAAATTAAAAAAATAAAATTAATTAATTAAATTAAAAAAATTAAATTAATTAAAAGCCTTAATTAATCACAAAAAAATGATTTTGTTTGCAAGTGATTGCAAAACCCATCTCCCACTGCGCAGGGGACAGGCTAATAATACTCATAATAATAATAATACTCATAATAATAATAATATTAGTTCCATTTCAAAGAACTTCAATACAGGAGAAGGCCATTAAGCTCATGAAGCCTGCACAAATATTTGCCAATCTATAGTTGTCTGTCCGTCCTCTGTCCTTTTTAGGTGCGAGGAGCAGCTCTATGAGAGGACTGCGTTGTTGTTCTTGTTGTTGGGGTGCCTTTTTGAACAGCGCATGCGCATACACTCGGACGTGCATTGGTATGAGATAAGAACATAGCGAATTAAAATTGCGATTTGTTTGAAGAAACCAGAATAAATTTAGCAACAAAGACAACATGAATGTTTTCATATCAATGTCGTTTCACAGAACTTGACACAAATTAGGTATAATTAACATATATATACATGAAAACAATTTGCACAGGGGCCGAGCCTCGGGGATGCTTAGTCCACCAGCAGAATCCCAGCGTATGCAGGTACACAATACAAATAGACATACAGCGGATTGAGAAATACCAAAGAAGCGACCACAGTGTGAGACTTGGAATATGGTCACACTTAACCGGTGAAATACAGTTGCATGGACATTTACCTCAGACCAAAACAGAACAGAAAGAACATTCACATCCATACATTATATATTAAAGCGCGGCGTTACGCGCGCTGCTTGCGAGCAAGGAGGAAGCGGACAAGCGGTAACTTATAAGCGTCTTTATTTCAGGAGCTCACTGTAACACTAGCGCGCTCCGGGCTGCGCGCCCCGTGTATATCCTCAGGCCACGCCTACCCCTCGGGCGTTGCCGCCGCCCACTTGGTGCGCGGAATGATGTCACCATGCCAGTGGGCTTTCGTGTCCGCCACACGCGCCCCCCCAGAATTCCCGCGCACCTGGAGGGCCAGTTTGCGGGGCAAACGGATGACCCGGCCGAAGCGCCCCCTGGCGATCGGCGGCGTCCGGGGTGCAGGGATGCCAGGTGGGATGCCCCTGGCTGCCCCTGGGATGGGTGCAGGACCGGGGGGCGGCATGGCGGCGGGGCTGGGCGGTGCCGAGGGTCCGCCCACAGGGGGGTGGCCCCGACGCGGGGGTCGGGCCACTGGCGGTGGATGGTCCATGTCGAGGTGGGCCGGCTTGAGGCGGTCTACAGAAACGCGGTCAGGAGTACCACCGATGTCCAGGATGAAGTGCTTCGCCCCGGTCTCCAGCACGTGGAAAGGCCCATCGTACGGGGGCCGCAGTGGTGTCCGGTGGGCATCGTGGCGGACGAAGACGTACTCCGCCGTGCGAAGCTCCGGGGCGACGTGCGTCGGTGGGTGCCCGTGGCATGCCGTTGGCACCGGGGCGAACCTCTGGGCGGTCTCTTGCAGAGCGGAGCGCTGCTGTGCCGCGGACCATGGTGCCATGGCGTCGGGGAGGAACCCGCCCAGCACCCGCAGCGGTTGCCCGAAGACCAACTCCGCCGCGGATGCGCGCAGGTCCTCCTTGGGCGCCATCCGGAGGCCCAGCAGGACCCAGGGGAGCCTGTCGACCCAGCCGCCGTCGCGGAGGGTGGCCCGGAGCGCGGCCTTCAATGAGCGGTGAAATCGCTCACACAGGCCGTTAGCCTGGGGGTGGTAGGCCGTGGTTCGGTGCAGCCGGACCCCGAGCCCCTGCGCGACTGCCCCCCAGAGCTCCGAGGTGAACTGGGGGCCGCGGTCGGATGAGATGTCTGAGGGGGCGCCGAACCGGGCGACCCAGGTGGCGATGAAAGCCTGCGCGACATCCGCCGCCGTCGTCGACGCCAAGGGCACGGCCTCCGGCCACCGGGTGGTGCGGTCCACCATGGTGAGGACGTGGGTGAAACCCTGCGAGGGGGGCAGAGGTCCCACCAGGTCCACGTGGCACGATGGAGCGAGGCCGCCCGAGGGAGACGTCGCACAAGAGGGCCGCGCCCGCGCCGTCGAACGGCACCTCGGTGACGCGGAGGCCCGTGACGGCGGTCCGCAAGGCCTGGACGTCGGGGTCAGCGGCCTGGTCCGCTGCCATCCGGGCATAGTCGATGCCGAGGTGGACTGCGTGGGCGACGGCCCGGGAAAGGCAATCCGCCACCGGGTTGTCCTTCCCCGCGACGTGCCGGATGTCCGTCGTGTACTCGGACACGGCCGAGAGGTGACGCTGCTGCCGGGCCGACCACGGCTCGGTGACCTTGCCCATCGTGAAGATCAGTGGCTTGTGGTCGACGAAGGCCGTGAACGCACGGCCCTCGAGCAGATGGCGGAAGTGCCTGACCGCCAAGTGAAGCCCGAGCAACTCGCGGTCGAAGGTACTGTAACGGCGTTCGGGCGGGCAAAGCTGCCAGCGAAAGAACGCCAGCGGTTGCCAAGCTCCACGCACCCATTGCTCATGCACCGCGCCCACCGCGTAGTCCAAGGCGTCGGTGGTGAGGGCGATCGGTGCATCGGGCGCCGGGTGCGCGAGCATGGTGGCGTTAGCCAAGGCGAGCTTCACGCCCGTGAACGCCGTGTCCATCTGCTCGGTCCAGGTAACGTCGCCTTTGCCCGGTTTACCTCGGAGAGCTTCGTGCAGGGGGCGCAGGAGCTGGGCGATACGGGGCAGGAACCGATGGTAAAAGTTCACCATGCCCAGGAACTCCTGCAGCCCTCTGATCGTGCGGGGGCACAGAAACCCCTTCACCGCCTCCACCTTGGCCTGCAGGGGGACGGCTCCGTGCCTGGTGACACGGTGCCCCAGAAAATCGATTACGGCGACGCCGAACCGGCACTTTGCGGGGTTCACAATCAGGCAATGCTGGCCTAGGCGTTCGAAGAGCATACGGAGGTGGCAAAGGTGCTCTTCGCGGGACGTGCTGGCGACGAGTATATCGTCCAGGTAGACGTAGACAAAATCCACGTCGCGCAGGATGCTGTCCATCAGTCGCTGGAACGCCTGAGCCGCATTCTTCAGACCGAAGGGCATCCGCAGGAACTCGAAGAGTCCGAATAGCGTGATGACCGCCGTCTTCGGGACGTCCTCCGGCCTGACGGGGACCTGATTGTAGCCGCGTATGAGGTCCACCTTTGAGAAGAAGGACATGCCCGCCAAACGGGCGGAAAAGTCCTGAATGTGGGGGACGGGGTAGCGATCGGGAGTGGTGGCGTCATTGAGACGGCGATAGTCCCCACACCGTCGCCATCCCCCGCCGGGCTTCGGCACGATGTGCAGCGGCGACGCCCAAGCACTCTCCGAGTGCCGAACGATGCCGAGTCGCTCCAGGGTAGCGAACGCCGCTTTTGCCACCGCCAGCTTCGTCGGCTCGAGGCGGCGTGCCCGGGCGTAGACCAGTGGCCCGACGGTGGGGATGTGATGGGCCACCCCGTGCTTGATGGCCCCCGCTGAGAAGGTGGGCCGCGTGAGGGCCGGGAAGCCGGTGAGGAGGCGGGTGAATTCGTCCGCTGCCGGAAGCGTACAGATCAACGTGGCCGGACCCGAACCGTTCGGCAAGCCGCTTGGCAAGCCGCTCGGCGAGCCGCTTGGCGAGCCGCTCGTTGAGCTGCTCGACGAGCCGCTCGTTGAGCTGCTTGACGAGCTGGGCAGCGCACAAGCGAGCGAGCTGAACGTCTCGGCCTGGACAAGACATCTGCGCTTTACGTCGACCAGGAGCACATTAGCGCACAGGAAGTCCGCGCCAAGCAGTGCCATGGGCATGTCGGTGGTGACGAACGTCCATCGGAAAACCTGCCCTCCGAACCGCAGAGAGAGGCAGCGTTTTCCGTACGTACGGATGGGCGTCCCGTTCGCGGCAAGCAGCGCGGGGCCCCCGCCCGCGGCATGCTTGTCTGACGTACCGGCGGGAACGACACTCACCTGCGCTCCCGTGTCGCACAGGTAACGGCGCCCGGATAAGGTGTCCGTTATGAACAGCAGGCTGCTCGAACGGCCGGCGCTCATCGCCACTATTGAGCGCCGGCCCGGGCGTTTCCCGACCTGTTGAAGGAGCATGGCGGATGACACTGCCGAGCCTCGTGGCCGAACTTGGCATGGAACCAGCACCAGGTGGTGGAGCTGGAGGAGTGCGGCTGGCTCCGCCAGGCCAGTGGAGTTGGCGGCGTTCCCCGCGGTGGCGGTTTTCGCCGCGGCGGTGGGCGGGGCATGGCGGCGGTCACGAGGTGCGTATCAGCATGCTGCGTATGCTGTGTAAGCTGATGCTGTGGATCAGCATCATCAGCAGCATCAGCCTCGAGGTCCGTGATGGCCGCACCGACTCTCGCCCGCGTGTCCGCAGCCGCGAAGTACCTGTCCGCCTCGGCTGCCAATGCTCGGGGTTCCGTTAGCATGGTCCCGGCCAACGCGAGGCGAACCTGCGCTGGAAGTTGGCAACGGAAAAGCACCCGGAATAGAGAACCGGGGGCTTCGTCGCCCAACAGTGACAGCATATGGTCCATTCGGACCGACGGGCGCGTGTCGCCGAGCTCGGGGAGATCCAGGAGGCGGTCGGCCCGTGCGTCGTCCGTGAGGCCGAACGTGGCTCGGAGTAGCCGCTTGAGTGCCTCGTACTTGTGGTCGTCCGGTGGGTGGCGAAGGACGGACACAACTCGAGTGGCCGTGCCGGGCCCGAGGAAGGCGACGACGTGGCAGTAGCGCGTGTCGTCGCCGGTGAGGCGCCGAAGCTGAAATTGGGCTTCGGCTTGGACGAACCAGACTTCGGCCTGGGCCTCCCAAAATTCGGGAAGTTTGATGAAGTTGGCCATGGCAAAAGAATTTGGTAGCGCATATTGCAACGGATATCCTCATGATTCTACACGTCGCAGCTGGTGACCACACTGTGGTCATTTTTCTCTTGTTAAATGCCGATCATCAAGCAAGGAAGCAGCCCATGTCATTTTAAAATCCTTTGGTGTGATTCGACCGGGATTTAAACCACCAACCTAAAAGACCCAGAGCGGACACTCGGTGAAATTATTAACTCCCAATCTGCAGATTTTCTGCATTAATATGATTTTAAAAGATTAACATTGCAAACAGTATGCAATAATAATTAATTAAAGGTGCATAGGCTAGACTCTTTACATAGCTCCTGGGCATTTCAGACTCTTGAACAAATGTTTCCAGGGTAGATCCAATCCTGCCTAAACTGAAGTTAATAACGCGAGATTTACTATTTGTTCTAATAATCTCCGACAGTTTACAATCCCATAATCACCATGTTTGCCCTCATTTGATGCATTATGGCTACCCTGGTGTATCAGAGATTCATCAGCCATTTTGCCTACCATGGGTTGTTTGTTTTTAGTGACATCTTTAAAACCCTTGTAACTGGTCTAAGGCCTTTGAATCATTATTATGAATATACTGTACATAAATATTGTACAAGTTAAAAGAGGTATTCCTTTAATATACATGTTTGGAGAAGCTCTTCAGGTAAAATCACGAATGAGTAAATTGGAGTTTTTCAGGGTTATAACTTTCACACTTACACGTTATTTTAATTGTGCAATGATTTGCATGCAGAGAGAGACCCATGCAGAGTATACTCGGCCAAAGACTTGAGTTGGTTCCAAAACCCCCTTGAATCCCCGAACTGGGTTTTGAGTGCAAAAGGCCTTGTGACCTCTTTTGTCACAATGCTACCTTCACAGTCACGAATTCCAACAGGAAAACGTCCATTATAATATGAGCAGTCACACCTACGGAACTCTGAACAAACCTTTGGCTTGGCGCAGAATCGTGCCCTTCTTCCAAGACTTTCACTCAGGCCATCATTAACCGGCCATTATGACGCGCACTGATTGCCATCTTCTTACCACTTCCAAACCGGCAGTGTCTGCACACCTATAGAACTTGGTCACCCATTCCGCTCTTGCGTCTCAAAAATCATCAATATTATTGATCTTCGAAGGATTTGGTAACCACGCTAGATCCCTGAAGATCATGACACGTTCCTCACCCTGCTCTTGCATCGTATGGATCCAAAGGACAGTTGTTGTCATCCTGAAAGATTCCATTATTACTTGGTTGCTTGAGCAGCATGGGAGGCTGATCCCAATTGGCCACTATTTAAAGATCTTGCAGTGGGACAAGGTTCTGAAGTCGATGTGGGTTGAACATTTTCAAGACTAGCTCCAATGTCCTGAACTTTTGGCATTTGGTCTCCATTATGTGAGACTTCCGCCTTACATGAATCCTTCTGTGTTTCTCTGTGTTTCTGTGTTTTCTGAAATCCTGTGTTTCTAAACAAAATCTCGACTTGGTTGTGATCTTGCATTCTCCATTCTTGCATTCGCCCTGCGGTTCTCGCTATTTCAGTGTTTATGGATTCTCCAAGCTGCAAACTCTTCCTCGACATTAATTTGTTTAACACACACTTTGATGACGCCCATGGACCTAACTGAGATAAAAGTGTTGCCCTCTCTTTTAGGTTTTGCCAATACCATCAAAATCCGAATATCAAATCATATAGTTGATTAACGTAGTCCTCCATGATAAACTCATGGTGTTCACTCTAATTTTACAGAGCCCCAGTTTACTGCCCAACTGTATGAAAAATAGAAAACCCTCTTATTTATATTTGCTAAATGTTTGAATTACGCCCACTAGCAACGGTACCCGCCCTATGGGCGGGGCTTCGATTGAGAGGCCCAAATGAAAAGGCAAAATATCAAAAATTGAAGGTTTTTTATTTTAAACGATTTATATAAACATCCGTTAAATCATATCACACGCAAATCATCAAAATCGAAATAGTATTTGTAGAATTTCAATAAAAGCCACATCACTGTTCATATCGGTAAATATTATTCCATCGTGCTTGGAAAAACTGGAAAAATTGGAAAAATTTGGAAAATTTGAAATTGGAAAAATTGGAAAATTGGGGAAAAAATGTAAAAACAATATAGCAAATTTGACTCCAGGGTTTCCCAGGATTACCCACCCAAAATTTCGTTGCGATCGGTTCAGCCGTTTTTGCGATACCTGGGAACAGACAGGCAGACATTTGGTGAATTATAGCAAGATGAAATAATCATGATAAAAGATGTTTACGGTCCAGGTAAATAAAAGTCAAACCTACAAACATTGATGAGTGAATTATAAATTCTCATCTATATAATAACATCAAATATCTGTACATCAAATTTGCATTACCTCCCAAACCACTGCTCGCATAGTGATCAAAAATGGTACCAAATCAATCACCAAGGACACGGGCAGTGCAAGGTCCCACCAAGATTGCCCATGTGAGGCACATGACACATTCGGAAGCATTTGGTGTCTGGGTTTAAGAATAGTCGCACGTATAAAATTGATTCACAAGGAACTTGGAGGCAGGAGGAGGCTATTTGGCTATCAAATCTGTGCCTGGTTTATCAACTTAAATTCACTGGGGATGGTAAAATAGGGGGTCGAGTGGGAATGAGAACTGTGTTGCCGTTAAGGCATTAGGTTAACTTTCTAAATGTCATATGTAAATAATTTAAATAATTTCTAGTGGAAAATGAGAAGTGAATAGCTTACTTAAATGCTTAACAAAGTCTTTTGTAGAATTTGTATTAGTTTTACTCATGTGATGCAACGATGTCACTGTTTGGACACTTCCTGTTTGGCCACTTCCTGTTTGGCCATTTCCTGTTTCGCCACTTCCTGTTTCGCCACTTCCTGATTCTTCTGAGGCAAGATGCTCCCAGTGCTGCATGTGCTGCATGCTCCCAGTGCAATCCATTTGCATCTATTGTCAATCATCGTAAAGCAATACTGTAAGTTGGTTTATTTGACAATGGACATGTTTTAGGAACAGTTTATTTACAATTGTGTATGGGCTTAGAGCACTGCCATTGCCCTTGGAGGCTGGTTCCTAAAGTGCAATATTCTTATTTACATTTATGTACAATGGAAGAACGACACTGAATGTATTTTTTGTATTGTTTTATTTACAGTTTTTACCACAACATCTTGATGGAGAAGAGTGAAAGTAAATGGTGAAACTTACTACGACTCTATCTTCATTAGATACGGTTTAGCCTGGTGTTTAGTCGGTTCCAACACTGCACGAGAACATTATAGTAAAAAAAGCAGCAATCGATGTTTTGAAGTGGTCGAGATGGCATCAAAAGATGGCCACAAGTCATCGGTATCCAGTGCTAGGAGCAGCAAAACATCGTCATCTTCGGGAAGTGTGGCCCGTGCCCGGGCCAAAGCAGAAGCTGCCAAGGTGAGAGCGTCATATGCTAACCAAGAGGCTAAACTGAAAATAGAAAAGGCTGCGAGAGAAGCAGAAAGGATCGCAAGAAATGCTCAAAATCAGTTGGAAACAGTAAGAATAGACACAGAGTTGGAAGTGCTAACGCTACATCGAGATGCTGATGCGGCCGTGGTGGAGGCACAAGTGCTGAAAACTGCCGAAGCAATCTATACTGTAGCTGAAAATGAAAAATCAGAATCAGAGAGGGTTAAAGTTGAACGCACCAATGATTACGTCCAATCACAAATTGACCTTCAGTATCGTTCATCCTCCCCACTCTTATCGGCCTTACCTGTCGCTTCCCCATCCCACGCAGTATCACAGGACAGCTTTGTGACATGGTGTCCACCTGTGGAAGACATCTCACAATTACAACCTATCAACAACAAACAAAAGTCTGAAAAGCTGCCAGTGTGTACTTACCTGCACCAAACTTACCTGTTCCGATTAAAGTTGAGACAAAGTCTGAGATCAAAAGAACAAACCCCATCATAAACGTACATGCTCAGTCATATGTTCCCTGACATATTCCTCCAGCTAGCAGACCACCTCTAGCGGAGCCTTTGGCACAGTATTTGGCACGATGAGACCTTGTCAATTCAGGACTGCACCAATTCGATGATAAGCCGGAGAATTACTGTGCATGGCACTCCTCATTCATCAATGCAGCTGGCGAAGTTCAGCTGACAGCAACTCAAGAATTGGACCTCATGACTAAATGGCTGGGAAAGGAATCTGGCGAACAGGTGAAACGCATACGCTCAGTGCATGTCAGCAACCCCGATCTGGCTTTACGCAAAGCATGGGAGAGATTACGTGAGTGATATGCTGCCCCTGAAATCATCGAACAGTCACTGTTTCAGCGTTTGGACAGTTTTCCTAAGATTCAAGCCAAGGACCACTCCAAATTACGTGAACTTTGGGATTTGCTTATGGAGATCCAAGGCACCAAAGAAGACGGATATCTCACTGGCTTAGCATATCTGGACACTTCCTGTGGAATTGGACCAATCGTGGACAAGCTTCCTTATGGGCTTCAGGAGAGGTGGGTGTCTTCTGGGTCATCGTACAAAGAAGGGAACGATGGTCGCTTGCCTCCCTTTAAGTATTTTTGCAGCTTCGTGTGCCATGAGGCGAAAAGGCGAAACGACCCCAGCTTTATTTATCAAAGCAGCACCACAACACCCACAAAACCAGACAGATCCATTGTGAAGAGTTTTAACACCAACAAACCCATCTTAATGCACAAAACGGATGTTTCTACAACCAATGATGACCCTAACAAGAACTGCCCATTACACAATAAACCCCACCCTCTTAAAAGATGCAGAACCTTCAGAAACAAACTCCTCGACGACAGAAAGGCCTTTCTCAAGGAGAAAGGAATATGTTTCAAATGCTGTTCTTCGATCTCCCATCTTGCCAAAGACTGCAAGTCCTCCGTGAAGTGCTATGAATGTGACAGCACCAATCATGATGCGGCCATGCATCCTGGCCCATCACCTCACACCTTCAAGGCTCCTCCACCGTCACAAGAGAATGGCGGGGAGGGAGAAGTTCATTCTAACACGGCTGTTGTCAGAACAAACTGCACAGAAGTTTGCGGTCCAGGTCAGTGGAGTCGCTCATGCTCAAATATCTGCCTCGCAAAGATATACCCAGAGGGTTTCAAGGACATGGCCATCAAAGATTCATCAATCATCATCAATCATCAATTCATCATCATTATCATTTATCTCTCCATACAGGTTGCTTCTGACAAACCAGATGTGATCTGCTTTACAGAAACTTTCCTCCTTCATGATGTCTCTGATGCCTTGGTATCTCTCCCAGGTTACTCCCTCCTCCGGTATGATAGACCTGAGCCTCGTCCTGGAGGTGGGGTTGCTATCTTTATAAAAAAAACTCTCTTCCCCACTCGCCCTCCACTGCCCTCTCTCCACCTCACCCCCAGGAATACCTTTGGCTACAGCTTCCCCTTCGCTCCCACCTTTTGTTCAAATGTGTGTTGTAGCGTCCACCAAACAGTGATGACTCCATCTACATCTCGCTGTCTGATAATATGGACCAACTTCTATCTACCCATCCCAACTCTCTCTTCCTCATATGTGGTGATTTCAATTGTCACCATGCCACTTGGCTGGGTGTGGGTACCTCTCTCACCAGCCATGGCTCTTCAGCAAAGGAATTCTGCGACTCACTGGGACTGACACAATCTGTCAATTTCCCGACCCGGATCTCAGTCAACGGAGCATCTTCTCTTCTGGACTTGGTTATGACTAACTTCCCTGAAAATGTCTGCTGCTCTTCTTCTGCTCCAATCGGCTCATCTGATCATGTGCTTGTTAAAGTGGACATCTCTCTGACCATTCTCAGAAAGCCTCCTCAGCGTCGACGAGTCTGGCATTTCACTCAGGCCAACTGGCACGGTCTTCAAGCAGCCATCAATCATCTGGAATAGTCTCCCATCTCGACCGCCTCTGACATCATCTCATCCTGGGAATTCTTCCAAAGTAAATTGCTCTCTCTCATGCACAGATTTATCCCATCACGTCTTCAGTTGTCATACCCTTCCTCCCGTCCATGGTACACGGAATCTTTTGGTGAGGCTGTTGCCCAGAAACAACTTGCTTTCGTCTCCTGGAAAGCAAATCCAACGGAAGGAAATCTCATTTCCTTTCACAAAGCCCGAAACAAGTGTGTGTCCACCCTCAGGAGAGCCAGGAAACAATATCTCACCGTTCTCAAGACCGAACTCTCTTATCTGTCTCCCTCTTCCAAATCCTGGTGGCGTCTGGTCAAATCTGTTTCTGGTGTTTGTTCCCCCTCCATCCCCTCCCTCACCTCAAACAGCTACACGGCTGAATCCGCACGTGAAAAAGCTGGGTGCCTCAACTCTGTGATTGCCTCTAAATCTTGTGTCCCAAACCCATCCCTCTCTGTACCCACCGTACCCAGTCGTACCCAGCTGCTCCTGGACTCTGTGTCCTTTCCTCCTGACAAGGTGGAAAAGTTTCTGTCAACCCTCGACTCTGATTCTGCAACTGGTCCTGACGGCATCAGCCCACGGGTCCTAAAATCATGTTCTCTCCGCTCTTTCACTCCCTCTTTCTGTTCTCTTCACCCTCTCTTTTGCTCAAGGTCATCTGACATCTGCTTGGAAATCAGCCAACATCACCACTTTGCACAAAAAGGTGCAAAAACAGATCCTAGCAACTACAGACCAATCAACCTTCTCCCAATTATCAGCAAAGTCATGGAATCCATCATTGATTCAGATATGAAATCTTTCCTCTTCTCCAATGGCTTGATCTCTGACCATCAATTTGGTTTCAGACCTGGTCACTCTACTCTGGACATGCTGCTTCTGCTTTCTCAACAATGGATGGAGGTCCTCAACGCCAAACAGGAAATTAGAGCTGTCTCCCTTGACATTTCACGTGCCTTCGATACGGTCTGGCACCCCGCTCTGCTCACCAAACTCTCCTCCTTTGGTATCCATGGAAATCTCCACGCATATCTGGCGGACTTCCTCTCTGGTCGTAGTCAACGTTTGGCTCTGAATGGGGTTCTCTCATCTCCTCTTCCTGTTCAGGCTGAAGTTCCCCAAGGAAGTGTCCTGGGCCTTGTGCTTTTTCTGGTCTTCATCAATGATCTCTCTGACTCTCTTGAAAATCCTCTCTATCTCTTTGCTGAGGACTCTACTCTCTGTCGCTCCATTCCTCATCCCTCGATCGGCAGTCTGCAGCCTCCTCGCTCTCTGCAGACCTGGACAAAATCACAGACTGGGCAAACAAGTGGAACATGTCTTTCAATCCTGACAAATCTCACATTCTTACGATGTCTCTCCAAAAAGACCGACTGGACAACCCTCCCATCCACTTTTTTTTTTTTTTTTTTTTTTTTTTTTTTTGTTTTGTTTGTATACAAGATCGAGGCTCGTGAAAGAGCGAACATTAATCACACAGAAAGACAAACAGACACATAAAACAAATAACATCGGGAGCGGTAGACAAGATGGGGAGAGAGGGGGAAGGACACAAACACAACATTTGAGAGCAGGGACCGAGAGACATGGAGACATCGAGAGATCTGTGGGAGGGAGAGGGCTTTGGGGGGGAGGCATGTGAAGGGGGGGAGGCATGTGAAGGGGGGGGGGGTGGGAGAGGTATAAACATATGGACACTGCCAGGATTTCCAGGAAATAAGTTGGAATTTCAAACAAGGTGGATCTGGGGTGAATTAGTGGGGGTAGAAAAGATCAAGGTTATGGATGGGGGAAGATAAGAGATGGTGGTGAACAGCTGTTTTAAAGACCTGGAGGGAGGAGAGGGATTGAAGGGAGTGTGGGAGTTTGTTCCACAGGCGGGAGAAAAGAGGAATGAAAGAGTGAAGGTGAGCAGAGAGCCGAGATTTCGGCAGTTTAACCATCAGAGGGTTGCTGGCAGATCTTGTGCGACCTGTAGGAATATTTGGGGGACAGAGCACAGAGAGAGCTGGGGGAGCAAGGCCGGAGAGGAGTCGGTAGAAGACAGAAAGACCACCTACCTGCCTGCGGTGAGTGAGTGAAAGGCCCTCAGAGATAGCTTCATCGCGGGAGATTCCAATGATTTTGAAAGCTTTGGATTCAACAGCGTGAAGCCGAGCCAGGTGTGAGGCAGGAGCACCAGCCCATAGGGGAGAACAGTATTCCATTCCTCCTTTCTGAATAATCCTCTCCAAGAAGTTCTGTCACTCAAGCTTTTGGGTCTCACTATCTGCCATGATCTTTCCTGGGAAAACCACATTTCAAATCTGGCCTCCAAAGCCAGTCGCCGACTGGGCATCCTCCGTCGTGCGAAGTCCTTCCTTGGTACACCAAGTGTCACCGTCACAATTTCGGGTGACACCGTCACAATTTCGGTCTTCAAGGCCGGCCGATAGGCAAAGTGTGACCGGAAGGGATGAGGTTCTCCTGACCACGTGGCCCTTGACTTGGTTTGTCCGCACAATGTGGGCGCTTTCAGGATGAACTTTAGCCGGGGAGCGTTTGGGCGCCCCGGTCTGATACTGCCGCCCACGCGCAGAACAACTTGTGAGTGCACGTGGGTCCCGGCGGTCCCACTGGCCTAGCGCTACCATGTTTAGACAGCGAACTCCGTCCCCGGGCACCACGTCTGACTCTCTTATTCAGGGAGCATGGCGACGTGGGCACGGTAGGACATCCGCGGAGCCCCGGCGGACCAGGGACGCGCGAGCCTACGCATTAGCGTGCTACGGTGGAATCAACGGCTTCGGCCATGGCTGAGCCGATACTCGGCCCGGTCGCCCGGAAATGAACTGGTTCGACGCCCGCGCTAGAGAGGTCGCGGTACACCAAGTACACCAAGGCTTTCATCCGCAGCTCTATGGAATACTGCTCTCCCCTCTGGTCTGGTGCTCCTGCCTCACACTTAGCTAATCTTCACGCTGTTGAAACCAAAGTGTTCAGAATCATTGGAATCTCCCGCGATGAAGCTAACTCCAAGGGCCTCTCACTCACTCACCGCAGGCAGGTTGGTGGTCTTTCCATCTTTTACCGACTCCTCTCTGGCCTTGCCCCCCCCCCCCCAGCTCTCTCTGGGCTCTGTCCCCCAAATATTCCTACAGGCCGCATAAGATCTGCCTGCAACCCTCTTATGGTTAAACTGCCAAAATCAAGACTTTCTGCTCACCTTCACTCCTTCATTCCTCTTTTCACCCGCCTCTGGAACAAACTCCCTCACTCTCTTCATTCCCACTCCACCCTCCAGGTCTTTAAAACAGCTGTTCACCACCATCTCTTATCTTCCCCCATCCAAAACCTTGATCTTTTCTACCCCCGATCTTTTCTACCTTCCCATGCCTCCTCCCCCCAAGCCCTCTCCCTCCCACACTTCTCCCTGCTCTCAAATGTTGTGTTTGTGTGCTTCCCCTTCTCTCCCCATCTTGTCTTCCGCTCCCTCTTTTTATATATTTTGTTTGTCTGGTTGATTTGTTTGTGAAATAAATGTTAGCTCTTTCACGAGCCTCGATTCAGCATACAAAAAAAAAAGAAAAAAAAGCATATGTAATTCTGGACGACCAGAGCAATCGAACATTAGCCAGACCAGAGTTCTTCGAGATGTTCAGTGTGGAGAGCAAAACATTCTCATACCATCTCAGAACTTGCTCTGGCATCATGGAAACATCCAGGAGGAGAGCAGAAGGATTTCAGATCGAGTCACCCGACGGCAAAGTTCTCATCTCTCTCCCACCACTCATTGAGGGTCCTCAGATCCCGAACAATCGGTCCGAGATTCCAATGCCAAGCGCAGTTCTACACCAGTCTCATCTCCTTCACATTGCCAAACATATCCCAGAATTGGACTCAGAAGCAGAAATACTCCTGCTACTTGGAAGAGACGTCCTTAGGACACACAAGGTCAGGCAGCAGGTCAACGGACCACATAACGCCCCCTTTGCCCAACGTCTGGATCTGGGCTGGGTAGTAATAGGAAAGGTGTGCCTGGGTAATGTACATAAGCCGACAGTCAACACGTTCAAGACCAATGTGCTGGACACTGGTCGCCACTCAATTTTTCAACCCTGTACAAGTTTCATGCATGTCAAGGAGATGCAACAAAGCTTTAACAGGCCTGGCAAAGCACATGAGAGGATGCTGGGACAGACAGTGTTCAACCGTACTGAGCATGACAACAAACCTGCTCCATCAGTGGAAGACACCATCGTCTTAGAGATAATGGACAAAACGGTACAGAGGTACCTCAGTGAGCAGGGATGCAGCTGGGAATTCAACCCGCCACATGCTTCTCATATGGGAGGCTCTAGGCAGCGCATGATCGGCGTGGCCAGAAGAATCCTTGATTCAATGTTTCTACAGCAAAACACTCGCCTGACTCACGAAGTGCTTTGCACATTAATGGCAGAGGTCACAGCCATCATGAATGAACGACCACTCCTACCTGTGTCTGTGGATCCGGAAAACCCCTTCATACTCTCACCGTCGATGCTCCTTACACAGAAATCAGGAGTTCCACCTCCTCATGGAGACTTCTTGGAAAAGGACCTGTACACAAAGCAATGGAGACAAGTTGAGGCTCTTGCAAACCAGTTCTGGACCCGTTGGAGCCGTGAATACTTACCTTCCTTACAACAGAGACAGAAGTGGACAGTGCCTCGCAGGAACCTTCAAGTTAGAGATCTAGTTCTGCTTAGGGACAAGCAGACCGCCCGCAACTGCTGGCCCATGGCCAGGATCATGGCCACATTCCCTGGAAAGGATGGACATGTAAGAAAGGTTGAGGTGAAGACAACTGACCAAGGCAATGTCAAAACCTTTCTGAGACCAATTGCAGAAATTGTTCTACTTCTGCCTAAAGACTGATCTAGAGACTTATATGTTCTGGACCCGCATAAGTTCTTAGTGACCTCACATAGGTCAGGCGGGGAGTGTGTTGCCTTTAAGGCATTTAGTTAACTTTCTAAATGTCATATGTAAATAATTAAAATAATTTCTAGTGGAAAATGAGAAGTGAATAGCTTACTTAAATGCTTAACAAAGTCTTTTGTAGAATTTGTATTCGTTTTACTCATGTGATGCAACGATGTCACTTCCTGTTTGGCTCTTCCTGTTTGGCTCTTCCTGATTCTTCTGAGGTAAGATATAGACATGTGCTGCATGCTCCCAGTGCAATCCATTTGCATCCATTGTCAATCATCATAAAGCAATGCTGTAAGTTGGTTTATTTGACATTGGACATGTTTTACGATTTATAAGATGTTTTAGGAACAGTTTATTTACAATTGTGTATGGGCTCACAGCACTGCCATTGCCGTTGGAGGCTGGTTCCTATAGTGCAATATTCTTATTTACATCTTTGTACAATGGAAGAACGACACTGAATGTATTTTTTGTATTGTTTTATTTACAGTTTTTACCACAACATCTTGATGGAGAAGAGTGAAAGTAAATGGTGAAACTTACTACGACTCTGTCTTCATTAGATACGGTTTAGCTTGGTGTTTAGTCAGTTCCAACACTGCATGAGAACATTATAAGAACAGTAGGGCAAGCATAGACCTCACCGAAATATTTTGTCTTTATAATAAGATCAGGTGTCGATGTGTCATTTTTGCATCCCATTCCAAACCACTGGTCAAATAAAGTTAACAAGAATGACCGCACTGTGGTCACAATCTGTGATAAAATCCGGTAATAAGCTGATTGGGAAATGCGCACCCAAGGCACTCTAAAATATTAACTTGCCACCTCTCATCCATGACAGCCTCCACCACGGTTATATCAGAACGAATCATGACAGCCTCACCCAATCAACATCAAACCTTTTGTCCGCCCCATTCTTCCCTTTCTCCAAGCTATTCTGAAATCTCTGACACACCTTCAACAGCTCTCCCTACCACTTCCTCCTCTTCCACATCTTACCCTACCCCTCCCCCTCCCCCCTCCCCCCTGTTCTGTATCCGATGCTCCCCCTTCCTCTTCATTAACGGTATGGACCTCAAACATCCGGGGCCTTCGCTCAAACTTGACTGATCTCTCCATACAGGTTGCTTCTGACAAACCAGACGTGGTCTGCTTAACATAAACCCTCCTCCTTTGGTATCCATGGAAATCTCCATGCATGGCTGGCGGACCTCCTCTCTAGTCGTAGTCAACGTGTGGCCCTGAATGGGTTTCTCTCATCTCCTCTTCCTGTTCAGGCTGGAGTTCCCCAAGGCAGTGTTCTGGGCCCTGTGCTTTTTCTGGTCTTCACCAATGACCTCTCTGACTCACTTGAAAATCCTCTCTGTCATTTTGCTGATGACTCTACTCTCTGTCGCTCCATTCCTCATCCCTCAGATCGGCAGTCTGCAGCCTCCTCCCTCTCTGCAGACCTGGACAAAATCACAGACTGGGCAAACAAGTGGAACATGTCTTTCAATCCTGACAAATCTCACACTCTTACGATGTCTCTCCGAAAAGACCGACTGGACAACCCTCCCCATCCACTTTCTGAATAATCCTCTCCAAGAAGTTCTGTCACTCAAGCTTTTGGGTCTCACTATCTGCCATGATCTTTCCTGGGAAAACCACATTTCAAATCTGGCCTCCAAAGCCAGTCGCCGACTGGGCATCCTCCGTCGTGCGAAGTCCTTCCTTGGCACACCTGAGCTCCTCACCACATACAAGGCTTTCATCCGCAGCTCAATGGAATACTGCTCTCCCCTCTGGGCTCGTGCTCTTGCCTCACACCTAGCTCATCTTCATGCTGTTGAAACCAAAGCGTTCAGAATCATTGGAATCTCCCGCGATGAAGCTAACTCCAAGGGCCTTTCACTCACTCACCGCAGGCAGGTTGGTGGTCTTTCCGTCTTCTACCGACTCCTCTCCGGCGTTGCCCCCCAGCTCTCTCTGGGCTCTGTCCCCCAAATATTCCTACAGGTCGCGCAAGATCTGCCTGCAAACCTCTTATGGTTAAACTGCCAAAAATCAAGACTCTCTGCTCACCTTCACTCCTTCATTCCTCTTTTCTCCCGCCTCTGGAACAAACTCCCTCACTCTCTTCAATCCCACTCCTCCCTCCAGTTCTTTAAAACAGCTGTTCACCACCATCTCTTATCTTCCCCCATCCAAAACCTTGATCTTTTCTACCCCTGCTAATTTCACCCCAAATCCACTTTTTTGAAATACCAACTTCTGTCCTGGAAGTCCTTGGTGTCCTTGTGTTTTATACTTCTCCCACCCACCCCTTCCCCCTTCCCACGCCTCCTCCCCCCAAGCCCTCTCTCTCCTACACATCACCCGATGTCCCTGCTCTCAAATGTTGTGTTTGTGTGCTTCCCCTTCTCTCCCCATCTTGTCTACCGCTCCCTCTTTTTATATATTTTGTTTGTCTGTTTGATTTGTTTGTGAAATAAATGTTAGCTCTTTCACGAGCCTCGATTCAGTATACAAAAAACAAAACAAAAAAAAAACGAGCTGATTCGTCACACGGTCACAGATTGTTTAACCCAAATATGAGGCCGTTCAAAAATTACGTAACGCTATTTTTTAGGGAGGCAGATACCATGTGTGCTGACGGGCTTTATTAAACCTACTAACAATTTTTATTCAAGATATGATTCGAATTTTCGGGATCCTCATCGTGAGTAACACTCCACCCAAACAAAGCCAATGGAAATTTACCGCAACAAACCCGGGCAATGTATTATCAGCAGAAACAGGCTTGATGTCTCAGGTCTATCAGAAAAGCAAGATGGCAGCCATATTAATTGGCTGGGTGACATGGTGGGTGGAGTCAAGCGACAGACGTGGGTGTGGTTCGGCAGCTGTCCGACCAATGGGTGCACATTTAAAAAATTGACCCCTAATAAGAACAACAACAGCAATGTGGAGCTCTTGTAGACCTGTGACACATCGCAGTTAAAAATGGTACTGTGGCGGACACAAAAGCCCACGGGCGTGGTGACATCATCCCGCGCACCAAGTGGGCGGTGGCCACGCCCGAGGGGTAGGCGTGGCCTCATGATATAGACCGGGCGCCCAGCCCGGAGCGGGCCAGTGTTACAGTGAGCTCTTACAATAAAGACGTTTATATTGTAACGAATGTGGAAACGTTACAATGTGAACGTTACAAAAGTATGGTAACATCCTCGTAATGTGGGTAATGGTCTCAGCCGTCCTGGTTAATTCCATGAAACTTACACGCAGGTCACGATATATCTTTTAAATAGTGTATTTCCTTATTCCATGTAGGCTAAATATGTGTTTCCCACTAGATTGACTTTGCATTGTATCAAACAAAATAAGCGTAGGCCCTTCCAATTTCCCCAAAACCTCCCTTCCAATTGCCTTCCGCATTTTGGGCGGTTTTCTTCAACCACCATTGGCCACGAGGTAGGGTTGGGGAAGAAAGGCGTGTCTCCACCTCGTCATAAGAGGGAAAGAGTGAACCAGCCCTAACAGCCAATCAACACCGCGGTGAGCGACCCGGTAGGCGTGCCCTCGGAGCCGGCGGCTTGATTTCGCCCGAGGTGATAAAAGCGACTGTAAGGGACTGCTTTACGAGAGGCCTTGAGAGATGACCCTGGGAGATGAGCAAAGAGGCTGCACCAAGAGGAGCGGTGAGATGCGAAACGCTCCAAGCCAAAGAGGAGAGGTACTCAGCAAGGAAACCAGCTTTGGAGAGACGCGCTGAAAGGAGGGAGACGGCTCCACCACAAGAAGAGGAGCAGGTGTGCCGAACCAGCGCGTGACGTCTACCGCAGCGGATACACGACGGAGGGTTTCCCGCCAAAACCGCGAGGAATTGCGAGCTGCTGCCTCCCGACTTTGCCTCCCTCTCAAGCAATCCACCTCAAGCCCTACCTGCCTGCATTATCCCCTGTGTAAGTGTGAACGTCCTGTCCTGCTCGTTGTCTTGGGGCTAAGTAAAAATGAATAGTGTAAGTTAACGATTCACTGTGTTACTGCTTCTTCCATCCATTGCTTGTGTGTGTATAATAAATCTGTTCTTCCTCCGTATTCTTCTTCTTCTTCTTTTTCATTCTCTTTCGGTCACTTTAGAGGTTTCCCGATTGAATATCTGTGGGGCGATCTGGTCAACGTCGGGTGGAATCGGGTTCTAATCGGGGAGTAACTGTTCGGACGCGGTTAAATACACCACCGCTCGGTCAATATAACATCTAAAGCCGTGTCTGTAACATTTGGTGTCGAGGAGTTGGATTCGGACCTGGGACTAAATTTGTTAGGCCCAAATTTTGGAACACCAATTGTACTATTAGAGTAACAATTGGTGTCGAGGAGGGAGATCGGACCCGAAATCGGACCCGAAGCGCGCTTAACGCGCTCAAAATTACAAGCTGCCGAAATTTATTTTGTTTTATAAAACCCGAATTTTGAGATCGCGCCATGGACAATCAAGGCGATCGGATGTCGGTGGGGGAAATAGACGGGTTAGGGGTAACCCAGGACTTAGGGAAAGAAAGGGAGGAGGGGAGCAATGAGGAGGCGGTTGAGGGAGTATCAGACGCACAAAATGGCGCCTCGCACATAGCTACGGCGGCCGCACCCGCTGCACAAGTGGGAGGGATGGCCCAAATGCAGGCCCTCATGGAGCAATTTATGGCGCAAATGCAGGCGTCCCTCAAACTGCAGAGTGAGCAATTGGGGGTAATGAGGGACGAAGCGAGGGGTACTGGTGAGGGGTTAGACAAGAAATTTGGGAAGTTAGACAATAATTTTGAGGGGTTAGACAAGAAATTTGGGAAGTTAGACAATAATTTTGAGGGGTTAGACAACGGGATAAAAGAGGTGAAAAATGGGTTAATGGGGTTAGAAAATAGGATGGAGGACAAATTGCGGGAAATAGGGGAACAATCTGCCAGGGAAATCAAACAAATGGGAGAGCAGATAGAGGAGGTGAAAATCGGGGTAGAAACCAAACTGGATGCTCAGAGGGATGAATTGGGACAGATGAGGGTGGCATCTACAAAAGAGATGGAGGAAATACGACGAGGGGTAAGTGAGGAGGTTTCGGGGCTGCGCAAGGAGGTAAAGCGAGGTGAGAAGCGTATGGAGAAAGAGGTGAGAAATAATACGGCTAAGTTACAAGGGGGAATAGAAGATCTGACGAAGGGAGTAGAACAGCTGACAGTCGGACAAAGGGAACTAGCGGACCAAGTGGAAAAGAACACTGCAATCATCGGGGGTTTGAAAGCGACACAAAAGGACATTAAAAACGAATTAATAGCAACACAAAAGGAATGTCAGATGGTACATGAGGGGTTGACGAAGAAGTTGGAGGAGGTGACAGAAGTGATGGAGACGAAGGACCGAGAGGTGAGGACGCACATCGAAACGGTTAAGGTGGCGTTAGAGGAAGAGATAGAGGGGGCGCACCGGGAGATGAAGGAGGTAAAGGAAAAATTAGAGGAGGTGGAAGAGGGGGTGAGTGAAATTAAGAAGAGACGGAGGGAAACTAAAAGGGAGATAAAGGAGGAAGTCATGGAATATGTACAAGGTCGGTGCTCAACTCATAATGTGATGCTCACGAACCAAATAAAGAGTTTGCAGGTGGCAAAGGAGGTGCAGAGACGAAGTACGGAGGTGAGTGGCAATGTATATGATGTGAGGAAAGCTTCAGTCGGCTTGGGGATTGGTTTGGATCCGGGTGTTCGTGAAAGGCCGTTGGTGAAGTGTGTGACAGGTCAGGTGTGCGAAAAAAGAGGTGTGCGAGAATGTCCGACCATGGGGTGTGTGAGGAAAAAGTGCACGCCGAGGAGTGAGTGTGCCGTCAAGAGTGAGTTGGTCGAAGCGCGTGTGCGAGGGGGTACATGGAAGCGCGGTGTGGTGAGTGTTACGGAGGAAGTAACGAGAGAGTGTACACCTGTGGTGAGTGTTACAGAGGATGTAACGAGAGAGTGTACACCTGTGGTGATTGTTACAGAGGATGTAACGAGGAAGTGTACGCCTGTGGTGAGTGTTACAGAGGATGTAACGGGAGGGTGTGCGCGAGAAAGGTGTGTAACCGACGGGTGCATGAGGAAAGAGTGTGCCGTCGAGAGTAAGGGTGAGTGCGCTGTCAAGAGTGGAGGTGAGAGTAGTGAGAGTGAAACGGAGCGTGAGTTGGTTGTGACAGGTGAGCGAGGATGTACACCTGGAATGGAAGGATGCACACCTGGAATGGTAGAGCGTGTGTGGGGATGCACACTTGAGTTGGTCGTGAGGCACGCGGTTGGGTGTGCGGGTGAGAGCACACCTGTGATTGTCACAAAGGAGGTGACCGAGAAAGGGGCGCGAAGAGGTGTGTTGGTGAGGTGTGCGAGCGACGAATGTGTGCCAAGGTGTTCGGTGGTCAGGTGTGTGACCAAGTCGGTGAGAGTGGCAGTACGTTGGTGGAAATGTGTGGTGGAAATGAGTGTACCGAGGTGTGTTAGAGAAGGTATGACCAAGAGCAGGGAGACGGCTGCATGTATGAGCAAGAAAGGGGTAGCGTATGCATGTAAGCGTCCAGGTGAAGCGTCGACGGTAACCGGTTTAGCGGTTAGGGCGACTTATAGCCGAATCGGGCCCTCGGTGCGCGTCGGGCAGCTTCGCGTGCCGCGAGGACCAGCGGGGATCCGAACCACGGCGGTTTCGAAAGAACCGCCGTACGTGATCCACGCTGTGCCTCGCTTGGAACGGCCGCGTCCGGGCTCCACTAGGCGGAGCGGGCAGCTGGATAGGAAGGGTCGTCATGTCGACCACGTTTTGTTGAGACGTGCCGGCAGGTCGAGATCGGGACATTGGATGGCTCCACGCCGAGGTGGTGCGTGGGATCTCGGCCCGGGTAAGCCCCCGCCCCTGCCCCGAATGCGGGACGCATCCAGCCGCCGGCACAAAAGAATCCGCGTTCATTGCTCGGCTGTACGAAGCCGGGCTGTAGACGTGAATTGGCGCACCGAGAGGATGTAATAAGTAGACGGGTGATGGTGATAGTGATAGTGATTTAAAACGAAATTTAGAAAAGTGAGTAGAATTGGCAGTAAATGGAAAATTTTTGAATTGGTTGGAATCTGGACGAACAAAATTGATAGTGAGAGACCCCCGATGTGGTGGGATGGCAAATCCACCATCCCTCACAGACGTGGGGGCAAATGCGCAATAGTTTATGGGGTGGCTATGACAACCGAGCCAGGGAGGGCTTGGATAATTGTAGGGATCTAGCGAAGATGACATTAGGTAACGTTAAGTTTAGTTAGTGACTGATACCTGTAGTGGGGACGCAGGTAGATTAGTGTGGATTATAATGACGTGGGAGCGCAATAGTTTAAAGGGACGACTGGGAAGCGCAAGTTTCAGAGGGGAGTAGTTAGCTGAGATGATGCCGTGTGTGTGAGGATTGAACAGGTGAGAATGGAACAGGTGTGATTGCACAGGTGTGCAACTGAACAGGTGTGTGGAGCAGTGTATGAGGGAGTAGTGGTGATTGCGTGTTGTGTTGACCAAATGGTCCAGGAAGAAAGGAGGGTGCAGGTGGCACCAGGTGTGAGGGCACAGGTGTGCAACAATAGGTGTATGTGGCTGTGTGGAATAAATGGTAGTGTGGAATATCTGGAGTATTGGAATGGATGGTCGTGGAGTGAGAATGGTGGAAATTGTGGAGTGGAGTGGATGGTGCGAAGGTGTGAATGGGGGAAGAGTGGACCCCCATCACGGATACCCGGGGCGGGTAGTGTAAGTGTTAGGTAGAGGGTACAGGTAAATTGTGGTTGGATATTGGCATCTGTGGTGCGGGTGGCAGAATGGTATGTGGATGGGTGCATTAGTGTTGTGGAAATGGCTGGGCGTGTAGCCTGTTAGTGTGTGTAGTTGGTTTGGGCACTCCACCACTGTGAGGATGTCGGCCAGGTGAGGCCGCAGGTGGGCTCTGGGAGCCGGTAGTAGTTGTTGTGGATGGGGCCCGAGGATCCGGAGGACGGACCCGGGTAGCCCAGTGCCAGAGGGCACCATGGGGTGACAGAGCCAGGAGAGGGGCTGTCCCCAGTTAGTTAGGTTAGGGTGAGGAGCTAGGTAAGCTCGGGTGGCAACTACAGTGGTGGAGGTGTGCAGGTGGGTAGACCTGTTGGGAGAGCTAGACGTCGCAGCCCAGAAATTGTGCGAGAGCACCGGGAGATGAATCGGGGGAGTGAGACCCCAAATTGAGAAGCACCACAGTTTGGTCAATGGGAATTGGTTTTTAGAACCCATAGTGTAAGTTGGCCAATGGATTGGCAGGGAAAGACCCCGGGGTAGTGTAAAGTGTGTTAAAGTCATTTAGAAAATAGTTAGGATGAAGGATCTCCTCGCACCATCTGCATCCACTCACCTGAGGTGACAGGTACTCCACACCATGCCATGTTTTGATTATTTTTTATGATGCAAATGTTTGGATTGTGAGACGCATCATGACGTGGGTGTGACATTGTGCGTAATTCCATCTCTCCCTCCTTATGAGGATTGATGATGAATTGGTGATGGCAAATTTTGAAGTAGAGGGATTGTGGTGACGAATTTGGTATAGGGGAAATATGGGGAAGACGTGACAGTAGTGACGAATTGGTAATGTGTAGATTTTGTACATATGGGGTAAGGGCAAGGGCAAGGGTAGGGTAGGTGACAGGGGGGTGACGTACGGTAGGGACGAGCTTTCTCACTTCGCCCTCCGTACGCATTTCGCCTTGCATTGCCTTATTGACGTGTACCCTTGTGACCTTACCCCTCGCTCAATTGTCTTTCTTTTGTCTCCCACATGACCTGTGCGCCATTGGGTGCCGAGGGGAGCGTGCGTGAGGTGGCCATTGTGCGCCCGAGATTCCCAGAACCAGCATGCATTGCGTTGATGTACCACTTTATGGACCGCTGTTCTGCGGCCAAGTACCACTTGATGGACCCCAGGTTCTGGGGCAGGGCACCTCTGTTGGAGACCGGCCATAGTGGCCAGGGAATCTTGCTTGCGGACCTCGGTAAGGTGGCACCTATGCCAAACAGGTGGACCACCCTTAGTTGGCCCCTGAGGCCCTAAATAAAAATGGACACAAGTTGTGCTTTTTATTATTTCCAACTAGGCCGCATGAAGCCAGAAGACGTCGGGAAGAACATCGGCCCAGCAGAGAAAGAGAAGACCACCACCAGTTGTTTTGTTGTGTTTATTATGAACCATGGTGACTGCGCACCGAGTGGTGCTTTGTGGTGCTTTTGGGTGCTTTGGTGGTATTGGTACTGGTGCATCGATGCAATGCGTGCTGTCTCCTCCCTCCCAACAGGAATTTCTTTTTTTCTCTTGTTCCCTAAAAAAAAAAAAAAAAAAAAAAAACACAGGTCCTGGGTTGCGTTGTAAATAAGAAATCACGTCATTGTAAATAATGCTCCCCACCGTAAATGTATAATTTGAGAATAATTCCGTAATTCGGTTAGCTGTGGGCTTGAGTCTGTTAGACAGGGTGCAATGCAATAGGGGGACATACTTATTTGTGTTTTAAAATTGTCACACTCAGGGTCAGGTTAATTGTAGAGGGAATTACACCTACGTGTCACACTAAGTTAAAGTTTAGTAGGCCCGACCACGGACCTGAAGAAAGGAGGGTGCAGTGTAACGAATGTGGAAACGTTACAATGTGAACGTTACAAAAGTATGGTAACATCCTCGTAATGTGGGTAATGGTCGCAGCCGTCCTGGTTAATTCCATGAAACTTACACGCAGGTCACGATATATCTTTTAAATAGTGTATTTCCTTATTCCATGTAGGCTAAATATGTGTTTCCCACTAGATTGACTTTGCATTGTATCAAACAAAATAAGCGTAGGCCCTTCCAATTTCCCCAAAACCTCCCTTCCAATTGCCTTCCGCATTTTGGGCGGTTTTCTTCAACCACCATTGGCCACGAGGTAGGGTTGGGGAAGAAAGGCGTGTCTCCACCTCGTCATAAGAGGGAAGGAGTGAACCAGCCCTAACAGCCAATCAACACTGCGGTGAGCGACCCGGTAGGCGTGCCCTCGGAGCCGGCGGCTTGATTTCGCCCGAGGTGATAAAAGCGACTGTAAGGGACTGCTTTACGAGAGGCCTTGAGAGATGACCCTGGGAGATGAGCAAAGAGGCTGCACCAAGAGGAGCGGTGAGATGCGAAACGCTCCAAGCCAAAGAGGAGAGGTACTCGGCAAGGAAACCAGCTTTGGAGAGACGCGCTGAAAGGAGGGAGACGGCTCCACCACAAGAAGAGGAGCAGGTGTGCCGAACCAGCGCGTGACGTCTACCGCAGCGGATACACGACGGAGGGTTTCCCGCCAAAACCGCGAGGAATTGCGAGCTGCTGCCTCCCGACTTTGCCTCCCTCTCAAGCAATCCACCTCAAGCCCTACCTGCCTGCATTATCCCCTGTGTAAGTGTGAACGTCCTGTCCTGCTCGTTGTCTTGGGGCTAAGTAAAAATGAATAGTGTAAGTTAACGATTCGCTGTGTTACTGCTTCTTCCATCCATTGCTTGTGTGTGTATAATAAATCTGTTCTTCCTCCGTATTCTTCTTCTTCTTCTTTTTCATTCTCTTTCGGTCACTTTAGAGGTTTCCCGATTGAATATCTGTGGGGCGATCTGGTCAACGTCGGGTGGAATCGGGTTCTAATCGGGGAGTAACTGTTCGGACGCGGTTAAATACACCACCGCTCGGTCAATATAACATCTAAAGCCGCGTCTGTAACAATATGTTACCGCTTGTCCGCTTCCTCCTTGCTCGCAAGCAGCGCGCGTAACGCCGCGCTTTACTGGTGACCCCCTCGACGTTGGATCTGCCGGAGCGATCCTTCCACACGCGACGCCATTGCCATGGCCAACTTCGTCAAACTTCCGGAATTTTGGGAGGCTCAGGCCGAAGTCTGGTTCGTCCAGGCCGAAGCCCAATTTCAGCTTCGGCGCCTCACCGGCGATGACACGCGCTATTGCCACGTCGTCGCCTCCCTCGGCCCCGGCACGGCCGCTCGAGTTGTGTCCGTCCTTCGCCACCCACCGGACGGCCACAAGTACGAGGCACTCAAGCGGCTACTCCTAGCCACGTTCGGCCTCACGGACGACGCACGGGCCGACCGCCTCCTGGATCTCCCCGAGCTCGGTGACACGCGCCCGTCGGTCCGAATGGACCATATGCTGTCACTGTTGGGCGACGAAGCCCCCGGTTCCCTATTCCGGGCGCTTTTCCGGCGCCAACTTCCAGCGCAGGTTCGCCTCGCGTTGGCCGGGACCGGGCTAACGGAACCCCGAGCATTGGCAGCCGAGGCGGACAGGTACTTCGCCGCTTCGGACACGCGGGCGAGAGTCGGCGTGGCCGTCACGGCCCTCGAGGCTGATGCTGCTGATGCTGCTGATGCTGCTGTTCCACAGCATCAGCTTCTACAGCATACGCAGCATGTTCCACAGCATCAGCTTCTACAGCATACGCAGCATGCGGAACGCCGCCACGCCCCGCCCACCGCCGTGGCGAAAACCGCCACCGCGGGGAAACCCGCCAACTCCACCGGCCTGGCGGAGCCAGCCGCGCTCCTCCAGCTCCACCACCTGGTGCTGGTTCCACGCCAAGTTCGGCCACGAAGCTCGGCAGTGTCATCCGCCATGCTCCTTCAACAGGTCGGGAAACGCCCGGGCCGGCGCTCAATAGTGGCGATGAGCGCCGGCCGTTCGAGCAGCCTGCTGTTCATAACGGACACCTTCTCCGGGCGCCGTTACCTGTGCGACACGGGAGCGCAGGTGAGTGTCATTCCCGCCGGCACGTCAGACAAGCATGCCGCGGGTGGGGCCCCGCGCTGCTTGCCGCGAACGGGACGCCCATCCGTACGTACGGAAAACGCTGCCTCTCTCTGAGGTTTGGAGAGCAGGTTTTCCGATGGACGTTCGTCACCGCCGACGTGCCCATGGCACTGCTTGGCGCGGACTTCCTGTGCGCTAATGGGCTCCTGGTCGACGTCAAGCGCAGATGTCTTGTCCAGGCCGAGACGTTCAGCTCGCTCGCTTGTGCGTTGCCCAGCTCAACGAGCGGCTTGCCAAGCGGCTTGCCGAACGGTTCGGTTCCGGCCACGTTGGTCTGTACGCTTCCGGCAGCGGACGCATTCACCCGCCTCCTCGCCGGCTTCCCGGCCCTCACGCGGCCCACCTTCTCGGCGGGGGCCGTCAAGCATGGGGTGGCCCATCACATCCCCACCGTCGGGCCACCGGTCTACGCCCGGGCACGCCGCCTCGAGCCGACGAAGCTGGCCGTGGCAAAAGCGGCGTTCGCTACCCTGGAGCGACTCGGCATCGTTCGGCGCTCAGAGAGCGCTTGGGCGTCGCCGCTGCACATCGTGCCGAAGCCCGGCGGGGGATGGCGACCGTGCGGGGACTATCGCCGTCTCAATGACGCCACGACTCCCGACCGCTACCCCGTCCCCCACATTCAGGACTTTTCCGCCCATTTGGCGGGCAGGTCCTTCTTCTCGAAGGTGGACCTCATATGCGGCTACCATCAGGTCCCCGTCAGGCCGGAGGACGTCCCGAAGACGGCGGTCATCACACCATTCGGACTCTTCGAGTTCCTGCGCATGCCCTTCGGTCTGAAGAATGCGGCTCAGGCGTTCCAGCGACTGATGGACAGCGTCCTGCGCGACTTGGATTTTGTCTACGTCTACCTGGACGATATCCTCGTCGCCAGCGCGTCCCGCGAAGAGCACCTACGCCACCTCCGCACGCTCTTCGAATGCCTGGGCCAGCATGGCCTGATTGTGAACCCCGCAAAGTGCCGGTTCGGCGCCGCCACAATCGATTTTCTGGGGCACCGTGTCACCAGGCACGGAGCCGTCCCCCTGCCGGCCAAGGTGGAGGCGGTGAAGGGGTTTCCGCGCCCCCGCACGATCAGAGGGCTGCAGGAGTTCCTAGGCATGGTGAACTTTTACCATCGGTTCCTGCCCCGCATCGCCCAGCTCCTGCGCCCCCTGCACGAAGCTCTCCGAGGTAAGCCGGGCAAAGGCGACGTTACCTGGACCGAGCAGATGGACACGGCGTTCACGGGCGCGAAGCTCACCTTGGCTAACGCCACCATGCTCGCGCACCCGGCGCCCGATGCACCGATCGCCCTCACCACCGATGCCTCGGACTACGCGGTGGGCGCGGTGCACGAGCAATGGGTGCGTGGAGCTTGGCAACCGCTGGCGTTCTTTAGCCAGCAGCTTCGCCCGCCCGAACGCCGTTACAGTACCTTCGACCGCGAGTTGCTCGGACTTCACTTGGCGGTCAGGCACTTCCGCCATCTGCTCGAGGGCCGTGCGTTCACTGCCTTCGTCGACCACAAGCCGCTGATCTTCGCGATGGGCAAGGTCACCGAGCCGTGGTCGGCCCGGCAGCAGCGTCACCTCTCGGCCGTGTCCGAGTACACGACGGACATCCAGCACGTCGCGGGGAAGGACAACCCGGTGGCGGATTGCCTGTCCCGGGCCGTCGCCCACGCAGTCCACCTCGGCATCGACTATGCCCGGATGGCAGCGGACCAGGCCTTGCTGACCGCCGTCACGGGCCTCCGCGTCACTGAGGTGCCGTTCGACGGCGCGGGCGCGGCCCTCTTGTGCGACGTCTCCCTCGGGCCCGCGGGCTGGCAGCGCCAGGTGTTTGACGCCATCCACGGCCTGTCCCACCCGGGCGCGAGGGCCTCCCAAAGGCTGATCGCCGACAAGTTCGTCTGGCATGGCCTCCGGAAGGCCGTCCACGGCTGGGCCAGGACGTGCCTCGCGTGCCAGCGCGCCAAGGTGCACCGGCACACCCAGGCCCCGTTGGCCCCGTTCACGGTGCCGGAACGCCGGTTTGACCACGTCCACGTGGACCTGGTGGGACCTCTGCCCCCCTCGCGGGGTTTCACCTACGTCCTCACCATGGTGGACCGCACCACCCGGTGGCCGGAGGCCGTGCCCTTGGCGTCGACAACGGCGGCCGATGTCGCGCAGGCTTTCATCGCCACCTGGGTCGCCCGGTTCGGCGCCCCCTCAGACATCTCATCCGACCGCGGCCCCCAGTTCACCTCGGAGCTCTGGGGGGCGGTTGCGCAGGCGCTCGGGGTCCGGCTGCACCGAACCACGGCCTACCACCCCCAGGCTAACGGCCTGTGTGAGCGATTTCACCGCTCATTGAAGGCCGCGCTCTGGGCCACCCTCCACGACGGCGGCTGGGTCGACAGGCTCCCCTGGGTCCTGCTGGGCCTCTGGACGGCACCCAAGGAGGACCTGCGCGCATCCGCGGCGGAGTTGGTCTTCGGGCAACCGCTGCGGGTGCCTGGGGAATTCCTCCCCGACTCCACGGCACCATGGTCCGCGGCACAGCAGCGCTCCGCTCTGCAAGAGACCGCCCAGAGGTTCGCCCCGGTGCCAACGGCATGCCACGGGCACCCACCGACGCACGTCGCCCCGGAACTTCGCGCGGCGGAGTACGTCTTCGTCCGCCACGATGCCCATCGGACACCACTGCGCCCCCGTACGACGGGCCTTTCCGCGTGCTGGAGACGGGGCGAAGCACTTCACCCTGGACATCGGCGGTACTCCTGACCGCGTTTCGGTAGACCGCCTCAAGCCGGCCCACCTCGATGTGGACCATCCACCGCCAGTGGCCCGACCCCCACGTCGGGGCCGCCCTCCTGCGGGCGGACCCCCGGCACCGCCCAGCCCCGCCGCCACGCCGCCCCCCGGTCCTGCACCCATCCCAGGGGCAGCCAGGGGCATCCCACCTGGCATCCCTGCACCCCGGACGCCGCCGATCGCCAGGGGGCGCTTTGGCCGGGTCATTCGTCTGCCCCGCAAACTGGCCCTCCAGGTGCGCGGGAATTCTGGGGGGGCGCGTGTGGCGGACACAAAAGCCCACTGGCGTGGTGACATCATCCCGCGCACCAAGTGGGCGGTGGCCACGCCCGAGGGGTAGGCGTGGCCTCATGATATAGACCGGGCGCCCAGCCCGGAGCGGGCCAGTGTTACAGTGAGCTCTTACAATAAAGACGTTTATATGTTACCGCTTGTCCGCTTCCTCCTTGCTCGCAAGCAGCGCGCGTAACGCCGCGCTTTAGTACCATATCAATCATCAAGCATTGCAGGGTCAAAATAATTGTATTTGGACAAAACATTTTCATTATCCACATCAAAAAATACCCAGACAAATCAAGCATGAACTATGTATGCTTCTCGTAGCTTGACAAGTCATGTGATGCTGCTGATTGGATGTGCAAGGCTAGGTGCACTGTGATTGGCTCCTGGCAAGTGTCATCAATTCACCCTTACAGCCCATTCTTATAATTTCAAAATAAAAAATAAAAAAAATCCAAAAAAAAAAGAAAATACCTATGAACAATACAACAAAAAGTGAGCTTGGTGCCAACGTGCTTCACAACCTCTCGGGAAGCAATTAGTGTCTTTCAACGGTTGTTATTTTCAGAAGTCGGGAACAAACCCCGGGCTGGTGCTGTGAACACCTGTGAAGCCCTATTATAATCCTCCCTGGAGCACTTATGGGTTTGGAATAAGGATATTCAGGGCAGACCTTCTTTGCAATTAATTACTTTGTACACAACTGTCCTTGACAAACTGACAACTGATATGGTAAAAGCTTCTCAAGTGGACAATTGGCAGCAATAAAGATCTCATTTTAAAAGATTGTAACGGAAACAGTTCATTTTGCTCTGAGCGTGCTGAGAAAAATCAGAGAACTTTGCCTCATGTCTCCTGGAAAGTGACAAAGAAAAATGAGCTTCATGAGAAAGCCATTGTTGCCAAACACTCAGTGAACAGAACATGAAAACGTCAAGGTGCTCTCTTGGGACACTCATGGGAATGTATTTTTAGTGTGTTCACCCTGGAGATTGGAAAAGGGACCCTTGAGAGAAAGAATACATGCGGTGTTGCCCAAATCGTAAGTAGAGTTCAGTTGGCACACCGGTTAATATGGAGATCATCCATGATAACATCCATTATAATGAAGGAGCTGGGGCTCCCACGTCGATCAGAAGAATGGACGCGACAAAAAGCTGGAATTCATCTGAGTTGCTTTATTGAAATCAAACACTCAGGCACTCTGAAAACCCGTTTATCGGTCAGCAATATATATCTATTAACCCAGGGGGTTTGCCCAGGCCCGGCGCCAGGGGGCGTGGCCCAGCGTCCTGGCTGCGGCCTGGCAAGTTGAGGGCGAGCCTGCCCGGGCATGCCCGGGCATGCCCGGGCGTCCCGACCGAGGCCTGGCAAGTTGAGCGCGGGCCTGCCCGGGCGTCCTGGACGAGCCCGGCATGGTGATCGCTCCGCGTCCTTGATAGGTGCAAGGCGATTGTGAACACCCAGCGGCAGCCGCTACACACGTCCCCCCAGAATCGACTTGCACCGGCAGGGTCAATTTGAGGGGGGTCCTGATGACCCGGCCGAAGCGACCCCTGGCGGGTCGTGGGAGGGGGTCCGGTGAGGTGGTGGGCGGTCGAGTGGGGGGCACCGTGGACGGGGGGCGGCCTCGCCGCGGCGGAAGGGCCACCCGTGGTGGGTGGTCGACGTCCACGTGCGCCGGCTTGAGGCGGTCCACTGCAATCCGGTCCGACCTGCCGCCGATGTCGATGACGAACGACTTGTCGTCCCGTCGCAGCACCCGGAAGGGCCCGTCGTACGGCGGCTGGAGTGGCCACCGATGTGCGTCGTGACGCACAAAAACATACTCCGCTGTGCGGAGTGCTGGGGGGACGTAGGACTGGGGGTCACCGTGGTGGGATGTTGGCACGGGGGCAAACCGTCGGGCGGCCTCCTGGAGGTCCGAGCGCTGGTGAGCTGCGGACCAGGGACTGGTAGCGTCGGGCACGAATTCGCCCGGGACGCGTAGCACCTGGCCATAGACAAGCTCGGCGGTGGATGCCTGGAGGTCCTCCTTGGGGGCCGTGCGAAGGCCCAAAAGGACCCACGGCAGCCGGTCGGCCCAACCGCCGTCTTGAAGGCCGGCCATGAGCGCGGCCTTCATGGAGCGGTGGAATCGCTCGCACAACCCGTTTGCTTGGGGGTGGTAGGCCGTAGTACGGTGGAGCTTGACCCCCAGGTTGCGGGCGACCGCGCCCCACAGCTCGGAGGTGAACTGTGGTCCGCGGTCTGACGAGATGTCCGCCGGTGCGCCGAAGCGGGCGACCCAGGTGGCGATGAAAGCCTGCGCCACGTCGGCGGTGGTGGTGGAGACGAGGGGAACGGCCTCCGGCCACCTGGTGGTCCTGTCCACCATGGTGAGCAGGTGTGTGAACCCCCGTGACGGGGGGAGGGGGCCCACCAGATCCACGTTGACGTGGTCGAAACGTCGTTCGGGCACGGTGAAAGGTGCCAGCGGGGCCTGGGTGTGTCGGTGGACCTTGGCCCGTTGGCAGGCCGTGCAGGTGCTGGTCCAATCGCGGACGTCCCGACGAAGGCCGTGCCAGACGAAACGCGCCGACACCAGCTTCTGGGAAGCTTTCCGGCCCGGGTGGGAAAGGCCGTGGAGGGAGGCGAAGATGCGGCGTTGCCAGGTGACGGGCACGATGGGGCGAGGCTGGCCTTGGGAGACGTCGCAGAGCAGGACAGTGTCCGCGCAGGGGATGTCGGCCAGGCGGAGGCCCGTGTCCGCCGCCCGGAGGGCTTGCACCGTGGTGTCGGTGGTTTGGTCCGCCGCCATAAGCGCAAAATCCACGCCCAGGTGGACCGCGTTCGCGCTGGCCCGGGAAAGACAGTCGGCCATGGCGTTGTTTTTGCCGGCGACGTGCCGGATGTCCGTGGTAAACTCCGACACGGCGGAGAGGTGGCGCTGTTGGCGGGCCGACCATGGCTCCGTGACCTTGGCCATGGCGTAAACCAACGGCTTGTGGTCGACGAACGCCGTGAAAGGTCGGCCCTCCAGGAGGTGGCGGAAATGGCGGACGGCCAGGTGTAGACCGAGGAGCTCCCGGTCAAACGTGCTGTATTTGAGCTCGTTCGGCCGGAGCTGCCGGCTGAAAAAAGCGAGTGGCTGCCAAACCCCGTTCACCCATTGCTCATGTACGGCGCCCACCGCGTAGTCGGAGGCATCCGTGGTGAGGGCGATGGGAGCGTTGAGCACCGGGTGAGCGAGCAGTGTTGCGTCGGCGAGGGCCCGCTTTGAGCGTTGGAAGGCCGCATCCATTGCTGCGGACCAGGCGATGTCGTGCTTGGCCGGCTTGCCCCGGAGGGCTTCGTAGAGGGGCCGCATGAGTTGAGCAGCGCGGGGCACGAAGCGGTGATAAAAATTCACCATTCCCAGGAATTTCTGCAGGGCCTTTATGGTGCGGGGACGCGGGAACGTGGTGATGGCCTCGACCTTGGTTGGCAGCGGCACGGCCCCGTTCTTGGTGATGTGGTGGCCCAAAAAATCAACGGCCGTCGTGCCGAAGTGGCATTTGGCCGGGTTGACGATGAGGCCGTGCTCGCTGAGGCGCCCGAACAGTGTTCGGAGGTGGAGGAGGTGCTCGGCCCGGGACGTGCTGGCGACGAGGATGTCGTCCAGGTAAACGAAAAGGAACGGCAGGTCACGCAGCACGCCGTCCATCAAGCGCTGGAATGCCTGAGCCGCGTTCTTGAGACCAAACGGCATCCGCAAGAATTCGAATAAGCCGAACGGTGTGATGACTGCCGTTTTAGGGACGTCGGCCGCCCTGACAGGTACCTGGTGATATCCCCGTATGAGATCAATTTTCGAAAAAATGACCCGTCCCGCCAGACGGGCGGAGAAGTCTTGGATATGCGGGATCGGGTACCTGTCGGGGGTGGTAGCGTCATTGAGACGGCGGTAGTCGCCACACGGGCGCCATCCACCCCCCGGCTTTGGCACGATGTGCAGTGGCGAGGCCCACGCGCTATCGGAGCGCCGCACGATGCCGAGGTGCTCCAACGCGTCGAATTCGGCCTTCGCTACGGCGAGCTTGGCTGGGTCGAGGCGGCGGGCCCTGGCGTAGACCGGCGGGCCCGTGGTTGGTATGTGGTGCTCGATCCCATGCCGTACTGCGACGGCCGAAAACGCCGGCTGCGTGAGGGCCGGGAACTCCGTGAGCAGGCGAGCAAACTCGTTCGCCGCCGGGACGGTGCATGCCAGCTCGGTCGGCGCGGAGCTGCTCAATGTGCATACCAGGGAGCTGAAGGTTTCAGCGTTGATTAAACGACGCCGTTGGACGTCCACCAGCAGTCCGTGTGCGCAGAGGAAGTCGGCGCCTAGCAGAGCCATGGGCACGTTGGCGGTTACAAACGTCCAAGCAAAGCGTTGGCCGCCGAAGCAGAGGGTGACGTTGCGCGGGCCGAAGGTGCGGATAGTCGATCCGTTGGCCGCAACCAAGGAGGGGCCGCAAACCGCGGATTGCCTGTCCTGGTCAGAGGCGGGTATGACGCTCAGTTGGGCGCCGGTGTCGCACAGGAAGCGCCGTCCGGACGCTTTATCCGTGATGAACAGTAAGTTGCCCGTATGGCCGGCGCTCATGGCTGGTAATGAACGCCGGCCCGGCCGTTTCCCGGCCTGCCGAAGGTGCACGGGGGTCGGCATGTCCGGGCCTTTTGTCCGAACCTGGCATGATAGTAACACCACGCTTGGTCGGGTGGAGGTGGTCGGCACGGTAGAGCGGCCGCCAATTGCGTCGGCAGTTCGGCCGTCGACCGTGCCGGGTGCTCGGGCGCCATGGTTGTTGCGTCGGACGGCGGTGGGTCCCATGTCGCCGCTGCGATGCGCCGTCCTGCAGCGGAGATCTTGTCGGCTTCTCTGGCAAGGGCCCGGGGATCTGTGATCGTCGTGCTTGCCAGGGCGAGGCGTACCGGGTTAGGCAGCTGACGGAGGAACAGCTCCCGGAACAGGAATGCCGGAGAGTGCTCGCCGAGCAGTGAAAGCATGTAGTCCATTCGCTCGGAAGGGCGCGTGTCGCCGAGCTCAGGCAGTTCGAGCAGGCGCCGTGCGCGTTCCGCCGATGGGAGGGCGAAAGCATCGAGGAGAAGCTTCTTAATCGCGCCGTATTTGTCAGCGGCTGGCGGGCTTTCGAGGAGGCTCAGGGCGCGGGCCGCGGTAGCCGACCCGAGCGCAGCTACCACATGGTGGAAGCGGGTGTCGTCGGCCGTGATGCCTCGCAGGGCGAACAGGGACTCCGCCTGTGCGAACCAAACCGCCGCGTGAGCCTCCCAGAAGGTAGGCAGTTTAAGGGCGACTGCCGTGTCCATGTCGATAGGTCACCAATGAAGGAGCTGGGGCTCCCACGTCGATCAGAAGAATGGACGCGACAAAAAGCTGGAATTCATCTGAGTTGCTTTATTGAAATCAAACACTCAGGCACTCTGAAAACCCGTTTATCGGTCAGCAATATATATCTATTAACCCAGGGGGTTTGCCCAGGCCCGGCGCCAGGGGGCGTGGCCCAGCGTCCTGGCTGCGGCCTGGCAAGTTGAGGGCGAGCCTGCCCGGGCATGCCCGGGCATGCCCGGGCGTCCCGACCGAGGCCTGGCAAGTTGAGCGCGGGCCTGCCCGGGCGTCCTGGACGAGCCCGGCATGGTGATCGCTCCGCGTCCTTGATAGGTGCAAGGCGATTGTGAACACCCAGCGGCAGCCGCTACAATAACATCCATTGCTATTCTGTTAACAATGAAGCATAAAATAACATCCATTCTTATTCTGTGAACAATAAAGCGTAAAATAACATCCTTTCTTATTCTATGAACAATGAAGCATAATAAAACATCCATTCTTATTCTGTAAACAATGAAGTGTAATTCTGTAAGCAATGAAGCGTACTTCCACCAAACACATACATCCGCCAAACACATACGTCCACCAAACACAGACATCCGCCAAACACATACTTCCACAAAACACACACATCCACCAAACACACACATCCGCCAAACACAGACATCCGCCAAGCACATACATCCGCCAAACACATACTTCCACCAAACACACATCCGCCAAACACATACATAAGCCAAACACATACATCCACCAAACACATACATCCGCCAAACACATACATCCGTCAAACACATACTTCCACCAAACACAGACATCCGCCAAACACATACTTCCACCAAACACAAACATCCACCAAACACATACTTCCACCAAACACATACTTCCACCAAACACATACTTCCACCAAACACATACTTCCACCAAACACATACTTCCACCAAACACATCCATCCACCAAACACATACTTCCACCAAACACATACTTCCACCAAACACATACTTCCACCAAACACATACATCCGCCAAACACAGACATCCACCAAACACAGACATCCACCAAACACAGACATCCACCAAACACAGACATCCACCAAACACATACTTCCACCAAACACATACATCCACCAAACACAGACCTCCACCAAACACATACTTCCGCCAAACACCTACTTCCGCCAAACACATACTTCCACCAAACACATACTTCCACCAAACACATACTTCCACCAAACACATACTTCCACCAAACACAGACATCCACCAAACACATACTTCCACCAAACACATACATCCACCAAACACAAACATCCACCAAACACATACTTCCACCAAACACATACTTCCACCAAACACAAACACCCACCAAACACAAACATCCACCAAACACAGACATCCACCAAACACAAACATCCACCAAACACAAACATCCACCAAACATGGTGGCATGCGCAAGCGCAAGATTGGAGGTCTCGTCTCTTCAAAGCTGTCCATGTGCGCTCGCTTTCGAAGTTAAGTACCTTTTCACAATTGTCTTATTGTCGAAACTGTATCTTTCTCTCGGTGTATGTACCTATTGGGGTGTCTTTAATCGTATTCTTGGTGTTGGTTTTTCATACCTGTGTACAGAATCGTCGGTCTTTCGTATCGCGTATTCTGAGGCCTAAGTGTAGTACTAGGCTACCGTGTCCGACCTTGGCTTGAGGCTTTGTTTTTGTCTCAGCGGTTCTCCGATCGCGCTGCAATTACTTTCCGGTCTCTGTTTTTCACGGTCTTTTCACCCCATACTTCCTTGTTTTAAAATCTCCTCAAAAAAAAAAAAAAAAAAATTCCTTCTGCTCTTATTCGTTTATTCGTTCTTATTTGTTCGTTCGTTCTTCGACCACGTTGTTTGTGATCACGTGATCACGTTGTTAAAAAATGTCTAATCTGTCCTCTGAAGACCTGTATTCTGTCATATTCTATAACACCTTTTTCTTCTTCTTCTATAAAAGGATGCTTTCGACTTGCTCACCAAATCTATTCATTTCAAAAAAAAATTCCATCTCTTATAGTGCATCGTTCATTCATTCCCTAAACTCTCCAGCACTCCATCCTCCCTCCAGCGTCCTCAAACGTATTTTTGACTCGAAGGTCTCAAGAAACTCATTTTGCAAAAAATGTTCTTTTCCCATTAATCGTACACTTTTCAAAATCCAATCTCACCCCTCCCCTCCAAATCTTCCCCATCACCCCTCCCCTCCAAATCTTCCCCATCACCCCTTCCCTCCAAAACTTCCCCATCACCCCTCCCCTCCAAAACTTCCCCATCACCCCTCCCCTCTAAATTTACCCCCTTTCCCCTCCCCTCCAAATCTTCCCCAACACCCCTCCCCTTCAAATCTACCCCTTTGCCCCTCCCCTCCAAATCTTCCCCATCACCCATCTCTTTCAAATTTTCCCCCTTGCCCCTCCCCTCCAAATCTTCCCCATCACCCATCCCTTTCAAATCTTCCCCCTTGCCCCTCCCCTCCAAATCTTCCCCATCACCCCTTCCCTCCAAAACTTCCCCATCACCCCTCCCCTCCAAAACTTCCCCATCACCCCTCCCCTCTAAATCTACCCCCTTGCCCCTCCCCTCCAAATCATCCCCATCACCCATCTCTTTCAAATCTTCCCCCTTGCCCCTCCCCTCCAAATCTTCCCAATCACCCATTCCTTTCAAATCTCCCCCCACACCCCTCCCCTCCGAGACTCTCCCTCGCTCCTTCCCTCCTAGACTCCCCTCTCACCCCTCCTCCTCAAAGCGTCCTCCCCGCTTCTTCCCCCTTCCAACTTTCACCTTCATCTCCCTCAACCTTCTGCCTCGCTCTTCCCCCTCGTCAAATAACACCTCACTGCGCCTCTCCCAATCACCATCAAACCTTTTGTCCGCCCCATTCTTCCCTTTCTCCAAGCTATTCTGTAATCTCTGACACACCTTCAACAGCTCTCCCTACCTCTTCCTCCTCTTCCACATCTTACCCTACCGCTCCCCCCCCCCCCCCTGTTCTGTATCCGATGCTCCCCCTTCCTCTTCCTTAACAGTATGGACCTCAAACATCCGGGGCCTTCGCTCAAACTTGTCTGATCTCTCCATACAGGTTGCTTCTGACAAACCAGACGTGATCTGCTTAACAGAAACTTTCCTCCTTCATGATGTCTCTGATTCCTTGGTATCTCTCCCAGGTTACTCCCTCCTCCGGTATGATAGACCTGAGCCTCGTCCTGGAGGTGGGGTTGCTATCTTTATAAAAAAAACTCTCTTCCTCACTCGCCGTGCACTGCCCTCTCACCACCTCACCCCCAGGAATACCTTTGGCTACGGCTTCCCCTTCGCTCCCACCTTTTGTTCATATGTGTGTTGTACCGTCCACTAAACAGTGATGACTCCATCTACATCACGCTGTCTGAGAATATGGACCAACTTCTATCTACCCATCCCAACTCTCTCTTCCTCATATGTGGTGATTTCAACTGTCACCATGCCAGTTGGCTGGGTGTGGGTACCCCTCTCACCAGCCATGGCTCTTCAGCAAAGGACTTCTGTGACTCAATGGGACTGACACAATCTGTCAATTTCCTGACCCGGATTTCAGTCAACGGAGCATCTTCTCTTCTGGACTTGGTTATGACTAACTTCCCTGAAAATGTCTGCTGCTCTTCTTCTGCTCCAATCGGCTCTTCTGATCATGTGCTTGTTAAAGTGGACATCTCTCTGACCATTCTCAGAGAGCCTCTCAGCGTCGACGAGTCTGGCATTTCACTCAGGCCAACTGGCACGGTCTTCAAGCAGCCATCAATCATCTGGACTGGTCTCCCATCTCTACCGCCTCTGACATCAACTCATCCTGGGAATTCTTCCAAAGTAAATTGCTCTCTCTCATGCACAGATTTATCCCATCTCGTCTTCAGTTGTCATACCCTTCCTCCCGTCCATGGTACACGGATTCTTGTGGTGATGCTATTGCCCAGAAACAACTTGCTTTCGTCTCCTGGAAAGCAAATCCAACGGAAGGAAATCTCATTTCCTTTCACAAAGCCCGAAACAAGTGTGTGTCCACCCTCAGGAGAGCCAGGAAACAATATCTCTCCGTGCTCAGGACCGAACTCTCTTATCTGTCTCCCTCTTCCAAATCCTGGTGGCGTCTGGTCAAATCTGTTTCTGGTGTTTGTTCCCCCTCCATCCCCTCCCTCACCTCAAATGGCCACACGGCTGACTCCGCACGTGAAAAAGCTGAATGCCTCAAGTCTGTGTTTGCCTCTAAATCTTGTGTCCCAAACCCATCCCTCTCTGTACCCACCATACCCAGTCGTACCCAGCTGCTCCTGGACTCTGTGTCCTTTCCTCCTGACAAGGTGGAAAAGTTTCTGTCAACCCTCGACTCGGATTCTGCAACTGGACCTGACGGCATCAGCCCACAGGTCCTAAAATCCTGTTCTTCCGCTCTTTCACGCCCTCTCTCTGTTCTCTTCACCCTCTCTTTTGCTCAAGGTCATCTTCCATCTGCTTGGAAATCTGCCAACATCACCGCTTTGCACAAAAAAGGTGCAAAAACAGATCCCAGCAACTACAGACCAATCAGCCTTCTCCCAATTATCAGCAAAGTCATGGAATCCATCATTGCTTCAGATATGAAATCTTTCCTCTTCTCCAATGGCTTGATCTCTGATCATCAATTTGGTTTCAGACCTGGACACTCTACTCTGGACATGCTGCTTCTGCTTTCTCAACAATGGATGGAGGTCCTCAATGCCAAACAGGAAATTAGAGCAGTCTCCCTTGACATATCACGTGCCTTCGATACGGTCTGGCACCCCGCTCTGCTCACCAAACTCTCCTCTTTTGGTATGCATGGAAATCTCCACGCATGGCTGGCGGACTTCCTCTCTAGTCATAGTCAACGTGTGGCCCTGTATGGGTTTCTCTCATCTCCTCTTCCTGTTCAGGCTGGAGTTCCACAAGGCAGTGTTCTGGGCCCTGTGCTTTTTCTGGTCTTCATCAATGATCTCTCTGACTCTCTTGAAAATCCTCTGTATCTCTTTGCTGATGACTCTACTCTCTGTCGCTCCATTCTTCATCCCTCAGATCGGCAGTCTGCAGCCTCCTCACTCTCTGCAGACCTGGACAAAATCACAGACTGGGCAAACAAGTGGAACATGTCTTTCAATCCTGACAAATCTCACACTCTTACGATGTCCCTCCGAAAAGACCGACTGGACAACCCTCCCATCCACTTTCTGAATAATCCTCTCCAAGAAGTTCTGTCACTCAAGCTTTTGGGTCTCACTATCTGCCATGATCTTTCCTGGGAAAACCACATTTCAAATCTGGCCTCCAAAGCCAGTCGCCGACTGGGCATCCTCCGTCGTGCGAAGTCCTTCCTTGGCACACCTGAGCTCCTCACCACATACAAGGCTTTCATCCGCAGCTCAATGGAATACTGCTCTCCCCTCTGGGCTGGTGCTCCTGCCTCACACCTAGCTCGTCTTCACGCTGTTGAAACCAAAGCATTCAGAATCATTGGAATCTCCCGCGATGAAGCTAACTCCAAGGGCCTCTCACTCACTCACCGCAGGCAGGTTGGTGGTCTTTCCGTCTTCTACCGACTCCTCTCTGGCCTTGCCCCCCCCCAGCTCTCTCTGGGCTCTGTCCCGCAAATATTCCTACAGGTCGCACAAGATCTGCCTGCAACCCTCTTATGGTCAAACTGCCAAAATCAAGACTCTCTGCTCACCTTCACTCCGTCATTCCTCTTTTCTCCCGCCTCTGGAACAAACTCCCTCACTCTCTTCAATCCCACTCCACCCTCCAGGTCTTTAAAACAACTTTTCACCACCATCTCTTATCTTCCCCCATCCAAAACCTTGATCTTTTCTACCCCCGCTAATTTCACCGCAATTCCATTTTTTGAAATACCAACTTCTGTCCTGGAAGTCCTTGGTGTCCTTGTGTTTTATACTTCTCCCTCCCCCCCACCCCCTCCCACGCCTCCTCCCCCCAAGCCCTCTCCCTTCCACACATCTCCCTGCTCTCAAATGTTGTGTTTGTGTCCTTCCCCTTCTCTCCCCATCTTGTCTTCCGCTCCCTCTTTTTATATATTTTGTTTGTCTGGTTGATTTGTTTGTGAAGTAAATGTTAGCTCTTTCACGAGCCTCGATTCAGTATACAAAAAAAACACAAAAAAAAACACATACATCCACCAAACACAAACATCCACCAAACACATACTTCCACCAAACACATACATCCACCAAACACATACTTCTACGAAACACATACATCCACCAAACACATACATCCACCAAACACATACTTCCACCAAACACATACATCCACGAAACCCATACATCCACCAAGCACATACATCCGCCAAACCCATACATCCACCAAGCACATACATCCGCCAAACCCAGACATCCACCAAGCACATACCTCCGCCAAACCCATACATCCACCAAGCACATACATCCGCCAAACCCATACATCCACCAAGCACATACATCCGCCAAACCCAGACATCCACCAAGCACATACATCCGCCAAACCCATACATCCACCAAGCACATCCCTCTTCCAAACCCGTACATCCGCCAAACACAGACATCCACCAAACGCATACATCCAGTTAGCCACCTAGCTACTTGTCCTCATGATTGTGACCAATGGTTTTGCCTTTATCGTAATGTCGGTCACATGCCCCCTTTGTAACTACCATTGCAGCTAACACATTATAATACTAGAACTTCAGGTTGCATTGTCTAATCTAATGTGACATCTGATATGTAATTCCTGCCAAAGAGTTCTCTGTCATCACGATGGTGAAGTAAGTTGGTTGTCTTTATTAGTGCACGCTACATAATAACCCCAATGGACTTTATATCACAGGTGACTATAAATGTAATTTGGCATTTTGCACAATTTTGCATCGTATTGCCATGTCTGAAAGCTTATGATGACTTAAAGGAAAGTTTGGCCCTGGTTTTACCCTGCCAAGATGCCTTATTCAGATCACGCATTGCAAAGTCCAGGAGGATGGTGCAGAGGTAGCACACTTGCCTTTGTGCTGTCTTGTCTGTGTTTGATTCTCAACACAACTGTAAACTGTCACACTCGTATTTTGCAGGTAGGACTTTGCATCAATGAATGTCATCCCTCTGGAGATGTTAAGCTGGAGACCCATCTGCTAGCATTTGCTGATGGATGTTAAAGGTCCCACGGTGTCATTCGCAAAGAGTAGGCCCTGAACAAATTCCAAATTCTTTCCCCAACTTGCTCTTCAAAGTCCAACCCCCAAATTGGGGCTCTCACATTCCATCACCCACCATGCACCAATGGTCCATGGGAGAGCCTGCAACAAGGCCGTAACAACTACAACGCAACACACAGGACAAGCTTCTGCTTGAATAAAAAAAATGCTTTATGTTTATTTAAACTTACAAGTTTTATCTTTAGTCCAGGCGATGTGTGAAAAATTGTGCCTTTTTTCATGAAAGTGTGACATTTGCCTCAATCGTGTATAAAGGAACAAATCTAGATATGGAGTCAAGCTAATTTCCACCTCTGGGGGCAGTGGCGGCCATATTTTAAAATGGCTGCCTTTCTGCCGATATGAATCACAAGACACGCTGATAATGCATGAACTCTTAAGTTTTATGTTTTATGACCATCGTTTTAAGGAAAATATGGTTGAAGAACATTAGCAACAGTTATTTGTTGCAGTTTGTTGAATCTTTGGAGTGTTTTCAACCCTATCTGGCCTGTAGACAGTGGGGCGATGGCTTATTAATGTCTTGGATAAATATTTTCGTAGTCTCCTCATTGGCATTGGAAATAGACTTTATAAATTGAATTGTCAATAGTTACCAAGGAAGAAAATGCATTGTTCCCTATTTTTTTAGCGCACATTAATTATATAATCTATTAATTAGTCAAATTGGCAATATTTTTTTTCTTTCTTGCACTATTAAAGTATTTACAAAGGGATGTAGTTTATTAGAAATGAAAATATAAACATAAATTTAATTATAAACAATAAAATTGCCAATTTGAATGGAAAAATAGTGATTTTGAATGTTCCATTGTTGCTAATTTGATGATTTAGTGCTATTCACGTTAAAGAAAAATAGCTGTGAATGAGCTATATCTCGCACTGTGACAAAAATGGGCTCAAAGTTTGTATTTTTTTTTGCTCTTTCTGCTCATCTATGTATGATGTTTATGACTGTTACAGTTATTTCACCAAACCACTAATACGTGGGGTTCGTCCTGGATGGGTTAACCTAACCAAAGATTATTATAATTTTGTAATGGACAGTTCATGAAAACGCATTCAGATCATTAAACCCAATCAAAAATCTGCACAAAAAAGCGACATAACTTGTCTGATCATGTTATTACCAATTTATTTAGTAAAATATACTCGGTGAAATTGCCTTGTCATATATAGAGTAGCATACACTTTATGTTTGTATTATATTCTTTTATACTTGAGCACCTTACTTGCGAACTTACAGGTCCTCTCCATATTCCTCATCATCACCTTCACCATTGTCGGGGTCTTCTGTCTCTTCAATGTCTGTTGGGAGCTGAATGTTCTCACATTTCTTGCACTGGCACAGATCTGTGCATCTCAGTCCAAGAGAGATACAGCATGACTCATCAGCATTTGGAGGTTTACACTTTGATCCCCTACATCTGCAGAATACAAGTTCTAGAACACTTTCAGGAGCTGGAGCTAGGTCCATCCAGTCAATTGTGAGCTCATTGCCGTCCATCTTCCAACCATTGCCTGCAGGAGATGGCAGATCCTGGTGTTGCACCAGGCTTTTCTTGTAGATGCTGGCTTGATAGTTAGCTCTCTGAATGTGCTTTTTGTGGGAGTCCTGGTTTGGGGGCATGACACTTTCAGTTCTGGTTGCTGTCTTCAACATGAGATATCTCACTTCATTTACTGAAGTAATTTCCTTCTGCCCATACAGTAGGCATACAAACTCTTCCAGACGACTGACCATCTCTTCAGATATGTCATAAGATGTACCAAGTTCCTTGAATGACTCTATAAGGGTGGGATTCTTCTGCAGTAGTTTAAAGGCTCTTTGTTTCCCCTTTCCATAAAAGGAACTGACCGAATCACAACCGGTGAAACAGTGGAATCCTATGAGAGCTTCCGTCAGTTCATCTCCCAACTCGTGCTGAACAGCACCGACATCAATTGTGCGCACTTTGTCCTCTCTACCAGTATAAAAGTACAGCGGTGAACTGAATTGATTAGTAAGTCCCAAGGCGATCACAAATACATCTGTATCTGGGCTCCTGATGATAACTGGTGGGCTGTTACTTGTCGCAGCTATATACTTGGCGTGTAATAGCATGCGAGTATCTGCTTCCTCGTGATCACAGGATAATTCTTCTATTGCTTCAAACTTGACAGTTCCGTCTGTGTCTGTACAAATTGAATGACATTTTTCTTCATGGGCTACAACCAAGTGAATTCCTTTGAGCTGGTCTGTCTTGCATCTCTTCCATTCTGCCACAAGGAATTTCACCAGCTGATGCTTGTTGCATACAAGGATGTTGCAAGGTGTGTTTTTGCAAGGATGCTGCCATGAAAATGCATACCGACTAAGCCTACCGAGTAAGTATAAAAAAGTATTGTTGTTATAATTCATTCTCGGACAGAACATGCACAATTGAACGCTTAGCTTACTTCTATAAACACAAAGTCCTCTCCGTGCGCTCGCACAGGGACGAAGCTGGATCCATATCAATATGATGGTAATTTATGCCACACGGTGGATTTTGAATCTTTTGATATCCTTTTAAATACGTTTCTATGAATATCGATTATATTTCATAAAAACATGGTTAGCTTGAATATGACAAATGGTGGTGGAGTGGTCTACTGCAGCGACTGCCTCCGTCATGCTCGTTACGAAATGTTAGATCATCACTCTTTGTTCGGGAAACATAACTTACATTGGTAAACAGAGCTGACCGCACCCATGGCAAATACATGGAAAATGTAAAATGTCACTTTTTCACTTCAAAATCTGTGATCGAAGTTGTCAATGTCGCCTTTCTAAGCCAAATTTTCTAGGCTTTCATCATCACTAGATCACATCTAAATTAGTAAATATAATACCCACGAAGCTCACCTTTGATTAGTTCTGTAGGACAGTCATTTCTAGGCTTTCTTCTCTTTCTTTGGGCTTGTTCTATCTTAGATTTATCGGTGAATTTCTGAGAGCATCGCCGATGGAATCGAGCATTATGAGGCTTCGGATCACTCGTACTCGTAGTCGTAGCTGTTGTACTGGTACTGGGTAGATCTAATTGCACACCGTCTGAGCTACCGCCGATGGAACTTATGAAATCGGTGGCGATTTTGGCCTTTTCTCCGTCATAACTCTTCCAAACCTGAGCACATTCCAATGCTCTGGACCAAGTTGTATCGGTAAATGGTTTCAGAACGGCTTCATTTACTGAAGAAAAGTGAATGAAACATCTGTTTTTATCAGCTACCACGGCTTTCGCGGAAGTGGCGTCGTCCGCCATGTTGTTGTCAAGTATTCTTCAGTCGCGAACAAGATGCTATAACTGCTTTGTGATTGGTTTATTTCGTCGATGCAGGGTTATTTATAGCCGATTTTAACAGATATTCCGAGACCAAATAAAGCTTTTATTTTATTGATTTTCAAGAAGAGACGGGATGTTTATTGAGAGAACAAAACGATTTTGCGATTATTATATTTTTTCATACATTTGACAGGTTTTTGGCCTCTGCCAATGAGGGGACTACAAAATAACATCTTAAATGGGCTTGCCCCACAGTCTACTAGGGGGTAGGGGTGATGCTCCCTTTTTCACCATAAGACAACAATATTTCCAATAAGGAACCATCTTTAATATACAAGAAAACAAACACGACATAATGACAATAACACCGAAGCTTTTCGTGCTGTACTCTTCAAGGCAAATCACAGCAAAGAGTCCAGAAGAGATGAGAACTAGTGCATTTATAAGCATGTCTAAGTAACCGCGACACCGATTGGTTCTTCAGTCATGACGTCATTGGTGTTCTGAACGCCCATTGGTTGACTCTGTCACCACTATACCTGGCCCCGATTGGCTGGAGCGGAGGGTCAGCGATGACGCACCATTTGCATCATTACCTTGGACAGTGGTCGGGGAAATACCTTTAATATTTCTGTCTTGAAAGAGAATCAGAGAATGTACAAATTCCTTTTGACGACACAATGTAGGGTCTGTGCAATGGATGAAGGTTGCTTCTAACATACGTAGATATAGTCTAACGTACGACGACCTCGACTCAATATCTTGCACATATCTCCATTGTACTGGTCTGCACAATCGGGGTTGGCAGCCAAGTGCCAGAGGAAGAAGAAGAAGAAGAATAAGAAATGGTCGATGGTCCTTGAACGTTCATGTATGCTCGTAGTCGTACCGGTTGATTCCTCACTCCCAAGTTCTTTCTTCGGATCACCAGGGGGACCTGCTGTTTGATACGATCAGCCAACCTTTGGGCTGTACGGCCCACGTCCCGAGCTTCACATCGACACTTATGCTTTTAGGAGTCGTGCACGGCGAGAGAACGAGGCCATTTGGTTGAGTTCAAAGCATGTTTATTCGTACAGAACCCAGCACACTCTGTAAAGCCCGTTTATCGGGCAGCAATATATATATACAATCAAACACGGCGAGAGTGGGCGTGCCCGGGCGGCCTGGGCGAGCCCGGGAAAGGCAAGTTTGGACATGCCCGGGAAAAGCGAGACTGAGCGTCTCCGGGCGGTCTGGGCGAGCCCGGGAAAGGCGAGTCCGGACATGCCCGGGAAAGGCGAGACTGAGCGTCTCCGGGTGGTCTGGGCGAGCCCGGCACAGCGATCGCTCCGTGGTTGCGTCCTCGGCAGGTGTAAGGCGATTGTGTATGTTCAGCGGCAACCGCTACACGCGCCCCCCCAGAATCGACTTGCACCGGCAGGGTCAATTTAAGGGGGGTCCTGATGACCTGGCCGAAGCGACCCCTGGAGGGTCGTGGGGGGGGGGGGGGTTTGGTGTGGTGGTGGGTGGTCGCGCGGGGGGAACCGTGGACGGGGGGCGGCCTCGCCGTGACGTACTCCGCTGTGCGAAGCACTGGGGGGACGTAGGACCGGGGTTGAGCCGACCGAGGGGCTGGTCAAGTCCTCGGGGGAGGCTGCCGAGGTTCCTCGCGGGCCTCCCGAGGTTGCAGTTCGCGGGTGCAGTGCCGAGAAGGCTCGAGCAGCGCTCGGCGTCGGTGCACGCGAAAAGCAGTTGAGCCAACCGAGGGGCTGGTCAAGGCCTCGGGGGAGGCTGCCGAGGTTCCTTGCGGGCCTCCCGAGGATGCAGGGTCGGAGAAGTAGTTGCGGCTGTAGTTGTAGAGTGAAGTTGTGCGAAGGTGATGAACAGCAGTGCGCGCGAAGGTAACGAAGCAGCCGTGCCGCGAACGTCAGAGTGCGCGCAAGAGATGAGCAGCAGTGCCACCCACATCGCGTAACTGCGTTCCTTCGGAAGGTCCTGGAGCGGGCTCGTCCCTCCGGTCGTAGAGGAGGAGCCGGGCGTGGTGCGCGAACCACATGGCCGCTCGTCGGTGCCAAAACTCCGGCAGCGCGATCGAAACCGCCGTGTTCGTTTGCAGCCCCCGAATCCATTCGGGGGTAGACGAGGTCACCAGTTTAGGAGTCGTGGACGACGAGAGAACGAGGCCATTTGGTTGAGTTCAAAGCATGTTTATTCGTACAGAACCCAGCACACTCTGTAAAGCCCGTTTATCGGGCAGCAATATATATATACAATCAAACACGGCGAGAGTGGGCGTGCCCGGGCGGCCTGGGCAAGCCCGGGAAAGGCAAGTCTGGACATGCCCGGGAAAGGCGAGACTGAGCGTCTCCGGGCGGTCTGGGCGAGCCCGGGAAAGGCAAGTCTGGACATGCCCAGGAAAGGCGAGACTGAGCGTCTCCGGGCGGTCTGGGCGAGCCCGGCACAGCGATCGCTCCGTGGTTGCGTCCTCGGCAGGTGTAAGGCGATTGTGTATGTTCAGCGGCAACCGCTACATGCTCATCTTTGGTTATCCGAAGAGTAGGCCCTGAACAATCTTCCTGGACTGGCTCCTTCTTGTATTTGTATCTGTGAAATTTCCCAAAGAAATACCAGGTAATAACTACAGAATTCATAGAACGCATTTGTAATGGTATTACATCAGTTGTGTGGAACCGGAAGTGCTTGCTCGCGTTTTGGAGTATGAAGGGGAGTTCCGGCCAAGGGCCAGGCGGTGTGTGTATGGGGTCGTCGACATGAACCTGATTCCGGGTGCTGCAATAAATGATTGTTCTCTTTCACATCGCCTCTTGATCTATTCTACATCAGAACTTTACAGCATTAACCCGCAATGTTTTGAAAAACAAGGACATGGGTGGAGTTTACGAGTGGCAAATTTGATTGGTCGTGATGATTTAAATGCCTTAATATTTTGTCCAAGTACTGCTAAACGGGAGGATTTTGAAAGTCCCAAAAAGTCGATATGTGTTCTCCAGTGTTCAAGTACATAATTGAATTGAAATAAAGTGGGGATTTTAAGGATCATAGAAAAAAACATTCTGGAAGTTTACCGCCGTTGATGTTAACTTGATGCTGAGTTGGGAGGAAGCAGGGGAGTGGGTGGGATGAGGAGGAGGTATGGGTGGAAGAAGATGGTAGGAGGGAGGCAAAGTGGTGTGGTGGGAGTCTGGAGAGAGGAGGTGGGATGGGAGGAGGTGGGTCTTTGACACCACCTTATTTAACACATTACATTAGTTATTTGTGCCTGTTGTTTGTTTCCTTGATGACTTTCTTAAAAAGAGTAAGTTACCGGTTTGGAATGATTTTCAATTATGTTTGACTGACAGACAAGCAGACAGACTGAACCAATTGCTTAAATCCTCCATGTGCGTGTGCTCAGGAAAACATTCTGTACAATTTGCCAAATTCAGAGCCAAAGCACTACTAAACTGCACGTTCATGTTCCGATTCATTTTCTGATTCGATTCTGCAGTGTTTAAAATATAAATAATAATTCTGCAGTGTTCACTCTCTGCCGCTCCATATCTCATCCTTCAGATAGTCAGGCTGCAGCCTCTTCAATCTCTGCAGACCTGGAAAAAATCACAAACTGGTCAAACAAGTGAAACATGTCTTTCAATCCTGACAAATCTCACACTCTCACTATGTCTCTCTAAAAACACCGACTGGAAAACCCTCCCATCTACTTTCTCAACAATCCTCTCCAAGAAGATCTGTCACTCAAGATTTTGGGTCTCACTATCTGCCATGATCTTTCCTGGGAAAACCACATTTCCACCTGGCATCCAAAGCCAGTCGCCGACTGGGCATCCTCCGTCGTGGAAAGTCCTTTCTGGTCACTTCTGAGCTCCTCACCATATACAAGGCTTTCATCCACAGCTCAATGGAATACTGCTCTCCCCTCTGGGCTGGTGCTCCTGCCTCACACCTAGCTCGTCTTCACGCTGTTGAAACCAAAGCTTTCAGAATCATTGGAATCTCTCGCAATGAAGCTGATTCTGAGGGCCTTTTACTCACTCACCGCAGGCAGGTTGGTGGTCTTTCTCTCTTCTACCGACTCCTCTCAGGCCTTGCTCCCCCAGCTCTGTCTGTGCTCTGTCCCCGAATATTCCTTCAGGACGCACAAGACCTGCCAGAAACCCTCTTTTTGTGAAACTACCAAAATCAAGACTCTCTTCTCACCTTCACTCTTTCATTCCTCTTTACTCCCGCCTCTGGAACAAGCTCCCTCACTCTCTTCAATCCCTCTCCTCCCTCCAGGTCTTTAAAACAGCTGTTCACCACCATCTCTCATCTTCCCCCATCCAAAACCTTGAGCTTTTCTACCACCATTAATTCACCCCAGATCCACTTTTCTGAAATACCGACTTCTTTCCTGGAAGTCCGAGCTGTGTCCATGTGTTTTATACCTCTCCCACTGCCCCCCCCCCCCCCTTCTCATGCCTCCTCTCCCCAAGCCCTTTCCCTCCCACAGATCTCCCGTTGACCCTGTTCTCTGCTGTTGTACCTGTATTCTTTCCTCTCTCTCCCCCTCTTGTCTCTCGCTCCCTTAATTGTATGTTTTGTGTCCATGCATGTTTTCATATTTCATGTGTCAGATCTTAGTGATTCATGTGCCTCGATTCTGTATACAAAAAAAAATTACACGAGTAATAATAATAACTAGCCGAAACCCGTGGAACATCCACGGAAGGGAGGATGTGGTGTATGGATAGAGTGCACCATTATGGATGGCATAGGGGATTTGCTTGTCCGAGTAAGAGTTAGGAAGAAAGATGAGAATGAAGAGTGCATATATGAACAACGATCGCCGACACCGGCACAAATGCATGCTCTGGATTGTCCACTCAGTGGACGGCTTGCTTTCGCCTTCGCCTGTCCAATCAGCGGATGGCTTGCTTTGCCTTCGCCCAGCAGACGCCAATACGATGGCGTCGTAAGATGGCGTCGTATCGGCAGTTAATTGGATGCTTTTGGGCCCCAACGTCGGCTAATTCAGATTTTTCGAGTATGGCTGTATGTGATAAACAAAGAGCGCGGTTCGTAGATCGTAAATCCATTAGTGCCGTGGGCATCGGGTCACTGGGTGCAGCGTAAAAGGGATAACAAAGTCGAGTCCTTACGGTATTATTATATAGATTATCTATCTATAATTCCAGTAATCTCTGTCTGTACGTTTGTTTGTCTGTGACTGCTGTTTCTCGACAACCACGGGTCCGATATACTTTTAACTTGCCAGGTATATTGCTGGGGACCCGAGGATGTGCCTTTTCAAGGTTTCATATTAATCGGACAATTACTTACCGAGCTATGTCCAAAAAACGATTCAACCAATCAGAGAGCAGCGAACTATCGCGTGTGCCGAACGTGGCGGACACACTCTGCCTCGGATGGCACATTTGAGAGCGTATTCATTTATTTCACGTTTGCAAACTATGTTGGCGTTAAACTATGTTTTAAAACTAATAAAAACGAATTTGCGATTCATTCGCTTTCCTGCGCGTTTGTGCACGCGATGGCGATTTCTTTACCAAACTCCGGAAGCCGTTCGCTTTGGACCAAACCATTTCATGTAAATAGAGGGGGGGGATTGTCACCACTCGCAAGCCGTTCGCTTTGGACCAAACCATTTCATGTAAATAGAGGGGGGGGGATATAATTTTAGATATATATATAGTACGGGCATGCCCTAGTATTAATAAAGGCCTCAAGACCTATTCAACTTGAATTTTAAAAACGCGACATTTCGGCTATTCAAGAACACATTTGTAACCTGTCAATCAAAAAGGAAAATGTTTTGTTGATCGTCTTCTCAACAAAACGTGTCGACAAAACCAAAGGAATATTCAGGATTTTCACAAAATCACGACAACTTGAAAGATACGCCAAAAACCTGAGGTGAATTCCGGTGATGCAGTCATCTTCTTCATCTGCGCCTCATTTTCTTCATGTGAAAATGAATCGATTTAAAATTCCATAGAACTGTGTCGTTTATGTATATATTTATTTTATTACATTCACGTAGTTTCACTTTCTTGACTTCGTGGAGCTTCAATCTTTTGTGGTTCAAAAAAATAAAATAAAGATGGATTCTTCTTCATCGCATCGCATTCTCTTCCTGTGAAACTGTTTCTCCATTTAACGTTTCCAAAATCAAAACTTCAAAAACTTCTTCACTTCGATTCGAAAAAACTTCAACCTTCAAAAAACGTTTCCAAAACGTCACTCCATTTAACTTTATTAAAATGACGATAAAGACGTTTCCTTATATATCCTAATTTAAAATGTTCAAGGGAATAACAAGTACAAAAAGTTTTAATTAAAACAAAAGCCGCGTCGATGTTACACAATGCCTAGATAGATGCAGCTGTGCCTTTAACGTCGATGTTATAGGTAGACAACTCTTGTATGGTGCTGTTCTCTATTGCGTTCTCATCTTGTGTAATACTGCGCATTGTTATTTGCATATTCTGTATCTATTATCTTATTCTAATATCTACCATCGCTTTCATTGTCTTGCAGATTGATTGTTCATCGTTGTTGCTAATAAACCTGCATTCAATTGATACATTCTTGTTTATGAACAATCAACTCATCTGAAGATGCCTGCTGCAGTCTGCCCCTTCCCGAGCTGTGTCTACGTTACTGACAGCACTGACAATGCCGTTGCTGCTATCCAGCTCTCCATCCACGCCATGACTCACACGTCCATTGCACCAGCCAAACCGGACAAAGTCAGCCGTCCTCGTATCCAAACCGGCGGTACCAGCGAAGATTGGCAATATTTCACCAGAAGATGGGATGGTTACAAGGCAGCGACCCAGATAATCGGCAATGATGTTCGCGTTCAACTCCTTGAATGTTGTGATGATAACCTACGACGTGACCTCCACCGCAGCAACCCACGCATTGAAATCAAGGACGAGGCAGCTATACTACAAGCCATTCGGTCCCTTGCTGTCCAAGAGGAGAATACCATGGTGTCCCGCGTAAACCTCCACAACATGCGACAGGACCGAGAAGAACCAATTCGTACCTACGCAGCCCGTCTGGCTGGTCAAGCTGAGATCTGCAAGTTTTCTGTTGTATGCTCATGCAATCCCCCTACTGATGTCAACTACACCAAGGACATGGTTCGCGATGTCCTATGTCGGGGACTCGCCGATCAAGATATACAACAGGACATTCTCGGCGATCAAAATCAGAACATGAGCTTGGAGGAAGTTCTCATTTTCGTCGAGGCCAAGGAAGCAGGGAAACGTTCCCAGAATGCCTTGCTCGATAGTGAAGGCGCTCATGGCGCAAGCCAATACAAAAACTGGAAGAACAAAAGAGCCCTGATCACTACCGACAAGCAGGCGGCCATTTGTAGTTATTGCGGCAAAACTGGTCATGGCAAACAGCCGAACATCGACCAAAGGCGTCAATTCTGCAATGCCTACGGGAAAACATGCAGTAAATGCGCCACTCGCGGCCATTTTGCACATGTCTGCCGGGGAGGCACGAAAAAGGCGGACAACAAACCTACGGACAAATCAATGGATGCTCATGATGTGGAAGAAAGCAGCCAGGTCCACGATCTCCTCTGCTCTGTCACGGAACGAGAAACGGCCATTTGGAAGCCGCAAATTAAAAGGGCCATGGCCACCTTGTCAACTCCACTACACCTCGACCACCATATATTTGACCACCTCTCTGGCTGGACCAAGAAGAAGTCTCAACCACAGCCGTACATAAAACTCATAGCACGGATCGATAAGGAATCTTATGACCATTTCGGCCAGCCACTGTCATCCCGACCAAAATCGGCCAGGCTCCAGGCCATGGCCGACACTGGCTGTCAAAGCTGCCTCACAGGACTTAATATTTTCCACAAACTCGGGCTGCGTAATGAAGACCTGTTACCTGTCAACCTGAAGATGAATGCTGTTAACAGTGGAAGGGTCCGGATTATCGGCGCCATGCTCCTACACCTGTCTGGTCGCACAGCCAATGGCGACATTATTGAAACCCGACAAATCTGCTACATCTCACCTGACACACGGAACATGTATCTCAGTCGTGAAGCATGCGTCGATCTAGGCCTCGTGTCTAGTAGCTTCCCAACCATTGGCGAATCCAACACAGTTGGTGCTGCAGTGGCAGCAGTTATCGATGCAAATTGTAACTGCCCGGAAAGATCGCTTCCCCCTACACTGCCTACATCTATCCCATTTCCGGCCACTGACGAGAACCGAGAGAGGCTGGAGAAATGGCTACTGGAGTACTACAAAAGCAGCACATTCAATGTCTGCGAACACCAGCCACTACCCCACATGGAAGGTCCGCCTCTCACACTGATGGTTGACCCCGAGGCAACACCAAAAGCGGTGCACACCCCAGTGCCTGTCCCCTTACACTGGCAGGCAGAAGTCAAGGCTGGTATCGATCGCGACATCAGGTTAGGGGTTCTGGAACCGGTGCCAATTGGTGAACCAGTGACATGGTGCAGCAGAATGGTCGTCTGTCCAAAGAAGGATGGGACCCCACGGAGGACAGTTGATCTGCAACCACTGAATGCGCACTGCACACGTGAGACCCACCACACCCAGTCACCCTTCCATCAAGCAATGGCGGTGCCACATAACACCAAAAAGACGGTAACAGACGCCTGGAATGGCTATCACAGCGTTCCAATCAGAGAATGTGACCGCCATCTGACAACGTTCATCACACCATGGGGCCGATACCGTTACTGCACCACTCCCCAAGGTTACATCGCTTCAGGTGATGGATACTCCAGACGATTTGACGAAATTGTATCGGACTTCAAAAACAAGTCCAAATGTATTGATGATACCATCATGTGGAGCGACACATTGGAAGAGAGCTTTTTTCAGACATGCAACTGGCTCGACCTGTGCGGCCGTAATGGGATTACGCAAAATCCGACGAAATTCCATTTTGGTCAGGACACGGTCGAATTCGCTGGATTCGAGATCACCATGGACAGTGTACGACCATGCCAAAGGTATCTCCAAGCGATACAGGACTTCCCCACACCAAAAACAATTACTGACATTCGCTCCTGGTTTGGGCTAGTCAATCAGGTAACATACTGCTTCAGCATGACCGAGAGGATGCGACCTTTTCGGGACCTCCTAAAACCATGCACCCCCTTCTACTGGGATGCAACACTACAATCCCTATTCGAAGAATCAAAACGACTCATCATATCTGAAGTCGCAAATGGGGTCCGGATCTTTGACAAGGAACGGACAACATGTCTCGCAACTGACTGGTCGAAGGATGGGATTGGCTTCTGGCTCCTCCAAAAACACTGCAGATGCCCTGGTGAAACCCCACAGTGCTGCCCCGATGGCTGGAAAATCACCCTTGCTGGAGGCCGCTTCACCCATGCAGCGGAGTCGCGCTATGCTCCGATAGAGGGTGAAGCTCTAGCAGTGGTGGACAGCCTGGAAAAAGTAAAGTATTTTGTGTTGGGATGCAAGAACCTGATTATTGCCGTCGATCACAAGCCCTTAATCAAGCTTCTTGGTGACAGACGATTAGAGGACATCCATAACACGCGGCTTGCCAACTTGAAAGAAAGGACCCTAGCATATCGTTTCCGAATTATCCACATCCCGGGAAAACGACACTGCGTACCAGATGCGATTTCACGACATCCGTCGGGTGTCAGACCATCGGAACGACTGCCACTGGTGGATGACATTTCCTCCATTATGGATGTGGCCACATCGTCTACACTAAGACAGCACACCTTGACTGGGCTGTGGACCACAGATGACGACACTGGCATGGAAATGGCTATTTCTATGGCAGCCATCAAGACACTCGATTCTGTGCGGTCCGTCACTTGGGACGATGTTCGGGACGAAACAGCAAGTGACACTCAGATGCTGCAGTTACTCAATTCTATTGAGCAGGGTCTACCTGCCAGTCGGGACGATTTCCCTGTGTCCATTTTGGAATACTTTCCCTTCCGTGAACACCTCTACACTATTGATGGCATAGTGGTCTACAAGGGGAGGATTATCATCCCACCGAAGCTACGGAAGCTTGTCCTTGAGAATCTTCATGCTGCTCACCAAGGAGTCACGGCTATGACCACCCGGGCCAGCAGCTCGATCTTTTGGCCTGGAATCACTCCCCAGATTCATGAGATGCGCAATCGCTGCTCACACTGCAATCGGATGGCCCCATCGCAACCAAGCGCTCCACCTACAGCCTCAGCTGAACCTGCCTACCCTTTCCAGTACGTTTGTTCAGATTACTTTCATCACAAGGGTCGGAGTTATTTGGTCACCGTTGATCGTTACTCTAATTGGCCAATCATTCAGCTAACAACTGGCGGGGCACAAGGCCTAGTGAAATGTCTGCGGTCGAACTTCGCCACTTATGGTATCCCCGACGAATTGGCATCTGACTGTGGGCCAGAATTCACGGCACATGACACCCAAGACTTCTTGCGTCGGTGGGGCGTTAACCATCGGTTGTCATCCACTGCCTTCCCACACAGCAACTGTCGTGCCGAGATCGCAGTCAAAACATCGAAAAGAATGATCACCGATAACACTGGTTCCAATGGTGAACTAGACACTGATCGGTTCCAACGTGCAATACTCCAGTACCGGAATGCACCGGATCAGGACACTAGGTTGTCTCCAGCCATGATCATCTTCAAGAGGCCAGTCAAGGACTTCATACCCATCATCCCAGGCAGATACTTGCCATCGGACACCTGGCGGGAAACACGCAACAATCGTGAGGAAGCTTTGCGCATTCGGCATGCCAGGGAGATCGAAAGACTCTCTGAACACACGACAAAACTACCTCCACTGGCCGTCGGGGACCATGTCCGGATCCAGAACCAGACCGGCCTGGAACCACGAAAATGGGACCGGACCGGAACCGTGATTGAGGTAAAACAATTCGATCAATACGTTGTCAAGGTGGATGGCTCCGGAAGAATCACTCTCCGGAATCGTAAGTTCCTGCGACGTTTTACGCCTTTCAGCATGACAACTCCCACTACGACTGGCAAAAGTGGCATGCTGCCAACCGTTATGCCAAGTGTTATGCCAATCGTACCGAAATACTTAATGTCTGGTACCCAACCCATCGCCGCTCCAAGAGTCTGTCTCAATCCTGTTACCACTCCCCAGAAGGGTGAACCCCAACATGTCATTGCGCCGGGCTTACCATCACAGACACTCCGCTCCACCACCGCGATGACACCACCCGCGAGAGTCGCTAACCAACCGCATGTGCAGACCACCGCCACACCTCCACGGTCACTGCCTATTTCTGCCCCCTTGACGGTTCGGGTGATGATGGACCAGCTGGAGGGGACTCCGGCGTCGGACAGGGCGACAGTGAACCACCCACCGGAGACTCCCACAATGGACCAAGAAATTACGAACTGCCCTCAGAGGACTCCGACGATTGATCGGGTGGTGACGGGCCGCCCAAAGCGAATTATCAAACCACCAGCCCGATTCAATTCAGAAGAATATCAATTATAAACTCATGTGATCCTTTTTCTTGGTCTCCAGTTTCGTTCTATTCTGTGTCACAATTGAACGTTTTTGGGGAAGGGAGATAGACAACTCTTGTATGGTGCTGTTCTCTATTGCGTTCTCATCTTGTGTAATACTGCGCATTGTTATTTGCATATTCTGTATCTATTATCTTATTCTAATATCTACCATCGCTTTCATTGTCTTGCAGATTGATTGTTCATCGTTGTTGCTAATAAACCTGCATTCAATTGATACATTCTTTGATACATTGATACATTGATACATACAGGACATTCCTATTGATTCGATTACTTGATGTTATTTTTGTGCAAAGTGAAAATATATCTCGGCAATTTCCCGTGTGTGGCGACGAATTTTTAATATATCTCGGCATTTTCCCGTCTGTTATTTCAGGCGGTGTATGACTGACCATGCCGCGATTAAAAAAAAAAAAATCTCGGCAATTTCCCGAACGTGAACGAAGCTATGCTCCTCTCTCCACATTATTGTAACGACGTATAAATTAAATATTTCATCGTGACGATTGTCATCAAATGGACGAATTTTTAATATATCTCGGCATTTTCCCGTCTGTTATTTCGGGCGGTGTATGACTGACCATGCCGCGATTAAAAAAAAAAAAATCTCAATGGACTTGAAGTTACAGGCCTTTGAGAATTCATTTAGTTCTATAAAGGGCAACTTTCATCGGATTTTCTTCACGTTTTTTTTCAACGGAGTCTAAAACTATGTTAGCGACTGAAAAATGAAATGATATATCGAATTTGATTTGAAAGAAAACTGTGTGAGAGAGCAAGACACCACGGGCCTACAAAACAGGCCTCAAAGCTATGCGAGTTAATAAAATGGTGGATATTTGTTTATATGAAGCCTCTCCCACAATGGGTGGAGCTATGGTTCCCAGAATGGGTGGAGCTTTGAGGTTTTGTCTTCTCTGCAAGAACAACAACAACAAGGAGAAGAAGAACAAGAAGAAGAACAACAACAACAGCAGAGGGCACTCTATGAGCAGCGTCTGCGACGCGGCTAAAAAGACCATTTGGTTCACACCACTCGACTGTCCAATCAGCGGACGGCTCGCATCGCCTTCGCCCAGCAGACGCCAATACGATGGCGTCGTAAGATGGCGTCGTATCAGCCGTTAATCGGATGCTTTTGGGCCCCAAAGTCGACTAATTCAGATTTTTCGAGTATGGCTGTACGTGATAAACAAAGAGCGTGGTTCGTAGATGGTAAATCCATTAGTGCCGTGGGCATCGGGTCACTGGGTGCGGCGTAAAAGGGATAACAAAGTCGAGTCCTTACGGTATTATTATATAGATTAATAATTATATTAATTAATAATTATAATAAAATTAATAATTTAAAGCCCATACTCTTTAGATGTGCTCTGTAAAGAGTATGGGCCTTTAATTATTAATTACTAATATTTATTACGAACAATGGTACCTGTCATTGCCACCCCTTCTCTCCCACTCCCTTCCCCACCTCCTCCCATCCCACCTCCTCTCTCCAGAACCACAGCACTTTGCCTCCCTCCTAAAATCTGCTTCCACCCATACCTCCTCCTCATCCCACACCATACCTTGCCTCCTCCCACTCCACCCCACTCACTGCAGACTTCCACCCCACCTCTTCCTCTCCCACCTTCTCCGACCCATTACCCTTATCCCACCCACTCCCCTGCCTCCTCCCTCCCCCCCCCCCTCCCTCCGGACTCTCACCTCACTCCTTCCGAACTTCCATCCCACCCCTCCCCTCCCTAACCCCTTACACATGGTGTTTGTACCTTTATTTAATTACAACTAATGCGACAAGCTCTAAAATCTCTTAGCTGGAGCGAAATTCCAAAATTTTAACTGCGAAATTGAGCTTAGCAGCAGATCTGATGCTAAAAATGTGTTCATTTGCTGGAAAAAAAGGAAAAGTGTCTCCAGATGTCTCCAGGAGGTGTTCAGTATGACCGGGCATATCTTAAAGGCCATTTCAGCCATGCATTTCCTTAAAGTGCATAGATGATACAAACACAGCACTTTCCTCAGTCTTCTCAGGAGGCATTCTCCAACCACTGCAGGAAAACAGTCTAAACCCAGCTCACAATCCTTGTTAGTGGGTGAACAATCCAACGCTTGGTGAATACACTTAGTTCTAAAAATCGGATTTCAATCTTTCAAAAATCGCACAATCTTTCTTTAAATTTTCAGATTTCACTCCAGATTTCAGCACTTGTTTTGTCCACGAGTTCCGATCCTGAAACCTGAACACAGATTTTGATTATATACTTTAATTAGTCCGTGAGAGAATATCGTGTTTCCAAGGCAAGGCATGTTTGAATCGGCCGAAAAAATAGCGGCGAAGACCCCTGCAAGGTGAAGTTGGGCTGACCAAGGATAAAGCCTATCATGAAGGTAAGCCATTGATTTATCTTCAAACGGGGTGTTTACATTTATACAAACACCCAGTTTTCATTCATGCACTCCCTTGGAGGTCCGTTAGTATGCCTGCAAAGTTTGGAGCCGCTAGGTTTCTTGGTTTTAGAAATATGGAGGAGACACACACACACACCTGAACAAACACACACACACCCTGAATGACTGGCTGGCACACATTGTCTTTTATTATTATAGATTTATTATTTTGGTAACGGGTCAATGTTTCTTGCTGAGAGTACAGACAACGACAATTTCAGTTCAACTTCACACTTAACTTGACACTTCATCATTCAGGCAATTCATCTCGTAATATACAATCAATATAGTTATCACTGCAGACCCGAAGATAACTCTTAATTTTGGAGAAGACAATACAGAAGAGCAGAATGAGATAAAATATTTTCAGTGCTGTGTAGTTTAACTCATTCGTAAAGTGTTGAAACATTAACAGCTTTGGTGTAAATAATTCACGATGTCAGTGCAGGCTTGTCTTACTTTTCTAATGAAATGCTTCAAGGTATTAAATATTTACCTCCGCCACCTTATGTTTTCACCCCTGTCTGTCTCTTTGTCTGTGAACAAGATATCTCAAAAAGTTGTGGATGGATTCGGACGAAACAAGATGGATGAATTGGTTAGGTTACAAAAACAAGGCGATTCGATGTTGGTGCAGGTGTGGATCCAGATCTGACCTATCAGTGGGATGCAAGACGTAAACCGTTTAGCGCTTGGTGGAGGTGTGCTCTCTACCGAATGTCGTTCTAGTTATCTTTGTACAGTTTCAGCTGCAACGAGTATCATCATGCACAATGTATTACCTCTACTGCCAGAATCTCTTTTATCACAAGTTCTTTGAATTAAGGTGTGTGCACCAAATTGAATTTGCAATTTTTATTTTCTTCTCGTCGCCATCTTGGATTCCCCATTTCTGGATGTTTTTGGGATTGTGATGGAACCATTGCCAGCAAACTTTAGTATTAGGCTTTACATTTTTCCCATAAGCCTCTCCGAAGGACTAAATGGATATAACTGTGTGCTGGAGGTGCAGACCACTAGGGTTCGAGTTGTGCTCTCCCTTCCACATTCATTCATCGTCATCCCAAAAACCGTTGTATTCATTACAGTCCTCTTCCGGTTCTTGTCCTCCTTCATTCACCCTTGCAATAATGTATTTAAAATAGATGTGCTGTTTAATGACATCAGCGTTTCATATTGGTGCTACTTATCGTTTGGAGTTTGGTGATGTCTGTCGCTCATTTAGTTAGTTTGACTTCTGGAAGACACATTGTGGAAAATCCTGGAATAATACTTTTACAGCTGGAAAAATACTACCTGGCTCATGGAGGCCATAATCTCTACTGTGTTCATTGTTTACTCCGCAATAAAGCATCGTATTGCCATCCGCAAGCATGGTCGGCTTTGCCTTGCGTGCAACTGGAGCGCAATCAGCACAGAACGGTGAAATACGATCTGGAAGCAGCATGTTCTTGCTGCGAGCAGCACCAAATGATACCTCCTCGGCCTCTTGTTTGGCAGATCCGGTTTCGGTTTCATGCATCAGTTGGTCTGCAAGCCAATCTCGACGACCCCCTCTGCCAATTCCCAGAAGCCATTTAATTAATGTGCATTGCAGCTTCAAATAGACCGAGCGTTGCATCCTCTTACCCTTTTTAAACAAAATCACAATTACATATCAGTTTTACTTTTCCCCTTTTTTCTCTAATGCCTGTTTTCTTCTTCCTCTTCTAATTCTTCTTGGCATAATCTTCACCACCGCAAATGTTGCCAGCAGCATTCTCTCTTTTTCTAAGCTTATTCACTTTGTGCCTTCTTCTGTTTCCACCATCAGGGTATCAACATTTTAACACTGGCTATCCAACGTGAAATGACAAGTATACGTCACACATCATTTCTGGTACAAGCTGCTTGTAAACCAAGTTTTAAGGTTCTGCAGAATGTTTTAAGGTTCTCCATCTGTCTTTGGGTAATTCACCCAATAGGAATGCTTCCTTTTCATTTAACCACCTCCCATCTGCGCAGCCGACTTTCCCACACAAGTATTAACCTTGAGTATTCGTGCAGTTCCTGGGAGCAGACTTGCCCCCTGCCTTTACTCCCCTTTGTCCTCTGCCCTCGCCCCTCTCATCCACTCTGACCCTCTCTTCTCAGGACAATGGCTGCAGCCGTTAGCATTGGCGAGCAGGTTATCCTGGATGGCAATAGGCTGGAACTTTACCAACAGTAGCCAATGGCTGAGTTCACACCAGTGGACTGCACACAAGGCCAGGGGTTAATAAAAACCAAGCCGTGGGCAATTGTAGGAAGAAAATGGGGACAGTGGAAGGCTAGAGATGGACATGTTCTTGAAAAATAAACAATGCCTGCTGCGTCTAAAGGATCCTCCATTTGTTTCCTAATGCGGTTTCAACTTCTTAAACTCCTAACCCTTATGACCCGATATAACTCCTCTTCCATTCTTATTACCCTGATACAACTTGCCCCCCCCCCCCCTCCACTAACCCCTCACCCAACCCCAAAACCCCTATTACCAAGACGGTCTCAACCACACAAACCTTAATTTCCAGACAGATGGTGAGCCCCACATCCAAATTATCAAAGGAACCTCATGCCGATACAGCTGCTTGTGGGAAACCTCGTCAGTTTTGTTCTGCGTGATCAATGATTCACGGCAGTCTTCAGATATGTGGTTCAAAAAGCAAGCTTGGTGGTGGTTTACAAAGCAAGCTGGGTGGTGGTTTAGAAAGCAAGCTGGGTGGTGGTTCAAAAGCAAGCTGGGTTCTGGTTCAAAAAGCAAGCTTGGTGGTGGTTCAAAAAGCAAGCTTGGTGGTGGTTTAAAAAGCAAACTGGGTAGTGGTTCAAAAGCAAGCTTGGTGGTGGTTCAAAAAGCAAGCTTGGTGGTGGTTCAAAAAGCAAGCTTGGTGGTGGTTTAAAAAGCAAACTGGGTAGTGGTTAAAAAGCAAGCTGGGTTCTGGTTCAAAAGCAAGCTTGGTGGTGGTTTAAAAAGCAAGCTTGGTGGTGGTTCAAAAAGCAAGCTTGGTGGTGGTTTAAAAAGCAAACTGGGTGATGGTTCAAAAAGCAAGCTTGGTGGTGGTTCAAAAGCAAGCTGGGTTCTGGTTCAAAAAGCAAGCTTGGTGATGGTTCAAAAAGCAAGCTTGGTGGTGATTTAAAAAGCAAGCTTGGTGGTGGTTCAAAAAGCAAGCTGGGTTCTGGTTCAAAAAGCAAGCTTGGTGATGGTTCAAAAGCAAGCTGGGTGATGGTTCAAAAAGCAAGCTTGGTGGTGGTTCAAAAGCAAGCTGGGTTCTGGTTCAAAAAGCAAGCTTGGTGATGGTTCAAAAAGCAAGCTTGGTGGTGATTTAAAAAGCAAGCTTGGTGGTGGTTCAAAAGCAAGCTGGGTTCTGGTTCAAAAAGCAAGCTTGGTGATGGTTCAAAAAGCAAGCTTGGTGGTGATTTAAAAAGCAAACTGGGTGATGGTTCAAAAAGCAAGCTTGGTGGTGGTTCAAAAGCAAGCTGGGTTCTGGTTCAAAAAGCAAGCTTGGTGATGGTTCAAAAAGCAAGCTTGGTGGTGATTTAAAAAGCAAGCTTGGTGGTGGTTCAAAAGCAAGCTGGGTTCTGGTTCAAAAAGCAAGCTTGGTGATGGTTCAAAAAGCAAGCTTGGTGGTGATTTAAAAAGCAAACTGGGTGATGGTTCAAAAAGCAAGCTTGGTGTTGGTTCAAAAGCAAGCTGGGTTCTGGTTCAAAAAGCAAGCTGGGTTCTGGTTCAAAAAGCAAGCTGGGTGGTGGTTCAAAAGCAAGCTGGGTTCTGGTTCAAAAAGCAAGCTTGGTGATGGTTCAAAAAGCAAGCTTGGTGGTGATTTAAAAAGCAAGCTGGGTTCTGGTTCAAAAGCAAGCTTGGTGGTGGTTTAAAAAGCAAGCTTTGTGGTGGTTCAAAAGCAAGCTGGGTTCTGGTTCAAAAGCAAGCTTGGTGGTGGTTTAAAAAGCAAGCTTTGTGGTGGTTCAAAAAGTAAGCTTGGTGGTGGTTTAAAAAGCAAACTGGGTGATGGTTCAAAAAGCAAGCTTGGTGGTGGTTCAAAAGCAAGCTGGGTTCTGGTTCAAAAAGCAAGCTGGGTAGTGGTTCAAAAGCAAGCTTGGTTCTGGTTCAAAAGCAAGCTTGGTGGTGGTTTAAAAAGCAAGCTTGGTGGTGGTTCAAAAAGCAAGCTTGGTGGTGGTTTAAAAAGCAAACTGGGTGATGGTTCAAAAAGCAAGCTTGGTGGTGGTTCAAAAGCAAGCTGGGTTCTGGTTCAAAAAGCAAGCTGGGTGGTGGTTCAAAAGCAAGCTGGGTTCTGGTTCAAAAAGAAAGCTTGGTGGTGGTTCAAAAAGCAAGCTTGGTGGTGGTTTAAAAAGCAAGCTTGGTGGTCGTTCAAAAGCAAGCTTGGTGGTGGTTCAAAAGCAAGCTGGGTTCTGGTTCAAAAAGCAAGCTGGGTGGTGGTTCAAAAGCAAGCTGGGTTCTGGTTAAAAAAAGCAAGCTTGGTGGTGGTTCAAAAAGCAAGCTTGGTGGTGGTTTAAAAAGCAAACTGGGTAGTGGTTCAAAAGCAAGCTGGGTTCTGGTTCAAAAAGCAAGCTTGGTGGTGGTTCAAAAGCAAGCTGGGTTCTGGTTCAAAAGCAAGCTGGGTTCTGGTTCAAAAAGCAAGCTTGGTGGTGGTTCAAAAGCAAGCTGGGTTCTGGTTCAAAAGCAAGCTTGGTGGTGGTTTAAAAAGCAAGCTTGGTGGTGGTTCAAAAAGCAAGCTTGGTGGTGGTTTAAAAAGCAAACTGGGTAGTGGTTCAAAAGCAAGCTGGGTTCTGGTTCAAAAAGCAAGCTTGATGGTGGTTCAAAAGCAAGCTGGGTTCTGGTTCAAAAAGCAAGCTTGGTGGTGGTTCAAAAGCAAGCTGGGTTCTGGTTCAAAAAGCAAGCTTGGTGGTGGTTCAAAAAGCAAGCTTGGTGATGGTTCAAAAGCAAGCTGGGTGGTGGTTCAAAAAGCAAGCTTGGTGGTGGTTCAAAAAGCAAGCTTGGTGGTGGTTCAGAAAGCAAGCTGGGTGGTGGTTCAAAAGCAAGCTGGGTTCTGGTTCAAAAAGCAAGCTTGGTGGTGGTTCAAAAAGCAAGCTTGGTGGTGGTTTAAAAAGCAAACTGGGTAGTGGTTCAAAAGCAAGCTTGGTGGTGGTTCAAAAAGCAAGCTTGGTGGTGGTTTAAAAAGCAAACTGGGTAGTGGTTCAAAAGCAAGCTTGGTGGTGGTTCAAAAGCAAGCTGGGTTCTGGTACAAAAAGCAAGCTTGGTGGTGGTTCAAAAAGCAAGCTTGGTGGTGGTTTAAAAAGCAAACTGGGTAGTGGTTCAAAAGCAAGCTTGGTGGTGGTTCAAAAGCAAGCTGGGTTCTGGTTCAAAAAGCAAGCTTGGTGGTGGTTCAAAAAGCAAGCTTGGTGGTGGTTTAAAAAGCAAACTGGGTTCTGGTTCAAAAAGCAAGCTTGGTGGTGGTTCAAAAAGCAAGTTTGGTGGTGGTTTAAAAAGCAAACTGGGTAGTGGTTCAAAAGGAAGCTTGGTGGTGGTTTAAAAGCAAGCTGGGTTCTGGTTCAAAAAGCAAGCTTGGTGGTGGTTCAAAAGCAAGCTGGGTTCTGGTTCAAAAAGCAAGCTTGGTGGTGGTTCAAAAGCAAGCTGGGTTCTGGTTCAAAAGCAAGCTTGGTGGTGGTTTAAAAGCAAGCTGGGTTCTGGTTCAAAAAGCAAGCTTGGTGGTGGTTCAAAAAGCAAGCTTGGTGGTGGTTTAAAAAGTAAACTGGGTAGTGGTTCAAAAGCAAGCTTGGTGGTGGTTCAAAAGCAGGCTGGGTTCTGGTTCAAAAAGCAAGCTTGGTGGTGGTTCAAAAAGCAAGCTTGGTGGTGGTTTAAAAAGCAAACTGGGTTCTGGTTCAAAAAGCAAGCTTGGTGGTGGTTCAAAAAGCAAGCTTGGTGGTGGTTTAAAAAGCAAGCTGGGTTCTGGTTCAAAAAGCAAGCTGGGTTCTGGTTCAAAAAGCAAGCTGGGTTCTGGTTCAAAAAGCAAGCTTGGTGGTGGTTCAAAAGCAAGCTGGGTTCTGGTTCAAAAAGCAAGCTTGGTGGTGGTTCAAAAGCAAGCTAGGTTCTGGTTCAAAAGCAAGCTTGGTGGTGGTTTAAAAAGCAAGCTTGGTGGTGGTTCAAAAAGCAAGCTGGGTTCTGGTTCAAAAAGCAAGCTTGGTGGTGGTTCAAAAGCAAGCTTGGTTCTGGTTCAAAAGCAAGCTTGGTGGTGGTTTAAAAAGCAAGCTGGGTTCTGGTTCAAAAGCAAGCTGGGTTCTGGTTCAAAAGCAAGCTGGGTTATGATTCAAAAGCAAGCTTGGTGGTGGTTTAAAAAGCAAACTGGGTTCTGGTTCAAAAAGCAAGCTGGGTTCTGGTTCAAAAAGCAAGCTGGGTTCCGGTTCAAAAGCAAGCTTGGTGGTGGTTTAAAAAGCAAACTGGGTAGTGGTTCAAAAAGCAAGCTTGGTGGTGGTTTAAAAAGCAAACTGGGTAGTGGTTCAAAAGCAAGCTGGGTTCTGGTTCAAAAAGCAAGCTGGGTTCTGGTTCAAAAGCAAGCTGGGTTCTGGTTCAAAAAGCAAGCTTGGTGGTGGTTTAAAAAGCAAACTGGGTAGTGGTTCAAAAGCAAGCTTGGTGGTGGTTCAAAAAGCAAGCTTGGTGGTGGTTTAAAAAGGAAACTGGGTAGTGGTTCAAAAGCAAGCTTGGTGGTGGTTCAAAAGCAAGCTGGGTTCTGGTACAAAAAGCAAGCTTGGTGGTGGTTCAAAAAGCAAGCTTGGTGGTGGTTTAAAAAGCAAACTGGGTTCTGGTTCAAAAAGCAAGCTTGGTGGTGGTTCAAAAAGCAAGTTTGGTGGTGGTTTAAAAAGCAAACTGGGTAGTGGTTCAAAAGCAAGCTGGGTTCTGGTTCAAAAAGCAAGCTTGGTGGTGGTTCAAAAGCAAGCTGGGTTCTCGTTCAAAAGCAAGCTTGGTGGTGGTTTAAAAGCAAGCTGGGTTCTGGTTCAAAAAGCAAGCTTGGTGGTGGTTCAAAAAGCAAGCTTGGTGGTGGTTTAAAAAGTAAACTGGGTAGTGGTTCAAAAGCAAGCTTGGTGGTGGTTCAAAAGCAAGCTGGGTTCTGGTTCAAAAAGCAAGCTTGGTGGTGGTTCAAAAAGCAAGCTTGGTGGTGGTTTAAAAAGCAAACTGGGTTCTGGTTCAAAAAGCAAGCTTGGTGGTGGTTCAAAAAGCAAGCTTGGTGGTGGTTTAAAAAGCAAACTGGGTTCTGGTTCAAAAGCAAGCTGGGTTCTGGTTCAAAAAGCAAGCTTGGTGGTGGTTCAAAAGCAAGCTGGGTTCTGGTTCAAAAAGCAAGCTTGGTGGTGGTTCAAAAGCAAGCTGGGTTCTGGTTCAAAAGCAAGCTTGGTGGTGGTTCAAAAAGCAAGCTGGGTTCTGGTTCAAAAAGCAAGCTTGGTGGTGGTTCAAAAGCAAGCTGGGTTCTGGTTCAAAAGCAAGCTGGGTTCTGGTTCAAAAAGCAAGCTTGGTGGTGGTTCAAAAGCAAGCTGGGTTCTGGTTCAAAAGCAAGCTGGGTTCTGGTTCAAAAAGCAAGCTTGATGGTGGTTCAAAAGCAAGCTGGGTTCTGGTTCAAAAGCAAGCTTGGTGGTGGTTTAAAAAGCAAGCTTGGTGGTGGTTCAAAAAGCAAGCTTGGTGGTGGTTTAAAAAGCAAACTGGGTTCTGGTTCAAAAAGCAAGCTTGGTGGTGGTTCAAAAAGCAAGTTTGGTGGTGGTTTAAAAAGCAAACTGGGTAGTGGTTCAAAAGCAAGCTGGGTTCTGGTTCAAAAAGCAAGCTTGGTGGTGGTTCAAAAGCAAGCTGGGTTCTGGTTCAAAAGCAAGCTTGGTGGTGGTTTAAAAGCAAGCTGGGTTCTGGTTCAAAAAGCAAGCTTGGTGGTGGTTCAAAAAGCAAGCTTGGTGGTGGTTTAAAAAGTAAACTGGGTAGTGGTTCAAAAGCAAGCTGGGTTCTGGTTCAAAAAGCAAGCTTGGTGGTGGTTCAAAAGCAAGCTGGGTTCTGGTTCAAAAGCAAGCTTGGTGGTGGTTTAAAAGCAAGCTGGGTTCTGGTTCAAAAAGCAAGCTTGGTGGTGGTTCAAAAAGCAAGCTTGGTGGTGGTTTAAAAAGTAAACTGGGTAGTGGTTCAAAAGCAAGCTTGGTGGTGGTTCAAAAGCAGGCTGGGTTCTGGTTCAAAAGCAAACTGGGTGATGGTTCAAAAAGCAAGCTTGGTGGTGGTTTAAAAAGCAAACTGGGTGATGGTTCAAAAAGCAAGCTTGGTGGTGGTTCAAAAGCAAGCTGGGTTCTGGTTCAAAAAGCAAGCTTGGTGATGGTTCAAAAAGCAAGCTTGGTGGTGATTTAAAAAGCAAGCTTGGTGGTGGTTCAAAAGCAAGCTGGGTTCTGGTTCAAAAAGCAAGCTTGGTGATGGTTCAAAAAGCAAGCTTGGTGGTGATTTAAAAAGCAAACTGGGTGATGGTTCAAAAAGCAAGCTTGGTGTTGGTTCAAAAGCAAGCTGGGTTCTGGTTCAAAAAGCAAGCTGGGTTCTGGTTCAAAAAGCAAGCTGGGTGGTGGTTCAAAAGCAAGCTGGGTTCTGGTTCAAAAAGCAAGCTTGGTGATGGTTCAAAAAGCAAGCTTGGTGGTGATTTAAAAAGCAAGCTGGGTTCTGGTTCAAAAGCAAGCTTGGTGGTGGTTTAAAAAGCAAGCTTTGTGGTGGTTCAAAAGCAAGCTGGGTTCTGGTTCAAAAGCAAGCTTGGTGGTGGTTTAAAAAGCAAGCTTTGTGGTGGTTCAAAAAGCAAGCTTGGTGGTGGTTTAAAAAGCAAACTGGGTGATGGTTCAAAAAGCAAGCTTGGTGGTGGTTCAAAAGCAAGCTGGGTTCTGGTTCAAAAAGCAAGCTGGGTAGTGGTTCAAAAGCAAGCTTGGTTCTGGTTCAAAAGCAAGCTTGGTGGTGGTTTAAAAAGCAAGCTTGGTGGTGGTTCAAAAAGCAAGCTTGGTGGTGGTTTAAAAAGCAAACTGGGTGATGGTTCAAAAAGCAAGCTTGGTGGTGGTTCAAAAGCAAGCTGGGTTCTGGTTCAAAAAGCAAGCTGGGTGGTGGTTCAAAAGCAAGCTGGGTTCTGGTTCAAAAAGAAAGCTTGGTGGTGGTTCAAAAAGCAAGCTTGGTGGTGGTTTAAAAAGCAAGCTTGGTGGTCGTTCAAAAGCAAGCTTGGTGGTGGTTCAAAAGCAAGCTGGGTTCTGGTTCAAAAAGCAAGCTGGGTGGTGGTTCAAAAGCAAGCTGGGTTCTGGTTCAAAAAAGCAAGCTTGGTGGTGGTTCAAAAAGCAAGCTTGGTGGTGGTTTAAAAAGCAAACTGGGTAGTGGTTCAAAAGCAAGCTGGGTTCTGGTTCAAAAAGCAAGCTTGGTGGTGGTTCAAAAGCAAGCTGGGTTCTGGTTCAAAAGCAAGCTGGGTTCTGGTTCAAAAAGCAAGCTTGGTGGTGGTTCAAAAGCAAGCTGGGTTCTGGTTCAAAAGCAAGCTTGGTGGTGGTTTAAAAAGCAAGCTTGGTGGTGGTTCAAAAAGCAAGCTTGGTGGTGGTTTAAAAAGCAAACTGGGTAGTGGTTCAAAAGCAAGCTGGGTTCTGGTTCAAAAAGCAAGCTTGATGGTGGTTCAAAAGCAAGCTGGGTTCTGGTTCAAAAAGCAAGCTTGGTGGTGGTTCAAAAGCAAGCTGGGTTCTGGTTCAAAAAGCAAGCTTGGTGGTGGTTCAAAAAGCAAGCTTGGTGATGGTTCAAAAAGCAAGCTGGGTGGTGGTTCAAAAAGCAAGCCTGGTGGTGGTTCAAAAAGCAAGCTTGGTGGTGGTTCAGAAAGCAAGCTGGGTGGTGGTTCAAAAGCAAGCTGGGTTCTGGTTCAAAAAGCAAGCTTGGTGGTGGTTCAAAAAGCAAGCTTGGTGGTGGTTTAAAAAGCATACTGGGTAGTGGTTCAAAAGCAAGCTTGGTGGTGGTTCAAAAAGCAAGCTTGGTGGTGGTTTAAAAAGCAAACTGGGTAGTGGTTCAAAAGCAAGCTTGGTGGTGGTTCAAAAGCAAGCTGGGTTCTGGTACAAAAAGCAAGCTTGGTGGTGGTTCAAAAAGCAAGCTTGGTGGTGGTTTAAAAAGCAAACTGGGTAGTGGTTCAAAAGCAAGCTTGGTGGTGGTTCAAAAGCAAGCTGGGTTCTGGTTCAAAAAGCAAGCTTGGTGGTGGTTCAAAAAGCAAGCTTGGTGGTGGTTTAAAAAGCAAACTGGGTTCTGGTTCAAAAAGCAAGCTTGGTGGTGGTTCAAAAAGCAAGTTTGGTGGTGGTTTAAAAAGCAAACTGGGTAGTGGTTCAAAAGCAAGCTGGGTTCTGGTTCAAAAAGCAAGCTTGGTGGTGGTTCAAAAGCAAGCTGGGTTCTGGTTCAAAAAGCAAGCTTGGTGGTGGTTCAAAAGCAAGCTGGGTTCTGGTTCAAAAGCAAGCTTGGTGGTGGTTTAAAAGCAAGCTGGGTTCTGGTTCAAAAAGCAAGCTTGGTGGTGGTTCAAAAAGCAAGCTTGGTGGTGGTTTAAAAAGTAAACTGGGTAGTGGTTCAAAAGCAAGCTTGGTGGTGGTTCAAAAGCAGGCTGGGTTCTGGTTCAAAAAGCAAGCTTGGTGGTGGTTCAAAAAGCAAGCTTGGTGGTGGTTTAAAAAGCAAACTGGGTTCTGGTTCAAAAAGCAAGCTTGGTGGTGGTTCAAAAAGCAAGCTTGGTGGTGGTTTAAAAAGCAAGCTGGGTTCTGGTTCAAAAAGCAAGCTGGGTTCTGGTTCAAAAAGCAAGCTGGGTTCTGGTTCAAAAAGCAAGCTTGGTGGTGGTTCAAAAGCAAGCTGGGTTCTGGTTCAAAAAGCAAGCTTGGTGGTGGTTCAAAAGCAAGCTAGGTTCTGGTTCAAAAGCAAGCTTGGTGGTGGTTTAAAAAGCAAGCTTGGTGGTGGTTCAAAAAGCAAGCTGGGTTCTGGTTCAAAAAGCAAGCTTGGTGGTGGTTCAAAAGCAAGCTTGGTTCTGGTTCAAAAGCAAGCTTGGTGGTGGTTTAAAAAGCAAGCTGGGTTCTGGTTCAAAAAGCAAGCTGGGTTCTGGTTCAAAAAGCAAGCTGGGTTCTGGTTCAAAAGCAAGCTGGGTTCTGGTTCAAAAGCAAGCTGGGTTATGATTCAAAAGCAAGCTTGGTGGTGGTTTAAAAAGCAAACTGGGTTCTGGTTCAAAAAGCAAGCTGGGTTCTGGTTCAAAAAGCAAGCTGGGTTCCGGTTCAAAAGCAAGCTTGGTGGTGGTTTAAAAAGCAAACTGGGTAGTGGTTCAAAAAGCAAGCTTGGTGGTGGTTTAAAAAGCAAACTGGGTAGTGGTTCAAAAGCAAGCTGGGTTCTGGTTCAAAAAGCAAGCTGGGTTCTGGTTCAAAAGCAAGCTGGGTTCTGGTTCAAAAAGCAAGCTTGGTGGTGGTTCAAAAGGCAAGCTTGGTGGTGGTTTAAAAAGCAAACTGGGTAGTGGTTCAAAAGCAAGCTTGGTGGTGGTTCAAAAAGCAAGCTTGGTGGTGGTTTAAAAAGGAAACTGGGTAGTGGTTCAAAAGCAAGCTTGGTGGTGGTTCAAAAGCAAGCTGGGTTCTGGTACAAAAAGCAAGCTTGGTGGTGGTTCAAAAAGCAAGCTTGGTGGTGGTTTAAAAAGCAAACTGGCTAGTGGTTCAAAAGCAAGCTTGGTGGTGGTTCAAAAGCAAGCTGGGTTCTGGTTCAAAAAGCAAGCTTGGTGGTGGTTCAAAAAGCAAGCTTGGTGGTGGTTTAAAAAGCAAACTGGGTTCTGGTTCAAAAAGCAAGCTTGGTGGTGGTTCAAAAAGCAAGTTTGGTGGTGGTTTAAAAAGCAAACTGGGTAGTGGTTCAAAAGCAAGCTGGGTTCTGGTTCAAAAAGCAAGCTTGGTGGTGGTTCAAAAGCAAGCTGGGTTCTGGTTCAAAAGCAAGCTTGGTGGTGGTTTAAAAGCAAGCTGGGTTCTGGTTCAAAAAGCAAGCTTGGTGGTGGTTCAAAAAGCAAGCTTGGTGGTGGTTTAAAAAGTAAACTGGGTAGTGGTTCAAAAGCAAGCTTGGTGGTGGTTCAAAAGCAAGCTGGGTTCTGGTTCAAAAAGCAAGCTTGGTGGTGGTTCAAAAAGCAAGCTTGGTGGTGGTTTAAAAAGCAAACTGGGTTCTGGTTCAAAAAGCAAGCTTGGTGGTGGTTCAAAAAGCAAGCTTGGTGGTGGTTTAAAAAGCAAACTGGGTTCTGGTTCAAAAGCAAGCTGGGTTCTGGTTCAAAAAGCAAGCTTGGTGGTGGTTCAAAAGCAAGCTGGGTTCTGGTTCAAAAAGCAAGCTTGGTGGTGGTTCAAAAGCAAGCTGGGTTCTGGTTCAAAAGCAAGCTTGGTGGTGGTTCAAAAAGCAAGCTGGGTTCTGGTTCAAAAAGCAAGCTTGGTGGTGGTTCAAAAGCAAGCTGGGTTCTGGTTCAAAAGCAAGCTGGGTTCTGGTTCAAAAAGCAAGCTTGGTGGTGGTTCAAAAGCAAGCTGGGTTCTGGTTCAAAAGCAAGCTGGGTTCTGGTTCAAAAAGCAAGCTTGATGGTGGTTCAAAAACAAGCTGGGTTCTGGTTCAAAAGCAAGCTTGGTGGTGGTTTAAAAAGCAAGCTTGGTGGTGGTTCAAAAAGCAAGCTTGGTGGTGGTTTAAAAAGCAAACTGGGTTCTGGTTCAAAAAGCAAGCTTGGTGGTGGTTCAAAAAGCAAGTTTGGTGGTGGTTTAAAAAGCAAACTGGGTAGTGTTTCAAAAGCAAGCTGGGTTCTGGTTCAAAAAGCAAGCTTGGTGGTGGTTTAAAAGCAAGCTGGGTTCTGGTTCAAAAAGCAAGCTTGGTGGTGGTTCAAAAAGCAAGCTTGGTGGTGGTTTAAAAAGTAAACTGGGTAGTGGTTCAAAAGCAAGCTTGGTGGTGGTTCAAAAGCAGGCTGGGTTCTGGTTCAAAAAGCAAGCTTGGTGGTGGTTCAAAAAGCAAGCTTGGTGGTGGTTTAAAAAGCAAACTGGGTTCTGGTTCAAAAAGCAAGCTTGGTGGTGGTTCAAAAAGCAAGCTTGGTGGTGGTTTAAAAAGCAAACTGGGTAGTGGTTCAAAAGCAAGCTGGGTTCTGGTTCAAAAAGCAAGCTTGGTGGTGGTTCAAAAGCAAGCTGGGTTCTGGTTCAAAAAGCAAGCTTGGTGGTGGTTCAAAAGCAAGCTAGGTTCTGGTTCAAAAGCAAGCTTGGTGGTGGTTTAAAAAGCAAGCTTGGTGGTGGTTCAAAAAGCAAGCTGGGTTCTGGTTCAAAAAGCAAGCTTGGTGGTGGTTTAAAAGCAAGCTGGGTTCTGGTTCAAAAAGCAAGCTTGGTGGTGGTTCAAAAAGCAAGCTTGGTGGTGGTTTAAAAAGTAAACTGGGTAGTGGTTCAAAAGCAAGCTTGGTGGTGGTTCAAAAGCAGGCTGGGTTCTGGTTCAAAAAGCAAGCTTGGTGGTGGTTTAAAAGCAAGCTGGGTTCTGGTTCAAAAAGCAAGCTTGGTGGTGGTTCAAAAAGCAAGCTTGGTGGTGGTTTAAAAAGTAAACTGGGTAGTGGTTCAAAAGCAAGCTTGGTGGTGGTTTAAAAAGCAAACTGGGTAGTGTTTCAAAAGCAAGCTGGGTTCTGGTTCAAAAAGCAAGCTTGGTGGTGGTTTAAAAGCAAGCTGGGTTCTGGTTCAAAAAGCAAGCTTGGTGGTGGTTCAAAAAGCAAGCTTGGTGGTGGTTTAAAAAGTAAACTGGGTAGTGGTTCAAAAGCAAGCTTGGTGGTGGTTCAAAAGCAGGCTGGGTTCTGGTTCAAAAAGCAAGCTTGGTGGTGGTTCAAAAAGCAAGCTTGGTGGTGGTTTAAAAAGCAAACTGGGTTCTGGTTCAAAAAGCAAGCTTGGTGGTGGTTCAAAAAGCAAGCTTGGTGGTGGTTTAAAAAGCAAACTGGGTAGTGGTTCAAAAGCAAGCTGGGTTCTGGTTCAAAAAGCAAGCTTGGTGGTGGTTCAAAAGCAAGCTGGGTTCTGGTTCAAAAAGCAAGCTTGGTGGTGGTTCAAAAGCAAGCTAGGTTCTGGTTCAAAAGCAAGCTTGGTGGTGGTTTAAAAAGCAAGCTTGGTGGTGGTTCAAAAAGCAAGCTGGGTTCTGGTTCAAAAAGCAAGCTTGGTGGTGGTTCAAAAGCAAGCTTGGTTCTGGTTCAAAAGCAAGCTTGGTGGTGGTTTAAAAAGCAAGCTGGGTTCTGGTTCAAAAAGCAAGCTGGGTTCTGGTTCAAAAAGCAAGCTGGGTTCTGGTTCAAAAGCAAGCTGGGTTCTGGTTCAAAAGCAAGCTGGGTTCTGGTTCAAAAGCAAGCTTGGTGGTGGTTTAAAAAGCAAACTGGGTTCTGGTTCAAAAAGCAAGCTGGGTTCTGGTTCAAAAAGCAAGCTGGGTTCCGGTTCAAAAGCAAGCTTGGTGGTGGTTTAAAAAGCAAACTGGGTAGTGGTTCAAAAAGCAAGCTTGGTGGTGGTTTAAAAAGCAAACTGGGTAGTGGTTCAAAAGCAAGCTGGGTTCTGGTTCAAAAAGCAAGCTGGGTTCTCGTTCAAAAGCAAGCTGGGTTCTGGTTCAAAAAGCAAGCTTGGTGGTGGTTCAAAAAGCAAGCTTGGTGGTGGTTTAAAAAGCAAACTGGGTAGTGGTTCAAAAGCAAGCTTGGTGGTGGTTCAAAAAGCAAGCTTGGTGGTGGTTTAAAAAGCAAACTGGGTAGTGGTTCAAAAGCAAGCTTGGTGGTGGTTCAAAAGCAAGCTGGGTTCTGGTACAAAAAGCAAGCTTGGTGGTGGTTCAAAAAGCAAGCTTGGTGGTGGTTTAAAAAGCAAACTGGGTAGTGGTTCAAAAGCAAGCTTGGTGGTGGTTCAAAAGCAAGCTGGGTTCTGGTTCAAAAAGCAAGCTTGGTGGTGGTTCAAAAAGCAAGCTTGGTGGTGGTTTAAAAAGCAAACTGGGTTCTGGTTCAAAAAGCAAGCTTGGTGGTGGTTCAAAAAGCAAGTTTGGTGGTGGTTTAAAAAGCAAACTGGGTAGTGGTTCAAAAGCAAGCTGGGTTCTGGTTCAAAAAGCAAGCTTGGTGGTGGTTCAAAAGCAAGCTGGGTTCTGGTTCAAAAGCAAGCTTGGTGGTGGTTTAAAAGCAAGCTGGGTTCTGGTTCAAAAAGCAAGCTTGGTGGTGGTTCAAAAAGCAAGCTTGGTGGTGGTTTAAAAAGTAAACTGGGTAGTGGTTCAAAAGCAAGCTTGGTGGTGGTTCAAAAGCAAGCTGGGTTCTGGTTCAAAAAGCAAGCTTGGTGGTGGTTCAAAAAGCAAGCTTGGTGGTGGTTTAAAAAGCAAACTGGGTTCTGGTTCAAAAAGCAAGCTTGGTGGTGGTTCAAAAAGCAAGCTTGGTGGTGGTTTAAAAAGCAAACTGGGTTCTGGTTCAAAAGCAAGCTGGGTTCTGGTTCAAAAAGCAAGCTTGGTGGTGGTTCAAAAGCAAGCTGGGTTCTGGTTCAAAAAGCAAGCTTGGTGGTGGTTCAAAAGCAAGCTGGGTTCTGGTTCAAAAGCAAGCTTGGTGGTGGTTTAAAAAGCAAGCTTGGTGGTGGTTCAAAAAGCAAGCTGGGTTCTGGTTCAAAAAGCAAGCTTGGTGGTGGTTCAAAAGCAAGCTGGGTTCTGGTTCAAAAGCAAGCTTGGTGGTGGTTTAAAAAGCAAGCTGGGTTCTGGTTCAAAAAGCAAGCTGGGTTCTGGTTCAAAAAGCAAGCTGGGTTCTGGTTCAAAAGCAAGCTGGGTTCTGGTTCAAAAGCAAGCTTGGTGGTGGTTTAAAAAGCAAACTGGGTTCTGGTTCAAAAAGCAAGCTGGGCTCTGGTTCAAAAGCAAGCTTGGTGGTGGTTTAAAAAGCAAACTGGGTAGTGGTTCAAAAAGCAAGCTTGGTGGTGGTTTAAAAAGCAAACTGGGTAGTGGTTCAAAAGCAAGCTGGGTTCTGGTTCAAAAAGCAAGCTGGGTTCTGGTTCAAAAGCAAGCTTGGTGGTGGTTTAAAAAGCAAACTGGGTTCTGGTTCAAAAAGCAAGCTGGGTTCTGGTTCAAAAAGCAAGCTGGGTTCTGGTTCAAAAGCAAGCTTGGTGGTGGTTTAAAAAGCAAACTGGGTAGTGGTTCAAAAAGCAAGCTTGGTGGTGGTTCAAAAAGCAAGTTTGGTGGTGGTTCAAAAGCAAGCTGGGTTCTGGTTCAAAAAGCAAGCTGGGTGGTGGTTCAAAAGCAAGCTGGGTTCTGGTTCAAAAAGCAAGCTTGGTGGTAGTTCAAAAGCAAGCTGGGTTCTGGTTCAAAAGCAAGCTGGGTTCTGGTTCAAAAAGCAAGCTGGGTGGTGGTTCAAAAGCAAGCTGGGTTCTGGTTCAAAAAGCAAGCTTGGTGGTGGTTTAAAAAGCAAACTGGGTAGTGGTTCAAAAGCAAGCTGGGTTCTGGTTCAAAAGCAAGCTGGGTTCTGGTTCAAAAGCAAGCTGGGTTCTGGTTCAAAAGCAAGCTGGGTTCTGGTTCAAAAGCAAGCTTGGTGGTGGTATAAAAAGCAAACTGGGTTCTGGTTCAAAAAGCAAGCTGGGTTCTGGTTCAAAAAGCAAGCTGGGTTCCGGTTCAAAAGCAAGCTTGGTGGTGGTTTAAAAAGCAAACTGGGTAGTGGTTCAAAAAGCAAGCTTGGTGGTGGTTTAAAAAGCAAACTGGGTAGTGGTTCAAAAGCAAGCTGGGTTCTGGTTCAAAAAGCAAGCTGGGTTCTGGTTCAAAAGCAAGCTGGGTTCTGGTTCAAAAAGCAAGCTTGGTGGTGGTTCAAAAAGCAAGCTTGGTGGTGGTTTAAAAAGCAAACTGGGTAGTGGTTCAAAAGCAAGCTTGGTGGTGGTTCAAAAAGCAAGCTTGGTGGTGGTTTAAAAAGCAAACTGGGTAGTGGTTCAAAAGCAAGCTTGGTGGTGGTTCAAAAGCAAGCTGGGTTCTGGTACAAAAAGCAAGCTTGGTGGTGGTTCAAAAAGCAAGCTTGGTGGTGGTTTAAAAAGCAAACTGGGTAGTGGTTCAAAAGCAAGCTTGGTGGTGGTTCAAAAGCAAGCTGGGTTCTGGTTCAAAAAGCAAGCTTGGTGGTGGTTCAAAAAGCAAGCTTGGTGGTGGTTTAAAAAGCAAACTGGGTTCTGGTTCAAAAAGCAAGCTTGGTGGTGGTTCAAAAAGCAAGTTTGGTGGTGGTTTAAAAAGCAAACTGGGTAGTGGTTCAAAAGCAAGCTGGGTTCTGGTTCAAAAAGCAAGCTTGGTGGTGGTTCAAAAGCAAGCTGGGTTCTGGTTCAAAAGCAAGCTTGGTGGTGGTTTAAAAGCAAGCTGGGTTCTGGTTCAAAAAGCAAGCTTGGTGGTGGTTCAAAAAGCAAGCTTGGTGGTGGTTTAAAAAGTAAACTGGGTAGTGGTTCAAAAGCAAGCTTGGTGGTGGTTCAAAAGCAAGCTGGGTTCTGGTTCAAAAAGCAAGCTTGGTGGTGGTTCAAAAAGCAAGCTTGGTGGTGGTTTAAAAAGCAAACTGGGTTCTGGTTCAAAAAGCAAGCTTGGTGGTGGTTCAAAAAGCAAGCTTGGTGGTGGTTTAAAAAGCAAACTGGGTAGTGGTTCAAAAGCAAGCTGGGTTCTGGTTCAAAAAGCAAGCTTGGTGGTGGTTCAAAAGCAAGCTGGGTTCTGGTTCAAAAAGCAAGCTTGGTGGTGGTTCAAAAGCAAGCTGGGTTCTGGTTCAAAAAGCAAGCTTGGTGGTGGTTCAAAAAGCAAGCTGGGTTCTGGTTCAAAAGCAAGCTTGGTGGTGGTTTAAAAAGCAAACTGGGTTCTGGTTCAAAAAGCAAGCTGGGTTCTGGTTCAAAAAGCAAGCTGGGTTCTGGTTCAAAAGCAAGCTTGGTGGTGGTTTAAAAAGCAAACTGGGTAGTGGTTCAAAAAGCAAGCTTGGTGGTGGTTCAAAAAGCAAGTTTGGTGGTGGTTCAAAAGCAAGCTGGGTTCTGGTTCAAAAAGCAAGCTGGGTGGTGGTTCAAAAGCAAGCTGGGTTCTGGTTCAAAAAGCAAGCTTGGTGGTGGTTCAAAAGCAAGCTGGGTTCTGGTTCAAAAGCAAGCTGGGTTCTGGTTCAAAAAGCAAGCTGGGTGGTGGTTCAAAAGCAAGCTGGGTTCTGGTTCAAAAAGCAAGCTTGGTGGTGGTTTAAAAAGCAAACTGGGTAGTGGTTCAAAAGCAAGCTGGGTTCTGGTTCAAAAGCAAGCTGGGTTCTGGTTCAAAAGCAAGCTGGGTTCTGGTTCAAAAGCAAGCTGGGTTCTGGTTCAAAAGCAAGCTTGGTGGTGGTTTAAAAAGCAAACTGGGTTCTGGTTCAAAAAGCAAGCTGGGTTCTGGTTCAAAAAGCAAGCTGGGTTCCGGTTCAAAAGCAAGCTTGGTGGTGGTTTAAAAAGCAAACTGGGTAGTGGTTCAAAAAGCAAGCTTGGTGGTGGTTTAAAAAGCAAACTGGGTAGTGGTTCAAAAGCAAGCTGGGTTCTGGTTCAAAAAGCAAGCTGGGTTCTGGTTCAAAAGCAAGCTGGGTTCTGGTTCAAAAAGCAAGCTTGGTGGTGGTTCAAAAAGCAAGCTTGGTGGTGGTTTAAAAAGCAAACTGGGTAGTGGTTCAAAAGCAAGCTTGGTGGTGGTTCAAAAAGCAAGCTTGGTGGTGGTTTAAAAAGCAAACTGGGTAGTGGTTCAAAAGCAAGCTTGGTGGTGGTTCAAAAGCAAGCTGGGTTCTGGTACAAAAAGCAAGCTTGGTGGTGGTTCAAAAAGCAAGCTTGGTGGTGGTTTAAAAAGCAAACTGGGTAGTGGTTCAAAAGCAAGCTTGGTGGTGGTTCAAAAGCAAGCTGGGTTCTGGTTCAAAAAGCAAGCTTGGTGGTGGTTCAAAAAGCAAGCTTGGTGGTGGTTTAAAAAGCAAACTGGGTTCTGGTTCAAAAAGCAAGCTTGGTGGTGGTTCAAAAAGCAAGTTTGGTGGTGGTTTAAAAAGCAAACTGGGTAGTGGTTCAAAAGCAAGCTGGGTTCTGGTTCAAAAAGCAAGCTTGGTGGTGGTTCAAAAGCAAGCTGGGTTCTGGTTCAAAAGCAAGCTTGGTGGTGGTTTAAAAGCAAGCTGGGTTCTGGTTCAAAAAGCAAGCTTGGTGGTGGTTCAAAAAGCAAGCTTGGTGGTGGTTTAAAAAGTAAACTGGGTAGTGGTTCAAAAGCAAGCTTGGTGGTGGTTCAAAAGCAAGCTGGGTTCTGGTTCAAAAAGCAAGCTTGGTGGTGGTTCAAAAAGCAAGCTTGGTGGTGGTTTAAAAAGCAAACTGGGTTCTGGTTCAAAAAGCAAGCTTGGTGGTGGTTCAAAAAGCAAGCTTGGTGGTGGTTTAAAAAGCAAACTGGGTAGTGGTTCAAAAGCAAGCTGGGTTCTGGTTCAAAAAGCAAGCTTGGTGGTGGTTCAAAAGCAAGCTGGGTTCTGGTTCAAAAAGCAAGCTTGGTGGTGGTTCAAAAGCAAGCTGTGTTCTGGTTCAAAAGCAAGCTGGGTGGTGGTTTAAAAAGCAAGCTTGGTGGTGGTTCAAAAAGCAAGCTGGGTTCTGGTTCAAAAAGCAAGCTTGGTGGTGGTTCAAAAGCAAGCTGGGTTCTGGTTCAAAAGCAAGCTTGGTGGTGGTTTAAAAAGCAAGCTGGGTTCTGGTTCAAAAAGCAAGCTGGGTTCTGGTTCAGAAAGCAAGCTGGGTTCTGGTTCAAAAGCAAGCTGGGTTCTGGTTCAAAAGCAAGCTGGGTTCTGGTTCAAAAGCAAGCTGGGTTCTGGTTCAAAAGCAAGCTTGGTGGTGGTTTAAAAAGCAAACTGGGTTCTGGTTCAAAAAGCAAGCTGGGTTCTGGTTCAAAAAGCAAGCTGGGCTCCGGTTCAAAAGCAAGCTTGGTGGTGGTTTAAAAAGCAAACTGGGTAGTGGTTCAAAAAGCAAGCTTGGTGGTGGTTTAAAAAGCAAACTGGGTAGTGGTTCAAAAGCAAGCTGGGTTCTGGTTCAAAAAGCAAGCTGGGTTCTGGTTCAAAAGCAAGCTGGGTTCTGGTTCAAAAGCAAGCTTGGTGGTGGTTTAAAAAGCAAACTGGGTTCTGGTTCAAAAAGCAAGCTGGGTTCTGGTTCAAAAGCAAGCTTGGTGGTGGTTTAAAAAGCAAACTGGGTAGTGGTTCAAAAAGCAAGCTTGGTGGTGGTTCAAAAAGCAAGTTTGGTGGTGGTTCAAAAGCAAGCTGGGTTCTGGTTAAAAAAGCAAGCTGGGTGGTGGTTCAAAAGCAAGCTGGGTTCTGGTTCAAAAAGCAAGCTTGGTGGTGGTTCAAAAGCAAGCTGGGTTCTGGTTCAAAAGCAAGCTGGGTTCTGGTTCAAAAAGCAAGCTGGGTGGTGGTTCAAAAGCAAGCTGGGTTCTGGTTCAAAAAGCAAGCTGGGTGGTGGTTCAAAAAGCAAGCTTGGTGGTGGTTTAAAAAGCAAGCTGGGTGGTGGTTCAAAAAGCAAGCTTGGTGGTGGTTTAAAAAGCAAGCTGGGTGGTGGTTCAAAAGCAGGCTTGGTGGTGGTTCAAAAAGCAAGCTTGGTGGTGGTTCAAAAAGCAAGCTTGGTGGTGGTTCAAAAGCAAGCTGGGTTCTGGTTCAAAAAGCAAGCTTGGTGGTGGTTTAAAAAGCAAGCTGGGTTCTGGTTCAAAAGCAAGCTAGGTTCTGGTTCAAAAAGCAAGCTGGGTGGTGGTTCAAAAGCAAGCTGGGTTCTGGTTCAAAAAGCAAGCTTGGTGGTGATTCAAAAAGCAAGCTTGGTGGTGGTTTAAAAAGCAAACTGGGTAGTGGTTCAAAAGCAAGCTGGGTTCTGGTTCAAAAAGTAAGCTTGGTGGTGGTTAAAAAGCAAGCTGGGTTCTGGTTCAAAAGCAAGCTGGGTTCTGGTTCAAAAAGCAAGCTTGATGGTGGTTCAAAAGCAAGCTGGGTTCTGGTTCAAAAGCAAGCTTGGTGGTGGTTTAAAAAGCAAGCTTGGTGGTGGTTCAAAAAGCAAGCTTGGTGGTGGTTTAAAAAGCAAACTGGGTAGTGGTTCAAAAGCAAGCTGGGTTCTGGTTCAAAAAGCAATCTTGGTGGTGGTTCAAAAGCAAGCTGGGTTCTGGTTCAAAAAGCAAGCTTGGTGGTGGTTCAAAAGCAAGCTGGGTTCTGGTTCAAAAAGCAAGCTTGGTGGTGGTTCAAAAAGCAAGCTTGGTGATGGTTCAAAAAGCAAGCTGGGTGGTGGTTCAAAAAGCAAGCTTGGTGGTGGTTCAAAAAGCAAGCTTGGTGGTGGTTCAGAAAGCAAGCTGGGTGGTGGTTCAAAAGCAAGCTGGGTTCTGGTTCAAAAAGCAAGCTTGGTGGTGGTTCAAAAAGCAAGCTTGGTGCTGGTTTAAAAAGCAAACTGGGTAGTGGTTCAAAAGCAAGCTAGGTGGTGGTTCAAGAAGCAAGCTTGGTGGTGGTTTAAAAAGCAAACGGGGTAGTGGTTCAAAAGCAAGCTTGGTGGTGGTTCAAAAGCAAGCTGGGTTCTGGTTCAAAAAGCAAGCTTGGTGGTGGTTCAAAAAGCAAGCTTGGTGGTGGTTTAAAAAGCAAACTGGGTAGTGGTTCAAAAGCAAGCTTGGTGGTGGTTCAAAAGCAAGCTGGGTTCTGGTTCAAAAAGCAAGCTTGGTGGTGGTTCAAAAATCAAGCTTGGTGGTGGTTTAAAAAGCAAACTGGGTTCTGGTTCAAAAAGCAAGCTTGGTGGTGGTTCAAAAAGCAAGCTTGGTGATGGTTCAAAAAGCAAGCTGGGTGGTGGTTCAAAAAGCAAGCTGGGTGGTGGTTTAAAAGCAAGCTTGGTGGTGGTTCAAAAAGCAAGCTGGGTGGTGGTTCAAAAGCAAGCTGCGTTCTGGTTCAAAAAGCAAGCTTGGTGGTGGTTCAAAAAGCAAGCTTGGTGGTGGTTTAAAAAGCAAGCTGGGTGGTGGTTCAAAAGCAAGCTTGGTGGTGGTTCAAAAAGCAAGCTTGGTGGTGGTTTAAAAAGCAAACTGGGTAGTGGTTCAAAAGCAAGCTTGGTGGTGGTTCAAAAGCAAGCTGGGTTCTGGTTCAAAAAGCAAGCTTGGTGGTGGTTCAAAAAGCAAGCTTGGTGGTGGTTTAAAAAGCAAACTGGGTTCTGGTTCAAAAAGCAAGCTTGGTGGTGGTTCAAAAAGCAAGCTTGGTGGTGGTTTAAAAAGCAAACTGGGTAGTGGTTCAAAAGCAAGCTGGGTTCTGGTTCAAAAAGCAAGCTTGGTGGTGGTTCAAAAGCAAGCTGGGTTCTGGTTCAAAAAGCAAGCTTGGTGGTGGTTCAAAAGCAAGCTAGGTTCTGGTTCAAAAGCAAGCTTGGTGGTGGTTTAAAAAGCAAGCTTGGTGGTGGTTCAAAAAGCAAGCTGGGTTCTGGTTCAAAAAGCAAGCTTGGTGGTGGTTCAAAAGCAAGCTTGGTTCTGGTTCAAAAGCAAGCTTGGTGGTGGTTTAAAAAGCAAGCTGGGTTCTGGTTCAAAAAGCAAGCTGGGTTCTGGTTCAAAAAGCAAGCTGGGTTCTGGTTCAAAAGCAAGCTGGGTTCTGGTTCAAAAGCAAGCTGGGTTCTGGTTCAAAAGCAAGCTTGGTGGTGGTTTAAAAAGCAAACTGGGTTCTGGTTCAAAAAGCAAGCTGGGTTCTGGTTCAAAAAGCAAGCTCGGTTCCGGTTCAAAAGCAAGCTTGGTGGTGGTTTAAAAAGCAAACTGGGTAGTGGTTCAAAAAGCAAGCTTGGTGGTGGTTTAAAAAGCAAACTGGGTAGTGGTTCAAAAGCAAGCTGGGTTCTGGTTCAAAAAGCAAGCTGGGTTCTGGTTCAAAAGCAAGCTGGGTTCTGGTTCAAAAAGCAAGCTTGGTGGTGGTTCAAAAAGCAAGCTTGGTGGTGGTTTAAAAAGCAAACTGGGTAGTGGTTCAAAAGCAAAATTGGTGGTGGTTCAAAAAGCAAGCTTGGTGGTGGTTTAAAAAGCAAACTGGGTAGTGGTTCAAAAGCAAGCTTGGTGGTGGTTCAAAAGCAAGCTGGGTTCTGGTACAAAAAGCAAGCTTGGTGGTGGTTCAAAAAGCAAGCTTGGTGGTGGTTTAAAAAGCAAACTGGGTAGTGGTTCAAAAGCAAGCTTGGTGGTGGTTCAAAAGCAAGCTGGGTTCTGGTTCAAAAAGCAAGCTTGGTGGTGGTTCAAAAAGCAAGCTTGGTGGTGGTTTAAAAAGCAAACTGGGTTCTGGTTCAAAAAGCAAGCTTGGTGGTGGTTCAAAAAGCAAGTTTGGTGGTGGTTTAAAAAGCAAACTGGGTAGTGGTTCAAAAGCAAGCTGGGTTCTGGTTCAAAAAGCAAGCTTGGTGGTGGTTCAAAAGCAAGCTGGGTTCTGGTTCAAAAGCAAGCTTGGTGGTGGTTTAAAAGCAAGCTGGGTTCTGGTTCAAAAAGCAAGCTTGGTGGTGGTTCAAAAAGCAAGCTTGGTGGTGGTTTAAAAAGTAAACTGGGTAGTGGTTCAAAAGCAAGCTTGGTGGTGGTTCAAAAGCAAGCTGGGTTCTGGTTCAAAAAGCAAGCTTGGTGGTGGTTCAAAAAGCAAGCTTGGTGGTGGTTTAAAAAGCAAACTGGGTTCTGGTTCAAAAAGCAAGCTTGGTGGTGGTTCAAAAAGCAAGCTTGGTGGTGGTTTAAAAAGCAAACTGGGTTCTGGTTCAAAAGCAAGCTGGGTTCTGGTTCAAAAAGCAAGCTTGGTGGTGGTTCAAAAGCAAGCTGGGTTCTGGTTCAAAAAGCAAGCTTGGTGGTGGTTCAAAAGCAAGCTGGGTTCTGGTTCAAAAGCAAGCTTGGTGGTGGTTTAAAAAGCAAGCTTGGTGGTGGTTCAAAAAGCAAGCTGGGTTCTGGTTCAAAAAGCAAGCTTGGTGGTGGTTCAAAAGCAAGCTGGGTTCTGGTTCAAAAGCAAGCTGGGTTCTGGTTCAAAAGCAAGCTTGGTGGTGGTTTAAAAAGCAAGCTGGGTTCTGGTTCAAAAAGCAAGCTGGGTTCTGGTTCAAAAAGCAAGCTGGGTTCTGGTTCAAAAGCAAGCTGGGTTCTGGTTCAAAAGCAAGCTGGGTTCTGGTTCAAAAGCAAGCTTGGTGGTGGTTTAAAAAGCAAACTGGGTTCTGGTTCAAAAAGCAAGCTGGGCTCTGGTTCAAAAGCAAGCTTGGTGGTGGTTTAAAAAGCAAACTGGGTAGTGGTTCAAAAAGCAAGCTTGGTGGTGGTTTAAAAAGCAAACTGGGTAGTGGTTCAAAAGCAAGCTGGGTTCTGGTTCAAAAAGCAAGCTGGGTTCTGGTTCAAAAGCAAGCTTGGTGGTGGTTTAAAAAGCAAACTGGGTTCTGGTTCAAAAAGCAAGCTGGGTTCTGGTTCAAAAAGCAAGCTGGGTTCTGGTTCAAAAGCAAGCTTGGTGGTGGTTTAAAAAGCAAACTGGGTAGTGGTTCAAAAAGCAAGCTTGGTGGTGGTTCAAAAAGCAAGTTTGGTGGTGGTTCAAAAGCAAGCTGGGTTCTGGTTCAAAAAGCAAGCTGGGTGGTGGTTCAAAAGCAAGCTGGGTTCTGGTTCAAAAAGCAAGCTTGGTGGTGGTTCAAAAGCAAGCTGGGTTCTGGTTCAAAAGCAAGCTGGGTTCTGGTTCAAAAAGCAAGCTGGGTGGTGGTTCAAAAGCAAGCTGGGTTCTGGTTCAAAAAGCAAGCTTGGTGGTGGTTTAAAAAGCAAGCTGGGTTCTGGTTCAAAAGCAAGCTGGGTTCTGGTTCAAAAGCAAGCTGGGTTCTGGTTCAAAAGCAAGCTTGGTGGTGGTTTAAAAAGCAAACTGGGTTCTGGTTCAAAAAGCAAGCTGGGTTCTGGTTCAAAAAGCAAGCTGGGTTCCGGTTCAAAAGCAAGCTTGGTGGTGGTTTAAAAAGCAAACTGGGTAGTGGTTCAAAAAGCAAGCTTGGTGGTGGTTTAAAAAGCAAACTGGGTAGTGGTTCAAAAGCAAGCTGGGTTCTGGTTCAAAAAGCAAGCTGGGTTCTGGTTCAAAAGCAAGCTGGGTTCTGGTTCAAAAAGCAAGCTTGGTGGTGGTTCAGAAAGCAAGCTGGGTGGTGGTTCAAAAGCAAGCTGGGTTCTGGTTCAAAAAGCAAGCTTGGTGGTGGTTCAAAAAGCAAGCTTGGTGGTGGTTTAAAAAGCAAACTGGGTAGTGGTTCAAAAGCAAGCTTGGTGGTGGTTCAAAAAGCAAGCTTGGTGGTGGTTTAAAAAGCAAACTGGGTAGTGGTTCAAAAGCAAGCTTGGTGGTGGTTCAAAAGCAAGCTGGGTTCTGGTACAAAAAGCAAGCTTGGTGGTGGTTCAAAAAGCAAGCTTGGTGGTGGTTTAAAAAGCAAACTGGGTAGTGGTTCAAAAGCAAGCTGGGTTCTGGTTCAAAAAGCAAGCTTGATGGTGGTTCAAAAGCAAGCTGGGTTCTGGTTCAAAAGCAAGCTTGGTGGTGGTTTAAAAAGCAAGCTTGGTGGTGGTTCAAAAAGCAAGCTTGGTGGTGGTTTAAAAAGCAAACTGGGTAGTGGTTCAAAAGCAAGCTGGGTTCTGGTTCAAAAAGCAATCTTGGTGGTGGTTCAAAAGCAAGCTGGGTTCTGGTTCAAAAAGCAAGCTTGGTGGTGGTTCAAAAGCAAGCTGGGTTCTGGTTCAAAAAGCAAGCTTGGTGGTGGTTCAAAAAGCAAGCTTGGTGATGGTTCAAAAAGCAAGCTGGGTGGTGGTTCAAAAAGCAAGCTTGGTGGTGGTTCAAAAAGCAAGCTTGGTGGTGGTTCAGAAAGCAAGCTGGGTGGTGGTTCAAAAGCAAGCTGGGTTCTGGTTCAAAAAGCAAGCTTGGTGGTGGTTCAAAAAGCAAGCTTGGTGCTGGTTTAAAAAGCAAACTGGGTAGTGGTTCAAAAGCAAGCTAGGTGGTGGTTCAAGAAGCAAGCTTGGTGGTGGTTTAAAAAGCAAACGGGGTAGTGGTTCAAAAGCAAGCTTGGTGGTGGTTCAAAAGCAAGCTGGGTTCTGGTTCAAAAAGCAAGCTTGGTGGTGGTTCAAAAAGCAAGCTTGGTGGTGGTTTAAAAAGCAAACTGGGTAGTGGTTCAAAAGCAAGCTTGGTGGTGGTTCAAAAGCAAGCTGGGTTCTGGTTCAAAAAGCAAGCTTGGTGGTGGTTCAAAAATCAAGCTTGGTGGTGGTTTAAAAAGCAAACTGGGTTCTGGTTCAAAAAGCAAGCTTGGTGGTGGTTCAAAAAGCAAGCTTGGTGATGGTTCAAAAAGCAAGCTGGGTGGTGGTTCAAAAAGCAAGCTGGGTGGTGGTTTAAAAGCAAGCTTGGTGGTGGTTCAAAAAGCAAGCTGGGTGGTGGTTCAAAAGCAAGCTGCGTTCTGGTTCAAAAAGCAAGCTTGGTGGTGGTTCAAAAAGCAAGCTTGGTGGTGGTTTAAAAAGCAAGCTGGGTGGTGGTTCAAAAGCAAGCTTGGTGGTGGTTCAAAAAGCAAGCTTGGTGGTGGTTTAAAAAGCAAACTGGGTAGTGGTTCAAAAGCAAGCTTGGTGGTGGTTCAAAAGCAAGCTGGGTTCTGGTTCAAAAAGCAAGCTTGGTGGTGGTTCAAAAAGCAAGCTTGGTGGTGGTTTAAAAAGCAAACTGGGTTCTGGTTCAAAAAGCAAGCTTGGTGGTGGTTCAAAAAGCAAGCTTGGTGGTGGTTTAAAAAGCAAACTGGGTAGTGGTTCAAAAGCAAGCTGGGTTCTGGTTCAAAAAGCAAGCTTGGTGGTGGTTCAAAAGCAAGCTGGGTTCTGGTTCAAAAAGCAAGCTTGGTGGTGGTTCAAAAGCAAGCTAGGTTCTGGTTCAAAAGCAAGCTTGGTGGTGGTTTAAAAAGCAAGCTTGGTGGTGGTTCAAAAAGCAAGCTGGGTTCTGGTTCAAAAAGCAAGCTTGGTGGTGGTTCAAAAGCAAGCTTGGTTCTGGTTCAAAAGCAAGCTTGGTGGTGGTTTAAAAAGCAAGCTGGGTTCTGGTTCAAAAAGCAAGCTGGGTTCTGGTTCAAAAAGCAAGCTGGGTTCTGGTTCAAAAGCAAGCTGGGTTCTGGTTCAAAAGCAAGCTGGGTTCTGGTTCAAAAGCAAGCTTGGTGGTGGTTTAAAAAGCAAACTGGGTTCTGGTTCAAAAAGCAAGCTGGGTTCTGGTTCAAAAAGCAAGCTCGGTTCCGGTTCAAAAGCAAGCTTGGTGGTGGTTTAAAAAGCAAACTGGGTAGTGGTTCAAAAAGCAAGCTTGGTGGTGGTTTAAAAAGCAAACTGGGTAGTGGTTCAAAAGCAAGCTGGGTTCTGGTTCAAAAAGCAAGCTGGGTTCTGGTTCAAAAGCAAGCTGGGTTCTGGTTCAAAAAGCAAGCTTGGTGGTGGTTCAAAAAGCAAGCTTGGTGGTGGTTTAAAAAGCAAACTGGGTAGTGGTTCAAAAGCAAAATTGGTGGTGGTTCAAAAAGCAAGCTTGGTGGTGGTTTAAAAAGCAAACTGGGTAGTGGTTCAAAAGCAAGCTTGGTGGTGGTTCAAAAGCAAGCTGGGTTCTGGTACAAAAAGCAAGCTTGGTGGTGGTTCAAAAAGCAAGCTTGGTGGTGGTTTAAAAAGCAAACTGGGTAGTGGTTCAAAAGCAAGCTTGGTGGTGGTTCAAAAGCAAGCTGGGTTCTGGTTCAAAAAGCAAGCTTGGTGGTGGTTCAAAAAGCAAGCTTGGTGGTGGTTTAAAAAGCAAACTGGGTTCTGGTTCAAAAAGCAAGCTTGGTGGTGGTTCAAAAAGCAAGTTTGGTGGTGGTTTAAAAAGCAAACTGGGTAGTGGTTCAAAAGCAAGCTGGGTTCTGGTTCAAAAAGCAAGCTTGGTGGTGGTTCAAAAGCAAGCTGGGTTCTGGTTCAAAAGCAAGCTTGGTGGTGGTTTAAAAGCAAGCTGGGTTCTGGTTCAAAAAGCAAGCTTGGTGGTGGTTCAAAAAGCAAGCTTGGTGGTGGTTTAAAAAGTAAACTGGGTAGTGGTTCAAAAGCAAGCTTGGTGGTGGTTCAAAAGCAAGCTGGGTTCTGGTTCAAAAAGCAAGCTTGGTGGTGGTTCAAAAAGCAAGCTTGGTGGTGGTTTAAAAAGCAAACTGGGTTCTGGTTCAAAAAGCAAGCTTGGTGGTGGTTCAAAAAGCAAGCTTGGTGGTGGTTTAAAAAGCAAACTGGGTTCTGGTTCAAAAGCAAGCTGGGTTCTGGTTCAAAAAGCAAGCTTGGTGGTGGTTCAAAAGCAAGCTGGGTTCTGGTTCAAAAAGCAAGCTTGGTGGTGGTTCAAAAGCAAGCTGGGTTCTGGTTCAAAAGCAAGCTTGGTGGTGGTTTAAAAAGCAAGCTTGGTGGTGGTTCAAAAAGCAAGCTGGGTTCTGGTTCAAAAAGCAAGCTTGGTGGTGGTTCAAAAGCAAGCTGGGTTCTGGTTCAAAAGCAAGCTGGGTTCTGGTTCAAAAGCAAGCTTGGTGGTGGTTTAAAAAGCAAGCTGGGTTCTGGTTCAAAAAGCAAGCTGGGTTCTGGTTCAAAAAGCAAGCTGGGTTCTGGTTCAAAAGCAAGCTGGGTTCTGGTTCAAAAGCAAGCTGGGTTCTGGTTCAAAAGCAAGCTTGGTGGTGGTTTAAAAAGCAAACTGGGTTCTGGTTCAAAAAGCAAGCTGGGCTCTGGTTCAAAAGCAAGCTTGGTGGTGGTTTAAAAAGCAAACTGGGTAGTGGTTCAAAAAGCAAGCTTGGTGGTGGTTTAAAAAGCAAACTGGGTAGTGGTTCAAAAGCAAGCTGGGTTCTGGTTCAAAAAGCAAGCTGGGTTCTGGTTCAAAAGCAAGCTTGGTGGTGGTTTAAAAAGCAAACTGGGTTCTGGTTCAAAAAGCAAGCTGGGTTCTGGTTCAAAAAGCAAGCTGGGTTCTGGTTCAAAAGCAAGCTTGGTGGTGGTTTAAAAAGCAAACTGGGTAGTGGTTCAAAAAGCAAGCTTGGTGGTGGTTCAAAAAGCAAGTTTGGTGGTGGTTCAAAAGCAAGCTGGGTTCTGGTTCAAAAAGCAAGCTGGGTGGTGGTTCAAAAGCAAGCTGGGTTCTGGTTCAAAAAGCAAGCTTGGTGGTGGTTCAAAAGCAAGCTGGGTTCTGGTTCAAAAGCAAGCTGGGTTCTGGTTCAAAAAGCAAGCTGGGTGGTGGTTCAAAAGCAAGCTGGGTTCTGGTTCAAAAAGCAAGCTTGGTGGTGGTTTAAAAAGCAAGCTGGGTTCTGGTTCAAAAGCAAGCTGGGTTCTGGTTCAAAAGCAAGCTGGGTTCTGGTTCAAAAGCAAGCTTGGTGGTGGTTTAAAAAGCAAACTGGGTTCTGGTTCAAAAAGCAAGCTGGGTTCTGGTTCAAAAAGCAAGCTGGGTTCCGGTTCAAAAGCAAGCTTGGTGGTGGTTTAAAAAGCAAACTGGGTAGTGGTTCAAAAAGCAAGCTTGGTGGTGGTTTAAAAAGCAAACTGGGTAGTGGTTCAAAAGCAAGCTGGGTTCTGGTTCAAAAAGCAAGCTGGGTTCTGGTTCAAAAGCAAGCTGGGTTCTGGTTCAAAAAGCAAGCTTGGTGGTGGTTCAGAAAGCAAGCTGGGTGGTGGTTCAAAAGCAAGCTGGGTTCTGGTTCAAAAAGCAAGCTTGGTGGTGGTTCAAAAAGCAAGCTTGGTGGTGGTTTAAAAAGCAAACTGGGTAGTGGTTCAAAAGCAAGCTTGGTGGTGGTTCAAAAAGCAAGCTTGGTGGTGGTTTAAAAAGCAAACTGGGTAGTGGTTCAAAAGCAAGCTTGGTGGTGGTTCAAAAGCAAGCTGGGTTCTGGTACAAAAAGCAAGCTTGGTGGTGGTTCAAAAAGCAAGCTTGGTGGTGGTTTAAAAAGCAAACTGGGTAGTGGTTCAAAAGCAAGCTTGGTGGTGGTTCAAAAGCAAGCTGGGTTCTGGTTCAAAAAGCAAGCTTGGTGGTGGTTCAAAAAGCAAGTTTGGTGGTGGTTTAAAAAGCAAACTGGGTAGTGGTTCAAAAGCAAGCTGGGTTCTGGTTCAAAAAGCAAGCTTGGTGGTGGTTCAAAAGCAAGCTGGGTTCTGGTTCAAAAAGCAAGCTTGGTGGTGGTTCAAAAGCAAGCTGGGTTCTGGTTCAAAAGCAAGCTTGGTGGTGGTTTAAAAGCAAGCTGGGTTCTGGTTCAAAAAGCAAGCTTGGTGGTGGTTCAAAAAGCAAGCTTGGTGGTGGTTTAAAAAGTAAACTGGGTAGTGGTTCAAAAGCAAGCTTGGTGGTGGTTCAAAAGCAGGCTGGGTTCTGGTTCAAAAAGCAAGCTTGGTGGTGGTTCAAAAAGCAAGCTTGGTGGTGGTTTAAAAAGCAAACTGGGTTCTGGTTCAAAAAGCAAGCTTGGTGGTGGTTCAAAAAGCAAGCTTGGTGGTGGTTTAAAAAGCAAGCTGGGTTCTGGTTCAAAAAGCAAGCTGGGTTCTGGTTCAAAAAGCAAGCTGGGTTCTGGTTCAAAAAGCAAGCTTGGTGGTGGTTCAAAAGCAAGCTGGGTTCTGGTTCAAAAAGCAAGCTTGGTGGTGGTTCAAAAGCAAGCTAGGTTCTGGTTCAAAAGCAAGCTTGGTGGTGGTTTAAAAAGCAAGCTTGGTGGTGGTTCAAAAAGCAAGCTGGGTTCTGGTTCAAAAAGCAAGCTTGGTGGTGGTTCAAAAGCAAGCTTGGTTCTGGTTCAAAAGCAAGCTTGGTGGTGGTTTAAAAAGCAAGCTGGGTTCTGGTTCAAAAAGCAAGCTGGGTTCTGGTTCAAAAAGCAAGCTGGGTTCTGGTTCAAAAGCAAGCTGGGTTCTGGTTCAAAAGCAAGCTGGGTTATGATTCAAAAGCAAGCTTGGTGGTGGTTTAAAAAGCAAACTGGGTTCTGGTTCAAAAAGCAAGCTGGGTTCTGGTTCAAAAAGCAAGCTGGGTTCCGGTTCAAAAGCAAGCTTGGTGGTGGTTTAAAAAGCAAACTGGGTAGTGGTTCAAAAAGCAAGCTTGGTGGTGGTTTAAAAAGCAAACTGGGTAGTGGTTCAAAAGCAAGCTGGGTTCTGGTTCAAAAAGCAAGCTGGGTTCTGGTTCAAAAGCAAGCTGGGTTCTGGTTCAAAAAGCAAGCTTGGTGGTGGTTCAAAAGGCAAGCTTGGTGGTGGTTTAAAAAGCAAACTGGGTAGTGGTTCAAAAGCAAGCTTGGTGGTGGTTCAAAAAGCAAGCTTGGTGGTGGTTTAAAAAGGAAACTGGGTAGTGGTTCAAAAGCAAGCTTGGTGGTGGTTCAAAAGCAAGCTGGGTTCTGGTACAAAAAGCAAGCTTGGTGGTGGTTCAAAAAGCAAGCTTGGTGGTGGTTTAAAAAGCAAACTGGCTAGTGGTTCAAAAGCAAGCTTGGTGGTGGTTCAAAAGCAAGCTGGGTTCTGGTTCAAAAAGCAAGCTTGGTGGTGGTTCAAAAAGCAAGCTTGGTGGTGGTTTAAAAAGCAAACTGGGTTCTGGTTCAAAAAGCAAGCTTGGTGGTGGTTCAAAAAGCAAGTTTGGTGGTGGTTTAAAAAGCAAACTGGGTAGTGGTTCAAAAGCAAGCTGGGTTCTGGTTCAAAAAGCAAGCTTGGTGGTGGTTCAAAAGCAAGCTGGGTTCTGGTTCAAAAGCAAGCTTGGTGGTGGTTTAAAAGCAAGCTGGGTTCTGGTTCAAAAAGCAAGCTTGGTGGTGGTTCAAAAAGCAAGCTTGGTGGTGGTTTAAAAAGTAAACTGGGTAGTGGTTCAAAAGCAAGCTTGGTGGTGGTTCAAAAGCAAGCTGGGTTCTGGTTCAAAAAGCAAGCTTGGTGGTGGTTCAAAAAGCAAGCTTGGTGGTGGTTTAAAAAGCAAACTGGGTTCTGGTTCAAAAAGCAAGCTTGGTGGTGGTTCAAAAAGCAAGCTTGGTGGTGGTTTAAAAAGCAAACTGGGTTCTGGTTCAAAAGCAAGCTGGGTTCTGGTTCAAAAAGCAAGCTTGGTGGTGGTTCAAAAGCAAGCTGGGTTCTGGTTCAAAAAGCAAGCTTGGTGGTGGTTCAAAAGCAAGCTGGGTTCTGGTTCAAAAGCAAGCTTGGTGGTGGTTCAAAAAGCAAGCTGGGTTCTGGTTCAAAAAGCAAGCTTGGTGGTGGTTCAAAAGCAAGCTGGGTTCTGGTTCAAAAGCAAGCTGGGTTCTGGTTCAAAAAGCAAGCTTGGTGGTGGTTCAAAAGCAAGCTGGGTTCTGGTTCAAAAGCAAGCTGGGTTCTGGTTCAAAAAGCAAGCTTGATGGTGGTTCAAAAGCAAGCTGGGTTCTGGTTCAAAAGCAAGCTTGGTGGTGGTTTAAAAAGCAAGCTTGGTGGTGGTTCAAAAAGCAAGCTTGGTGGTGGTTTAAAAAGCAAACTGGGTTCTGGTTCAAAAAGCAAGCTTGGTGGTGGTTCAAAAAGCAAGTTTGGTGGTGGTTTAAAAAGCAAACTGGGTAGTGTTTCAAAAGCAAGCTGGGTTCTGGTTCAAAAAGCAAGCTTGGTGGTGGTTCAAAAGCAAGCTGGGTTCTGGTTCAAAAGCAAGCTTGGTGGTGGTTTAAAAGCAAGCTGGGTTCTGGTTCAAAAAGCAAGCTTGGTGGTGGTTCAAAAAGCAAGCTTGGTGGTGGTTTAAAAAGTAAACTGGGTAGTGGTTCAAAAGCAAGCTTGGTGGTGGTTCAAAAGCAGGCTGGGTTCTGGTTCAAAAAGCAAGCTTGGTGGTGGTTCAAAAAGCAAGCTTGGTGGTGGTTTAAAAAGCAAACTGGGTTCTGGTTCAAAAAGCAAGCTTGGTGGTGGTTCAAAAAGCAAGCTTGGTGGTGGTTTAAAAAGCAAACTGGGTAGTGGTTCAAAAGCAAGCTGGGTTCTGGTTCAAAAAGCAAGCTTGGTGGTGGTTCAAAAGCAAGCTGGGTTCTGGTTCAAAAAGCAAGCTTGGTGGTGGTTCAAAAGCAAGCTAGGTTCTGGTTCAAAAGCAAGCTTGGTGGTGGTTTAAAAAGCAAGCTTGGTGGTGGTTCAAAAAGCAAGCTGGGTTCTGGTTCAAAAAGCAAGCTTGGTGGTGGTTCAAAAGCAAGCTTGGTTCTGGTTCAAAAGCAAGCTTGGTGGTGGTTTAAAAAGCAAGCTGGGTTCTGGTTCAAAAAGCAAGCTGGGTTCTGGTTCAAAAAGCAAGCTGGGTTCTGGTTCAAAAGCAAGCTGGGTTCTGGTTCAAAAGCAAGCTGGGTTCTGGTTCAAAAGCAAGCTTGGTGGTGGTTTAAAAAGCAAACTGGGTTCTGGTTCAAAAAGCAAGCTGGGTTCTGGTTCAAAAAGCAAGCTGGGTTCCGGTTCAAAAGCAAGCTTGGTGGTGGTTTAAAAAGCAAACTGGGTAGTGGTTCAAAAAGCAAGCTTGGTGGTGGTTTAAAAAGCAAACTGGGTAGTGGTTCAAAAGCAAGCTGGGTTCTGGTTCAAAAAGCAAGCTGGGTTCTCGTTCAAAAGCAAGCTGGGTTCTGGTTCAAAAAGCAAGCTTGGTGGTGGTTCAAAAAGCAAGCTTGGTGGTGGTTTAAAAAGCAAACTGGGTAGTGGTTCAAAAGCAAGCTTGGTGGTGGTTCAAAAAGCAAGCTTGGTGGTGGTTTAAAAAGCAAACTGGGTAGTGGTTCAAAAGCAAGCTTGGTGGTGGTTCAAAAGCAAGCTGGGTTCTGGTACAAAAAGCAAGCTTGGTGGTGGTTCAAAAAGCAAGCTTGGTGGTGGTTTAAAAAGCAAACTGGGTAGTGGTTCAAAAGCAAGCTTGGTGGTGGTTCAAAAGCAAGCTGGGTTCTGGTTCAAAAAGCAAGCTTGGTGGTGGTTCAAAAAGCAAGCTTGGTGGTGGTTTAAAAAGCAAACTGGGTTCTGGTTCAAAAAGCAAGCTTGGTGGTGGTTCAAAAAGCAAGTTTGGTGGTGGTTTAAAAAGCAAACTGGGTAGTGGTTCAAAAGCAAGCTGGGTTCTGGTTCAAAAAGCAAGCTTGGTGGTGGTTCAAAAGCAAGCTGGGTTCTGGTTCAAAAGCAAGCTTGGTGGTGGTTTAAAAGCAAGCTGGGTTCTGGTTCAAAAAGCAAGCTTGGTGGTGGTTCAAAAAGCAAGCTTGGTGGTGGTTTAAAAAGTAAACTGGGTAGTGGTTCAAAAGCAAGCTTGGTGGTGGTTCAAAAGCAAGCTGGGTTCTGGTTCAAAAAGCAAGCTTGGTGGTGGTTCAAAAAGCAAGCTTGGTGGTGGTTTAAAAAGCAAACTGGGTTCTGGTTCAAAAAGCAAGCTTGGTGGTGGTTCAAAAAGCAAGCTTGGTGGTGGTTTAAAAAGCAAACTGGGTTCTGGTTCAAAAGCAAGCTGGGTTCTGGTTCAAAAAGCAAGCTTGGTGGTGGTTCAAAAGCAAGCTGGGTTCTGGTTCAAAAAGCAAGCTTGGTGGTGGTTCAAAAGCAAGCTGGGTTCTGGTTCAAAAGCAAGCTTGGTGGTGGTTTAAAAAGCAAGCTTGGTGGTGGTTCAAAAAGCAAGCTGGGTTCTGGTTCAAAAAGCAAGCTTGGTGGTGGTTCAAAAGCAAGCTGGGTTCTGGTTCAAAAGCAAGCTTGGTGGTGGTTTAAAAAGCAAGCTGGGTTCTGGTTCAAAAAGCAAGCTGGGTTCTGGTTCAAAAAGCAAGCTGGGTTCTGGTTCAAAAGCAAGCTGGGTTCTGGTTCAAAAGCAAGCTTGGTGGTGGTTTAAAAAGCAAACTGGGTTCTGGTTCAAAAAGCAAGCTGGGCTCTGGTTCAAAAGCAAGCTTGGTGGTGGTTTAAAAAGCAAACTGGGTAGTGGTTCAAAAAGCAAGCTTGGTGGTGGTTTAAAAAGCAAACTGGGTAGTGGTTCAAAAGCAAGCTGGGTTCTGGTTCAAAAAGCAAGCTGGGTTCTGGTTCAAAAGCAAGCTTGGTGGTGGTTTAAAAAGCAAACTGGGTTCTGGTTCAAAAAGCAAGCTGGGTCCTGGTTCAAAAAGCAAGCTGGGTTCTGGTTCAAAAGCAAGCTTGGTGGTGGTTTAAAAAGCAAACTGGGTAGTGGTTCAAAAAGCAAGCTTGGTGGTGGTTCAAAAAGCAAGTTTGGTGGTGGTTCAAAAGCAAGCTGGGTTCTGGTTCAAAAAGCAAGCTGGGTGGTGGTTCAAAAGCAAGCTGGGTTCTGGTTCAAAAAGCAAGCTTGGTGGTAGTTCAAAAGCAAGCTGGGTTCTGGTTCAAAAGCAAGCTGGGTTCTGGTTCAAAAAGCAAGCTGGGTGGTGGTTCAAAAGCAAGCTGGGTTCTGGTTCAAAAAGCAAGCTTGGTGGTGGTTTAAAAAGCAAACTGGGTAGTGGTTCAAAAGCAAGCTGGGTTCTGGTTCAAAAGCAAGCTGGGTTCTGGTTCAAAAGCAAGCTGGGTTCTGGTTCAAAAGCAAGCTGGGTTCTGGTTCAAAAGCAAGCTTGGTGGTGGTATAAAAAGCAAACTGGGTTCTGGTTCAAAAAGCAAGCTGGGTTCTGGTTCAAAAAGCAAGCTGGGTTCCGGTTCAAAAGCAAGCTTGGTGGTGGTTTAAAAAGCAAACTGGGTAGTGGTTCAAAAAGCAAGCTTGGTGGTGGTTTAAAAAGCAAACTGGGTAGTGGTTCAAAAGCAAGCTGGGTTCTGGTTCAAAAAGCAAGCTGGGTTCTGGTTCAAAAGCAAGCTGGGTTCTGGTTCAAAAAGCAAGCTTGGTGGTGGTTCAAAAAGCAAGCTTGGTGGTGGTTTAAAAAGCAAACTGGGTAGTGGTTCAAAAGCAAGCTTGGTGGTGGTTCAAAAAGCAAGCTTGGTGGTGGTTTAAAAAGCAAACTGGGTAGTGGTTCAAAAGCAAGCTTGGTGGTGGTTCAAAAGCAAGCTGGGTTCTGGTACAAAAAGCAAGCTTGGTGGTGGTTCAAAAAGCAAGCTTGGTGGTGGTTTAAAAAGCAAACTGGGTAGTGGTTCAAAAGCAAGCTTGGTGGTGGTTCAAAAGCAAGCTGGGTTCTGGTTCAAAAAGCAAGCTTGGTGGTGGTTCAAAAAGCAAGCTTGGTGGTGGTTTAAAAAGCAAACTGGGTTCTGGTTCAAAAAGCAAGCTTGGTGGTGGTTCAAAAAGCAAGTTTGGTGGTGGTTTAAAAAGCAAACTGGGTAGTGGTTCAAAAGCAAGCTGGGTTCTGGTTCAAAAAGCAAGCTTGGTGGTGGTTCAAAAGCAAGCTGGGTTCTGGTTCAAAAGCAAGCTTGGTGGTGGTTTAAAAGCAAGCTGGGTTCTGGTTCAAAAAGCAAGCTTGGTGGTGGTTCAAAAAGCAAGCTTGGTGGTGGTTTAAAAAGTAAACTGGGTAGTGGTTCAAAAGCAAGCTTGGTGGTGGTTCAAAAGCAAGCTGGGTTCTGGTTCAAAAAGCAAGCTTGGTGGTGGTTCAAAAAGCAAGCTTGGTGGTGGTTTAAAAAGCAAACTGGGTTCTGGTTCAAAAAGCAAGCTTGGTGGTGGTTCAAAAAGCAAGCTTGGTGGTGGTTTAAAAAGCAAACTGGGTAGTGGTTCAAAAGCAAGCTGGGTTCTGGTTCAAAAAGCAAGCTTGGTGGTGGTTCAAAAGCAAGCTGGGTTCTGGTTCAAAAAGCAAGCTTGGTGGTGGTTCAAAAGCAAGCTGGGTTCTGGTTCAAAAAGCAAGCTTGGTGGTGGTTCAAAAAGCAAGCTGGGTTCTGGTTCAAAAGCAAGCTTGGTGGTGGTTTAAAAAGCAAACTGGGTTCTGGTTCAAAAAGCAAGCTGGGTTCTGGTTCAAAAAGCAAGCTGGGTTCTGGTTCAAAAGCAAGCTTGGTGGTGGTTTAAAAAGCAAACTGGGTAGTGGTTCAAAAAGCAAGCTTGGTGGTGGTTCAAAAAGCAAGTTTGGTGGTGGTTCAAAAGCAAGCTGGGTTCTGGTTCAAAAAGCAAGCTGGGTGGTGGTTCAAAAGCAAGCTGGGTTCTGGTTCAAAAAGCAAGCTTGGTGGTGGTTCAAAAGCAAGCTGGGTTCTGGTTCAAAAGCAAGCTGGGTTCTGGTTCAAAAAGCAAGCTGGGTGGTGGTTCAAAAGCAAGCTGGGTTCTGGTTCAAAAAGCAAGCTTGGTGGTGGTTTAAAAAGCAAACTGGGTAGTGGTTCAAAAGCAAGCTGGGTTCTGGTTCAAAAGCAAGCTGGGTTCTGGTTCAAAAGCAAGCTGGGTTCTGGTTCAAAAGCAAGCTGGGTTCTGGTTCAAAAGCAAGCTTGGTGGTGGTTTAAAAAGCAAACTGGGTTCTGGTTCAAAAAGCAAGCTGGGTTCTGGTTCAAAAAGCAAGCTGGGTTCCGGTTCAAAAGCAAGCTTGGTGGTGGTTTAAAAAGCAAACTGGGTAGTGGTTCAAAAAGCAAGCTTGGTGGTGGTTTAAAAAGCAAACTGGGTAGTGGTTCAAAAGCAAGCTGGGTTCTGGTTCAAAAAGCAAGCTGGGTTCTGGTTCAAAAGCAAGCTGGGTTCTGGTTCAAAAAGCAAGCTTGGTGGTGGTTCAAAAAGCAAGCTTGGTGGTGGTTTAAAAAGCAAACTGGGTAGTGGTTCAAAAGCAAGCTTGGTGGTGGTTCAAAAAGCAAGCTTGGTGGTGGTTTAAAAAGCAAACTGGGTAGTGGTTCAAAAGCAAGCTTGGTGGTGGTTCAAAAGCAAGCTGGGTTCTGGTACAAAAAGCAAGCTTGGTGGTGGTTCAAAAAGCAAGCTTGGTGGTGGTTTAAAAAGCAAACTGGGTAGTGGTTCAAAAGCAAGCTTGGTGGTGGTTCAAAAGCAAGCTGGGTTCTGGTTCAAAAAGCAAGCTTGGTGGTGGTTCAAAAAGCAAGCTTGGTGGTGGTTTAAAAAGCAAACTGGGTTCTGGTTCAAAAAGCAAGCTTGGTGGTGGTTCAAAAAGCAAGTTTGGTGGTGGTTTAAAAAGCAAACTGGGTAGTGGTTCAAAAGCAAGCTGGGTTCTGGTTCAAAAAGCAAGCTTGGTGGTGGTTCAAAAGCAAGCTGGGTTCTGGTTCAAAAGCAAGCTTGGTGGTGGTTTAAAAGCAAGCTGGGTTCTGGTTCAAAAAGCAAGCTTGGTGGTGGTTCAAAAAGCAAGCTTGGTGGTGGTTTAAAAAGTAAACTGGGTAGTGGTTCAAAAGCAAGCTTGGTGGTGGTTCAAAAGCAAGCTGGGTTCTGGTTCAAAAAGCAAGCTTGGTGGTGGTTCAAAAAGCAAGCTTGGTGGTGGTTTAAAAAGCAAACTGGGTTCTGGTTCAAAAAGCAAGCTTGGTGGTGGTTCAAAAAGCAAGCTTGGTGGTGGTTTAAAAAGCAAACTGGGTAGTGGTTCAAAAGCAAGCTGGGTTCTGGTTCAAAAAGCAAGCTTGGTGGTGGTTCAAAAGCAAGCTGGGTTCTGGTTCAAAAAGCAAGCTTGGTGGTGGTTCAAAAGCAAGCTGTGTTCTGGTTCAAAAGCAAGCTTGGTGGTGGTTTAAAAAGCAAGCTTGGTGGTGGTTCAAAAAGCAAGCTGGGTTCTGGTTCAAAAAGCAAGCTTGGTGGTGGTTCAAAAGCAAGCTGGGTTCTGGTTCAAAAGCAAGCTTGGTGGTGGTTTAAAAAGCAAGCTGGGTTCTGGTTCAAAAAGCAAGCTGGGTTCTGGTTCAGAAAGCAAGCTGGGTTCTGGTTCAAAAGCAAGCTGGGTTCTGGTTCAAAAGCAAGCTGGGTTCTGGTTCAAAAGCAAGCTGGGTTCTGGTTCAAAAGCAAGCTTGGTGGTGGTTTAAAAAGCAAACTGGGTTCTGGTTCAAAAAGCAAGCTGGGTTCTGGTTCAAAAAGCAAGCTGGGCTCCGGTTCAAAAGCAAGCTTGGTGGTGGTTTAAAAAGCAAACTGGGTAGTGGTTCAAAAAGCAAGCTTGGTGGTGGTTTAAAAAGCAAACTGGGTAGTGGTTCAAAAGCAAGCTGGGTTCTGGTTCAAAAAGCAAGCTGGGTTCTGGTTCAAAAGCAAGCTGGGTTCTGGTTCAAAAGCAAGCTTGGTGGTGGTTTAAAAAGCAAACTGGGTTCTGGTTCAAAAAGCAAGCTGGGTTCTGGTTCAAAAGCAAGCTTGGTGGTGGTTTAAAAAGCAAACTGGGTAGTGGTTCAAAAAGCAAGCTTGGTGGTGGTTCAAAAAGCAAGTTTGGTGGTGGTTCAAAAGCAAGCTGGGTTCTGGTTAAAAAAGCAAGCTGGGTGGTGGTTCAAAAGCAAGCTGGGTTCTGGTTCAAAAAGCAAGCTTGGTGGTGGTTCAAAAGCAAGCTGGGTTCTGGTTCAAAAGCAAGCTGGGTTCTGGTTCAAAAAGCAAGCTGGGTGGTGGTTCAAAAGCAAGCTGGGTTCTGGTTCAAAAAGCAAGCTGGGTGGTGGTTCAAAAAGCAAGCTTGGTGGTGGTTTAAAAAGCAAGCTGGGTGGTGGTTCAAAAAGCAAGCTTGGTGGTGGTTTAAAAAGCAAGCTGGGTGGTGGTTCAAAAGCAGGCTTGGTGGTGGTTCAAAAAGCAAGCTTGGTGGTGGTTCAAAAAGCAAGCTTGGTGGTGGTTCAAAAGCAAGCTGGGTTCTGGTTCAAAAAGCAAGCTTGGTGGTGGTTTAAAAAGCAAGCTGGGTTCTGGTTCAAAAGCAAGCTAGGTTCTGGTTCAAAAAGCAAGCTGGGTGGTGGTTCAAAAGCAAGCTGGGTTCTGGTTCAAAAAGCAAGCTTGGTGGTGATTCAAAAAGCAAGCTTGGTGGTGGTTTAAAAAGCAAACTGGGTAGTGGTTCAAAAGCAAGCTGGGTTCTGGTTCAAAAAGTAAGCTTGGTGGTGGTTAAAAAGCAAGCTGGGTTCTGGTTCAAAAGCAAGCTGGGTTCTGGTTCAAAAAGCAAGCTTGATGGTGGTTCAAAAGCAAGCTGGGTTCTGGTTCAAAAGCAAGCTTGGTGGTGGTTTAAAAAGCAAGCTTGGTGGTGGTTCAAAAAGCAAGCTTGGTGGTGGTTTAAAAAGCAAACTGGGTAGTGGTTCAAAAGCAAGCTGGGTTCTGGTTCAAAAAGCAATCTTGGTGGTGGTTCAAAAGCAAGCTGGGTTCTGGTTCAAAAAGCAAGCTTGGTGGTGGTTCAAAAGCAAGCTGGGTTCTGGTTCAAAAAGCAAGCTTGGTGGTGGTTCAAAAAGCAAGCTTGGTGATGGTTCAAAAAGCAAGCTGGGTGGTGGTTCAAAAAGCAAGCTTGGTGGTGGTTCAAAAAGCAAGCTTGGTGGTGGTTCAGAAAGCAAGCTGGGTGGTGGTTCAAAAGCAAGCTGGGTTCTGGTTCAAAAAGCAAGCTTGGTGGTGGTTCAAAAAGCAAGCTTGGTGCTGGTTTAAAAAGCAAACTGGGTAGTGGTTCAAAAGCAAGCTAGGTGGTGGTTCAAGAAGCAAGCTTGGTGGTGGTTTAAAAAGCAAACGGGGTAGTGGTTCAAAAGCAAGCTTGGTGGTGGTTCAAAAGCAAGCTGGGTTCTGGTTCAAAAAGCAAGCTTGGTGGTGGTTCAAAAAGCAAGCTTGGTGGTGGTTTAAAAAGCAAACTGGGTAGTGGTTCAAAAGCAAGCTTGGTGGTGGTTCAAAAGCAAGCTGGGTTCTGGTTCAAAAAGCAAGCTTGGTGGTGGTTCAAAAATCAAGCTTGGTGGTGGTTTAAAAAGCAAACTGGGTTCTGGTTCAAAAAGCAAGCTTGGTGGTGGTTCAAAAAGCAAGCTTGGTGATGGTTCAAAAAGCAAGCTGGGTGGTGGTTCAAAAAGCAAGCTGGGTGGTGGTTTAAAAGCAAGCTTGGTGGTGGTTCAAAAAGCAAGCTGGGTGGTGGTTCAAAAGCAAGCTGCGTTCTGGTTCAAAAAGCAAGCTTGGTGGTGGTTCAAAAAGCAAGCTTGGTGGTGGTTTAAAAAGCAAGCTGGGTGGTGGTTCAAAAGCAAGCTTGGTGGTGGTTCAAAAAGCAAGCTTGGTGGTGGTTTAAAAAGCAAACTGGGTAGTGGTTCAAAAGCAAGCTTGGTGGTGGTTCAAAAGCAAGCTGGGTTCTGGTTCAAAAAGCAAGCTTGGTGGTGGTTCAAAAAGCAAGCTTGGTGGTGGTTTAAAAAGCAAACTGGGTTCTGGTTCAAAAAGCAAGCTTGGTGGTGGTTCAAAAAGCAAGCTTGGTGGTGGTTTAAAAAGCAAACTGGGTAGTGGTTCAAAAGCAAGCTGGGTTCTGGTTCAAAAAGCAAGCTTGGTGGTGGTTCAAAAGCAAGCTGGGTTCTGGTTCAAAAAGCAAGCTTGGTGGTGGTTCAAAAGCAAGCTAGGTTCTGGTTCAAAAGCAAGCTTGGTGGTGGTTTAAAAAGCAAGCTTGGTGGTGGTTCAAAAAGCAAGCTGGGTTCTGGTTCAAAAAGCAAGCTTGGTGGTGGTTCAAAAGCAAGCTTGGTTCTGGTTCAAAAGCAAGCTTGGTGGTGGTTTAAAAAGCAAGCTGGGTTCTGGTTCAAAAAGCAAGCTGGGTTCTGGTTCAAAAAGCAAGCTGGGTTCTGGTTCAAAAGCAAGCTGGGTTCTGGTTCAAAAGCAAGCTGGGTTCTGGTTCAAAAGCAAGCTTGGTGGTGGTTTAAAAAGCAAACTGGGTTCTGGTTCAAAAAGCAAGCTGGGTTCTGGTTCAAAAAGCAAGCTCGGTTCCGGTTCAAAAGCAAGCTTGGTGGTGGTTTAAAAAGCAAACTGGGTAGTGGTTCAAAAAGCAAGCTTGGTGGTGGTTTAAAAAGCAAACTGGGTAGTGGTTCAAAAGCAAGCTGGGTTCTGGTTCAAAAAGCAAGCTGGGTTCTGGTTCAAAAGCAAGCTGGGTTCTGGTTCAAAAAGCAAGCTTGGTGGTGGTTCAAAAAGCAAGCTTGGTGGTGGTTTAAAAAGCAAACTGGGTAGTGGTTCAAAAGCAAGCTTGGTGGTGGTTCAAAAAGCAAGCTTGGTGGTGGTTTAAAAAGCAAACTGGGTAGTGGTTCAAAAGCAAGCTTGGTGGTGGTTCAAAAGCAAGCTGGGTTCTGGTACAAAAAGCAAGCTTGGTGGTGGTTCAAAAAGCAAGCTTGGTGGTGGTTTAAAAAGCAAACTGGGTAGTGGTTCAAAAGCAAGCTTGGTGGTGGTTCAAAAGCAAGCTGGGTTCTGGTTCAAAAAGCAAGCTTGGTGGTGGTTCAAAAAGCAAGCTTGGTGGTGGTTTAAAAAGCAAACTGGGTTCTGGTTCAAAAAGCAAGCTTGGTGGTGGTTCAAAAAGCAAGTTTGGTGGTGGTTTAAAAAGCAAACTGGGTAGTGGTTCAAAAGCAAGCTGGGTTCTGGTTCAAAAAGCAAGCTTGGTGGTGGTTCAAAAGCAAGCTGGGTTCTGGTTCAAAAGCAAGCTTGGTGGTGGTTTAAAAGCAAGCTGGGTTCTGGTTCAAAAAGCAAGCTTGGTGGTGGTTCAAAAAGCAAGCTTGGTGGTGGTTTAAAAAGTAAACTGGGTAGTGGTTCAAAAGCAAGCTTGGTGGTGGTTCAAAAGCAAGCTGGGTTCTGGTTCAAAAAGCAAGCTTGGTGGTGGTTCAAAAAGCAAGCTTGGTGGTGGTTTAAAAAGCAAACTGGGTTCTGGTTCAAAAAGCAAGCTTGGTGGTGGTTCAAAAAGCAAGCTTGGTGGTGGTTTAAAAAGCAAACTGGGTTCTGGTTCAAAAGCAAGCTGGGTTCTGGTTCAAAAAGCAAGCTTGGTGGTGGTTCAAAAGCAAGCTGGGTTCTGGTTCAAAAAGCAAGCTTGGTGGTGGTTCAAAAGCAAGCTGGGTTCTGGTTCAAAAGCAAGCTTGGTGGTGGTTTAAAAAGCAAGCTTGGTGGTGGTTCAAAAAGCAAGCTGGGTTCTGGTTCAAAAAGCAAGCTTGGTGGTGGTTCAAAAGCAAGCTGGGTTCTGGTTCAAAAGCAAGCTGGGTTCTGGTTCAAAAGCAAGCTTGGTGGTGGTTTAAAAAGCAAGCTGGGTTCTGGTTCAAAAAGCAAGCTGGGTTCTGGTTCAAAAAGCAAGCTGGGTTCTGGTTCAAAAGCAAGCTGGGTTCTGGTTCAAAAGCAAGCTGGGTTCTGGTTCAAAAGCAAGCTTGGTGGTGGTTTAAAAAGCAAACTGGGTTCTGGTTCAAAAAGCAAGCTGGGCTCTGGTTCAAAAGCAAGCTTGGTGGTGGTTTAAAAAGCAAACTGGGTAGTGGTTCAAAAAGCAAGCTTGGTGGTGGTTTAAAAAGCAAACTGGGTAGTGGTTCAAAAGCAAGCTGGGTTCTGGTTCAAAAAGCAAGCTGGGTTCTGGTTCAAAAGCAAGCTTGGTGGTGGTTTAAAAAGCAAACTGGGTTCTGGTTCAAAAAGCAAGCTGGGTTCTGGTTCAAAAAGCAAGCTGGGTTCTGGTTCAAAAGCAAGCTTGGTGGTGGTTTAAAAAGCAAACTGGGTAGTGGTTCAAAAAGCAAGCTTGGTGGTGGTTCAAAAAGCAAGTTTGGTGGTGGTTCAAAAGCAAGCTGGGTTCTGGTTCAAAAAGCAAGCTGGGTGGTGGTTCAAAAGCAAGCTGGGTTCTGGTTCAAAAAGCAAGCTTGGTGGTGGTTCAAAAGCAAGCTGGGTTCTGGTTCAAAAGCAAGCTGGGTTCTGGTTCAAAAAGCAAGCTGGGTGGTGGTTCAAAAGCAAGCTGGGTTCTGGTTCAAAAAGCAAGCTTGGTGGTGGTTTAAAAAGCAAGCTGGGTTCTGGTTCAAAAGCAAGCTGGGTTCTGGTTCAAAAGCAAGCTGGGTTCTGGTTCAAAAGCAAGCTTGGTGGTGGTTTAAAAAGCAAACTGGGTTCTGGTTCAAAAAGCAAGCTGGGTTCTGGTTCAAAAAGCAAGCTGGGTTCCGGTTCAAAAGCAAGCTTGGTGGTGGTTTAAAAAGCAAACTGGGTAGTGGTTCAAAAAGCAAGCTTGGTGGTGGTTTAAAAAGCAAACTGGGTAGTGGTTCAAAAGCAAGCTGGGTTCTGGTTCAAAAAGCAAGCTGGGTTCTGGTTCAAAAGCAAGCTGGGTTCTGGTTCAAAAAGCAAGCTTGGTGGTGGTTCAAAAAGCAAGCTTGGTGGTGGTTTAAAAAGCAAACTGGGTAGTGGTTCAAAAGCAAGCTTGGTGGTGGTTCAAAAAGCAAGCTTGGTGGTGGTTTAAAAAGCAAACTGGGTAGTGGTTCAAAAGCAAGCTTGGTGGTGGTTCAAAAGCAAGCTGGGTTCTGGTACAAAAAGCAAGCTTGGTGGTGGTTCAAAAAGCAAGCTTGGTGGTGGTTTAAAAAGCAAACTGGGTAGTGGTTCAAAAGCAAGCTTGGTGGTGGTTCAAAAGCAAGCTGGGTTCTGGTTAAAAAAGCAAGCTTGGTGGTGGTTCAAAAAGCAAGCTTGGTGGTGGTTTAAAAAGCAAACTGGGTTCTGGTTCAAAAAGCAAGCTTGGTGGTGGTTCAAAAAGCAAGTTTGGTGGTGGTTTAAAAAGCAAACTGGGTAGTGGTTCAAAAGCAAGCTGGGTTCTGGTTCAAAAAGCAAGCTTGGTGGTGGTTCAAAAGCAAGCTGGGTTCTGGTTCAAAAGCAAGCTTGGTGGTGGTTTAAAAGCAAGCTGGGTTCTGGTTCAAAAAGCAAGCTTGGTGGTGGTTCAAAAAGCAAGCTTGGTGGTGGTTTAAAAAGTAAACTGGGTAGTGGTTCAAAAGCAAGCTTGGTGGTGGTTCAAAAGCAAGCTGGGTTCTGGTTCAAAAAGCAAGCTTGGTGGTGGTTCAAAAAGCAAGCTTGGTGGTGGTTTAAAAAGCAAACTGGGTTCTGGTTCAAAAAGCAAGCTTGGTGGTGGTTCAAAAAGCAAGCTTGTTGGTGGTTTAAAAAGCAAACTGGGTAGTGGTTCAAAAGCAAGCTGGGTTCTGGTTCAAAAAGCAAGCTTGGTGGTGGTTCAAAAGCAAGCTGGGTTCTGGTTCAAAAAGCAAGCTTGGTGGTGGTTCAAAAGCAAGCTGTGTTCTGGTTCAAAAGCAAGCTTGGTGGTGGTTTAAAAAGCAAGCTTGGTGGTGGTTCAAAAAGCAAGCTGGGTTCTGGTTCAAAAAGCAAGCTTGGTGGTGGTTCAAAAGCAAGCTGGGTTCTGGTTCAAAAGCAAGCTTGGTGGTGGTTTAAAAAGCAAGCTGGGTTCTGGTTCAAAAAGCAAGCTGGGTTCTGGTTCAAAAAGCAAGCTGGGTTCTGGATCAGAAAGCAAGCTGGGTTCTGGTTCAAAAGCAAGCTGGGTTCTGGTTCAAAAGCAAGCTGGGTTCTGGTTCAAAAGCAAGCTTGGTGGTGGTTTAAAAAGCAAACTGGGTTCTGGTTCAAAAAGCAAGCTGGGTTCTGGTTCAAAAAGCAAGCTGGGCTCCGGTTCAAAAGCAAGCTTGGTGGTGGTTTAAAAAGCAAACTGGGTAGTGGTTCAAAAAGCAAGCTTGGTGGTGGTTTATAAAGCAAACTGGGTAGTGGTTCAAAAGCAAGCTGGGTTCTGGTTCAAAAAGCAAGCTGGGTTCTGGTTCAAAAGCAAGCTGGGTTCTGGTTCAAAAGCAAGCTTGGTGGTGGTTTAAAAAGCAAACTGGGTTCTGGTTCAAAAAGCAAGCTGGGTTCTGGTTCAAAAAGCAAGCTGGGTTCTGGTTCAAAAGCAAGCTTGGTGGTGGTTTAAAAAGCAAACTGGGTAGTGGTTCAAAAAGCAAGCTTGGTGGTGGTTCAAAAAGCAAGTTTGGTGGTGGTTCAAAAGCAAGCTGGGTTCTGGTTCAAAAAGCAAGCTGGGTGGTGGTTCAAAAGCAAGCTGGGTTCTGGTTCAAAAAGCAAGCTTGGTGGTGGTTCAAAAGCAAGCTGGGTTCTGGTTCAAAAGCAAGCTGGGTTCTGGTTCAAAAAGCAAGGTGGGTGGTGGTTCAAAAGCAAGCTGGGTTCTGGTTCAAAAAGCAAGCTGGGTGGTGGTTCAAAAAGCAAGCTTGGTGGTGGTTTAAAAAGCAAGCTGGGTGGTGGTTCAAAAAGCAAGCTTGGTGGTGGTTTAAAAAGCAAGCTGGGTGGTGGTTCAAAAGCAGGCTTGGTGGTGGTTCAAAAAGCAAGCTTGGTGGTGGTTCAAAAAGCAAGCTTGGTGGTGGTTCAAAAGCAAGCTGGGTTCTGGTTCAAAAAGCAAGCTTGGTGGTGGTTTAAAAAGCAAGCTGGGTTCTGGTTCAAAAGCAAGCTAGGTTCTGGTTCAAAAAGCAAGCTGGGTGGTGGTTCAAAAGCAAGCTGGGTTCTGGTTCAAAAAGCAAGCTTGGTGGTGATTCAAAAAGCAAGCTTGGTGGTGGTTTAAAAAGCAAACTGGGTAGTGGTTCAAAAGCAAGCTGGGTTCTGGTTCAAAAAGTAAGCTTGATGGTGGTTCAAAAGCAAGCTGGGTTCTGGTTCAAAAGCAAGCTGGGTTCTGGTTCAAAAAGCAAGCTTGATGGTGGTTCAAAAGCAAGCTGGGTTCTGGTTCAAAAGCAAGCTTGGTGGTGGTTTAAAAAGCAAGCTTGGTGGTGGTTCAAAAAGCAAGCTTGGTGGTGGTTTAAAAAGCAAACTGGGTAGTGGTTCAAAAGCAAGCTGGGTTCTGGTTCAAAAAGCAATCTTGGTGGTGGTTCAAAAGCAAGCTGGGTTCTGGTTCAAAAAGCAAGCTTGGTGGTGGTTCAAAAGCAAGCTGGGTTCTGGTTCAAAAAGCAAGCTTGGTGGTGGTTCAAAAAGCAAGCTTGGTGATGGTTCAAAAAGCAAGCTGGGTGGTGGTTCAAAAAGCAAGCTTGGTGGTGGTTCAAAAAGCAAGCTTGGTGGTGGTTCAGAAAGCAAGCTGGGTGGTGGTTCAAAAGCAAGCTGGGTTCTGGTTCAAAAAGCAAGCTTGGTGGTGGTTCAAAAAGCAAGCTTGGTGCTGGTTTAAAAAGCAAACTGGGTAGTGGTTCAAAAGCAAGCTAGGTGGTGGTTCAAGAAGCAAGCTTGGTGGTGGTTTAAAAAGCAAACGGGGTAGTGGTTCAAAAGCAAGCTTGGTGGTGGTTCAAAAGCAAGCTGGGTTCTGGTTCAAAAAGCAAGCTTGGTGGTGGTTCAAAAAGCAAGCTTGGTGGTGGTTTAAAAAGCAAACTGGGTAGTGGTTCAAAAGCAAGCTTGGTGGTGGTTCAAAAGCAAGCTGGGTTCTGGTTCAAAAAGCAAGCTTGGTGGTGGTTCAAAAATCAAGCTTGGTGGTGGTTTAAAAAGCAAACTGGGTTCTGGTTCAAAAAGCAAGCTTGGTGGTGGTTCAAAAAGCAAGCTTGGTGATGGTTCAAAAAGCAAGCTGGGTGGTGGTTCAAAAAGCAAGCTGGGTGGTGGTTTAAAAGCAAGCTTGGTGGTGGTTCAAAAAGCAAGCTGGGTGGTGGTTCAAAAGCAAGCTGCATTCTGGTTCAAAAAGCAAGCTTGGTGGTGGTTCAAAAAGCAAGCTTGGTGGTGGTTTAAAAAGCAAGCTGGGTGGTGGTTCAAAAGCAAGCTTGGTGGTGGTTCAAAAATCAAGCTTGGTGGTGGTTTAAAAAGCAAACTGGGTAGTGGTTCAAAAGCAAGCTTGGTGGTGGTTCAAAAGCAAGCTGGGTTCTGGTTCAAAAAGCAAGCTTGGTGGTGGTTTAAAAAGCAAGCTTGGTGGTGGTTTAAAAAGCAAACTGGGTTCTGGTTCAAAAAGCAAGCTTGGTGGTGGTTCAAAAAGCAAGCTTGGTGGTGGTTTAAAAAGCAAACTGGGTAGTGGTTCAAAAGCAAGCTGGGTTCTGGTTCAAAAAGCAAGCTTGGTGGTGGTTCAAAAGCAAGCTGGGTTCTGGTTCAAAAAGCAAGCTTGGTGGTGGTTCAAAAGCAAGCTGGGTTCTGGTTCAAAAGCAAGCCAGGTGGTGGTTTAAAAAGCAAGCTTGGTGGTGGTTCAAAAAGCAAGCTGGGTTCTGGTTCAAAAAGCAAGCTTGGTGGTGGTTCAAAAGCAAGCTGGGTTCTGGTTCAAAAGCAAGCTTGGTGGTGGTTTAAAAAGCAAGCTGGGTTCTGGTTCAAAAAGCAAGCTGGGTTCTGGTTCAAAAGCAAGCTTGGTGGTGGTTTAAAAAGCAAACTGGGTAGTGGTTCAAAAGCAAGCTGGGTTCTGGTTCAAAAAGCAAGCTGGGTTCTGGTTCAAAAGCAAGCTGGGTTCTGGTTCAAAAAGCAAGCTGGGTTCTGGTTCAAAAGCAAGCTTGGTGGTGGTTTAAAAAGCAAACTGGGTAGTGGTTCAAAAGCAAGCTGGGTTCTGGTTCAAAAAGCAAGCTGGGTTCTGGTTCAAAAGCAAGCTGGGTTCTGGTTCAAAAGCAAGCTTGGTGGTGGTTTAAAAAGCAAACTGGGTAGTGGTTCAAAAGCAAGCTGGGTTCTGGTTCAAAAAGCAAGCTGGGTTCTGGTTCAAAAAGCAAGCTGGGTTCTGGTTCAAAAGCAAGCTTGGTGGTGGTTTAAAAAGCAAACTGGGTAGTGGTTCAAAAAGCAAGCTGGGTTCTGGTTCAAAAGCAAGCTGGGTTCTGGTTCAAAAGCAAGCTTGGTGGTGGTTTAAAAAGCAAACTGGGTAGTGGTTCAAAAAGCAAGCTTAGTGGTGGTTCAAAAAGCAAGTTTGGTGGTGGTTCAAAAGCAAGCTGGGTTCTGGTTCAAAAAGCAAGCTGGGTGGTGGTTCAAAAGCAAGCTGGGTTCTGGTTCAAATAGCAAGCTTGGTGGTGGTTCAAAAGCAAGCTGGGTTCTGGTTCAAAAGCAAGCTGGGTTCTGGTTCAAAAAGCAAGCTGGGTGGTGGTTCAAAAGCAAGCTGGGTTCTGGTTCAAAAAGCAAGCTTGGTGGTGGTTTAAAAAGCAAACTGGGTAGTGGTTCAAAAGCAAGCTGGGTTCTGGTTCAAAAGCAAGCTGGGTTCTGGTTCAAAAGCAAGCTGGGTTCTGGTTCAAAAGCAAGCTTGGTGGTGGTTTAAAAAGCAAACTGGGTTCTGCTTCAAAAAGCAAGCTGGGTTCTGGTTCAAAAGCAAGCTGGGTTCCGGTTCAAAAGCAAGCTTGGTGGTGGTTTAAAAAGCAAACTGGGTAGTGGTTCAAAAAGCAAGCTTGGTGGTGGTTTAAAAAGCAAACTGGGTAGTGGTTCAAAAGCAAGCTGGGTTCTGGTTCAAAAAGCAAGCTGGGTTCTGGTTCAAAAGGAAGCTGGGTTCTGGTTCAAAAAGCAAGCTTGGTGGTGGTTCAAAAAGCAAGCTTGGTGGTGGTTTAAAAAGCAAACTGGGTAGTGGTTCAAAAGCAAGCTTGGTGGTGGTTCAAAAAGCAAGCTTGGTGGTGGTTTAAAAAGCAAACTGGGTAGTGGTTCAAAAGCAAGCTTGGTGGTGGTTCAAAAGCAAGCTGGGTTCTGGTACAAAAAGCAAGCTTGGTGGTGGTTCAAAAAGCAAGCTTGGTGGTGGTTTAAAAAGCAAACTGGGTAGTGGTTCAAAAGCAAGCTTGGTGGTGGTTCAAAAGCAAGCTGGGTTCTGGTTCAAAAAGCAAGCTTGGTGGTGGTTCAAAAAGCAAGCTTGGTGGTGGTTTAAAAAGCAAACTGGGTTCTGGTTAAAAAAGCAAGCTTGGTGGTGGTTCAAAAAGCAAGTTTGGTGGTGGTTTAAAAAGCAAACTGGGTAGTGGTTCAAAAGCAAGCTGGGTTCTGGTTCAAAAAGCAAGCTTGGTGGTGGTTCAAAAGCAAGCTGGGTTCTGGTTCAAAAGCAAGCTTGGTGGTGGTTTAAAAGCAAGCTGGGTTCTGGTTCAAAAAGCAAGCTTGGTGGTGGTTCAAAAAGCAAGCTTGGTGGTGGTTTAAAAAGTAAACTGGGTAGTGGTTCAAAAGCAAGCTTGGTGGTGGTTCAAAAGCAGGCTGGGTTCTGGTTCAAAAAGCAAGCTTGGTGGTGGTTCAAAAAGCAAGCTTGGTGGGGGTTTAAAAAGCAAACTGGGTTCTGGTTCAAAAAGCAAGCTTGGTGGTGGTTCAAAAAGCAAGCTTGGTGGTGGTTTAAAAAGCAAACTGGGTAGTGGTTCAAAAGCAAGCTGGGTTCTGGTTCAAAAAGCAAGCTTGGTGGTGGTTCAAAAGCAAGCTGGGTTCTGGTTCAAAAAGCAAGCTTGGTGGTGGTTCAAAAGCAAGCTAGGTTCTGGTTCAAAAGCAAGCTTGGTGGTGGTTTAAAAAGCAAGCTTGGTGGTGGTTCAAAAAGCAAGCTGGGTTCTGGTTCAAAAAGCAAGCTTGGTGGTGGTTCAAAAGCAAGCTTGGTTCTGGTTCAAAAGCAAGCTTGGTGGTGGTTTAAAAAGCAAGCTGGGTTCTGGTTCAAAAAGCAAGCTGGGTTCTGGTTCAAAAAGCAAGCTGGGTTCTGGTTCAAAAGCAAGCTTGGTGGTGGTTTAAAAAGCAAACTGGGTTCTGGTTCAAAAAGCAAGCTGGGTTCTGGTTCAAAAGCAAGCTGGGTTCTGGTTCAAAAGCAAGGTTGGTGGTGGTTTAAAAAGCAAACTGGGTTCTGGTTCAAAAAGCAAGCTGGGTTCTGGTTCAAAAAGCAAGCTGGGTTCCGGTTCAAAAGCAAGCTTGGTGGTGGTTTAAAAAGCAAACTGGGTAGTGGTTCAAAAAGCAAGCTTGGTGGTGGTTTAAAAAGCAAACTGGGTAGTGGTTCAAAAGCAAGCTGGGTTCTGGTTCAAAAAGCAAGCTGGGTTCTGGTTCAAAAGCAAGCTGGGTTCTGGTTCAAAAGCAAACTGGGTTCTGGTTCAAAAAGCAAGCTTGGTGGTGGTTCAAAAAGCAAGCTTGGTGGTGGTTTAAAAAGCAAACTGGGTAGTGGTTCAAAAGCAAGCTTGGTGGTGGTTCAAAAAGCAAGCTTGGTGGTGGTTTAAAAAGCAAACTGGGTAGTGGTTCAAAAGCAAGCTTGGTGGTGGTTCAAAAGCAAGCTGGGTTCTGGTACAAAAAGCAAGCTTGGTGGTGGTTCAAAAAGCAAGCTTGGTGGTGGTTTAAAAAGCAAACTGGGTAGTGGTTCAAAAGCAAGCTTGGTGGTGGTTCAAAAGCAAGCTGGGTTCTGGTTCAAAAAGCAAGCTTGGTGGTGGTTCAAAAAGCAAGCTTGGTGGTGGTTTAAAAAGCAAACTGGGTTCTGGTTCAAAAAGCAAGCTTGGTGGTGGTTCAAAAAGCAAGTTTGGTGGTGGTTTAAAAAGCAAACTGGGTAGTGGTTCAAAAGCAAGCTGGGTTCTGGTTCAAAAAGCAAGCTTGGTGGTGGTTCAAAAGCAAGCTGGGTTCTGGTTCAAAAGCAAGCTTGGTGGTGGTTTAAAAGCAAGCTGGGTTCTGGTTCAAAAAGCAAGCTTGGTGGTGGTTCAAAAAGCAAGCTTGGTGGTGGTTTAAAAAGTAAACTGGGTAGTGGTTCAAAAGCAAGCTTGGTGGTGGTTCAAAAGCAAGCTGGGTTCTGGTTCAAAAAGCAAGCTTGGTGGTGGTTCAAAAAGCAAGCTTGGTGGTGGTTTAAAAAGCAAACTGGGTTCTGGTTCAAAAAGCAAGCTTGGTGGTGGTTCAAAAAGCAAGCTTGGTGGTGGTTTAAAAAGCAAACTGGGTTCTGGTTCAAAAGCAAGCTGGGTTCTGGTTCAAAAAGCAAGCTTGGTGGTGGTTCAAAAGCAAGCTGGGTTCTGGTTCAAAAAGCAAGCTTGGTGGTGGTTCAAAAGCAAGCTGGGTTCTGGTTCAAAAGCAAGCTTGGTGGTGGTTTAAAAAGCAAGCTTGGTGGTGGTTCAAAAAGCAAGCTGGGTTCTGGTTCAAAAAGCAAGCTTGGTGGTGGTTCAAAAGCAAGCTGGGTTCTGGTTCAAAAGCAAGCTTGGTGGTGGTTTAAAAAGCAAGCTGGGTTCTGGTTCAAAAAGCAAGCTGGGTTCTGGTTCAAAAAGCAAGCTGGGTTCTGGTTCAAAAGCAAGCTGGGTTCTGGTTCAAAAGCAAGCTGGGTTCTGGTTCAAAAGCAAGCTTGGTGGTGGTTTAAAAAGCAAACTGGGTTCTGGTTCAAAAAGCAAGCTGGGTTCTCGTTCAAAAAGCAAGCTGGGCTCTGGTTCAAAAGCAAGCTTGGTGGTGGTTTAAAAAGCAAACTGGGTAGTGGTTCAAAAAGCAAGCTTGGTGGTGGTTTAAAAAGCAAACTGGGTAGTGGTTCAAAAGCAAGCTGGGTTCTGGTTCAAAAAGCAAGCTGGGTTCTGGTTCAAAAGCAAGCTGGGTTCTGGTTCAAAAGCAAGCTTGGTGGTGGTTTAAAAAGCAAACTGGGTTCTGGTTCAAAAAGCAAGCTGGGTTCTGGTTCAAAAAGCAAGCTGGGTTCTGGTTCAAAAGCAAGCTTGGTGGTGGTTTAAAAAGCAAACTGGGTAGTGGTTCAAAAAGCAAGCTTGGTGGTGGTTCAAAAAGCAAGTTTGGTGGTGGTTCAAAAGCAAGCTGGGTTCTGGTTCAAAAAGCAAGCTGGGTGGTGGTTCAAAAGCAAGCTGGGTTCTGGTTCAAAAAGCAAGCTTGGTGGTGGTTCAAAAGCAAGCTGGGTTCTGGTTCAAAAGCAAGCTGGGTTCTGGTTCAAAAAGCAAGCTGGGTGGTGGTTCAAAAGCAAGCTGGGTTCTGGTTCAAAAAGCAAGCTTGGTGGTGGTTTAAAAAGCAAACTGGGTAGTGGTTCAAAAGCAAGCTGGGTTCTGGTTCAAAAGCAAGCTTGGTGGTGGTTTAAAAAGCAAACTGGGTTCTGGTTCAAAAAGCAAGCTGGGTTCTGGTTCAAAAAGCAAGCTGGGTTCCGGTTCAAAAGCAAGCTTGGTGGTGGTTTAAAAAGCAAACTGGGTAGTGGTTCAAAAAGCAAGCTTGGTGGTGGTTTAAAAAGCAAACTGGGTAGTGGTTCAAAAGCAAGCTGGGTTCTGGTTCAAAAAGCAAGCTGGGTTCTGGTTCAAAAGCAAGCTGGGTTCTGGTTCAAAAAGCAAGCTTGGTGGTGGTTCAAAAAGCAAGCTTGGTGGTGGTTTAAAAAGCAAACTGGGTAGTGGTTCAAAAGCAAGCTTGGTGGTGGTTCAAAAAGCAAGCTTGGTGGTGGTTTAAAAAGCAAACTGGGTAGTGGTTCAAAAGCAAGCTTGGTGGTGGTTCAAAAGCAAGCTGGGTTCTGGTACAAAAAGCAAGCTTGGTGGTGGTTCAAAAAGCAAGCTTGGTGGTGGTTTAAAAAGCAAACTGGGTAGTGGTTCAAAAGCAAGCTTGGTGGTGGTTCAAAAGCAAGCTGGGTTCTGGTTCAAAAAGCAAGCTTGGTGGTGGTTCAAAAAGCAAGCTTGGTGGTGGTTTAAAAAGCAAACTGGGTTCTGGTTCAAAAAGCAAGCTTGGTGGTGGTTCAAAAAGCAAGTTTGGTGGTGGTTTAAAAAGCAAACTGGGTAGTGGTTCAAAAGCAAGCTGGGTTCTGGTTCAAAAAGCAAGCTTGGTGGTGGTTCAAAAGCAAGCTGGGTTCTGGTTCAAAAGCAAGCTTGGTGGTGGTTTAAAAGCAAGCTGGGTTCTGGTTCAAAAAGCAAGCTTGGTGGTGGTTCAAAAAGCAAGCTTGGTGGTGGTTTAAAAAGTAAACTGGGTAGTGGTTCAAAAGCAAGCTTGGTGGTGGTTCAAAAGCAAGCTGGGTTCTGGTTCAAAAAGCAAGCTTGGTGGTGGTTCAAAAAGCAAGCTTGGTGGTGGTTTAAAAAGCAAACTGGGTTCTGGTTCAAAAAGCAAGCTTGGTGGTGGTTCAAAAAGCAAGCTTGGTGGTGGTTTAAAAAGCAAACTGGGTAGTGGTTCAAAAGCAAGCTGGGTTCTGGTTCAAAAAGCAAGCTTGGTGGTGGTTCAAAAGCAAGCTGGGTTCTGGTTCAAAAAGCAAGCTTGGTGGTGGTTCAAAAGCAAGCTGTGTTCTGGTTCAAAAGCAAGCTTGGTGGTGGTTTAAAAAGCAAGCTTGGTGGTGGTTCAAAAAGCAAGCTGGGTTCTGGTTCAAAAAGCAAGCTTGGTGGTGGTTCAAAAGCAAGCTGGGTTCTGGTTCAAAAGCAAGCTTGGTGGTGGTTTAAAAAGCAAGCTGGGTTCTGGTTCAAAAAGCAAGCTGGGTTCTGGTTCAGAAAGCAAGCTGGGTTCTGGTTCAAAAGCAAGCTGGGTTCTGGTTCAAAAGCAAGCTGGGTTCTGGTTCAAAAGCAAGCTTGGTGGTGGTTTAAAAAGCAAACTGGGTTCTGGTTCAAAAAGCAAGCTGGGTTCTGGTTCAAAAAGAAAGCTTGGTGGTGGTTTAAAAAGCAAACTGGGTAGTGGTTCAAAAAGCAAGCTTGGTGGTGGTTTAAAAAGCAAACTGGGTAGTGGTTCAAAAGCAAGCTGGGTTCTGGTTCAAAAAGCAAGCTGGGTTCTGGTTCAAAAGCAAGCTGGGTTCTGGTTCAAAAAGCAAGCTTGGTGGTGGTTCAAAAAGCAAGCTTGGTGGTGGTTTAAAAAGCAAACTGGGTAGTGGTTCAAAAGCAAGCTTGGTGGTGGTTCAAAAAGCAAGCTTGGTGGTGGTTTAAAAAGCAAACTGGGTAGTGGTTCAAAAGCAAGCTTGGTGGTGGTTCAAAAGCAAGCTGGGTTCTGGTACAAAAAGCAAGCTTGGTGGTGGTTCAAAAAGCAAGCTTGGTGGTGGTTTAAAAAGCAAACTGGGTAGTGGTTCAAAAGCAAGCTTGGTGGTGGTTCAAAAGCAAGCTGGGTTCTGGTTCAAAAAGCAAGCTTGGTGGTGGTTCAAAAAGCAAGCTTGGTGGTGGTTTAAAAAGCAAACTGGGTTCTGGTTCAAAAAGCAAGCTTGGTGGTGGTTCAAAAAGCAAGTTTGGTGGTGGTTTAAAAAGCAAACTGGGTAGTGGTTCAAAAGCAAGCTGGGTTCTGGTTCAAAAAGCAAGCTTGGTGGTGGTTCAAAAGCAAGCTGGGTTCTGGTTCAAAAGCAAGCTTGGTGGTGGTTTAAAAGCAAGCTGGGTTCTGGTTCAAAAAGCAAGCTTGGTGGTGGTTCAAAAAGCAAGCTTGGTGGTGGTTTAAAAAGTAAACTGGGTAGTGGTTCAAAAGCAAGCTTGGTGGTGGTTCAAAAGCAAGCTGGGTTCTGGTTCAAAAAGCAAGCTTGGTGGTGGTTCAAAAAGCAAGCTTGGTGGTGGTTTAAAAAGCAAACTGGGTTCTGGTTCAAAAAGCAAGCTTGGTGGTGGTTCAAAAAGCAAGCTTGGTGGTGGTTTAAAAAGCAAACTGGGTTCTGGTTCAAAAGCAAGCTGGGTTCTGGTTCAAAAAGCAAGCTTGGTGGTGGTTCAAAAGCAAGCTGGGTTCTGGTTCAAAAAGCAAGCTTGGTGGTGGTTCAAAAGCAAGCTGGGTTCTGGTTCAAAAGCAAGCTTGGTGGTGGTTTAAAAAGCAAGCTTGGTGGTGGTTCAAAAAGCAAGCTGGGTTCTGGTTCAAAAAGCAAGCTTGGTGGTGGTTCAAAAGCAAGCTGGGTTCTGGTTCAAAAGCAAGCTTGGTGGTGGTTTAAAAAGCAAGCTGGGTTCTGGTTCAAAAAGCAAGCTGGGTTCTGGTTCAAAAAGCAAGCTGGGTTCTGGTTCAAAAGCAAGCTGGGTTCTGGTTCAAAATCAAGCTGGGTTCTGGTTCAAAAGCAAGCTTGGTGGTGGTTTAAAAAGCAAACTGGGTTCTGGTTCAAAAAGCAAGCTGGGTTCTGGTTCAAAAAGCAAGCTGGGCTCTGGTTCAAAAGCAAGCTTGGTGGTGGTTTAAAAAGCAAACTGGGTAGTGGTTCAAAAAGCAAGCTTGGTGGTGGTTTAAAAAGCAAACTGGGTAGTGGTTCAAAAGCAAGCTGGGTTCTGGTTCAAAAAGCAAGCTGGGTTCTGGTTCAAAAGCAAGCTGGGTTCTGGTTCAAAAGCAAGCTTGGTGGTGGTTTAAAAAGCAAACTGGGTTCTGGTTCAAAAAGCAAGCTGGGTTCTGGTTCAAAAAGCAAGCTGGGTTCTGGTTCAAAAGCAAGCTTGGTGGTGGTTTAAAAAGCAAACTGGGTAGTGGTTCAAAAAGCAAGCTTGGTGGTGGTTCAAAAAGCAAGTTTGGTGGTGGTTCAAAAGCAAGCTGGGTTCTGGTTCAAAAAGCAAGCTTGGTGGTGGTTCAAAAGCAAGCTGGGTTCTGGTTCAAAAGCCAGCTGGGTTCTGGTTCAAAAAGCAAGCTGGGTTCTGGTTCAAAAAGCAAGCTTGGTGGTGGTTCAAAAAGCAAGTTTGGTGGTGGTTCAAAAGCAAGCTGGGTTCTGGTTCAAAAAGCAAGCTTGGTGGTGGTTCAAAAGCAAGCTGGGTTCTGGTTCAAAAGCAAGCTGGGTTCTGGTTCAAAAAGCAAGCTGGGTTCTGGTTCAAAAAGCAAGCTTGGTGGTGGTTTAAAAAGCAAACTGGGTAGTGGTTCAAAAGCAAGCTGGGTTCTGGTTCAAAAGCAAGCTTGGTGGTGGTTCAAAAGCAAGCTGGGTTCTGGTTCAAAAAGCAAGCTTGGTGGTGGTTTAAAAAGCAAACTGGGTAGTGGTTCAAAAGCAAGCTGGGTTCTGGTTCAAAAGCAAGCTGGGTTCTGGTTCAAAAGCAAGCTTGGTGGTGGTTTAAAAAGCAAACTGGGTTCTGGTTCAAAAAGCAAGCTGGGTTCTGGTTCAAAAGCAAGCTTGGTGGTGGTTTAAAAAGCAAACTGGGTAGTGGTTCAAAAGCAAGCTGGGTTCTGGTTCAAAAGCAAGCTGGGTTCTGGTTCAAAAGCAAGCTTGGTGGTGGTTTAAAAAGCAAACTGGGTTCTGGTTCAAAAAGCAAGCTGGGTTCTGGTTCAAAAAGCAAGCTGGGTTCCGGTTCAAAAGCAAGCTTGGTGCTGGTTTAAAAAGCAAACTGGGTAGTGGTTCAAAAAGCAAGCTTGGTGGTGGTTTAAAAAGCAAACTGGGTAGTGGTTCAAAAGCAAGCTGGGTTCTGGTTCAAAAAGCAAGCTGGGTTCTGGTTCAAAAGCAAGCTGGGTTCTGGTTCAAAAAGCAAGCTTGGTGGTGGTTCAAAAAGCAAGCTTGGTGGTGGTTTAAAAAGCAAACTGGGTAGTGGTTCAAAAGCAAGCTTGGTGGTGGTTAAAAAAGCAAGCTTGGTGGTGGTTTAAAAAGCAAACTGGGTAGTGGTTCAAAAGCAAGCTTGGTGGTGGTTCAAAAGCAAGCTGGGTTCTGGTACAAAAAGCAAGCTTGGTGGTGGTTCAAAAAGCAAGCTTGGTGGTGGTTTAAAAAGCAAACTGGGTAGTGGTTCAAAAGCAAGCTTGGTGGTGGTTCAAAAGCAAGCTGGGTTCTGGTTCAAAAAGCAAGCTTGGTGGTGGTTCAAAAAGCAAGCTTGGTGGTGGTTTAAAAAGCAAACTGGGTTCTGGTTCAAAAAGCAAGCTTGGTGGTGGTTCAAAAAGCAAGTTTGGTGGTGGTTTAAAAAGCAAACTGGGTAGTGGTTCAAAAGCAAGCTGGGTTCTGGTTCAAAAAGCAAGCTTGGTGGTGGTTCAAAAGCAAGCTGGGTTCTGGTTCAAAAGCAAGCTTGGTGGTGGTTTAAAAGCAAGCTGGGTTCTGCTTCAAAAAGCAAGCTTGGTGGTGGTTCAAAAAGCAAGCTTGGTGGTGGTTTAAAAAGCAAACTGGGTTCTGGTTCAAAAAGCAAGCTTGGTGGTGGTTCAAAAAGCAAGCTTGGTGGTGGTTTAAAAAGCAAACTGGGTAGTGGTTCAAAAGCAAGCTGGGTTCTGGTTCAAAAAGCAAGCTTGGTGGTGGTTCAAAAGCAAGCTGGGTTCTGGTTCAAAAAGCAAGCTTGGTGGTGGTTCAAAAGCAAGCTGTGTTCTGGTTCAAAAGCAAGCTTGGTGGTGGTTTAAAAAGCAAGCTTGGTGGTGGTTCAAAAAGCAAGCTGGGTTCTGGTACAAAAAGCAAGCTTGGTGGTGGTTCAAAAAGCAAGCTTGGTGGTGGTTTAAAAAGCAAGCTTGGTGGTGGTTTAAAAAGCAAACTGGGTAGTGGTTCAAAAGCAAGCTTGGTGGTGGTTCAAAAGCAAGCTGGGTTCTGGTACAAAAAGCAAGCTTGGTGGTGGTTTAAAAAGCAAGCTTGGTGGTGGTTCAAAAAGCAAGCTGGGTTCTGGTACAAAAAGCAAACTGGGTAGTGGTTCAAAAGCAAGCTTGGTGGTGGTTCAAAAAGCAAGCTTGGTGGTGGTTTAAAAAGCAAACTGGGTAGTGGTTCAAAAGCAAGCTTGGTGGTGGTTCAAAAGCAAGCTGGGTTCTGGTACAAAAAGCAAGCTTGGTGGTGGTTCAAAAAGCAAGCTTGGTGGTGGTTTAAAAAGCAAACTGGGTAGTGGTTCAAAAGCAAGCTTGGTGGTGGTTCAAAAGCAAGCTGGGTTCTGGTTCAAAAAGCAAGCTTGGTGGTGGTTCAAAAAGCAAGCTTGGTGGTGGTTTAAAAAGCAAACTGGGTTCTGGTTCAAAAAGCAAGCTTGGTGGTGGTTCAAAAAGCAAGTTTGGTGGTGGTTTAAAAAGCAAACTGGGTAGTGGTTCAAAAGCAAGCTGGGTTCTGGTTCAAAAAGCAAGCTTGGTGGTGGTTCAAAAGCAAGCTGGGTTCTGGTTCAAAAGCAAGCTTGGTGGTGGTTTAAAAAGCAAACTGGGTAGTGGTTCAAAAGCAAGCTGGGTTCTGGTTCAAAAAGCAAGCTGGGTTCTGGTTCAAAAGCAAGCTGGGTTCTGGTTCAAAAGCAAACTGGGTTCTGGTTCAAAAAGCAAGCTTGGTGGTGGTTCAAAAAGCAAGCTTGGTGATGGTTTAAAAAGCAAACTGGGTAGTGGTTCAAAAGCAAGCTTGGTGGTGGTTCAAAAAGCAAGCTTGGTGGTGGTTTAAAAAGCAAACTGGGTAGTGGTTCAAAAGCAAGCTTGGTGGTGGTTCAAAAGCAAGCTGGGTTCTGGTACAAAAAGCAAGCTTGGTGGTGGTTCAAAAAGCAAGCTTGGTGGTGGTTTAAAAAGCAAACTGGGTAGTGGTTCAAAAGCAAGCTTGGTGGTGGTTCAAAAGCAAGCTGGGTTCTGGTTCAAAAAGCAAGCTTGGTGGTGGTTCAAAAAGCAAGCTTGGTGGTGGTTTAAAAAGCAAACTGGGTTCTGGTTCAAAAAGCAAGCTTGGTGGTGGTTCAAAAAGCAAGTTTGGTGGTGGTTTAAAAAGCAAACTGGGTAGTGGTTCAAAAGCAAGCTGGGTTCTGGTTCAAAAAGCAAGCTTGGTGGTGGTGCAAAAGCAAGCTGGGTTCTGGTTCAAAAGCAAGCTTGGTGGTGGTTTAAAAGCAAGCTGGGTTCTGGTTCAAAAAGCAAGCTTGGTGGTGGTTCAAAAAGCAAGCTTGGTGGTGGTTTAAAAAGTAAACTGGGTAGTGGTTCAAAAGCAAGCTTGGTGGTGGTTCAAAAGCAAGCTGGGTTCTGGTTCAAAAAGCAAGCTTGGTGGTGGTTCAAAAAGCAAGCTTGGTGGTGGTTTAAAAAGCAAACTGGGTTCTGGTTCAAAAAGCAAGCTTGGTGGTGGTTCAAAAAGCAAGCTTGGTGGTGGTTTAAAAAGCAAACTGGGTTCTGGTTCAAAAGCAAGCTGGGTTCTGGTTCAAAAAGCAAGCTTGGTGGTGGTTCAAAAGCAAGCTGGGTTCTGGTTCAAAAAGCAAGCTTGGTGGTGGTTCAAAAGCAAGCTGGGTTCTGGTTCAAAAGCAAGCTTGGTGGTGGTTTAAAAAGCAAGCTTGGTGGTGGTTCAAAAAGCAAGCTGGGTTCTGGTTCAAAAAGCAAGCTTGGTGGTGGTTCAAAAGCAAGCTGGGTTCTGGTTCAAAAGCAAGCTTGGTGGTGGTTTAAAAAGCAAGCTGGGTTCTGGTTCAAAAAGCAAGCTGGGTTCTGGTTCAAAAAGCAAGCTGGGTTCTGGTTCAAAAGCAAGCTGGGTTCTGGTTCAAAAGCAAGCTGGGTTCTGGTTCAAAAGCAAGCTTGGTGGTGGTTTAAAAAGCAAACTGGGTTCTGGTTCAAAAAGCAAGCTGGGTTCTCGTTCAAAAAGCAAGCTGGGCTCTGGTTCAAAAGCAAGCTTGGTGGTGGTTTAAAAAGCAAACTGGGTAGTGGTTCAAAAAGCAAGCTTGGTGGTGGTTTAAAAAGCAAACTGGGTAGTGGTTCAAAAGCAAGCTGGGTTCTGGTTCAAAAAGCAAGCTGGGTTCTGGTTCAAAAGCAAGCTGGGTTCTGGTTCAAAAGCAAGCTTGGTGGTGGTTTAAAAAGCAAACTGGGTTCTGGTTCAAAAAGCAAGCTGGGTTCTGGTTCAAAAGCAAGCTTGGTGGTGGTTTAAAAAGCAAACTGGGTAGTGGTTCAAAAAGCAAGCTTGGTGGTGGTTCAAAAAGCAAGTTTGGTGGTGGTTCAAAAGCAAGCTGGGTTCTGGTTCAAAAAGCAAGCTGGGTGGTGGTTCAAAAGCAAGCTGGGTTCTGGTTCAAAAAGCAAGCTTGGTGGTGGTTCAAAAGCAAGCTGGGTTCTGGTTCAAAAGCAAGCTGGGTTCTGGTTCAAAAAGCAAGCTGGGTGGTGGTTCAAAAGCAAGCTGGGTTCTGGTTCAAAAAGCAAGCTTGGTGGTGGTTTAAAAAGCAAACTGGGTAGTGGTTCAAAAGCAAGCTGGGTTCTGGTTCAAAAGCAAGCTTGGTGGTGGTTTAAAAAGCAAACTGGGTTCTGGTTCAAAAAGCAAGCTGGGTTCTGGTTCAAAAAGCAAGCTGGGTTCCGGTTCAAAAGCAAGCTTGGTGGTGGTTTAAAAAGCAAACTGGGTAGTGGTTCAAAAAGCAAGCTTGGTGGTGGTTTAAAAAGCAAACTGGGTAGTGGTTCAAAAGCAAGCTGGGTTCTGGTTCAAAAAGCAAGCTGGGTTCTGGTTCAAAAGCAAGCTGGGTTCTGGTTCAAAAAGCAAGCTTGGTGGTGGTTCAAAAAGCAAGCTTGGTGGTGGTTTAAAAAGCAAACTGGGTAGTGGTTCAAAAGCAAGCTTGGTGGTGGTTCAAAAAGCAAGCTTGGTGGTGGTTTAAAAAGCAAACTGGGTAGTGGTTCAAAAGCAAGCTTGGTGGTGGTTCAAAAGCAAGCTGGGTTCTGGTACAAAAAGCAAGCTTGGTGGTGGTTCAAAAAGCAAGCTTGGTGGTGGTTTAAAAAGCAAACTGGGTAGTGGTTCAAAAGCAAGCTTGGTGGTGGTTCAAAAGCAAGCTGGGTTCTGGTTCAAAAAGCAAGCTTGGTGGTGGTTCAAAAAGCAAGCTTGGTGGTGGTTTAAAAAGCAAACTGGGTTCTGGTTCAAAAAGCAAGCTTGGTGGTGGTTCAAAAAGCAAGTTTGGTGGTGGTTTAAAAAGCAAACTGGGTAGTGGTTCAAAAGCAAGCTGGGTTCTGGTTCAAAAAGCAAGCTTGGTGGTGGTTCAAAAGCAAGCTGGGTTCTGGTTCAAAAGCAAGCTTGGTGGTGGTTTAAAAGCAAGCTGGGTTCTGGTTCAAAAAGCAAGCTTGGTGGTGGTTCAAAAAGCAAGCTTGGTGGTGGTTTAAAAAGTAAACTGGGTAGTGGTTCAAAAGCAAGCTTGGTGGTGGTTCAAAAGCAAGCTGGGTTCTGGTTCAAAAAGCAAGCTTGGTGGTGGTTCAAAAAGCAAGCTTGGTGGTGGTTTAAAAAGCAAACTGGGTTCTGGTTCAAAAAGCAAGCTTGGTGGTGGTTCAAAAAGCAAGCTTGGTGGTGGTTTAAAAAGCAAACTGGGTAGTGGTTCAAAAGCAAGCTGGGTTCTGGTTCAAAAAGCAAGCTTGGTGGTGGTTCAAAAGCAAGCTGGGTTCTGGTTCAAAAAGCAAGCTTGGTGGTGGTTCAAAAGCAAGCTGTGTTCTGGTTCAAAAGCAAGCTTGGTGGTGGTTTAAAAAGCAAGCTTGGTGGTGGTTCAAAAAGCAAGCTGGGTTCTGGTTCAAAAAGCAAGCTTGGTGGTGGTTCAAAAGCAAGCTGGGTTCTGGTTCAAAAGCAAGCTTGGTGGTGGTTTAAAAAGCAAGCTGGGTTCTGGTTCAAAAAGCAAGCTGGGTTCTGGTTCAGAAAGCAAGCTGGGTTCTGGTTCAAAAGCAAGCTGGGTTCTGGTTCAAAAGCAAGCTGGGTTCTGGTTCAAAAGCAAGCTTGGTGGTGGTTTAAAAAGCAAACTGGGTTCTGGTTCAAAAAGCAAGCTGGGTTCTGGTTCAAAAAGCAAGCTTGGTGGTGGTTTAAAAAGCAAACTGGGTAGTGGTTCAAAAAGCAAGCTTGGTGGTGGTTTAAAAAGCAAACTGGGTAGTGGTTCAAAAGCAAGCTGGGTTCTGGTTCAAAAAGCAAGCTGGGTTCTGGTTCAAAAGCAAGCTGGGTTCTGGTTCAAAAAGCAAGCTTGGTGGTGGTTCAAAAAGCAAGCTTGGTGGTGGTTTAAAAAGCAAACTGGGTAGTGGTTCAAAAGCAAGCTTGGTGGTGGTTCAAAAAGCAAGCTTGGTGGTGGTTTAAAAAGCAAACTGGGTAGTGGTTCAAAAGCAAGCTTGGTGGTGGTTCAAAAGCAAGCTGGGTTCTGGTACAAAAAGCAAGCTTGGTGGTGGTTCAAAAAGCAAGCTTGGTGGTGGTTTAAAAAGCAAACTGGGTAGTGGTTCAAAAGCAAGCTTGGTGGTGGTTCAAAAGCAAGCTGGGTTCTGGTTCAAAAAGCAAGCTTGGTGGTGGTTCAAAAAGCAAGCTTGGTGGTGGTTTAAAAAGCAAACTGGGTTCTGGTTCAAAAAGCAAGCTTGGTGGTGGTTCAAAAAGCAAGTTTGGTGGTGGTTTAAAAAGCAAACTGGGTAGTGGTTCAAAAGCAAGCTGGGTTCTGGTTCAAAAAGCAAGCTTGGTGGTGGTTCAAAAGCAAGCTGGGTTCTGGTTCAAAAGCAAGCTTGGTGGTGGTTTAAAAGCAAGCTGGGTTCTGGTTCAAAAAGCAAGCTTGGTGGTGGTTCAAAAAGCAAGCTTGGTGGTGGTTTAAAAAGTAAACTGGGTAGTGGTTCAAAAGCAAGCTTGGTGGTGGTTCAAAAGCAAGCTGGGTTCTGGTTCAAAAAGCAAGCTTGGTGGTGGTTCAAAAAGCAAGCTTGGTGGTGGTTTAAAAAGCAAACTGGGTTCTGGTTCAAAAAGCAAGCTTGGTGGTGGTTCAAAAAGCAAGCTTGGTGGTGGTTTAAAAAGCAAACTGGGTTCTGGTTCAAAAGCAAGCTGGGTTCTGGTTCAAAAAGCAAGCTTGGTGGTGGTTCAAAAGCAAGCTGGGTTCTGGTTCAAAAAGCAAGCTTGGTGGTGGTTCAAAAGCAAGCTGGGTTCTGGTTCAAAAGCAAGCTTGGTGGTGGTTTAAAAAGCAAGCTTGGTGGTGGTTCAAAAAGCAAGCTGGGTTCTGGTTCAAAAAGCAAGCTTGGTGGTGGTTCAAAAGCAAGCTGGGTTCTGGTTCAAAAGCAAGCTTGGTGGTGGTTTAAAAAGCAAGCTGGGTTCTGGTTCAAAAAGCAAGCTGGGTTCTGGTTCAAAAAGCAAGCTGGGTTCTGGTTCAAAAGCAAGCTGGGTTCTGGTTCAAAAGCAAGCTGGGTTCTGGTTCAAAAGCAAGCTTGGTGGTGGTTTAAAAAGCAAACTGGGTTCTGGTTAAAAAAGCAAGCTGGGTTCTGGTTCAAAAAGCAAGCTGGGCTCTGGTTCAAAAGCAAGCTTGGTGGTGGTTTAAAAAGCAAACTGGGTAGTGGTTCAAAAAGCAAGCTTGGTGGTGGTTTAAAAAGCAAACTGGGTAGTGGTTCAAAAGCAAGCTGGGTTCTGGTTCAAAAAGCAAGCTGGGTTCTGGTTCAAAAGCAAGCTGGGTTCTGGTTCAAAAGCAAGCTTGGTGGTGGTTTAAAAAGCAAACTGGGTTCTGGTTCAAAAAGCAAGCTGGGTTCTGGTTCAAAAAGCAAGCTGGGTTCTGGTTCAAAAGCAAGCTTGGTGGTGGTTTAAAAAGCAAACTGGGTAGTGGTTCAAAAAGCAAGCTTGGTGGTGGTTCAAAAAGCAAGTTTGGTGGTGGTTCAAAAGCAAGCTGGGTTCTGGTTCAAAAAGCAAGCTTGGTGGTGGGTCAAAAGCAAGCTGGGTTCTGGTTCAAAAGCAAGCTGGGTTCTGGTTCAAAAAGCAAGCTGGGTTCTGGTTCAAAAAGCAAGCTTGGTGGTGGTTCAAAAAGCAAGTTTGGTGGTGGTTCAAAAGCAAGCTGGGTTCTGGTTCAAAAAGCAAGCTTGGTGGTGGTTCAAAAGCAAGCTGGGTTCTGGTTCAAAAGCAAGCTGGGTTCTGGTTCAAAAAGCAAGCTGGGTTCTGGTTCAAAAAGCAAGCTTGGTGGTGGTTTAAAAAGCAAACTGGGTAGTGGTTCAAAAGCAAGCTGGGTTCTGGTTCAAAAGCAAGCTTGGTGGTGGTTCAAAAGCAAGCTGGGTTCTGGTTCAAAAAGCAAGCTTGGTGGTGGTTTAAAAAGCAAACTGGGTAGTGGTTCAAAAGCAAGCTGGGTTCTGGTTCAAAAGCAAGCTGGGTTCTGGTTCAAAAGCAAGCTTGGTGGTGGTTTAAAAAGCAAACTGGGTTCTGGTTCAAAAAGCAAGCTGGGTTCTGGTTCAAAAGCAAGCTTGGTGGTGGTTTAAAAAGCAAACTGGGTAGTGGTTCAAAAGCAAGCTGGGTTCTGGTTCAAAAGCAAGCTGGGTTCTGGTTCAAAAGCAAGCTTGGTGGTGGTTTAAAAAGCAAACTGGGTTCTGGTTCAAAAAGCAAGCTGGGTTCTGGTTCAAAAAGCAAGCTGGGTTCCGGTTCAAAAGCAAGCTTGGTGGTGGTTTAAAAAGCAAACTGGGTAGTGGTTCAAAAAGCAAGCTTGGTGGTGGTTTAAAAAGCAAACTGGGTAGTGGTTCAAAAGCAAGCTGGGTTCTGGTTCAAAAAGCAAGCTGGGTTCTGGTTCAAAAGCAAGCTGGGTTCTGGTTCAAAAAGCAAGCTTGGTGGTGGTTCAAAAAGCAAGCTTGGTGGTGGTTTAAAAAGCAAACTGGGTAGTGGTTCAAAAGCAAGCTTGGTGGTGGTTCAAAAAGCAAGCTTGGTGGTGGTTTAAAAAGCAAACTGGGTAGTGGTTCAAAAGCAAGCTTGGTGGTGGTTCAAAAGCAAGCTGGGTTCTGGTACAAAAAGCAAGCTTGGTGGTGGTTCAAAAAGCAAGCTTGGTGGTGGTTTAAAAAGCAAACTGGGTAGTGGTTCAAAAGCAAGCTTGGTGGTGGTTCAAAAGCAAGCTGGGTTCTGGTTCAAAAAGCAAGCTTGGTGGTGGTTCAAAAAGCAAGCTTGGTGGTGGTTTAAAAAGCAAACTGGGTTCTGGTTCAAAAAGCAAGCTTGGTGGTGGTTCAAAAAGCAAGTTTGGTGGTGGTTTAAAAAGCAAACTGGGTAGTGGTTCAAAAGCAAGCTGGGTTCTGGTTCAAAAAGCAAGCTTGGTGGTGGTTCAAAAGCAAGCTGGGTTCTGGTTCAAAAGCAAGCTTGGTGGTGGTTTAAAAGCAAGCTGGGTTCTGCTTCAAAAAGCAAGCTTGGTGGTGGTTCAAAAAGCAAGCTTGGTGGTGGTTTAAAAAGCAAACTGGGTTCTGGTTCAAAAAGCAAGCTTGGTGGTGGTTCAAAAAGCAAGCTTGGTGGTGGTTTAAAAAGCAAACTGGGTAGTGGTTCAAAAGCAAGCTGGGTTCTGGTTCAAAAAGCAAGCTTGGTGGTGGTTCAAAAGCAAGCTGGGTTCTGGTTCAAAAAGCAAGCTTGGTGGTGGTTCAAAAGCAAGCTGTGTTCTGGTTCAAAAGCAAGCTTGGTGGTGGTTTAAAAAGCAAGCTTGGTGGTGGTTCAAAAAGCAAGCTGGGTTCTGGTACAAAAAGCAAGCTTGGTGGTGGTTCAAAAAGCAAGCTTGGTGGTGGTTTAAAAAGCAAGCTTGGTGGTGGTTTAAAAAGCAAACTGGGTAGTGGTTCAAAAGCAAGCTTGGTGGTGGTTCAAAAGCAAGCTGGGTTCTGGTACAAAAAGCAAGCTTGGTGGTGGTTTAAAAAGCAAGCTTGGTGGTGGTTCAAAAAGCAAGCTGGGTTCTGGTACAAAAAGCAAACTGGGTAGTGGTTCAAAAGCAAGCTTGGTGGTGGTTCAAAAAGCAAGCTTGGTGGTGGTTTAAAAAGCAAACTGGGTAGTGGTTCAAAAGCAAGCTTGGTGGTGGTTCAAAAGCAAGCTGGGTTCTGGTACAAAAAGCAAGCTTGGTGGTGGTTCAAAAAGCAAGCTTGGTGGTGGTTTAAAAAGCAAACTGGGTAGTGGTTCAAAAGCAAGCTTGGTGGTGGTTCAAAAGCAAGCTGGGTTCTGGTTCAAAAAGCAAGCTTGGTGGTGGTTCAAAAAGCAAGCTTGGTGGTGGTTTAAAAAGCAAACTGGGTTCTGGTTCAAAAAGCAAGCTTGGTGGTGGTTCAAAAAGCAAGTTTGGTGGTGGTTTAAAAAGCAAACTGGGTAGTGGTTCAAAAGCAAGCTGGGTTCTGGTTCAAAAAGCAAGCTTGGTGGTGGTTCAAAAGCAAGCTGGGTTCTGGTTCAAAAGCAAGCTTGGTGGTGGTTTAAAAGCAAGCTGGGTTCTGCTTCAAAAAGCAAGCTTGGTGGTGGTTCAAAAAGCAAGCTTGGTGGTGGTTTAAAAAGCAAACTGGGTTCTGGTTCAAAAAGCAAGCTTGGTGGTGGTTCAAAAAGCAAGCTTGGTGGTGGTTTAAAAAGCAAACTGGGTAGTGGTTCAAAAGCAAGCTGGGTTCTGGTTCAAAAAGCAAGCTTGGTGGTGGTTCAAAAGCAAGCTGGGTTCTGGTTCAAAAGCAAGCTTGGTGGTGGTTTAAAAAGCAAGCTTGGTGGTGGTTCAAAAAGCAAGCTGGGTTCTGGTTCAAAAAGCAAGCTTGGTGGTGGTTCAAAAGCAAGCTGGGTTCTGGTTCAAAAGCAAGCTTGGTGGTGGTTTAAAAAGCAAGCTGGGTTCTGGTTCAAAAAGCAAGCTGGGTTCTGGTTCAGAAAGCAAGCTGGGTTCTGGTTCAAAAGCAAGCTGGGTTCTGGTTCAAAAGCAAGCTGGGTTCTGGTTCAAAAGCAAGCTTGGTGGTGGTTTAAAAAGCAAACTGGGTAGTGGTTCAAAAAGCAAGCTGGGTTCTGGTTCAAAAAGCAAGCTGGGTTCTGGTTCAAAAAGCAAGCTGGGCTCCGGTTCAAAAGCAAGCTTGGTGGTGGTTTAAAAAGCAAACTGGGTTCTGGTTCAAAAAGCAAGCTTGGTGGTGGTTTAAAAAGCAAACTGGGTAGTGGTTCAAAAAGCAAGCTTGGTGGTGGTTCAAAAAGCAAGTTTGGTGGTGGTTCAAAAGCAAGCTGGGTTCTGGTTCAAAAAGCAAGCTGGGTGGTGGTTCAAAAGCAAGCTGGGTTCTGGTTCAAAAAGCAAGCTTGGTGGTGGTTCAAAAGCAAGCTGGGTTCTGGTTCAAAAGCAAGCTGGGTTCTGGTTCAAAAAACAAGCTGGGTGGTGGTTCAAAAGCAAGCTGGGTTCTGGTTCAAAAAGCAAGCTGGGTGGTGGTTCAAAAAGCAAGCTTGGTGATGGTTCAAAAAGCAAGCTGGGTGGTGGTTCAAAAAGCAAGCTTGGTGGTGGTTCAAAAAGCAAGCTTGGTGGTGGTTCAGAAAGCAAGCTGGGTGGTGGTTCAAAAGCAAGCTGGGTTCTGGTTCAAAAAGCAAGCTTGGTGGTGGTTCAAAAAGCAAGCTTGGTGCTGGTTTAAAAAGCAAGCTGGGTTCTGGTTCAAAAAGCAAGCTTGCTGGTGGTTCAAAAAGCAAGCTTGGTGGTGGTTTAAAAAGCAAACTGGGTAGTGGTTCAAAAGCAAGCTTGGTGGTGGTTCAAAAGCAAGCTGGGTTCTGGTTCAAAAAGCAAGCTTGGTGGTGGTTCAAAAATCAAGCTTGGTGGTGGTTTAAAAAGCAAACTGGGTTCTGGTTCAAAAAGCAAGCTTGGTGGTGGTTCAAAAAGCAAGCTTGGTGATGGTTCAAAAAGCAAGCTGGGTGGTGGTTCAAAAAGCAAGCTGGGTGGTGGTTTAAAAGCAAGCTTGGTGGTGGTTCAAAAAGCAAGCTGGGTGGTGGTTCAAAAGCAAGCTGCGTTCTGGTTCAAAAAGCAAGCTTGGTGGTGGTTCAAAAAGCAAGCTTGGTGGTGGTTTAAAAAGCAAGCTGGGTGGTGGTTCAAAAGCAAGCTTGGTGGTGGTTCAAAAATCAAGCTTGGTGGTGGTTTAAAAAGCAAACTGGGTAGTGGTTCAAAAGCAAGCTTGGTGGTGGTTCAAAAGCAAGCTGGGTTCTGGTTCAAAAAGCAAGCTTGGTGGTGGTTTAAAAAGCAAGCTTGGTGGTGGTTTAAAAAGCAAACTGGGTTCTGGTTCAAAAAGCAAGCTTGGTGGTGGTTCAAAAAGCAAGCTTGGTGGTGGTTTAAAAAGCAAACTGGGTAGTGGTTCAAAAGCAAGCTGGGTTCTGGTTCAAAAAGCAAGCTTGGTGGTGGTTCAAAAGCAAGCTGGGTTCTGGTTCAAAAAGCAAGCTTGGTGGTGGTTCAAAAGCAAGCTGGGTTCTGGTTCAAAAGCAAGCTTGGTGGTGGTTTAAAAAGCAAGCTTGGTGGTGGTTCAAAAAGCAAGCTGGGTTCTGGTTCAAAAAGCAAGCTTGGTGGTGGTTCAAAAGCAAGCTGGGTTCTGGTTCAAAAGCAAGCTTGGTGGTGGTTTAAAAAGCAAGCTGGGTTCTGGTTCAAAAAGCAAGCTGGGTTCTGGTTCAAAAGCAAGCTTGGTGGTGGTTTAAAAAGCAAACTGGGTAGTGGTTCAAAAGCAAGCTGGGTTCTGGTTCAAAAAGCAAGCTGGGTTCTGGTTCAAAAGCAAGCTGGGTTCTGGTTAAAAAAGCAAGCTGGGTTCTGGTTCAAAAGCAAGCTTGGTGGTGGTTTAAAAAGCAAACTGGGTAGTGGTTCAAAAGCAAGCTGGGTTCTGGTTCAAAAAGCAAGCTGGGTTCTGGTTCAAAAGCAAGCTGGGTTCTGGTTCAAAAGCAAGCTTGGTGGTGGTTTAAAAAGCAAACTGGGTAGTGGTTCAAAAGCAAGCTGGGTTCTGGTTCAAAAAGCAAGCTGGGTTCTGGTTCAAAAAGCAAGCTGGGTTCTGGTTCAAAAGCAAGCTTGGTGGTGGTTTAAAAAGCAAACTGGGTAGTGGTTCAAAAAGCAAGCTGGGTTCTGGTTCAAAAGCAAGCTGGGTTCTGGTTCAAAAGCAAGCTTGGTGGTGGTTTAAAAAGCAAACTGGGTAGTGGTTCAAAAAGCAAGCTTGGTGGTGGTTCAAAAAGCAAGTTTGGTGGTGGTTCAAAAGCAAGCTGGGTTCTGGTTCAAAAAGCAAGCTGGGTGGTGGTTCAAAAGCAAGCTGGGTTCTGGTTCAAATAGCAAGCTTGGTGGTGGTTCAAAAGCAAGCTGGGTTCTGGTTCAAAAGCAAGCTGGGTTCTGGTTCAAAAAGCAAGCTGGGTGGTGGTTCAAAAGCAAGCTGGGTTCTGGTTCAAAAAGCAAGCTTGGTGGTGGTTTAAAAAGCAAACTGGGTAGTGGTTCAAAAGCAAGCTGGGTTCTGGTTCAAAAGCAAGCTGGGTTCTGGTTCAAAAGCAAGCTGGGTTCTGGTTCAAAAGCAAGCTTGGTGGTGGTTTAAAAAGCAAACTGGGTTCTGCTTCAAAAAGCAAGCTGGGTTCTGGTTCAAAAGCAAGCTGGGTTCCGGTTCAAAAGCAAGCTTGGTGGTGGTTTAAAAAGCAAACTGGGTAGTGGTTCAAAAAGCAAGCTTGGTGGTGGTTTAAAAAGCAAACTGGGTAGTGGTTCAAAAGCAAGCTGGGTTCTGGTTCAAAAAGCAAGCTGGGTTCTGGTTCAAAAGGAAGCTGGGTTCTGGTTCAAAAAGCAAGCTTGGTGGTGGTTCAAAAAGCAAGCTTGGTGGTGGTTTAAAAAGCAAACTGGGTAGTGGTTCAAAAGCAAGCTTGGTGGTGGTTCAAAAAGCAAGCTTGGTGGTGGTTTAAAAAGCAAACTGGGTAGTGGTTCAAAAGCAAGCTTGGTGGTGGTTCAAAAGCAAGCTGGGTTCTGGTACAAAAAGCAAGCTTGGTGGTGGTTCAAAAAGCAAGCTTGGTGGTGGTTTAAAAAGCAAACTGGGTAGTGGTTCAAAAGCAAGCTTGGTGGTGGTTCAAAAGCAAGCTGGGTTCTGGTTCAAAAAGCAAGCTTGGTGGTGGTTCAAAAAGCAAGCTTGGTGGTGGTTTAAAAAGCAAACTGGGTTCTGGTTCAAAAAGCAAGCTTGGTGGTGGTTCAAAAAGCAAGTTTGGTGGTGGTTTAAAAAGCAAACTGGGTAGTGGTTCAAAAGCAAGCTGGGTTCTGGTTCAAAAAGCAAGCTTGGTGGTGGTTCAAAAGCAAGCTGGGTTCTGGTTCAAAAGCAAGCTTGGTGGTGGTTTAAAAGCAAGCTGGGTTCTGGTTCAAAAAGCAAGCTTGGTGGTGGTTCAAAAAGCAAGCTTGGTGGTGGTTTAAAAAGTAAACTGGGTAGTGGTTCAAAAGCAAGCTTGGTGGTGGTTCAAAAGCAGGCTGGGTTCTGGTTCAAAAAGCCAGCTTGGTGGTGGTTCAAAAAGCAAGCTTGGTGGGGGTTTAAAAAGCAAACTGGGTTCTGGTTCAAAAAGCAAGCTTGGTGGTGGTTCAAAAAGCAAGCTTGGTGGTGGTTTAAAAAGCAAACTGGGTAGTGGTTCAAAAGCAAGCTGGGTTCTGGTTCAAAAAGCAAGCTTGGTGGTGGTTCAAAAGCAAGCTGGGTTCTGGTTCAAAAAGCAAGCTTGGTGGTGGTTCAAAAGCAAGCTAGGTTCTGGTTCAAAAGCAAGCTTGGTGGTGGTTTAAAAAGCAAGCTTGGTGGTGGTTCAAAAAGCAAGCTGGGTTCTGGTTCAAAAAGCAAGCTTGGTGGTGGTTCAAAAGCAAGCTTGGTTCTGGTTCAAAAGCAAGCTTGGTGGTGGTTTAAAAAGCAAGCTGGGTTCTGGTTCAAAAAGCAAGCTGGGTTCTGGTTCAAAAAGCAAGCTGGGTTCTGGTTCAAAAGCAAGCTTGGTGGTGGTTTAAAAAGCAAACTGGGTTCTGGTTCAAAAAGCAAGCTGGGTTCTGGTTCAAAAGCAAGCTGGGTTCTGGTTCAAAAGCAAGGTTGGTGGTGGTTTAAAAAGCAAACTGGGTTCTGGTTCAAAAAGCAAGCTGGGTTCTGGTTCAAAAAGCAAGCTGGGTTCCGGTTCAAAAGCAAGCTTGGTGGTGGTTTAAAAAGCAAACTGGGTAGTGGTTCAAAAAGCAAGCTTGGTGGTGGTTTAAAAAGCAAACTGGGTAGTGGTTCAAAAGCAAGCTGGGTTCTGGTTCAAAAAGCAAGCTGGGTTCTGGTTCAAAAGCAAGCTGGGTTCTGGTTCAAAAGCAAACTGGGTTCTGGTTCAAAAAGCAAGCTTGGTGGTGGTTCAAAAAGCAAGCTTGTTGGTGGTTTAAAAAGCAAACTGGGTAGTGGTTCAAAAGCAAGCTTGGTGGTGGTTCAAAAAGCAAGCTTGGTGGTGGTTTAAAAAGCAAACTGGGTAGTGGTTCAAAAGCAAGCTTGGTGGTGGTTCAAAAGCAAGCTGGGTTCTGGTACAAAAAGCAAGCTTGGTGGTGGTTCAAAAAGCAAGCTTGGTGGTGGTTTAAAAAGCAAACTGGGTAGTGGTTCAAAAGCAAGCTTGGTGGTGGTTCAAAAGCAAGCTGGGTTCTGGTTCAAAAAGCAAGCTTGGTGGTGGTTCAAAAAGCAAGCTTGGTGGTGGTTTAAAAAGCAAACTGGGTTCTGGTTCAAAAAGCAAGCTTGGTGGTGGTTCAAAAAGCAAGTTTGGTGGTGGTTTAAAAAGCAAACTGGGTAGTGGTTCAAAAGCAAGCTGGGTTCTGGTTCAAAAAGCAAGCTTGGTGGTGGTTCAAAAGCAAGCTGGGTTCTGGTTCAAAAGCAAGCTTGGTGGTGGTTTAAAAGCAAGCTGGGTTCTGGTTCAAAAAGCAAGCTTGGTGGTGGTTCAAAAAGCAAGCTTGGTGGTGGTTTAAAAAGTAAACTGGGTAGTGGTTCAAAAGCAAGCTTGGTGGTGGTTCAAAAGCAAGCTGGGTTCTGGTTCAAAAAGCAAGCTTGGTGGTGGTTCAAAAAGCAAGCTTGGTGGTGGTTTAAAAAGCAAACTGGGTTCTGGTTCAAAAAGCAAGCTTGGTGGTGGTTCAAAAAGCAAGCTTGGTGGTGGTTTAAAAAGCAAACTGGGTTCTGGTTCAAAAGCAAGCTGGGTTCTGGTTCAAAAATCAAGCTTGGTGGTGGTTCAAAAGCAAGCTGGGTTCTGGTTCAAAAAGCAAGCTTGGTGGTGGTTCAAAAGCAAGCTGGGTTCTGGTTCAAAAGCAAGCTTGGTGGTGGTTTAAAAAGCAAGCTTGGTGGTGGTTCAAAAAGCAAGCTGGGTTCTGGTTCAAAAAGCAAGCTTGGTGGTGGTTCAAAAGCAAGCTGGGTTCTGGTTCAAAAGCAAGCTTGGTGGTGGTTTAAAAAGCAAGCTGGGTTCTGGTTCAAAAAGCAAGCTGGGTTCTGGTTCAAAAAGCAAGCTGGGTTCTGGTTCAAAAGCAAGCTGGGTTCTGGTTCAAAAGCAAGCTGGGTTCTGGTTCAAAAGCAAGCTTGGTGGTGGTTTAAAAAGCAAACTGGGTTCTGGTTCAAAAAGCAAGCTGGGTTCTCGTTCAAAAAGCAAGCTGGGCTCTGGTTCAAAAGCAAGCTTGGTGGTGGTTTAAAAAGCAAACTGGGTAGTGGTTCAAAAAGCAAGCTTGGTGGTGGTTTAAAAAGCAAACTGGGTAGTGGTTCAAAAGCAAGCTGGGTTCTGGTTCAAAAAGCAAGCTGGGTTCTGGTTCAAAAGCAAGCTGGGTTCTGGTTCAAAAGCAAGCTTGGTGGTGGTTTAAAAAGCAAACTGGGTTCTGGTTCAAAAAGCAAGCTGGGTTCTGGTTCAAAAAGCAAGCTGGGTTCTGGTTCAAAAGCAAGCTTGGTGGTGGTTTAAAAAGCAAACTGGGTAGTGGTTCAAAAAGCAAGCTTGGTGGTGGTTCAAAAAGCAAGTTTGGTGGTGGTTCAAAAGCAAGCTGGGTTCTGGTTCAAAAAGCAAGCTGGGTGGTGGTTCAAAAGCAAGCTGGGTTCTGGTTCAAAAAGCAAGCTTGGTGGTGGTTCAAAAGCAAGCTGGGTTCTGGTTCAAAAGCAAGCTGGGTTCTGGTTCAAAAAGCAAGCTGGGTGGTGGTTCAAAAGCAAGCTGGGTTCTGGTTCAAAAAGCAAGCTTGGTGGTGGTTTAAAAAGCAAACTGGGTAGTGGTTCAAAAGCAAGCTGGGTTCTGGTTCAAAAGCAAGCTTGGTGGTGGTTTAAAAAGCAAACTGGGTTCTGGTTCAAAAAGCAAGCTGGGTTCTGGTTCAAAAAGCAAGCTGGGTTCCGGTTCAAAAGCAAGCTTGGTGGTGGTTTAAAAAGCAAACTGGGTAGTGGTTCAAAAAGCAAGCTTGGTGGTGGTTTAAAAAGCAAACTGGGTAGTGGTTCAAAAGCAAGCTGGGTTCTGGTTCAAAAAGCAAGCTGGGTTCTGGTTCAAAAGCAAGCTGGGTTCTGGTTCAAAAAGCAAGCTTGGTGGTGGTTCAAAAAGCAAGCTTGGTGGTGGTTTAAAAAGCAAACTGGGTAGTGGTTCAAAAGCAAGCTTGGTGGTGGTTCAAAAAGCAAGCTTGGTGGTGGTTTAAAAAGCAAACTGGGTAGTGGTTCAAAAGCAAGCTTGGTGGTGGTTCAAAAGCAAGCTGGGTTCTGGTACAAAAAGCAAGCTTGGTGGTGGTTCAAAAAGCAAGCTTGGTGGTGGTTTAAAAAGCAAACTGGGTAGTGGTTCAAAAGCAAGCTTGGTGGTGGTTCAAAAGCAAGCTGGGTTCTGGTTCAAAAAGCAAGCTTGGTGGTGGTTCAAAAAGCAAGCTTGGTGGTGGTTTAAAAAGCAAACTGGGTTCTGGTTCAAAAAGCAAGCTTGGTGGTGGTTCAAAAAGCAAGTTTGGTGGTGGTTTAAAAAGCAAACTGGGTAGTGGTTCAAAAGCAAGCTGGGTTCTGGTTCAAAAAGCAAGCTTGGTGGTGGTTCAAAAGCAAGCTGGGTTCTGGTTCAAAAGCAAGCTTGGTGGTGGTTTAAAAGCAAGCTGGGTTCTGGTTCAAAAAGCAAGCTTGGTGGTGGTTCAAAAAGCAAGCTTGGTGGTGGTTTAAAAAGTAAACTGGGTAGTGGTTCAAAAGCAAGCTTGGTGGTGGTTCAAAAGCAAGCTGGGTTCTGGTTCAAAAAGCAAGCTTGGTGGTGGTTCAAAAAGCAAGCTTGGTGGTGGTTTAAAAAGCAAACTGGGTTCTGGTTCAAAAAGCAAGCTTGGTGGTGGTTCAAAAAGCAAGCTTGGTGGTGGTTTAAAAAGCAAACTGGGTAGTGGTTCAAAAGCAAGCTGGGTTCTGGTTCAAAAAGCAAGCTTGGTGGTGGTTCAAAAGCAAGCTGGGTTCTGGTTCAAAAAGCAAGCTTGGTGGTGGTTCAAAAGCAAGCTGTGTTCTGGTTCAAAAGCAAGCTTGGTGGTGGTTTAAAAAGCAAGCTTGGTGGTGGTTCAAAAAGCAAGCTGGGTTCTGGTTCAAAAAGCAAGCTTGGTGGTGGTTCAAAAGCAAGCTGGGTTCTGGTTCAAAAGCAAGCTTGGTGGTGGTTTAAAAAGCAAGCTGGGTTCTGGTTCAAAAAGCAAGCTGGGTTCTGGTTCAGAAAGCAAGCTGGGTTCTGGTTCAAAAGCAAGCTGGGTTCTGGTTCAAAAGCAAGCTGGGTTCTGGTTCAAAAGCAAGCTTGGTGGTGGTTTAAAAAGCAAACTGGGTTCTGGTTCAAAAAGCAAGCTGGGTTCTGGTTCAAAAAGCAAGCTTGGTGGTGGTTTAAAAAGCAAACTGGGTAGTGGTTCAAAAAGCAAGCTTGGTGGTGGTTTAAAAAGCAAACTGGGTAGTGGTTCAAAAGCAAGCTGGGTTCTGGTTCAAAAAGCAAGCTGGGTTCTGGTTCAAAAGCAAGCTGGGTTCTGGTTCAAAAAGCAAGCTTGGTGGTGGTTCAAAAAGCAAGCTTGGTGGTGGTTTAAAAAGCAAACTGGGTAGTGGTTCAAAAGCAAGCTTGGTGGTGGTTCAAAAAGCAAGCTTGGTGGTGGTTTAAAAAGCAAACTGGGTAGTGGTTCAAAAGCAAGCTTGGTGGTGGTTCAAAAGCAAGCTGGGTTCTGGTACAAAAAGCAAGCTTGGTGGTGGTTCAAAAAGCAAGCTTGGTGGTGGTTTAAAAAGCAAACTGGGTAGTGGTTCAAAAGCAAGCTTGGTGGTGGTTCAAAAGCAAGCTGGGTTCTGGTTCAAAAAGCAAGCTTGGTGGTGGTTCAAAAAGCAAGCTTGGTGGTGGTTTAAAAAGCAAACTGGGTTCTGGTTCAAAAAGCAAGCTTGGTGGTGGTTCAAAAAGCAAGTTTGGTGGTGGTTTAAAAAGCAAACTGGGTAGTGGTTCAAAAGCAAGCTGGGTTCTGGTTCAAAAAGCAAGCTTGGTGGTGGTTCAAAAGCAAGCTGGGTTCTGGTTCAAAAGCAAGCTTGGTGGTGGTTTAAAAGCAAGCTGGGTTCTGGTTCAAAAAGCAAGCTTGGTGGTGGTTCAAAAAGCAAGCTTGGTGGTGGTTTAAAAAGTAAACTGGGTAGTGGTTCAAAAGCAAGCTTGGTGGTGGTTCAAAAGCAAGCTGGGTTCTGGTTCAAAAAGCAAGCTTGGTGGTGGTTCAAAAAGCAAGCTTGGTGGTGGTTTAAAAAGCAAACTGGGTTCTGGTTCAAAAAGCAAGCTTGGTGGTGGTTCAAAAAGCAAGCTTGGTGGTGGTTTAAAAAGCAAACTGGGTTCTGGTTCAAAAGCAAGCTGGGTTCTGGTTCAAAAAGCAAGCTTGGTGGTGGTTCAAAAGCAAGCTGGGTTCTGGTTCAAAAAGCAAGCTTGGTGGTGGTTCAAAAGCAAGCTGGGTTCTGGTTCAAAAGCAAGCTTGGTGGTGGTTTAAAAAGCAAGCTTGGTGGTGGTTCAAAAAGCAAGCTGGGTTCTGGTTCAAAAAGCAAGCTTGGTGGTGGTTCAAAAGCAAGCTGGGTTCTGGTTCAAAAGCAAGCTTGGTGGTGGTTTAAAAAGCAAGCTGGGTTCTGGTTCAAAAAGCAAGCTGGGTTCTGGTTCAAAAAGCAAGCTGGGTTCTGGTTCAAAAGCAAGCTGGGTTCTGGTTCAAAAGCAAGCTGGGTTCTGGTTCAAAAGCAAGCTTGGTGGTGGTTTAAAAAGCAAACTGGGTTCTGGTTCAAAAAGCAAGCTGGGTTCTGGTTCAAAAAGCAAGCTGGGCTCTGGTTCAAAAGCAAGCTTGGTGGTGGTTTAAAAAGCAAACTGGGTAGTGGTTCAAAAAGCAAGCTTGGTGGTGGTTTAAAAAGCAAACTGGGTAGTGGTTCAAAAGCAAGCTGGGTTCTGGTTCAAAAAGCAAGCTGGGTTCTGGTTCAAAAGCAAGCTGGGTTCTGGTTCAAAAGCAAGCTTGGTGGTGGTTTAAAAAGCAAACTGGGTTCTGGTTCAAAAAGCAAGCTGGGTTCTGGTTCAAAAAGCAAGCTGGGTTCTGGTTCAAAAGCAAGCTTGGTGGTGGTTTAAAAAGCAAACTGGGTAGTGGTTCAAAAAGCAAGCTTGGTGGGGGTTCAAAAAGCAAGTTTGGTGGTGGTTCAAAAGCAAGCTGGGTTCTGGTTCAAAAAGCAAGCTTGGTGGTGGTTCAAAAGCAAGCTGGGTTCTGGTTCAAAAGCAAGCTGGGTTCTGGTTCAAAAAGCAAGCTGGGTTCTGGTTCAAAAAGCAAGCTTGGTGGTGGTTCAAAAAGCAAGTTTGGTGGTGGTTCAAAAGCAAGCTGGGTTCTGGTTCAAAAAGCAAGCTTGGTGGTGGTTCAAAAGCAAGCTGGGTTCTGGTTCAAAAGCAAGCTGGGTTCTGGTTCAAAAAGCAAGCTGGGTTCTGGTTCAAAAAGCAAGCTTGGTGGTGGTTTAAAAAGCAAACTGGGTAGTGGTTCAAAAGCAAGCTGGGTTCTGGTTCAAAAGCAAGCTTGGTGGTGGTTCAAAAGCAAGCTGGGTTCTGGTTCAAAAAGCAAGCTTGGTGGTGGTTTAAAAAGCAAACTGGGTAGTGGTTCAAAAGCAAGCTGGGTTCTGGTTCAAAAGCAAGCTGGGTTCTGGTTCAAAAGCAAGCTTGGTGGTGGTTTAAAAAGCAAACTGGGTTCTGGTTCAAAAAGCAAGCTGGGTTCTGGTTCAAAAGCAAGCTTGGTGGTGGTTTAAAAAGCAAACTGGGTAGTGGTTCAAAAGCAAGCTGGGTTCTGGTTCAAAAGCAAGCTGGGTTCTGGTTCAAAAGCAAGCTTGGTGGTGGTTTAAAAAGCAAACTGGGTTCTGGTTCAAAAAGCAAGCTGGGTTCTGGTTCAAAAAGCAAGCTGGGTTCCGGTTCAAAAGCAAGCTTGGTGGTGGTTTAAAAAGCAAACTGGGTAGTGGTTCAAAAAGCAAGCTTGGTGGTGGTTTAAAAAGCAAACTGGGTAGTGGTTCAAAAGCAAGCTGGGTTCTGGTTCAAAAAGCAAGCTGGGTTCTGGTTCAAAAGCAAGCTGGGTTCTGGTTCAAAAAGCAAGCTTGGTGGTGGTTTAAAAAGCAAACTGGGTTCTGGTTCAAAAAGCAAGCTGGGTTCTGGTTCAAAAAGCAAGCTGGGCTCTGGTTCAAAAGCAAGCTTGGTGGTGGTTTAAAAAGCAAACTGGGTAGTGGTTCAAAAAGCAAGCTTGGTGGTGGTTTAAAAAGCAAACTGGGTAGTGGTTCAAAAGCAAGCTGGGTTCTGGTTCAAAAAGCAAGCTGGGTTCTGGTTCAAAAGCAAGCTGGGTTCTGGTTCAAAAGCAAGCTTGGTGGTGGTTTAAAAAGCAAACTGGGTTCTGGTTCAAAAAGCAAGCTGGGTTCTGGTTCAAAAAGCAAGCTGGGTTCTGGTTCAAAAGCAAGCTTGGTGGTGGTTTAAAAAGCAAACTGGGTAGTGGTTCAAAAAGCAAGCTTGGTGGGGGTTCAAAAAGCAAGTTTGGTGGTGGTTCAAAAGCAAGCTGGGTTCTGGTTCAAAAAGCAAGCTTGGTGGTGGTTCAAAAGCAAGCTGGGTTCTGGTTCAAAAGCAAGCTGGGTTCTGGTTCAAAAAGCAAGCTGGGTTCTGGTTCAAAAAGCAAGCTTGGTGGTGGTTCAAAAAGCAAGTTTGGTGGTGGTTCAAAAGCAAGCTGGGTTCTGGTTCAAAAAGCAAGCTTGGTGGTGGTTCAAAAGCAAGCTGGGTTCTGGTTCAAAAGCAAGCTGGGTTCTGGTTCAAAAAGCAAGCTGGGTTCTGGTTCAAAAAGCAAGCTTGGTGGTGGTTTAAAAAGCAAACTGGGTAGTGGTTCAAAAGCAAGCTGGGTTCTGGTTCAAAAGCAAGCTTGGTGGTGGTTCAAAAGCAAGCTGGGTTCTGGTTCAAAAAGCAAGCTTGGTGGTGGTTTAAAAAGCAAACTGGGTAGTGGTTCAAAAGCAAGCTGGGTTCTGGTTCAAAAGCAAGCTGGGTTCTGGTTCAAAAGCAAGCTTGGTGGTGGTTTAAAAAGCAAACTGGGTTCTGGTTCAAAAAGCAAGCTGGGTTCTGGTTCAAAAGCAAGCTTGGTGGTGGTTTAAAAAGCAAACTGGGTAGTGGTTCAAAAGCAAGCTGGGTTCTGGTTCAAAAGCAAGCTGGGTTCTGGTTCAAAAGCAAGCTTGGTGGTGGTTTAAAAAGCAAACTGGGTTCTGGTTCAAAAAGCAAGCTGGGTTCTGGTTCAAAAAGCAAGCTGGGTTCCGGTTCAAAAGCAAGCTTGGTGGTGGTTTAAAAAGCAAACTGGGTAGTGGTTCAAAAAGCAAGCTTGGTGGTGGTTTAAAAAGCAAACTGGGTAGTGGTTCAAAAGCAAGCTGGGTTCTGGTTCAAAAAGCAAGCTGGGTTCTGGTTCAAAAGCAAGCTGGGTTCTGGTTCAAAAAGCAAGCTTGGTGGTGGTTCAAAAAGCAAGCTTGGTGGTGGTTTAAAAAGCAAACTGGGTAGTGGTTCAAAAGCAAGCTTGGTGGTGGTTCAAAAAGCAAGCTTGGTGGTGGTTTAAAAAGCAAACTGGGTAGTGGTTCAAAAGCAAGCTTGGTGGTGGTTCAAAAGCAAGCTGGGTTCTGGTACAAAAAGCAAGCTTGGTGGTGGTTCAAAAAGCAAGCTTGGTGGTGGTTTAAAAAGCAAACTGGGTAGTGGTTCAAAAGCAAGCTTGGTGGTGGTTCAAAAGCAAGCTGGGTTCTGGTTCAAAAAGCAAGCTTGGTGGTGGTTCAAAAAGCAAGCTTGGTGGTGGTTTAAAAAGCAAACTGGGTTCTGGTTCAAAAAGCAAGCTTGGTGGTGGTTCAAAAAGCAAGTTTGGTGGTGGTTTAAAAAACAAACTGGGTAGTGGTTCAAAAGCAAGCTGGGTTCTGGTTCAAAAAGCAAGCTTGGTGGTGGTTCAAAAGCAAGCTGGGTTCTGGTTCAAAAGCAAGCTTGGTGGTGGTTTAAAAGCAAGCTGGGTTCTGCTTCAAAAAGCAAGCTTGGTGGTGGTTCAAAAAGCAAGCTTGGTGGTGGTTTAAAAAGCAAACTGGGTTCTGGTTCAAAAAGCAAGCTTGGTGGTGGTTCAAAAAGCAAGCTTGGTGGTGGTTTAAAAAGCAAACTGGGTAGTGGTTCAAAAGCAAGCTGGGTTCTGGTTCAAAAAGCAAGCTTGGTGGTGGTTCAAAAGCAAGCTGGGTTCTGGTTCAAAAAGCAAGCTTGGTGGTGGTTCAAAAGCAAGCTGTGTTCTGGTTCAAAAGCAAGCTTGGTGGTGGTTTAAAAAGCAAGCTTGGTGGTGGTTCAAAAAGCAAGCTGGGTTCTGGTACAAAAAGCAAGCTTGGTGGTGGTTCAAAAAGCAAGCTTGGTGGTGGTTTAAAAAGCAAGCTTGGTGGTGGTTTAAAAAGCAAACTGGGTAGTGGTTCAAAAGCAAGCTTGGTGGTGGTTCAAAAGCAAGCTGGGTTCTGGTACAAAAAGCAAGCTTGGTGGTGGTTTAAAAAGCAAGCTTGGTGGTGGTTCAAAAAGCAAGCTGGGTTCTGGTACAAAAAGCAAACTGGGTAGTGGTTCAAAAGCAAGCTTGGTGGTGGTTCAAAAAGCAAGCTTGGTGGTGGTTTAAAAAGCAAACTGGGTAGTGGTTCAAAAGCAAGCTTGGTGGTGGTTCAAAAGCAAGCTGGGTTCTGGTACAAAAAGCAAGCTTGGTGGTGGTTCAAAAAGCAAGCTTGGTGGTGGTTTAAAAAGCAAACTGGGTAGTGGTTCAAAAGCAAGCTTGGTGGTGGTTCAAAAGCAAGCTGGGTTCTGGTTCAAAAAGCAAGCTTGGTGGTGGTTCAAAAAGCAAGCTTGGTGGTGGTTTAAAAAGCAAACTGGGTTCTGGTTCAAAAAGCAAGCTTGGTGGTGGTTCAAAAAGCAAGTTTGGTGGTGGTTTAAAAAGCAAACTGGGTAGTGGTTCAAAAGCAAGCTGGGTTCTGGTTCAAAAAGCAAGCTTGGTGGTGGTTCAAAAGCAAGCTGGGTTCTGGTTCAAAAGCAAGCTTGGTGGTGGTTTAAAAGCAAGCTGGGTTCTGCTTCAAAAAGCAAGCTTGGTGGTGGTTCAAAAAGCAAGCTTGGTGGTGGTTTAAAAAGCAAACTGGGTTCTGGTTCAAAAAGCAAGCTTGGTGGTGGTTCAAAAAGCAAGCTTGGTGGTGGTTTAAAAAGCAAACTGGGTAGTGGTTCAAAAGCAAGCTGGGTTCTGGTTCAAAAAGCAAGCTTGGTGGTGGTTCAAAAGCAAGCTGGGTTCTGGTTCAAAAAGCAAGCTTGGTGGTGGTTCAAAAGCAAGCTGTGTTCTGGTTCAAAAGCAAGCTTGGTGGTGGTTTAAAAAGCAAGCTTGGTGGTGGTTCAAAAAGCAAGCTGGGTTCTGGTTCAAAAAGCAAGCTTGGTGGTGGTTCAAAAGCAAGCTGGGTTCTGGTTCAAAAGCAAGCTTGGTGGTGGTTTAAAAAGCAAGCTGGGTTCTGGTTCAAAAAGCAAGCTGGGTTCTGGTTCAGAAAGCAAGCTGGGTTCTGGTTCAAAAGCAAGCTGGGTTCTGGTTCAAAAGCAAGCTGGGTTCTGGTTCAAAAGCAAGCTTGGTGGTGGTTTAAAAAGCAAACTGGGTAGTGGTTCAAAAAGCAAGCTGGGTTCTGGTTCAAAAAGCAAGCTGGGTTCTGGTTCAAAAAGCAAGCTGGGCTCCGGTTCAAAAGCAAGCTTGGTGGTGGTTTAAAAAGCAAACTGGGTTCTGGTTCAAAAAGCAAGCTTGGTGGTGGTTTAAAAAGCAAACTGGGTAGTGGTTCAAAAAGCAAGCTTGGTGGTGGTTCAAAAAGCAAGTTTGGTGGTGGTTCAAAAGCAAGCTGGGTTCTGGTTCAAAAAGCAAGCTGGGTGGTGGTTCAAAAGCAAGCTGGGTTCTGGTTCAAAAAGCAAGCTTGGTGGTGGTTCAAAAGCAAGCTGGGTTCTGGTTCAAAAGCAAGCTGGGTTCTGGTTCAAAAAACAAGCTGGGTGGTGGTTCAAAAGCAAGCTGGGTTCTGGTTCAAAAAGCAAGCTGGGTGGTGGTTCAAAAAGCAAGCTTGGTGGTGGTTTAAAAAGCAAGCTGGGTGGTGGTTCAAAAAGCAAGCTTGGTGGTGGTTTAAAAAGCAAGCTGGGTGGTGGTTCAAAAGCAGGCTTGGTGGTGGTTCAAAAAGCAAGCTTGGTGGTGGTTCAAAAAGCAAGCTTGGTGGTGGTTCAAAAGCAAGCTGGGTTCTGGTTCAAAAAGCAAGCTTGGTGGTGGTTCAAAAGCAAGCTGGGTTCTGGTTCAAAAAGCAAGCTTGGTGGTGATTCAAAAAGCAAGCTGGGTTCTGGTTCAAAAAGCAAGCTTGGTGGTGATTCAAAAAGCAAGCTGGGTTCTGGTTCAAAAGCAAGCTAGGTTCTGGTTCAAAAAGCAAGCTGGGTGGTGGTTCAAAAGCAAGCTGGGTTCTGGTTCAAAAAGCAAGCTTGGTGGTGATTCAAAAAGCAAGCTTGGTGGTGGTTTAAAAAGCAAACTGGGTAGTGGTTCAAAAGCAAGCTGGGTTCTGGTTCAAAAAGTAAGCTTGGTGGTGGTTCAAAAGCAAGCTGGGTTCTGGTTCAAAAGCAAGCTGGGTTCTGGTTCAAAAAGCAAGCTTGATGGTGGTTCAAAAGCAAGCTGGGTTCTGGTTCAAAAGCAAGCTTGGTGGTGGTTTAAAAAGCAAGCTTGGTGGTGGTTCAAAAAGCAAGCTTGGTGGTGGTTTAAAAAGCAAACTGGGTAGTGGTTCAAAAGCAAGCTGGGTTCTGGTTCAAAAAGCAATCTTGGTGGTGGTTCAAAAGCAAGCTGGGTTCTGGTTCAAAAAGCAAGCTTGGTGGTGGTTCAAAAGCAAGCTGGGTTCTGGTTCAAAAAGCAAGCTTGGTGGTGGTTCAAAAAGCAAGCTTGGTGATGGTTCAAAAAGCAAGCTGGGTGGTGGTTCAAAAAGCAAGCTTGGTGGTGGTTCAAAAAGCAAGCTTGGTGGTGGTTCAGAAAGCAAGCTGGGTGGTGGTTCAAAAGCAAGCTGGGTTCTGGTTCAAAAAGCAAGCTTGGTGGTGGTTCAAAAAGCAAGCTTGGTGCTGGTTTAAAAAGCAAACTGGGTAGTGGTTCAAAAGCAAGCTAGGTGGTGGTTCAAGAAGCAAGCTTGGTGGTGGTTTAAAAAGCAAACGGGGTAGTGGTTCAAAAGCAAGCTTGGTGGTGGTTCAAAAGCAAGCTGGGTTCTGGTTCAAAAAGCAAGCTTGGTGGTGGTTCAAAAAGCAAGCTTGGTGGTGGTTTAAAAAGCAAACTGGGTAGTGGTTCAAAAGCAAGCTTGGTGGTGGTTCAAAAGCAAGCTGGGTTCTGGTTCAAAAAGCAAGCTTGGTGGTGGTTCAAAAATCAAGCTTGGTGGTGGTTTAAAAAGCAAACTGGGTTCTGGTTCAAAAAGCAAGCTTGGTGGTGGTTCAAAAAGCAAGCTTGGTGATGGTTCAAAAAGCAAGCTGGGTGGTGGTTCAAAAAGCAAGCTGGGTGGTGGTTTAAAAGCAAGCTTGGTGGTGGTTCAAAAAGCAAGCTGGGTGGTGGTTCAAAAGCAAGCTGCGTTCTGGTTCAAAAAGCAAGCTTGGTGGTGGTTCAAAAAGCAAGCTTGGTGGTGGTTCAAAAGCAAGCTTGGTGGTGGTTCAAAAGCAAGCTGGGTTCTGGTTCAAAAAGCAAGCTTGGTGGTGGTTTAAAAAGCAAGCTTGGTGGTGGTTTAAAAAGCAAACTGGGTTCTGGTTCAAAAAGCAAGCTTGGTGGTGGTTCAAAAAGCAAGCTTGGTGGTGGTTTAAAAAGCAAACTGGGTAGTGGTTCAAAAGCAAGCTGGGTTCTGGTTCAAAAAGCAAGCTTGGTGGTGGTTCAAAAGCAAGCTGGGTTCTGGTTCAAAAAGCAAGCTTGGTGGTGGTTCAAAAGCAAGCTGGGTTCTGGTTCAAAAGCAAGCTTGGTGGTGGTTTAAAAAGCAAGCTTGGTGGTGGTTCAAAAAGCAAGCTGGGTTCTGGTTCAAAAAGCAAGCTTGGTGGTGGTTCAAAAGCAAGCTGGGTTCTGGTTCAAAAGCAAGCTTGGTGGTGGTTTAAAAAGCAAGCTGGGTTCTGGTTCAAAAAGCAAGCTGGGTTCTGGTTCAAAAGCAAGCTTGGTGGTGGTTTAAAAAGCAAACTGGGTAGTGGTTCAAAAGCAAGCTGGGTTCTGGTTCAAAAAGCAAGCTGGGTTCTGGTTCAAAAGCAAGCTGGGTTCTGGTTCAAAAGCAAGCTTGGTGGTGGTTTAAAAAGCAAACTGGGTAGTGGTTCAAAAGCAAGCTGGGTTCTGGTTCAAAAAGCAAGCTGGGTTCTGGTTCAAAAGCAAGCTTGGTGGTGGTTTAAAAAGCAAACTGGGTAGTGGTTCAAAAAGCAAGCTTGGTGGTGGTTTAAAAAGCAAACTGGGTAGTGGTTCAAAAGCAAGCTGGGTTCTGGTTCAAAAAGCAAGCTGGGTTCTGGTTCAAAAAGCAAGCTGGGTTCTGGTTCAAAAGCAAGCTTGGTGGTGGTTTAAAAAGCAAACTGGGTAGTGGTTCAAAAAGCAAGCTTGGTGGTGGTTCAAAAAGCAAGTTTGGTGGTGGTTCAAAAGCAAGCTGGGTTCTGGTTCAAAAAGCAAGCTGGGTGGTGGTTCAAAAGCAAGCTGGGTTCTGGTTCAAAAAGCAAGCTTGGTGGTGGTTCAAAAGCAAGCTGGGTTCTGGTTCAAAAGCAAGCTGGGTTCTGGTTCAAAAAGCAAGCTGGGTGGTGGTTCAAAAGCAAGCTGGGTTCTGGTTCAAAAAGCAAGCTTGGTGGTGGTTTAAAAAGCAAACTGGGTAGTGGTTCAAAAGCAAGCTGGGTTCTGGTTCAAAAGCAAGCTGGGTTCTGGTTCAAAAGCAAGCTTGGTGGTGGTTTAAAAAGCAAACTGGGTTCTGCTTCAAAAAGCAAGCTGGGTTCTGGTTCAAAAGCAAGCTGGGTTCCGGTTCAAAAGCAAGCTTGGTGGTGGTTTAAAAAGCAAACTGGGTAGTGGTTCAAAAAGCAAGCTTGGTGGTGGTTTAAAAAGCAAACTGGGTAGTGGTTCAAAAGCAAGCTGGGTTCTGGTTCAAAAAGCAAGCTGGGTTCTGGTTCAAAAGCAAGCTGGGTTCTGGTTCAAAAAGCAAGCTTGGTGGTGGTTCAAAAAGCAAGCTTGGTGGTGGTTTAAAAAGCAAACTGGGTAGTGGTTCAAAAGCAAGCTTGGTGGTGGTTCAAAAAGCAAGCTTGGTGGTGGTTTAAAAAGCAAACTGGGTAGTGGTTCAAAAGCAAGCTTGGTGGTGGTTCAAAAGCAAGCTGGGTTCTGGTACAAAAAGCAAGCTTGGTGGTGGTTTAAAAAGCAAACTGGGTAGTGGTTCAAAAGCAAGCTTGGTGGTGGTTCAAAAGCAAGCTGGGTTCTGGTTCAAAAAGCAAGCTTGGTGGTGGTTCAAAAAGCAAGCTTGGTGGTGGTTTAAAAAGCAAACTGGGTTCTGGTTCAAAAAGCAAGCTTGGTGGTGGTTCAAAAAGCAAGTTTGGTGGTGGTTCAAAAGCAAGCTGGGTTCTGGTTCAAAAAGCAAGCTTGGTGGTGGTTCAAAAGCAAGCTGGGTTCTGGTTCAAAAGCAAGCTTGGTGGTGGTTTAAAAGCAAGCTGGGTTCTGGTTCAAAAAGCAAGCTTGGTGGTGGTTCAAAAAGCAAGCTTGGTGGTGGTTTAAAAAGTAAACTGGGTAGTGGTTCAAAAGCAAGCTTGGTGGTGGTTCAAAAGCAGGCTGGGTTCTGGTTCAAAAAGCAAGCTTGGTGGTGGTTCAAAAAGCAAGCTTGGTGGTGGTTTAAAAAGCAAACTGGGTTCTGGTTCAAAAAGCAAGCTTGGTGGTGGTTCAAAAAGCAAGCTTGGTGGTGGTTTAAAAAGCAAACTGGGTAGTGGTTCAAAAGCAAGCTGGGTTCTGGTTCAAAAAGCAAGCTTGGTGGTGGTTCAAAAGCAAGCTGGGTTCTGGTTCAAAAAGCAAGCTTGGTGGTGGTTCAAAAGCAAGCTAGGTTCTGGTTCAAAAGCAAGCTTGGTGGTGGTTTAAAAAGCAAGCTTGGTGGTGGTTCAAAAAGCAAGCTGGGTTCTGGTTCAAAAAGCAAGCTTGGTGGTGGTTCAAAAGCAAGCTTGGTTCTGGTTCAAAAGCAAGCTTGGTGGTGGTTTAAAAAGCAAGCTGGGTTCTGGTTCAAAAAGCAAGCTGGGTTCTGGTTCAAAAAGCAAGCTGGGTTCTGGTTCAAAAGCAAGCTGGGTTCTGGTTCAAAAGCAAGCTGGGTTCTGGTTCAAAAGCAAGCTTGGTGGTGGTTTAAAAAGCAAACTGGGTTCTGGTTCAAAAAGCAAGCTGGGTTCTGGTTCAAAAAGCAAGCTGGGTTCCGGTTCAAAAGCAAGCTTGGTGGTGGTTTAAAAAGCAAACTGGGTAGTGGTTCAAAAAGCAAGCTTGGTGGTGGTTTAAAAAGCAAACTGGGTAGTGGTTCAAAAGCAAGCTGGGTTCTGGTTCAAAAAGCAAGCTGGGTTCTGGTTCAAAAGCAAGCTGGGTTCTGGTTCAAAAAGCAAGCTTGGTGGTGGTTCAAAAAGCAAGCTTGGTGGTGGTTTAAAAAGCAAACTGGGTAGTGGTTCAAAAGCAGGCTTGGTGGTGGTTCAAAAAGCAAGCTTGGTGGTGGTTTAAAAAGCAAACTGGGTAGTGGTTCAAAAGCAAGCTTGGTGGTGGTTCAAAAGCAAGCTGGGTTCTGGTACAAAAAGCAAGCTTGGTGGTGGTTCAAAAAGCAAGCTTGGTGGTGGTTTAAAAAGCAAACTGGGTAGTGGTTCAAAAGCAAGCTTGGTGGTGGTTCAAAAGCAAGCTGGGTTCTGGTTCAAAAAGCAAGCTTGGTGGTGGTTCAAAAAGCAAGCTTGGTGGTGGTTTAAAAAGCAAACTGGGTTCTGGTTCAAAAAGCAAGCTTGGTGGTGGTTCAAAAAGCAAGTTTGGTGGTGGTTTAAAAAGCAAACTGGGTAGTGGTTCAAAAGCAAGCTGGGTTCTGGTTCAAAAAGCAAACTGGGTAGTGGTTCAAAAGCAAGCTGGGTTCTGGTTCAAAAAGCAAGCTTGGTGGTGGTTCAAAAGCAAGCTGGGTTCTGGTTCAAAAGCAAGCTTGGTGGTGGTTTAAAAGCAAGCTGGGTTCTGGTTCAAAAAGCAAGCTTGGTGGTGGTTCAAAAAGCAAGCTTGGTGGTGGTTTAAAAAGTAAACTGGGTAGTGGTTCAAAAGCAAGCTTGGTGGTGGTTCAAAAGCAAGCTGGGTTCTGGTTCAAAAAGCAAGCTTGGTGGTGGTTCAAAAAGCAAGCTTGGTGGTGGTTTAAAAAGCAAACTGGGTTCTGGTTCAAAAAGCAAGCTTGGTGGTGGTTCAAAAAGCAAGCTTGGTGGTGGTTTAAAAAGCAAACTGGGTTCTGGTTCAAAAAGCAAGCTTGGTGGTGGTTCAAAAAGCAAGCTTGGTGGTGGTTTAAAAAGCAAGCTGGGTTCTGGTTCAAAAGCAAGCTTGGTGGTGGTTTAAAAGCAAGCTGGGTTCTGGTTCAAAAAGCAAGCTTGGTGGTGGTTCAAAAAGCAAGCTTGGTGGTGGTTTAAAAAGTAAACTGGGTAGTGGTTCAAAAGCAAGCTTGGTGGTGGTTCAAAAGCAAGCTGGGTTCTGGTTCAAAAAGCAAGCTTGGTGGTGGTTCAAAAAGCAAGCTTGGTGGTGGTTTAAAAAGCAAACTGGGTTCTGGTTCAAAAAGCAAGCTTGGTGGTGGTTCAAAAGCAAGCTGGGTTCTGGTTCAAAAAGCAAGCTTGGTGGTGGTTCAAAAGCAAGCTGGGTTCTGGTTCAAAAGCAAGCTTGGTGGTGGTTTAAAAAGCAAGCTTGGTGGTGGTTCAAAAAGCAAGCTGGGTTCTGGTTCAAAAAGCAAGCTTGGTGGTGGTTCAAAAGCAAGCTGGGTTCTGGTTCAAAAGCAAGCTTGGTGGTGGTTTAAAAAGCAAGCTGGGTTCTGGTTCAAAAAGCAAGCTGGGTTCTGGTTCAAAAAGCAAGCTGGGTTCTGGTTCAAAAGCAAGCTGGGTTCTGGTTCAAAAGCAAGCTGGGTTCTGGTTCAAAAGCAAGCTTGGTGGTGATTTAAAAAGCAAACTGGGTTCTGGTTCAAAAAGCAAGCTGGGTTCTGGTTCAAAAAGCAAGCTGGGCTCTGGTTCAAAAGCAAGCTTGGTGGTGGTTTAAAAAGCAAACTGGGTAGTGGTTCAAAAAGCAAGCTTGGTGGTGGTTTAAAAAGCAAACTGGGTAGTGGTTCAAAAGCAAGCTGGGTTCTGGTTCAAAAAGCAAGCTGGGTTCTGGTTCAAAAGCAAGCTGGGTTCTGGTTCAAAAGCAAGCTTGGTGGTGGTTTAAAAAGCAAACTGGGTTCTGGTTCAAAAAGCAAGCTGGGTTCTGGTTCAAAAAGCAAGCTGGGTTCTGGTTCAAAAGCAAGCTTGGTGGTGGTTTAAAAAGCAAACTGGGTAGTGGTTCAAAAAGCAAGCTTGGTGGTGGTTCAAAAAGCAAGTTTGGTGGTGGTTCAAAAGCAAGCTGGGTTCTGGTTCAAAAAGCAAGCTGAGTGGTGGTTCAAAAGCAAGCTGGGTTCTGGTTCAAAAAGCAAGCTTGGTGGTGGTTCAAAAGCAAGCTGGGTTCTGGTTCAAAAGCAAGCTGGGTTCTGGTTCAAAAAGCAAGCTGGGTGGTGGTTCAAAAGCAAGCTGGGTTCTGGTTCAAAAAGCAAGCTTGGTGGTGGTTTAAAAAGCAAACTGGGTAGTGGTTCAAAAGCAAGCTGGGTTCTGGTTCAAAAGCAAGCTGGGTTCTGGTTCAAAAGCAAGCTGGGTTCTGGTTCAAAAGCAAGCTTGGTGGTGGTTTAAAAAGCAAACTGGGTTCTGGTTCAAAAAGCAAGCTGGGTTCTGGTTCAAAAAGCAAGCTGGGTTCCGGTTCAAAAGCAAGCTTGGTGGTGGTTTAAAAAGCAAACTGGGTAGTGGTTCAAAAAGCAAGCTTGGTGGTGGTTTAAAAAGCAAACTGGGTAGTGGTTCAAAAGCAAGCTGGGTTCTGGTTCAAAAAGCAAGCTGGGTTCTGGTTCAAAAAGCAAGCTGGGTTCTGGTTCAAAAAGCAAGCTTGGTGGTGGTTCAAAAAGCAAACTGGGTAGTGGTTCAAAAGCAAGCTTGGTGGTGGTTCAAAAAGCAAGCTTGGTGGTGGTTTAAAAAGCAAACTGGGTAGTGGTTCAAAAGCAAGCTTGGTGGTGGTTCAAAAGCAAGCTGGGTTCTGGTACAAAAAGCAAGCTTGGTGGTGGTTCAAAAAGCAAGCTTGGTGGTGGTTTAAAAAGCAAACTGGGTAGTGGTTCAAAAGCAAGCTTGGTGGTGGTTCAAAAGCAAGCTGGGTTCTGGTTCAAAAAGCAAGCTTGGTGGTGGTTCAAAAAGCAAGCTTGGTGGTGGTTTAAAAAGCAAACTGGGTTCTGGTTCAAAAAGCAAGCTTGGTGGTGGTTCAAAAAGCAAGTTTGGTGGTGGTTTAAAAAGCAAACTGGGTAGTGGTTCAAAAGCAAGCTGGGTTCTGGTTCAAAAAGCAAGCTTGGTGGTGGTTCAAAAGCAAGCTGGGTTCTGGTTCAAAAGCAAGCATTGTGGTGGTTTAAAAGCAAGCTGGGTTCTGGTTCAAAAAGCAAGCTTGGTGGTGGTTCAAAAAGCAAGCTTGGTGGTGGTTTAAAAAGTAAACTGGGTAGAGGTTCAAAAGCAAGCTTGGTGGTGGTTCAAAAGCAAGCTGGGTTCTGGTTCAAAAAGCAAGCTTGGTGGTGGTTCAAAAAGCAAGCTTGGTGGTGGTTAAAAAAGCAAACTGGGTAGTGGTTCAAAAGCAAGCTTGGTGGTGGTTCAAAAGCAAGCTGGGTTCTGGTTCAAAAAGCAAGCTTGGTGGTGGTTTAAAAAGCAAGCTTGGTGGTGGTTTAAAAAGCAAACTGGGTTCTGGTTCAAAAAGCAAGCTTGGTGGTGGTTCAAAAAGCAAGCTTGGTGGTGGTTTAAAAAGCAAACTGGGTAGTGGTTCAAAAGCAAGCTGGGTTCTGGTTCAAAAAGCAAGCTTGGTGGTGGTTCAAAAGCAAGGTGGGTTCTGGTTCAAAAAGCAAGCTTGGTGGTGGTTCAAAAGCAAGCTGTGTTCTGGTTCAAAAGCAAGCTTGGTGGTGGTTTAAAAAGCAAGCTTGGTGGTGGTTCAAAAAGCAAGCTGGGTTCTGGTTCAAAAAGCAAGCTTGGTGGTGGTTCAAAAGCAAGCTGGGTTCTGGTTCAAAAGCAAGCTTGGTGGTGGTTTAAAAAGCAAGCTGGGTTCTGGTTCAAAAAGCAAGCTGGGTTCTGGTTCAGAAAGCAAGCTGGGTTCTGGTTCAAAAGCAAGCTGGGTTCTGGTTCAAAAGCAAGCTGGGTTCTGGTTCAAAAGCAAGCTTGGTGGTGGTTTAAAAAGCAAACTGGGTTCTGGTTCAAAAAGCAAGCTGGGTTCTGGTTCAAAAAGCAAGCTGGGCTCCGGTTCAAAAGCAAGCTTGGTGGTGGTTTAAAAAGCAAACTGGGTAGTGGTTCAAAAAGCAAGCTTGGTGGTGGTTTAAAAAGCAAACTGGGTAGTGCTTCAAAAGCAAGCTGGGTTCTGGTTCAAAAAGCAAGCTGGGTTCTGGTTCAAAAGCAAGCTGGGTTCTGGTTCAAAAGCAAGCTTGGTGGTGGTTTAAAAAGCAAACTGGGTTCTGGTTCAAAAAGCAAGCTGGGTTCTGGTTCAAAAAGCAAGCTTGGTGGTGGTTCAAAAAGCAAGCTTGGTGATGGTTCAAAAAGCAAGCTTGGTGGTGGTTCAAAAAGCAAGTTTGGTGGTGGTTTAAAAAGCAAACTGGGTAGTGGTTCAAAAAGCAAGCTTGGTGGTGGTTCAAAAAGCAAGTTTGGTGGTGGTTCAAAAGCAAGCTGGGTTCTGGTTCAAAAAGCAAGCTGGGTGGTGGTTCAAAAGCAAGCTGGGTTCTGGTTCAAAAAGCAAGCTTGGTGGTGGTTCAAAAGCAAGCTGGGTTCTGGTTCAAAAGCAAGCTGGGTTCTGGTTCAAAAAGCAAGCTGGGTGGTGGTTCAAAAGCAAGCTGGGTTCTGGTTCAAAAAGCAAGCTGGGTGGTGGTTCAAAAAGCAAGCTTGGTGGTGGTTTAAAAAGCAAGCTGGGTGGTGGTTCAAAAAGCAAGCTTGGTGGTGGTTTAAAAAGCAAGCTGGGTGGTGGTTCAAAAGCAGGCTTGGTGGTGGTTCAAAAAGCAAGCTTGGTGGTGGTTCAAAAAGCAAGCTTGGTGGTGGTTCAAAAGCAAGCTGGGTTCTGGTTCAAAAAGCAAGCTTGGTGGTGGTTTAAAAAGCAAGCTGGGTTCTGGTTCAAAAGCAAGCTAGGTTCTGGTTCAAAAAGCAAGCTGGGTGGTGGTTCAAAAGCAAGCTGGGTTCTGGTTCAAAAAGCAAGCTTGGTGGTGATTCAAAAGCAAGCTGGGTTCTGGTTTAAAAAGCAAACTGGGTAGTGGTTCAAAAGCAAGCTGGGTTCTGGTTCAAAAAGTAAGCTTGGTGGTGGTTCAAAAGCAAGCTGGGTTCTGGTTCAAAAGCAAGCTGTGTTCTGGTTCAAAAAGCAAGCTTGATGGTGGTTCAAAAGCAAGCTGGGTTCTGGTTCAAAAGCAAGCTTGGTGGTGGTTTAAAAGCAAGCTGGGTTCTGGTTCAAAAAGCAATCTTGGTGGTGGTTCAAAAGCAAGCTGGGTTCTGGTTCAAAAAGCAAGCTTGGTGGTGGTTCAAAAGCAAGCTGGGTTCTGGTTCAAAAAGCAAGCTTGGTGGTGGTTCAAAAAGCAAGCTTGGTGATGGTTCAAAAAGCAAGCTTGGTGGTGGTTCAAAAGCAAGCTGGGTTCTGGTTCAAAAAGCAAGCTTGGTGGTGGTTCAAAAAGCAAGCTTGGTGGTGGTTCAAAAAGCAAGCTTGGTGGTGGTTCAGAAAGCAAGCTGGGTGGTGGTTCAAAAGCAAGCTGGGTTCTGGTTCAAAAAGCAAGCTTGGTGGTGGTTCAAAAAGCAAGCTTGGTGCTGGTTTAAAAAGCAAACTGGGTAGTGGTTCAAAAGCAAGCTAGGTGGTGGTTCAAGAAGCAAGCTTGGTGGTGGTTTAAAAAGCAAACGGGGTAGTGGTTCAAAAGCAAGCTTGGTGGTGGTTCAAAAGCAAGCTGGGTTCTGGTTCAAAAAGCAAGCTTGGTGGTGGTTCAAAAAGCAAGCTTGGTGGTGGTTTAAAAAGCAAACTGGGTAGTGGTTCAAAAGCAAGCTTGGTGGTGGTTCAAAAGCAAGCTGGGTTCTGGTTCAAAAAGCAAGCTTGGTGGTGGTTCAAAAATCAAGCTTGGTGGTGGTTTAAAAAGCAAACTGGGTTCTGGTTCAAAAAGCAAGCTTGGTGGTGGTTCAAAAAGCAAGCTTGGTGATGGTTCAAAAAGCAAGCTGGGTGGTGGTTCAAAAAGCAAGCTGGGTGGTGGTTTAAAAGCAAGCTTGGTGGTGGTTCAAAAAGCAAGCTGGGTGGTGGTTCAAAAGCAAGCTGCGTTCTGGTTCAAAAAGCAAGCTTGGTGGTGGTTCAAAAAGCAAGCTTGGTGGTGGTTTAAAAAGCAAGCTGGGTGGAGGTTCAAAAGCAAGCTTGGTGGTGGTTCAAAAAGCAAGCTTGGTGGTGGTTTAAAAAGCAAACTGGGTAGTGGTTCAAAAGCAAGCTTGGTGGTGGTTCAAAAGCAAGCTGGGTTCTGGTTCAAAAAGCAAGCTTGGTGGTGGTTTAAAAAGCAAGCTTGGTGGTGGTTAAAAAAGCAAACTGGGTTCTGGTTCAAAAAGCAAGCTTGGTGGTGGTTCAAAAAGCAAGCTTGGTGGTGGTTTAAAAAGCAAACTGGGTAGTGGTTCAAAAGCAAGCTGGGTTCTGGTTCAAAAAGCAAGCTTGGTGGTGGTTCAAAAGCAAGCTGGGTTCTGGTTCAAAAAGCAAGCTTGGTGGTGGTTCAAAAGCAAGCTGGGTTCTGGTTCAAAAGCAAGCTTGGTGGTGGTTTAAAAAGCAAGCTTGGTGGTGGTTCAAAAAGCAAGCTGGGTTCTGGTTCAAAAAGCAAGCTTGGTGGTGGTTCAAAAGCAAGCTGGGTTCTGGTTCAAAAGCAAGCTTGGTGGTGGTTTAAAAAGCAAGCTGGGTTCTGGTTCAAAAAGCAAGCTGGGTTCTGGTTCAAAAGCAAGCTTGGTGGTGGTTTAAAAAGCAAACTGGGTAGTGGTTCAAAAGCAAGCTGGGTTCTGGTTCAAAAAGCAAGCTGGGTTCTGGTTCAAAAGCAAGCTGGGTTCTGGTTCAAAAGCAAGCTTGGTGGTGGTTTAAAAAGCAAACTGGGTAGTGGTTCAAAAGCAAGCTGGGTTCTGGTTCAAAAAGCAAGCTGGGTTCTGGTTCAAAAGCAAGCTGGGTTCTGGTTCAAAAGCAAGCTTGGTGGTGGTTTAAAAAGCAAACTGGGTAGTGGTTCAAAAGCAAGCTGGGTTCTGGTTCAAAAAGCAAGCTGGGTTCTGGTTCAAAAGCAAGCTTGGTGGTGGTTTAAAAAGCAAACTGGGTAGTGGTTCAAAAAGCAAGCTTGGTGGTGGTTCAAAAAGCAAGTTTGGTGGTGGTTCAAAAGCAAGCTGGGTTCTGGTTCAAAAAGCAAGCTGGGTGGTGGTTCAAAAGCAAGCTGGGTTCTGGTTCAAAAAGCAAGCTTGGTGTTGGTTCAAAAGCAAGCTGGGTTCTGGTTCAAAAGCAAGCTGGGTTCTGGTTCAAAAAGCAAGCTGGGTGGTGGTTCAAAAGCAAGCTGGGTTCTGGTTCAAAAAGCAAGCTTGGTGGTGGTTTAAAAAGCAAACTGGGTAGTGGTTCAAAAGCAAGCTGGGTTCTGGTTCAAAAGCAAGCTGGGTTCTGGTTCAAAAGCAAGCTGGGTTCTGGTTCAAAAGCAAGCTTGGTGGTGGCTTAAAAAGCAAACTGGGTTCTGCTTCAAAAAGCAAGCTGGGTTCTGGTTCAAAAGCAAGCTGGCTTCCGGTTCAAAAGCAAGCTTGGTGGTGGTTTAAAAAGCAAACTGGGTAGTGGTTCAAAAAGCAAGCTTGGTGGTGGTTTAAAAAGCAAACTGGGTAGTGGTTCAAAAGCAAGCTGGGTTCTGGTTCAAAAAGCAAGCTGGGTTCTGGTTCAAAAGCAAGCTGGGTTCTGGTTCAAAAAGCAAGCTTGGTGGTGGTTCAAAAAGCAAGCTTGGTGGTGGTTTAAAAAGCAAACTGGGTAGTGGTTCAAAAGCAAGCTTGGTGGTGGTTCAAAAAGCAAGCTTGGTGGTGGTTTAAAAAGCAAACTGGGTAGTGGTTCAAAAGCAAGCTTGGTGGTGGTTCAAAAGCAAGCTGGGTTCTGGTACAAAAAGCAAGCTTGGTGGTGGTTCAAAAAGCAAGCTTGGTGGTGGTTTAAAAAGCAAACTGGGTAGTGGTTCAAAAGCAAGCTTGGTGGTGGTTCAAAAGCAAGCTGGGTTCTGGTTCAAAAAGCAAGCTTGGTGGTGGTTCAAAAAGCAAGCTTGGTGGTGGTTTAAAAAGCAAACTGGGTTCTGGTTCAAAAAGCAAGCTTGGTGGTGGTTCAAAAAGCAAGTTTGGTGGTGGTTTAAAAAGCAAACTGGGTAGTGGTTCAAAAGCAAGCTGGGTTCTGGTTCAAAAAGCAAGCTTGGTGGTGGTTCAAAAGCAAGCTGGGTTCTGGTTCAAAAGCAAGCTTGGTGGTGGTTTAAAAGCAAGCTGGGTTCTGGTTCAAAAAGCAAGCTTGGTGGTGGTTCAAAAAGCAAGCTTGGTGGTGGTTTAAAAAGTAAACTGGGTAGTGGTTCAAAAGCAAGCTTGGTGGTGGTTCAAAAGCAGGCTGGGTTCTGGTTCAAAAAGCAAGCTTGGTGGTGGTTCAAAAAGCAAGCTTGGTGGTGGTTTAAAAAGCAAACTGGGTTCTGGTTCAAAAAGCAAGCTGGGTTCTGGTTCAAAAAGCAAGCTGGGTTCCGGTTCAAAAGCAAGCTTGGTGGTGGTTTAAAAAGCAAACTGGGTAGTGGTTCAAAAAGCAAGCTTGGTGGTGGTTTAAAAAGCAAACTGGGTAGTGGTTCAAAAGCAAGCTGGGTTCTGGTTCAAAAAGCAAGCTGGGTTCTGGTTCAAAAGCAAGCTGGGTTCTGGTTCAAAAAGCAAGCTTGGTGGTGGTTCAAAAAGCAAGCTTGGTGGTGGTTTAAAAAGCAAACTGGGTAGTGGTTCAAAAGCAAGCTTGGTGGTGGTTCAAAAAGCAAGCTTGGTGGTGGTTTAAAAAGCAAACTGGGTAGTGGTTCAAAAGCAAGCTTGGTGGTGGTTCAAAAGCAAGCTGGGTTCTGGTACAAAAAGCAAGCTTGGTGGTGGTTCAAAAAGCAAGCTTGGTGGTGGTTTAAAAAGCAAACTGGGTAGTGGTTCAAAAGCAAGCTTGGTGGTGGTTCAAAAGCAAGCTGGGTTCTGGTTCAAAAAGCAAGCTTGGTGGTGGTTCAAAAAGCAAGCTTGGTGGTGGTTTAAAAAGCAAACTGGGTTCTGGTTCAAAAAGCAAGCTTGGTGGTGGTTCAAAAAGCAAGTTTGGTGGTGGTTTAAAAAGCAAACTGGGTAGTGGTTCAAAAGCAAGCTGGGTTCTGGTTCAAAAAGCAAGCTTGGTGGTGGTTCAAAAGCAAGCTGGGTTCTGGTTCAAAAGCAAGCTTGGTGGTGGTTTAAAAGCAAGCTGGGTTCTGCTTCAAAAAGCAAGCTTGGTGGTGGTTCAAAAAGCAAGCTTGGTGGTGGTTTAAAAAGCAAACTGGGTTCTGGTTCAAAAAGCAAGCTTGGTGGTGGTTCAAAAAGCAAGCTTGGTGGTGGTTTAAAAAGCAAACTGGGTAGTGGTTCAAAAGCAAGCTGGGTTCTGGTTCAAAAAGCAAGCTTGGTGGTGGTTCAAAAGCAAGCTGGGTTCTGGTTCAAAAAGCAAGCTTGGTGGTGGTTCAAAAGCAAGCTGTGTTCTGGTTCAAAAGCAAGCTTGGTGGTGGTTTAAAAAGCAAGCTTGGTGGTGGTTCAAAAAGCAAGCTGGGTTCTGGTACAAAAAGCAAGCTTGGTGGTGGTTCAAAAAGCAAGCTTGGTGGTGGTTTAAAAAGCAAGCTTGGTGGTGGTTTAAAAAGCAAACTGGGTAGTGGTTCAAAAGCAAGCTTGGTGGTGGTTCAAAAGCAAGCTGGGTTCTGGTACAAAAAGCAAGCTTGGTGGTGGTTTAAAAAGCAAGCTTGGTGGTGGTTCAAAAAGCAAGCTGGGTTCTGGTACAAAAAGCAAACTGGGTAGTGGTTCAAAAGCAAGCTTGGTGGTGGTTCAAAAAGCAAGCTTGGTGGTGGTTTAAAAAGCAAACTGGGTAGTGGTTCAAAAGCAAGCTTGGTGGTGGTTCAAAAGCAAGCTGGGTTCTGGTACAAAAAGCAAGCTTGGTGGTGGTTCAAAAAGCAAGCTTGGTGGTGGTTTAAAAAGCAAACTGGGTAGTGGTTCAAAAGCAAGCTTGGTGGTGGTTCAAAAGCAAGCTGGGTTCTGGTTCAAAAAGCAAGCTTGGTGGTGGTTCAAAAAGCAAGCTTGGTGGTGGTTTAAAAAGCAAACTGGGTTCTGGTTCAAAAAGCAAGCTTGGTGGTGGTTCAAAAAGCAAGTTTGGTGGTGGTTTAAAAAGCAAACTGGGTAGTGGTTCAAAAGCAAGCTGGGTTCTGGTTCAAAAAGCAAGCTTGGTGGTGGTTCAAAAGCAAGCTGGGTTCTGGTTCAAAAGCAAGCTTGGTGGTGGTTTAAAAGCAAGCTGGGTTCTGCTTCAAAAAGCAAGCTTGGTGGTGGTTCAAAAAGCAAGCTTGGTGGTGGTTTAAAAAGCAAACTGGGTTCTGGTTCAAAAAGCAAGCTTGGTGGTGGTTCAAAAAGCAAGCTTGGTGGTGGTTTAAAAAGCAAACTGGGTAGTGGTTCAAAAGCAAGCTGGGTTCTGGTTCAAAAAGCAAGCTTGGTGGTGGTTCAAAAGCAAGCTGGGTTCTGGTTCAAAAAGCAAGCTTGGTGGTGGTTCAAAAGCAAGCTGTGTTCTGGTTCAAAAGCAAGCTTGGTGGTGGTTTAAAAAGCAAGCTTGGTGGTGGTTCAAAAAGCAAGCTGGGTTCTGGTTCAAAAAGCAAGCTTGGTGGTGGTTCAAAAGCAAGCTGGGTTCTGGTTCAAAAGCAAGCTTGGTGGTGGTTTAAAAAGCAAGCTGGGTTCTGGTTCAAAAAGCAAGCTGGGTTCTGGTTCAGAAATCAAGCTGGGTTCTGGTTCAAAAGCAAGCTGGGTTCTGGTTCAAAAGCAAGCTGGGTTCTGGTTCAAAAGCAAGCTTGGTGGTGGTTTAAAAAGCAAACTGGGTAGTGGTTCAAAAAGCAAGCTGGGTTCTGGTTCAAAAAGCAAGCTGGGTTCTGGTTCAAAAAGCAAGCTGGGCTCCGGTTCAAAAGCAAGCTTGGTGGTGGTTTAAAAAGCAAACTGGGTTCTGGTTCAAAAAGCAAGCTTGGTGGTGGTTTAAAAAGCAAACTGGGTAGTGGTTCAAAAAGCAAGCTTGGTGGTGGTTCAAAAAGCAAGTTTGGTGGTGGTTCAAAAGCAAGCTGGGTTCTGGTTCAAAAAGCAAGCTGGGTGGTGGTTCAAAAGCAAGCTGGGTTCTGGTTCAAAAAGCAAGCTTGGTGGTGGTTCAAAAGCAAGCTGGGTTCTGGTTCAAAAGCAAGCTGGGTTCTGGTTCAAAAAACAAGCTGGGTGGTGGTTCAAAAGCAAGCTGGGTTCTGGTTCAAAAAGCAAGCTGGGTGGTGGTTCAAAAAGCAAGCTTGGTGGTGGTTTAAAAAGCAAGCTGGGTGGTGGTTCAAAAAGCAAGCTTGGTGGTGGTTTAAAAAGCAAGCTGGGTGGTGGTTCAAAAGCAGGCTTGGTGGTGGTTCAAAAAGCAAGCTTGGTGGTGGTTCAAAAAGCAAGCTTGGTGGTGGTTCAAAAGCAAGCTGGGTTCTGGTTCAAAAAGCAAGCTTGGTGGTGGTTCAAAAGCAAGCTGGGTTCTGGTTCAAAAAGCAAGCTTGGTGGTGATTCAAAAAGCAAGCTGGGTTCTGGTTCAAAAAGCAAGCTTGGTGGTGATTCAAAAAGCAAGCTGGGTTCTGGTTCAAAAGCAAGCTAGGTTCTGGTTCAAAAAGCAAGCTGGGTGGTGGTTCAAAAGCAAGCTGGGTTCTGGTTCAAAAAGCAAGCTTGGTGGTGATTCAAAAAGCAAGCTTGGTGGTGGTTTAAAAAGCAAACTGGGTAGTGGTTCAAAAGCAAGCTGGGTTCTGGTTCAAAAAGTAAGCTTGGTGGTGGTTCAAAAGCAAGCTGGGTTCTGGTTCAAAAGCAAGCTGGGTTCTGGTTCAAAAAGCAAGCTTGATGGTGGTTCAAAAGCAAGCTGGGTTCTGGTTCAAAAGCAAGCTTGGTGGTGGTTTAAAAAGCAAGCTTGGTGGTGGTTCAAAAAGCAAGCTTGGTGGTGGTTTAAAAAGCAAACTGGGTAGTGGTTCAAAAGCAAGCTGGGTTCTGGTTCAAAAAGCAATCTTGGTGGTGGTTCAAAAGCAAGCTGGGTTCTGGTTCAAAAAGCAAGCTTGGTGGTGGTTCAAAAGCAAGCTGGGTTCTGGTTCAAAAAGCAAGCTTGGTGGTGGTTCAAAAAGCAAGCTTGGTGATGGTTCAAAAAGCAAGCTGGGTGGTGGTTCAAAAAGCAAGCTTGGTGGTGGTTCAAAAAGCAAGCTTGGTGGTGGTTCAGAAAGCAAGCTGGGTGGTGGTTCAAAAGCAAGCTGGGTTCTGGTTCAAAAAGCAAGCTTGGTGGTGGTTCAAAAAGCAAGCTTGGTGCTGGTTTAAAAAGCAAACTGGGTAGTGGTTCAAAAGCAAGCTAGGTGGTGGTTCAAGAAGCAAGCTTGGTGGTGGTTTAAAAAGCAAACGGGGTAGTGGTTCAAAAGCAAGCTTGGTGGTGGTTCAAAAGCAAGCTGGGTTCTGGTTCAAAAAGCAAGCTTGGTGGTGGTTCAAAAAGCAAGCTTGGTGGTGGTTTAAAAAGCAAACTGGGTAGTGGTTCAAAAGCAAGCTTGGTGGTGGTTCAAAAGCAAGCTGGGTTCTGGTTCAAAAAGCAAGCTTGGTGGTGGTTCAAAAATCAAGCTTGGTGGTGGTTTAAAAAGCAAACTGGGTTCTGGTTCAAAAAGCAAGCTTGGTGGTGGTTCAAAAAGCAAGCTTGGTGATGGTTCAAAAAGCAAGCTGGGTGGTGGTTCAAAAAGCAAGCTGGGTGGTGGTTTAAAAGCAAGCTTGGTGGTGGTTCAAAAAGCAAGCTGGGTGGTGGTTCAAAAGCAAGCTGCGTTCTGGTTCAAAAAGCAAGCTTGGTGGTGGTTCAAAAAGCAAGCTTGGTGGTGGTTCAAAAGCAAGCTTGGTGGTGGTTCAAAAGCAAGCTGGGTTCTGGTTCAAAAAGCAAGCTTGGTGGTGGTTTAAAAAGCAAGCTTGGTGGTGGTTTAAAAAGCAAACTGGGTTCTGGTTCAAAAAGCAAGCTTGGTGGTGGTTCAAAAAGCAAGCTTGGTGGTGGTTTAAAAAGCAAACTGGGTAGTGGTTCAAAAGCAAGCTGGGTTCTGGTTCAAAAAGCAAGCTTGGTGGTGGTTCAAAAGCAAGCTGGGTTCTGGTTCAAAAAGCAAGCTTGGTGGTGGTTCAAAAGCAAGCTGGGTTCTGGTTCAAAAGCAAGCTTGGTGGTGGTTTAAAAAGCAAGCTTGGTGGTGGTTCAAAAAGCAAGCTGGGTTCTGGTTCAAAAAGCAAGCTTGGTGGTGGTTCAAAAGCAAGCTGGGTTCTGGTTCAAAAGCAAGCTTGGTGGTGGTTTAAAAAGCAAGCTGGGTTCTGGTTCAAAAAGCAAGCTGGGTTCTGGTTCAAAAGCAAGCTTGGTGGTGGTTTAAAAAGCAAACTGGGTAGTGGTTCAAAAGCAAGCTGGGTTCTGGTTCAAAAAGCAAGCTGGGTTCTGGTTCAAAAGCAAGCTGGGTTCTGGTTCAAAAGCAAGCTTGGTGGTGGTTTAAAAAGCAAACTGGGTAGTGGTTCAAAAGCAAGCTGGGTTCTGGTTCAAAAAGCAAGCTGGGTTCTGGTTCAAAAGCAAGCTTGGTGGTGGTTTAAAAAGCAAACTGGGTAGTGGTTCAAAAAGCAAGCTTGGTGGTGGTTTAAAAAGCAAACTGGGTAGTGGTTCAAAAGCAAGCTGGGTTCTGGTTCAAAAAGCAAGCTGGGTTCTGGTTCAAAAAGCAAGCTGGGTTCTGGTTCAAAAGCAAGCTTGGTGGTGGTTTAAAAAGCAAACTGGGTAGTGGTTCAAAAAGCAAGCTTGGTGGTGGTTCAAAAAGCAAGTTTGGTGGTGGTTCAAAAGCAAGCTGGGTTCTGGTTCAAAAAGCAAGCTGGGTGGTGGTTCAAAAGCAAGCTGGGTTCTGGTTCAAAAAGCAAGCTTGGTGGTGGTTCAAAAGCAAGCTGGGTTCTGGTTCAAAAGCAAGCTGGGTTCTGGTTCAAAAAGCAAGCTGGGTGGTGGTTCAAAAGCAAGCTGGGTTCTGGTTCAAAAAGCAAGCTTGGTGGTGGTTTAAAAAGCAAACTGGGTAGTGGTTCAAAAGCAAGCTGGGTTCTGGTTCAAAAGCAAGCTGGGTTCTGGTTCAAAAGCAAGCTTGGTGGTGGTTTAAAAAGCAAACTGGGTTCTGCTTCAAAAAGCAAGCTGGGTTCTGGTTCAAAAGCAAGCTGGGTTCCGGTTCAAAAGCAAGCTTGGTGGTGGTTTAAAAAGCAAACTGGGTAGTGGTTCAAAAAGCAAGCTTGGTGGTGGTTTAAAAAGCAAACTGGGTAGTGGTTCAAAAGCAAGCTGGGTTCTGGTTCAAAAAGCAAGCTGGGTTCTGGTTCAAAAGCAAGCTGGGTTCTGGTTCAAAAAGCAAGCTTGGTGGTGGTTCAAAAAGCAAGCTTGGTGGTGGTTTAAAAAGCAAACTGGGTAGTGGTTCAAAAGCAAGCTTGGTGGTGGTTCAAAAAGCAAGCTTGGTGGTGGTTTAAAAAGCAAACTGGGTAGTGGTTCAAAAGCAAGCTTGGTGGTGGTTCAAAAGCAAGCTGGGTTCTGGTACAAAAAGCAAGCTTGGTGGTGGTTTAAAAAGCAAACTGGGTAGTGGTTCAAAAGCAAGCTTGGTGGTGGTTCAAAAGCAAGCTGGGTTCTGGTTCAAAAAGCAAGCTTGGTGGTGGTTCAAAAAGCAAGCTTGGTGGTGGTTTAAAAAGCAAACTGGGTTCTGGTTCAAAAAGCAAGCTTGGTGGTGGTTCAAAAAGCAAGTTTGGTGGTGGTTCAAAAGCAAGCTGGGTTCTGGTTCAAAAAGCAAGCTTGGTGGTGGTTCAAAAGCAAGCTGGGTTCTGGTTCAAAAGCAAGCTTGGTGGTGGTTTAAAAGCAAGCTGGGTTCTGGTTCAAAAAGCAAGCTTGGTGGTGGTTCAAAAAGCAAGCTTGGTGGTGGTTTAAAAAGTAAACTGGGTAGTGGTTCAAAAGCAAGCTTGGTGGTGGTTCAAAAGCAGGCTGGGTTCTGGTTCAAAAAGCAAGCTTGGTGGTGGTTCAAAAAGCAAGCTTGGTGGTGGTTTAAAAAGCAAACTGGGTTCTGGTTCAAAAAGCAAGCTTGGTGGTGGTTCAAAAAGCAAGCTTGGTGGTGGTTTAAAAAGCAAACTGGGTAGTGGTTCAAAAGCAAGCTGGGTTCTGGTTCAAAAAGCAAGCTTGGTGGTGGTTCAAAAGCAAGCTGGGTTCTGGTTCAAAAAGCAAGCTTGGTGGTGGTTCAAAAGCAAGCTAGGTTCTGGTTCAAAAGCAAGCTTGGTGGTGGTTTAAAAAGCAAGCTTGGTGGTGGTTCAAAAAGCAAGCTGGGTTCTGGTTCAAAAAGCAAGCTTGGTGGTGGTTCAAAAGCAAGCTTGGTTCTGGTTCAAAAGCAAGCTTGGTGGTGGTTTAAAAAGCAAGCTGGGTTCTGGTTCAAAAAGCAAGCTGGGTTCTGGTTCAAAAAGCAAGCTGGGTTCTGGTTCAAAAGCAAGCTGGGTTCTGGTTCAAAAGCAAGCTGGGTTCTGGTTCAAAAGCAAGCTTGGTGGTGGTTTAAAAAGCAAACTGGGTTCTGGTTCAAAAAGCAAGCTGGGTTCTGGTTCAAAAAGCAAGCTGGGTTCCGGTTCAAAAGCAAGCTTGGTGGTGGTTTAAAAAGCAAACTGGGTAGTGGTTCAAAAAGCAAGCTTGGTGGTGGTTTAAAAAGCAAACTGGGTAGTGGTTCAAAAGCAAGCTGGGTTCTGGTTCAAAAAGCAAGCTGGGTTCTGGTTCAAAAGCAAGCTGGGTTCTGGTTCAAAAAGCAAGCTTGGTGGTGGTTCAAAAAGCAAGCTTGGTGGTGGTTTAAAAAGCAAACTGGGTAGTGGTTCAAAAGCAGGCTTGGTGGTGGTTCAAAAAGCAAGCTTGGTGGTGGTTTAAAAAGCAAACTGGGTAGTGGTTCAAAAGCAAGCTTGGTGGTGGTTCAAAAGCAAGCTGGGTTCTGGTACAAAAAGCAAGCTTGGTGGTGGTTCAAAAAGCAAGCTTGGTGGTGGTTTAAAAAGCAAACTGGGTAGTGGTTCAAAAGCAAGCTTGGTGGTGGTTCAAAAGCAAGCTGGGTTCTGGTTCAAAAAGCAAGCTTGGTGGTGGTTCAAAAAGCAAGCTTGGTGGTGGTTTAAAAAGCAAACTGGGTTCTGGTTCAAAAAGCAAGCTTGGTGGTGGTTCAAAAAGCAAGTTTGGTGGTGGTTTAAAAAGCAAACTGGGTAGTGGTTCAAAAGCAAGCTGGGTTCTGGTTCAAAAAGCAAACTGGGTAGTGGTTCAAAAGCAAGCTGGGTTCTGGTTCAAAAAGCAAGCTTGGTGGTGGTTCAAAAGCAAGCTGGGTTCTGGTTCAAAAGCAAGCTTGGTGGTGGTTTAAAAGCAAGCTGGGTTCTGGTTCAAAAAGCAAGCTTGGTGGTGGTTCAAAAAGCAAGCTTGGTGGTGGTTTAAAAAGTAAACTGGGTAGTGGTTCAAAAGCAAGCTTGGTGGTGGTTCAAAAGCAAGCTGGGTTCTGGTTCAAAAAGCAAGCTTGGTGGTGGTTCAAAAAGCAAGCTTGGTGGTGGTTTAAAAAGCAAACTGGGTTCTGGTTCAAAAAGCAAGCTTGGTGGTGGTTCAAAAAGCAAGCTTGGTGGTGGTTTAAAAAGCAAACTGGGTTCTGGTTCAAAAAGCAAGCTTGGTGGTGGTTCAAAAAGCAAGCTTGGTGGTGGTTTAAAAAGCAAGCTGGGTTCTGGTTCAAAAGCAAGCTTGGTGGTGGTTTAAAAGCAAGCTGGGTTCTGGTTCAAAAAGCAAGCTTGGTGGTGGTTCAAAAAGCAAGCTTGGTGGTGGTTTAAAAAGTAAACTGGGTAGTGGTTCAAAAGCAAGCTTGGTGGTGGTTCAAAAGCAAGCTGGGTTCTGGTTCAAAAAGCAAGCTTGGTGGTGGTTCAAAAAGCAAGCTTGGTGGTGGTTTAAAAAGCAAACTGGGTTCTGGTTCAAAAAGCAAGCTTGGTGGTGGTTCAAAAGCAAGCTGGGTTCTGGTTCAAAAAGCAAGCTTGGTGGTGGTTCAAAAGCAAGCTGGGTTCTGGTTCAAAAGCAAGCTTGGTGGTGGTTTAAAAAGCAAGCTTGGTGGTGGTTCAAAAAGCAAGCTGGGTTCTGGTTCAAAAAGCAAGCTTGGTGGTGGTTCAAAAGCAAGCTGGGTTCTGGTTCAAAAGCAAGCTTGGTGGTGGTTTAAAAAGCAAGCTGGGTTCTGGTTCAAAAAGCAAGCTGGGTTCTGGTTCAAAAAGCAAGCTGGGTTCTGGTTCAAAAGCAAGCTGGGTTCTGGTTCAAAGGCAAGCTGGGTTCTGGTTCAAAAGCAAGCTTGGTGGTGATTTAAAAAGCAAACTGGGTTCTGGTTCAAAAAGCAAGCTGGGTTCTGGTTCAAAAAGCAAGCTGGGCTCTGGTTCAAAAGCAAGCTTGGTGGTGGTTTAAAAAGCAAACTGGGTAGTGGTTCAAAAAGCAAGCTTGGTGGTGGTTTAAAAAGCAAACTGGGTAGTGGTTCAAAAGCAAGCTGGGTTCTGGTTCAAAAAGCAAGCTGGGTTCTGGTTCAAAAGCAAGCTGGGTTCTGGTTCAAAAGCAAGCTTGGTGGTGGTTTAAAAAGCAAACTGGGTTCTGGTTCAAAAAGCAAGCTGGGTTCTGGTTCAAAAAGCAAGCTGGGTTCTGGTTCAAAAGCAAGCTTGGTGGTGGTTTAAAAAGCAAACTGGGTAGTGGTTCAAAAAGCAAGCTTGGTGGTGGTTCAAAAAGCAAGTTTGGTGGTGGTTCAAAAGCAAGCTGGGTTCTGGTTCAAAAAGCAAGCTGAGTGGTGGTTCAAAAGCAAGCTGGGTTCTGGTTCAAAAAGCAAGCTTGGTGGTGGTTCAAAAGCAAGCTGGGTTCTGGTTCAAAAGCAAGCTGGGTTCTGGTTCAAAAAGCAAGCTGGGTGGTGGTTCAAAAGCAAGCTGGGTTCTGGTTCAAAAAGCAAGCTTGGTGGTGGTTAAAAAAGCAAACTGGGTAGTGGTTCAAAAGCAGGCTGGGTTCTGGTTCAAAAGCAAGCTGGGTTCTGGTTCAAAAGCAAGCTGGGTTCTGGTTCAAAAGCAAGCTTGGTGGTGGTTTAAAAAGCAAACTGGGTTCTGGTTCAAAAAGCAAGCTGGGTTCTGGTTCAAAAAGCAAGCTGGGTTCCGGTTCAAAAGCAAGCTTGGTGGTGGTTTAAAAAGCAAACTGGGTAGTGGTTCAAAAAGCAAGCTTGGTGGTGGTTTAAAAAGCAAACTGGGTAGTGGTTCAAAAGCAAGCTGGGTTCTGGTTCAAAAAGCAAGCTGGGTTCTGGTTCAAAAAGCAAGCTGGGTTCTGGTTCAAAAAGCAAGCTTGGTGGTGGTTCAAAAAGCAAACTGGGTAGTGGTTCAAAAGCAAGCTTGGTGGTGGTTCAAAAAGCAAGCTTGGTGGTGGTTTAAAAAGCAAACTGGGTAGTGGTTCAAAAGCAAGCTTGGTGGTGGTTCAAAAGCAAGCTGGGTTCTGGTACAAAAAGCAAGCTTGGTGGTGGTTCAAAAAGCAAGCTTGGTGGTGGTTTAAAAAGCAAACTGGGTAGTGGTTCAAAAGCAAGCTTGGTGGTGGTTCAAAAGCAAGCTGGGTTCTGGTTCAAAAAGCAAGCTTGGTGGTGGTTCAAAAAGCAAGCTTGGTGGTGGTTTAAAAAGCAAACTGGGTTCTGGTTCAAAAAGCAAGCTTGGTGGTGGTTCAAAAAGCAAGTTTGGTGGTGGTTTAAAAAGCAAACTGGGTAGTGGTTCAAAAGCAAGCTGGGTTCTGGTTCAAAAAGCAAGCTTGGTGGTGGTTCAAAAGCAAGCTGGGTTCTGGTTCAAAAGCAAGCATTGTGGTGGTTTAAAAGCAAGCTGGGTTCTGGTTCAAAAAGCAAGCTTGGTGGTGGTTCAAAAAGCAAGCTTGGTGGTGGTTTAAAAAGTAAACTGGGTAGAGGTTCAAAAGCAAGCTTGGTGGTGGTTCAAAAGCAAGCTGGGTTCTGGTTCAAAAAGCAAGCTTGGTGGTGGTTCAAAAAGCAAGCTTGGTGGTGGTTAAAAAAGCAAACTGGGTAGTGGTTCAAAAGCAAGCTTGGTGGTGGTTCAAAAGCAAGCTGGGTTCTGGTTCAAAAAGCAAGCTTGGTGGTGGTTTAAAAAGCAAGCTTGGTGGTGGTTTAAAAAGCAAACTGGGTTCTGGTTCAAAAAGCAAGCTTGGTGGTGGTTCAAAAAGCAAGCTTGGTGGTGGTTTAAAAAGCAAACTGGGTAGTGGTTCAAAAGCAAGCTGGGTTCTGGTTCAAAAAGCAAGCTTGGTGGTGGTTCAAAAGCAAGGTGGGTTCTGGTTCAAAAAGCAAGCTTGGTGGTGGTTCAAAAGCAAGCTGTGTTCTGGTTCAAAAGCAAGCTTGGTGGTGGTTTAAAAAGCAAGCTTGGTGGTGGTTCAAAAAGCAAGCTGGGTTCTGGTTCAAAAAGCAAGCTTGGTGGTGGTTCAAAAGCAAGCTGGGTTCTGGTTCAAAAGCAAGCTTGGTGGTGGTTTAAAAAGCAAGCTGGGTTCTGGTTCAAAAAGCAAGCTGGGTTCTGGTTCAGAAAGCAAGCTGGGTTCTGGTTCAAAAGCAAGCTGGGTTCTGGTTCAAAAGCAAGCTGGGTTCTGGTTCAAAAGCAAGCTTGGTGGTGGTTTAAAAAGCAAACTGGGTTCTGGTTCAAAAAGCAAGCTGGGTTCTGGTTCAAAAAGCAAGCTGGGCTCCGGTTCAAAAGCAAGCTTGGTGGTGGTTTAAAAAGCAAACTGGGTAGTGGTTCAAAAAGCAAGCTTGGTGGTGGTTTAAAAAGCAAACTGGGTAGTGCTTCAAAAGCAAGCTGGGTTCTGGTTCAAAAAGCAAGCTGGGTTCTGGTTCAAAAGCAAGCTGGGTTCTGGTTCAAAAGCAAGCTTGGTGGTGGTTTAAAAAGCAAACTGGGTTCTGGTTCAAAAAGCAAGCTGGGTTCTGGTTCAAAAAGCAAGCTGGGTTCTGGTTCAAAAGCAAGCTTGGTGGTGGTTTAAAAAGCAAACTGGGTAGTGGTTCAAAAAGCAAGCTTGGTGGTGGTTCAAAAAGCAAGTTTGGTGGTGGTTCAAAAGCAAGCTGGGTTCTGGTTCAAAAAGCAAGCTGGGTGGTGGTTCAAAAGCAAGCTGGGTTCTGGTTCAAAAAGCAAGCTTGGTGGTGGTTCAAAAGCAAGCTGGGTTCTGGTTCAAAAGCAAGCTGGGTTCTGGTTCAAAAAGCAAGCTGGGTGGTGGTTCAAAAGCAAGCTGGGTTCTGGTTCAAAAAGCAAGCTGGGTGGTGGTTCAAAAAGCAAGCTTGGTGGTGGTTTAAAAAGCAAGCTGGGTGGTGGTTCAAAAAGCAAGCTTGGTGGTGGTTTAAAAAGCAAGCTGGGTGGTGGTTCAAAAGCAGGCTTGGTGGTGGTTCAAAAAGCAAGCTTGGTGGTGGTTCAAAAAGCAAGCTTGGTGGTGGTTCAAAAGCAAGCTGGGTTCTGGTTCAAAAAGCAAGCTTGGTGGTGGTTTAAAAAGCAAGCTGGGTTCTGGTTCAAAAGCAAGCTAGGTTCTGGTTCAAAAAGCAAGCTGGGTGGTGGTTCAAAAGCAAGCTGGGTTCTGGTTCAAAAAGCAAGCTTGGTGGTGATTCAAAAGCAAGCTGGGTTCTGGTTTAAAAAGCAAACTGGGTAGTGGTTCAAAAGCAAGCTGGGTTCTGGTTCAAAAAGTAAGCTTGGTGGTGGTTCAAAAGCAAGCTGGGTTCTGGTTCAAAAGCAAGCTGTGTTCTGGTTCAAAAAGCAAGCTTGATGGTGGTTCAAAAGCAAGCTGGGTTCTGGTTCAAAAGCAAGCTTGGTGGTGGTTTAAAAGCAAGCTGGGTTCTGGTTCAAAAAGCAATCTTGGTGGTGGTTCAAAAGCAAGCTGGGTTCTGGTTCAAAAAGCAAGCTTGGTGGTGGTTCAAAAGCAAGCTGGGTTCTGGTTCAAAAAGCAAGCTTGGTGGTGGTTCAAAAAGCAAGCTTGGTGATGGTTCAAAAAGCAAGCTTGGTGGTGGTTCAAAAGCAAGCTGGGTTCTGGTTCAAAAAGCAAGCTTGGTGGTGGTTCAAAAAGCAAGCTTGGTGGTGGTTCAAAAAGCAAGCTTGGTGGTGGTTCAGAAAGCAAGCTGGGTGGTGGTTCAAAAGCAAGCTGGGTTCTGGTTCAAAAAGCAAGCTTGGTGGTGGTTCAAAAAGCAAGCTTGGTGCTGGTTTAAAAAGCAAACTGGGTAGTGGTTCAAAAGCAAGCTAGGTGGTGGTTCAAGAAGCAAGCTTGGTGGTGGTTTAAAAAGCAAACGGGGTAGTGGTTCAAAAGCAAGCTTGGTGGTGGTTCAAAAGCAAGCTGGGTTCTGGTTCAAAAAGCAAGCTTGGTGGTGGTTCAAAAAGCAAGCTTGGTGGTGGTTTAAAAAGCAAACTGGGTAGTGGTTCAAAAGCAAGCTTGGTGGTGGTTCAAAAGCAAGCTGGGTTCTGGTTCAAAAAGCAAGCTTGGTGGTGGTTCAAAAATCAAGCTTGGTGGTGGTTTAAAAAGCAAACTGGGTTCTGGTTCAAAAAGCAAGCTTGGTGGTGGTTCAAAAAGCAAGCTTGGTGATGGTTCAAAAAGCAAGCTGGGTGGTGGTTCAAAAAGCAAGCTGGGTGGTGGTTTAAAAGCAAGCTTGGTGGTGGTTCAAAAAGCAAGCTGGGTGGTGGTTCAAAAGCAAGCTGCGTTCTGGTTCAAAAAGCAAGCTTGGTGGTGGTTCAAAAAGCAAGCTTGGTGGTGGTTTAAAAAGCAAGCTGGGTGGAGGTTCAAAAGCAAGCTTGGTGGTGGTTCAAAAAGCAAGCTTGGTGGTGGTTTAAAAAGCAAACTGGGTAGTGGTTCAAAAGCAAGCTTGGTGGTGGTTCAAAAGCAAGCTGGGTTCTGGTTCAAAAAGCAAGCTTGGTGGTGGTTTAAAAAGCAAGCTTGGTGGTGGTTAAAAAAGCAAACTGGGTTCTGGTTCAAAAAGCAAGCTTGGTGGTGGTTCAAAAAGCAAGCTTGGTGGTGGTTTAAAAAGCAAACTGGGTAGTGGTTCAAAAGCAAGCTGGGTTCTGGTTCAAAAAGCAAGCTTGGTGGTGGTTCAAAAGCAAGCTGGGTTCTGGTTCAAAAAGCAAGCTTGGTGGTGGTTCAAAAGCAAGCTGGGTTCTGGTTCAAAAGCAAGCTTGGTGGTGGTTTAAAAAGCAAGCTTGGTGGTGGTTCAAAAAGCAAGCTGGGTTCTGGTTCAAAAAGCAAGCTTGGTGGTGGTTCAAAAGCAAGCTGGGTTCTGGTTCAAAAGCAAGCTTGGTGGTGGTTTAAAAAGCAAGCTGGGTTCTGGTTCAAAAAGCAAGCTGGGTTCTGGTTCAAAAGCAAGCTTGGTGGTGGTTTAAAAAGCAAACTGGGTAGTGGTTCAAAAGCAAGCTGGGTTCTGGTTCAAAAAGCAAGCTGGGTTCTGGTTCAAAAGCAAGCTGGGTTCTGGTTCAAAAGCAAGCTTGGTGGTGGTTTAAAAAGCAAACTGGGTAGTGGTTCAAAAGCAAGCTGGGTTCTGGTTCAAAAAGCAAGCTGGGTTCTGGTTCAAAAGCAAGCTGGGTTCTGGTTCAAAAGCAAGCTTGGTGGTGGTTTAAAAAGCAAACTGGGTAGTGGTTCAAAAGCAAGCTGGGTTCTGGTTCAAAAAGCAAGCTGGGTTCTGGTTCAAAAGCAAGCTTGGTGGTGGTTTAAAAAGCAAACTGGGTAGTGGTTCAAAAAGCAAGCTTGGTGGTGGTTCAAAAAGCAAGTTTGGTGGTGGTTCAAAAGCAAGCTGGGTTCTGGTTCAAAAAGCAAGCTGGGTGGTGGTTCAAAAGCAAGCTGGGTTCTGGTTCAAAAAGCAAGCTTGGTGTTGGTTCAAAAGCAAGCTGGGTTCTGGTTCAAAAGCAAGCTGGGTTCTGGTTCAAAAAGCAAGCTGGGTGGTGGTTCAAAAGCAAGCTGGGTTCTGGTTCAAAAAGCAAGCTTGGTGGTGGTTTAAAAAGCAAACTGGGTAGTGGTTCAAAAGCAAGCTGGGTTCTGGTTCAAAAGCAAGCTGGGTTCTGGTTCAAAAGCAAGCTGGGTTCTGGTTCAAAAGCAAGCTTGGTGGTGGCTTAAAAAGCAAACTGGGTTCTGCTTCAAAAAGCAAGCTGGGTTCTGGTTCAAAAGCAAGCTGGCTTCCGGTTCAAAAGCAAGCTTGGTGGTGGTTTAAAAAGCAAACTGGGTAGTGGTTCAAAAAGCAAGCTTGGTGGTGGTTTAAAAAGCAAACTGGGTAGTGGTTCAAAAGCAAGCTGGGTTCTGGTTCAAAAAGCAAGCTGGGTTCTGGTTCAAAAGCAAGCTGGGTTCTGGTTCAAAAAGCAAGCTTGGTGGTGGTTCAAAAAGCAAGCTTGGTGGTGTTTTAAAAAGCAAACTGGGTATTGGTTCAAAAGCAAGCTTGGTGGTGGTTCAAAAAGCAAGCTTGGTGGTGGTTTAAAAAGCAAACTGGGTAGTGGTTCAAAAGCAAGCTTGGTGGTGGTTCAAAAGCAAGCTGGGTTCTGGTACAAAAAGCAAGCTTGGTGGTGGTTCAAAAAGCAAGCTTGGTGGTGGTTTAAAAAGCAAACTGGGTAGTGGTTCAAAAGCAAGCTTGGTGGTGGTTCAAAAGCAAGCTGGGTTCTGGTTCAAAAAGCAAGCTTGGTGGTGGTTCAAAAAGCAAGCTTGGTGGTGGTTTAAAAAGCAAACTGGGTTCTGGTTCAAAAAGCAAGCTTGGTGGTGGTTCAAAAAGCAAGTTTGGTGGTGGTTTAAAAAGCAAACTGGGTAGTGGTTCAAAAGCAAGCTGGGTTCTGGTTCAAAAAGCAAGCTTGGTGGTGGTTCAAAAGCAAGCTGGGTTCTGGTTCAAAAGCAAGCTTGGTGGTGGTTTAAAAGCAAGCTGGGTTCTGGTTCAAAAAGCAAGCTTGGTGGTGGTTCAAAAAGCAAGCTTGGTGGTGGTTTAAAAAGTAAACTGGGTAGTGGTTCAAAAGCAAGCTTGGTGGTGGTTCAAAAGCAGGCTGGGTTCTGGTTCAAAAAGCAAGCTTGGTGGTGGTTCAAAAAGCAAGCTTGGTGGTGGTTTAAAAAGCAAACTGGGTTCTGGTTCAAAAAGCAAGCTTGGTGGTGGTTCAAAAAGCAAGCTTGGTGGTGGTTTAAAAAGCAAACTGGGTAGTGGTTCAAAAGCAAGCTGGGTTCTGGTTCAAAAAGCAAGCTTGGTGGTGGTTCAAAAGCAAGCTGGGTTCTGGTTCAAAAAGCAAGCTTGGTGGTGGTTCAAAAGCAAGCTAGGTTCTGGTTCAAAAGCAAGCTTGGTGGTGGTTTAAAAAGCAAGCTTGGTGGTGGTTCAAAAAGCAAGCTGGGTTCTGGTTCAAAAAGCAAGCTTGGTGGTGGTTCAAAAGCAAGCTTGGTTCTGGTTCAAAAGCAAGCTTGGTGGTGGTTTAAAAAGCAAGCTGGGTTCTGGTTCAAAAAGCAAGCTGGGTTCTGGTTCAAAAAGCAAGCTGGGTTCTGGTTCAAAAAGCAAGCTGGGTAGTGGTTCAAAAAGCAAGCTTGGTGGTGGTTTAAAAAGCAAACTGGGTAGTGGTTCAAAAGCAAGCTGGGTTCTGGTTCAAAAAGCAAGCTGGGTTCTGGTTCAAAAGCAAGCTGGGTTCTGGTTCAAAAAGCAAGCTTGGTGGTGGTTCAAAAAGCAAGCTTGGTGGTGGTTTAAAAAGCAAACTGGGTAGTGGTTCAATAGCAAGCTTGGTGGTGGTTCAAAAAGCAAGCTTGGTGGTGGTTTAAAAAGCAAACTGGGTAGTGGTTCAAAAGCAAGCTTGGTGGTGGTTCAAAAGCAAGCTGGGTTCTGGTACAAAAAGCAAGCTTGGTGGTGGTTCAAAAAGCAAGCTTGGTGGTGGTTTAAAAAGCAAACTGGGTAGTGGTTCAAAAGCAAGCTTGGTGGTGGTTCAAAAGCAAGCTGGGTTCTGGTTCAAAAAGCAAGCTTGGTGGTGGTTCAAAAAGCAAGCTTGGTGGTGGTTTAAAAAGCAAACTGGGTTCTGGTTCAAAAAGCAAGCTTGGTGGTGGTTCAAAAAGCAAGTTTGGTGGTGGTTTAAAAAGCAAACTGGGTAGTGGTTCAAAAGCAAGCTGGGTTCTGGTTCAAAAAGCAAGCTTGGTGGTGGTTCAAAAGCAAGCTGGGTTCTGGTTCAAAAGCAAGCTTGGTGGTGGTTTAAAAGCAAGCTGGGTTCTGGTTCAAAAAGCAAGCTTGGTGGTGGTTCAAAAAGCAAGCTTGGTGGTGGTTTAAAAAGTAAACTGGGTAGTGGTTCAAAAGCAAGCTTGGTGGTGGTTCAAAAGCAGGCTGGGTTCTGGTTCAAAAAGCAAGCTTGGTGGTGGTTCAAAAAGCAAGCTTGGTGGTGGTTTAAAAAGCAAACTGGGTTCTGGTTCAAAAAGCAAGCTTGGTGGTGGTTCAAAAAGCAAGCTTGGTGGTGGTTTAAAAAGCAAACTGGGTAGTGGTTCAAAAGCAAGCTGGGTTCTGGTTCAAAAAGCAAGCTTGGTGGTGGTTCAAAAGCAAGCTAGGTTCTGGTTCAAAAGCAAGCTTGGTGGTGGTTTAAAAAGCAAGCTTGGTGGTGGTTCAAAAAGCAAGCTGGGTTCTGGTTCAAAAAGCAAGCTTGGTGGTGGTTCAAAAGCAAGCTTGGTTCTGGTTCAAAAGCAAGCTTGGTGGTGGTTTAAAAAGCAAGCTGGGTTCTGGTTCAAAAAGCAAGCTGGGTTCTGGTTCAAAAAGCAAGCTGGGTTCTGGTTCAAAAGCAAGCTGGGTTCTGGTTCAAAAGCAAGCTGGGTTCTGGTTCAAAAGCAAGCTTGGTGGTGGTTTAAAAAGCAAACTGGGTTCTGGTTCAAAAAGCAAGCTGGGTTCTGGTTCAAAAAGCAAGCTGGGTTCCGGTTCAAAAGCAAGCTTGGTGGTGGTTTAAAAAGCAAACTGGGTAGTGGTTCAAAAAGCAAGCTTGGTGGTGGTTTAAAAAGCAAACTGGGTAGTGGTTCGAAAGCAAGCTGGGTTCTGGTTCAAAAAGCAAGCTGGGTTCTGGTTCAAAAGCAAGCTGGGTTCTGGTTCAAAAAGCAAGCTTGGTGGTGGTTCAAAAAGCAAGCTTGGTGGTGGTTTAAAAAGCAAACTGGGTAGTGGTTCAAAAGCAAGCTTGGTGGTGGTTCAAAAGCAAGCTGGGTTCTGGTACAAAAAGCAAGCTTGGTGGTGGTTCAAAAGCAAGCTGGGTTCTGGTTCAAAAAGCAAGCTTGGTGGTGGTTCAAAAGCAAGCTGGGTTCTGGTTCAAAAGCAAGCTTGGTGGTGGTTTAAAAGCAAGCTGGGTTCTGGTTCAAAAAGCAAGCTTGGTGGTGGTTCAAAAAGCAAGCTTGGTGGTGGTTTAAAAAGTAAACTGGGTAGTGGTTCAAAAGCAAGCTTGGTGGTGGTTCAAAAGCAAGCTGGGTTCTGGTTCAAAAAGCAAGCTTGGTGGTGGTTCAAAAAGCAAGCTTGGTGGTGGTTTAAAAAGCAAACTGGGTTCTGGTTCAAAAAGCAAGCTTGGTGGTGGTTCAAAAAGCAAGCTTGGTGGTGGTTTAAAAAGCAAACTGGGTTCTGGTTCAAAAGCAAGCTGGGTTCTGGTTCAAAAAGCAAGCTTGGTGGTGGTTCAAAAGCAAGCTGGGTTCTGGTTCAAAAAGCAAGCTTGGTGGTGGTTCAAAAGCAGGCTGGGTTCTGGTTCAAAAGCAAGCTTGGTGGTGGTTTAAAAAGCAAGCTTGGTGGTGGTTCAAAAAGCAAGCTGGGTTCTGGTTCAAAAAGCAAGCTTGGTGGTGGTTCAAAAGCAAGCTGGGTTCTGGTTCAAAAGCAAGCTTGGTGGTGGTTTAAAAAGCAAGCTGGGTTCTGGTTCAAAAAGCAAGCTGGGTTCTGGTTCAAAAAGCAAGCTGGGTTCTGGTTCAAAAGCAAGCTGGGTTCTGGTTCAAAAGCAAGCTGGGTTCTGGTTCAAAAGCAAGCTTGGTGGTGGTTTAAAAAGCAAACTGGGTTCTGGTTCAAAAAGCAAGCTGGGTTCTGGTTCAAAAAGCAAGCTGGGCTCTGGTTCAAAAGCAAGCTTGGTGGTGGTTTAAAAAGCAAACTGGGTAGTGGTTCAAAAAGCAAGCTTGGTGGTGGTTTAAAAAGCAAACTGGGTAGTGGTTCAAAAGCAAGCTGGGTTCTGGTTCAAAAAGCAAGCTGGGTTCTGGTTCAAAAGCAAGCTGGGTTCTGGTTCAAAAGCAAGCTTGGTGGTGGTTTAAAAAGCAAACTGGGTTCTGGTTCAAAAAGCAAGCTGGGTTCTGGTTCAAAAAGCAAGCTGGGTTCTGGTTCAAAAGCAAGCTTGGTGGTGGTTTAAAAGGCAAACTGGGTAGTGGTTCAAAAAGCAAGCTTGGTGGTGGTTCAAAAAGCAAGTTTGGTGGTGGTTCAAAAGCAAGCTGGGTTCTGGTTCAAAAAGCAAGCTGAGTGGTGGTTCAAAAGCGAGCTGGGTTCTGGTTCAAAAAGCAAGCTTGGTGGTGGTTCAAAAGCAAGCTGGGTTCTGGTTCAAAAGCAAGCTGGGTTCTGGTTCAAAAAGCAAGCTGGGTGGTGGTTCAAAAGCAAGCTGGGTTCTGGTTCAAAAAGCAAGCTTGGTGGTGGTTTAAAAAGCAAACTGGGTAGTGGTTCAAAAGCAAGCTGGGTTCTGGTTCAAAAGCAAGCTGGGTTCTGGTTCAAAAGCAAGCTGGGTTCTGGTTCAAAAGCAAGCTTGGTGGTGGTTTAAAAAGCAAACTGGGTTCTGGTTAAAAAAGCAAGCTGGGTTCTGGTTCAAAAAGCAAGCTGGGTTCCGGTTCAAAAGCAAGCTTGGTGGTGGTTTAAAAAGCAAACTGGGTAGTGGTTCAAAAAGCAAGCTTGGTGGTGGTTTAAAAAGCAAACTGGGTAGTGGTTCAAAAGCAAGCTGGGTTCTGGTTCAAAAAGCAAGCTGGGTTCTGGTTCAAAAGCAAGCTGGGTTCTGGTTCAAAAAGCAAGCTTGGTGGTGGTTCAAAAAGCAAGCTTGGTGGTGGTTTAAAAAGCAAACTGGGTAGTGGTTCAAAAGCAAGCTTGGTGGTGGTTCAAAAAGCAAGCTTGGTGGTGGTTTAAAAAGCAAACTGGGTAGTGGTTCAAAAGCAAGCTTGGTGGTGGTTCAAAAGCAAGCTGGGTTCTGGTACAAAAAGCAAGCTTGGTGGTGGTTCAAAAAGCAAGCTTGGTGGTGGTTTAAAAAGCAAACTGGGTAGTGGTTCAAAAGCAAGCTTGGTGGTGGTTCAAAAGCAAGCTGGGTTCTGGTTCAAAAAGCAAGCTTGGTGGTGGTTCAAAAAGCAAGCTTGGTGGTGGTTTAAAAAGCAAACTGGGTTCTGGTTCAAAAAGCAAGCTTGGTGGTGGTTCAAAAAGCAAGTTTGGTGGTGGTTTAAAAAGCAAACTGGGTAGTGGTTCAAAAGCAAGCTGGGTTCTGGTTCAAAAGCAAGCTGGGTTCTGGTTCAAAAGCAGGCTGGGTTCTGGTTCAAAAGCAAGCTTGGTGGTGGTTTAAAAAGCAAACTGGGTTCTGCTTCAAAAAGCAAGCTGGGTTCTGGTTCAAAAGCAAGCTGGGTTCCGGTTCAAAAGCAAGCTTGGTGGTGGTTTAAAAAGCAAACTGGGTAGTGGTTCAAAAAGCAAGCTTGGTGGTGGTTTAAAAAGCAAACTGGGTAGTGGTTCAAAAGCAAGCTGGGTTCTGGTTCAAAAAGCAAGCTGGGTTCTGGTTCAAAAGCAAGCTGGGTTCTGGTTCAAAAAGCAAGCTTGGTGGTGGTTCAAAAAGCAAGCTTGGTGGTGGTTTAAAAAGCAAACTGGGTAGTGGTTCAAAAGCAAGCTTGGTGGTGGTTCAAAAAGCAAGCTTGGTGGTGGTTTAAAAAGCAAACTGGGTAGTGGTTCAAAAGCAAGCTTGGTGGTGGTTCAAAAGCAAGCTGGGTTCTGGTACAAAAAGCAAGCTTGGTGGTGGTTCAAAAAGCAAGCTTGGTGGTGGTTTAAAAAGCAAACTGGGTAGTGGTTCAAAAGCAAGCTTGGTGGTGGTTCAAAAGCAAGCTGGGTTCTGGTTCAAAAAGCAAGCTTGGTGGTGGTTCAAAAAGCAAGCTTGGTGTTGGTTTAAAAAGCAAACTGGGTTCTGGTTCAAAAAGCAAGCTTGGTGGTGGTTCAAAAAGCAAGTTTGGTGGTGGTTTAAAAAGCAAACTGGGTAGTGGTTCAAAAGCAAGCTGGGTTCTGGTTCAAAAAGCAAGCTTGGTGGTGGTTCAAAAGCAAGCTGGGTTCTGGTTCAAAAGCAAGCTTGGTGGTGGTTTAAATGCAAGCTGGGTTCTGGTTCAAAAAGCAAGCTTGGTGGTGGTTCAAAAAGCAAGCTTGGTGGTGGTTTAAAAAGTAAACTGGGTAGTGGTTCAAAAGCAAGCTTGGTGGTGGTTCAAAAGCAGGCTGGGTTCTGGTTCAAAAAGCAAGCTTGGTGGTGGTTCAAAAAGCAAGCTTGGTGGTGGTTTAAAAAGCAAACTGGGTTCTGGTTCAAAAAGCAAGCTTGGTGCTGGTTCAAAAAGCAAGCTTGGTGGTGGTTTAAAAAGCAAACTGGGTAGTGGTTCAAAAGCAAGCTTGGTGGTGGTTCAAAAGCAGGCTGGGTTCTGGTTCAAAAAGCAAGCTTGGTGGTGGTTCAAAAAGCAAGCTTGGTGGTGGTTCAAAAGCAAGCTGGGTTCTGGTTCAAAAAGCAAGCTTGGTGGTGGTTCAAAAGCAAGCTGGGTTCTGGTTCAAAAAGCAAGCTTGGTGGTGGTTCAAAAGCAAGCTAGGTTCTGGTTCAAAAGCAAGCTTGGTGGTGGTTTAAAAAGCAAGCTTGGTGGTGGTTCAAAAAGCAAGCTGGGTTCTGGTTCAAAAAGCAAGCTTGGTGGTGGTTCAAAAGCAAGCTTGGTTCTGGTTCAAAAGCAAGCTTGGTGGTGGTTTAAAAAGCAAGCTGGGTTCTGGTTCAAAAAGCAAGCTGGGTTCTGGTTCAAAAAGCAAGCTGGGTTCTGGTTCAAAAGCAAGCTGGGTTCTGGTTCAAAAGCAAGCTGGGTTCTGGTTCAAAAGCAAGCTTGGTGGTGGTTTAAAAAGCAAACTGGGTTCTGGTTCAAAAAGCAAGCTGGGTTCTGGTTCAAAAAGCAAGCTGGGTTCCGGTTCAAAAGCAAGCTTGGTGGTGGTTTAAAAAGCAAACTGGGTAGTGGTTCAAAAAGCAAGCTTGGTGGTGGTTTTAAAAGCAAACTGGGTAGTGGTTCAAAAGCAAGCTGGGTTCTGGTTCAAAAAGCAAGCTGGGTTCTGGTTCAAAAGCATGCTGGGTTCTGGTTCAAAAAGCAAGCTTGGTGGTGGTTCAAAAAGCAAGCTTGGTGGTGGTTTAAAAAGCAAACTGGGTAGTGGTTCAAAAGCAGGCTTGGTGGTGGTTCAAAAAGCAAGCTTGGTGGTGGTTTAAAAAGCAAACTGGGTAGTGGTTCAAAAGCAAGCTTGGTGGTGGTTCAAAAGCAAGCTGGGTTCTGGTACAAAAAGCAAGCTTGGTGGTGGTTCAAAAAGCAAGCTTGGTGGTGGTTTAAAAAGCAAACTGGGTAGTGGTTCAAAAGCAAGCTTGGTGGTGGTTCAAAAGCAAGCTGGGTTCTGGTTCAAAAAGCAAGCTTGGTGGTGGTTCAAAAAGCAAGCTTGGTGGTGGTTTAAAAAGCAAACTGGGTTCTGGTTCAAAAAGTAAGCTTGGTGGTGGTTCAAAAAGCAAGTTTGGTGGTGGTTTAAAAAGCAAACTGGGTAGTGGTTCAAAAGCAAGCTGGGTTCTGGTTCAAAAAGCAAGCTTGGTGGTGGTTCAAAAGCAAGCTGGGTTCTGGTTCAAAAGCAAGCTTGGTGGTGGTTTAAAAGCAAGCTGGGTTCTGGTACAAAAAGCAAGCTTGGTGGTGGTTCAAAAAGCAAGCTTGGTGGTGGTTCAAAAGCAAGCTGGGTTCTGGTACAAAAAGCAAGCTTGGTGGTGGTTCAAAAAGCAAGCTTGGTGGTGGTTTAAAAAGCAAACTGGGTAGTGGTTCAAAAGCAAGCTTGGTGGTGGTTCAAAAGCAAGCTGGGTTCTGGTTCAAAAAGCAAGCTTGGTGGTGGTTCAAAAAGCAAGCTTGGTGGTGGTTTAAAAAGCAAACTGGGTTCTGGTTCAAAAAGCAAGCTTGGTGGTGGTTCAAAAAGCAAGTTTGGTGGTGGTTTAAAAAGCAAACTGGGTAGTGGTTCAAAAGCAAGCTGGGTTCTGGTTCAAAAAGCAAGCTTGGTGGTGGTTCAAAAGCAAGCTGGGTTCTGGTTCAAAAGCAAGCTTGGTGGTGGTTTAAAAGCAAGCTGGGTTCTGGTTCAAAAAGCAAGCTTGGTGGTGGTTCAAAAAGCAAGCTTGGTGGTGGTTTAAAAAGTAAACTGGGTAGTGGTTCAAAAGCAAGCTTGGTGGTGGTTCAAAAGCAGGCTGGGTTCTGGTTCAAAAAGCAAGCTTGGTGGTGGTTCAAAAAGCAAGCTTGGTGGTGGTTTAAAAAGCAAACTGGGTTCTGGTTCAAAAAGCAAGCTTGGTGGTGGTTCAAAAAGCAAGCTTGGTGGTGGTTTAAAAAGCAAACTGGGTAGTGGTTCATAAGCAAGCTGGGTTCTGGTTCAAAAAGCAAGCTTGGTGGTGGTTCAAAAGCAAGCTGGGTTCTGGTTCAAAAAGCAAGCTTGGTGGTGGTTCAAAAGCAAGCTAGGTTCTGGTTCAAAAGCAAGCTTGGTGGTGGTTTAAAAAGCAAGCTTGGTGGTGGTTCAAAAAGCAAGCTGGGTTCTGGTTCAAAAAGCAAGCTGGGTTCTGGTTCAAAAAGCAAGCTGGGTTCTGGTTCAAAAGCAAGCTGGGTTCTGGTTCAAAAGCAAGCTGGGTTCTGGTTCAAAAGCAAGCTTGGTGGTGGTTTAAAAAGCAAACTGGGTTCTGGTTCAAAAAGCAAGCTGGGTTCTGGTTCAAAAAGCAAGCTGGGTTCCGGTTCAAAAGCAAGCTTGGTTCTGGTTCAAAAGCAAGCTTGGTGGTGGTTTAAAAAGCAAGCTGGGTTCTGGTTCAAAAAGCAAGCTGGGTTCTGGTTCAAAAAGCAAGCTGGGTTCTGGTTCAAAAGCAAGCTGGGTTCTGGTTCAAAAGCAAGCTGGGTTCTGGTTCAAAAGCAAGCTTGGTGGTGGTTTAAAAAGCAAACTGGGTTCTGGTTCAAAAAGCAAGCTGGGTTCTGGTTCAAAAAGCAAGCTGGGTTCCGGATCAAAAGCAAGCTTGGTGGTGGTTTAAAAAGCAAACTGGGTAGTGGTTCAAAAAGCAAGCTTGGTGGTGGTTTAAAAAGCAAACTGGGTAGTGGTTCAAAAGCAAGCTGGGTTCTGGTTCAAAAAGCAAGCTGGGTTCTGGTTCAAAAGCAAGCTGGGTTCTGGTTCAAAAAGCAAGCTTGGTGGTGGTTCAAAAAGCAAGCTTGGTGGTGGTTTAAAAAGCAAACTGGGTAGTGGTTCAAAAGCAGGCTTGGTGGTGGTTCAAAAAGCAAGCTTGGTGGTGGTTTAAAAAGCAAACTGGGTAGTGGTTCAAAAGCAAGCTTGGTGGTGGTTCAAAAGCAAGCTGGGTTCTGGTACAAAAAGCAAGCTTGGTGGTGGTTCAAAAAGCAAGCTTGGTGGTGGTTTAAAAAGCAAACTGGGTAGTGGTTCAAAAGCAAGCTTGGTGGTGGTTCAAAAGCAAGCTGGGTTCTGGTTCAAAAAGCAAGCTTGGTGGTGGTTCAAAAAGCAAGCTTGGTGGTGGTTTAAAAAGCAAACTGGGTTCTGGTTCAAAAAGCAAGCTTGGTGGTGGTTCAAAAAGCAAGTTTGGTGGTGGTTTAAAAAGCAAACTGGGTAGTGGTTCAAAAGCAAGCTGGGTTCTGGTTCAAAAAGCAAGCTTGGTGGTGGTTCAAAAGCAAGCTGGGTTCTGGTTCAAAAGCAAGCTTGGTGGTGGTTTAAAAGCAAGCTGGGTTCTGGTTCAAAAAGCAAGCTTGGTGGTGGTTCAAAAAGCAAGCTTGGTGGTGGTTTAAAAAGTAAACTGGGTAGTGGTTCAAAAGCAAGCTTGGTGGTGGTTCAAAAGCAAGCTGGGTTCTGGTTCAAAAAGCAAGCTTGGTGGTGGTTCAAAAAGCAAGCTTGGTGGTGGTTTAAAAAGCAAACTGGGTTCTGGTTCAAAAAGCAAGCTTGGTGGTGGTTCAAAAAGCAAGCTTGGTGGTGGTTTAAAAAGCAAACTGGGTTCTGGTTCAAAAGCAAGCTGGGTTCTGGTTCAAAAAGCAAGCTTGGTGGTGGTTCAAAAGCAAGCTGGGTTCTGGTTCAAAAAGCAAGCTTGGTGGTGGTTCAAAAGCAAGCTGGGTTCTGGTTCAAAAGCAAGCTTGGTGGTGGTTTAAAAAGCAAGCTTGGTGGTGGTTCAAAAAGCAAGCTGGGTTCTGGTTCAAAAAGCAAGCTTGGTGGTGGTTCAAAAGCAAGCTGGGTTCTGGTTCAAAAGCAAGCTTGGTGGTGGTTCAAAAGCAAGCTAGGTTCTGGTTCAAAAGCAAGCTTGGTGGTGGTTTAAAAAGCAAGCTTGGTGGTGGTTCAAAAAGCAAGCTGGGTTCTGGTTCAAAAAGCAAGCTTGGTGGTGGTTCAAAAGCAAGCTTGGTTCTGGTTCAAAAGCAAGCTTGGTGGTGGTTTAAAAAGCAAGCTGGGTTCTGGTTCAAAAAGCAAGCTGGGTTCTGGTTCAAAAGCAAGCTGGGTTCTGGTTCAAAAGCAAGCTGGGTTCTGGTTCAAAAGCAAGCTTGGTGGTGGTTTAAAAAGCAAACTGGGTTCTGGTTCAAAAAGCAAGCTGGGTTCTGGTTCAAAAAGCAAGCTGGGTTCCGGTTCAAAAGCAAGCTTGGTGGTGGTTTAAAAAGCAAACTGGGTAGTGGTTCAAAAAGCAAGCTTGGTGGTGGTTCAAAAAGCAAGCTTGGTGGTGGTTTAAAAAGCAAACTGGGTAGTGGTTCAAAAGCAAGCTGGGTTCTGGTTCAAAAAGCAAGCTGGGTTCTGGTTCAAAAGCAAGCTGGGTACTGGTTCAAAAAGCAAGCTTGGTGGTGGTTCAAAAAGCAAGCTTGGTGGTGGTTTAAAAAGCAAACTGGGTAGTGGTTCAAAAGCAGGCTTGGTGGTGGTTCAAAAAGCAAGCTTGGTGGTGGTTTAAAAAGCAAACTGGGTAGTGGTTCAAAAGCAAGCTTGGTGGTGGTTCAAAAGCAAGCTGGGTTCTGGTACAAAAAGCAAGCTTGGTGGTGGTTCAAAAAGCAAGCTTGGTGGTGGTTTAAAAAGCAAACTGGGTAGTGGTTCAAAAAGCAAGCTTGGTGGTGGTTCAAAAGCAAGCTGGGTTCTGGTTCAAAAAGCAAGCTTGGTGGTGGTACAAAAAGCAAGCTTGGTGGTGGTTTAAAAAGCAAACTGGGTTCTGGTTCAAAAAGCAAGCTTGGTGGTGGTTCAAAAAGCAAGTTTGGTGGTGGTTTAAAAAGCAAACTGGGTAGTGGTTCAAAAAGCAAGCTTGGTGGTGGTACAAAAAGCAAGCTTGGTGGTGGTTTAAAAAGCAAACTGGGTTCTGGTTCAAAAAGCAAGCTTGGTGGTGGTACAAAAAGCAAGCTTGGTGGTGGTTTAAAAAGCAAACTGGGTTCTGGTTCAAAAAGCAAGCTTGGTGGTGGTTCAAAAGCAAGCTGGGTTCTGGTTCAAAAGCAAGCTTGGTGGTGGTTTAAAAGCAAGCTGGGTTCTGGTTCAAAAAGCAAGCTTGGTGGTGGTTCAAAAAGCAAGCTTGGTGGTGGTTTAAAAAGTAAACTGGGTAGTGGTTCAAAAGCAAGCTTGGTGGTGGTTCAAAAGCAAGCTGGGTTCTGGTTCAAAAAGCAAGCTTGGTGGTGGTTCAAAAAGCAAGCTTGGTGGTGGTTTAAAAAGCAAACTGGGTTCTGGTTCAAAAAGCAAGCTTGGTGGTGGTTCAAAAAGCAAGCTTGGTGGTGGTTTAAAAAGCAAACTGGGTTCTGGTTCAAAAGCAAGCTGGGTTCTGGTTCAAAAAGCAAGCTTGGTGGTGGTTCAAAAGCAAGCTGGGTTCTGGTTCAAAAAGCAAGCTTGGTGGTGGTTCAAAAGCAAGCTGGGTTCTGGTTCAAAAGCAAGCTTGGTGGTGGTTTAAAAAGCAAGCTTGGTGGTGGTTCAAAAAGCAAGCTGGGTTCTGGTTCAAAAAGCAAGCTTGGTGGTGGTTCAAAAGCAAGCTGGGTTCTGGTTCAAAAGCAAGCTTGGTGGTGGTTTAAAAAGCAAGCTGGGTTCTGGTTCAAAAAGCAAGCTGGGTTCTGGTTCAAAAAGCAAGCTGGGTTCTGGTTCAAAAGCAAGCTGGGTTCTGGTTCAAAAGCAAGCTGGGTTCTGGTTCAAAAGCAAGCTTGGTGGTGGTTTAAAAAGCAAACTGGGTTCTGGTTCAAAAAGTAAGCTGGGTTCTGGTTCAAAAAGCAAGCTGGGCTCTGGTTCAAAAGCAAGCTTGGTGGTGGTTTAAAAAGCAAACTGGGTAGTGGTTCAAAAAGCAAGCTTGGTGGTGGTTTAAAAAGCAAACTGGGTAGTGGTTCAAAAGCAAGCTGGGTTCTGGTTCAAAAAGCAAGCTGGGTTCTGGTTCAAAAGCAAGCTGGGTTCTGGTTCAAAACAAGCTCGGTGGTGGTTTAAAAAGCAAACTGGGTTCTGGTTCAAAAAGCAAGCTGGGTTCTGGTTCAAAAAGCAAGCTGGGTTCTGGTTCAAAAGCAAGCTTGGTGGTGGTTTAAAAAGCAAACTGGGTAGTGGTTCAAAAAGCAAGCTTGGTGGTGGTTCAAAAAGCAAGTTTGGTGGTGGTTCAAAAGCAAGCTGGGTTCTGGTTCAAAAAGCAAGCTGAGTGGTGGTTCAAAAGCAAGCTGGGTTCTGGTTCAAAAAGCAAGCTTGGTGGTGGTTTAAAAAGCAAACTGGGTAGTGGTTCAAAAGCAAGCTGGGTTCTGGTTCAAAAGCAAGCTGGGTTCTGGTTCAAAAGCAAGCTGGGTTCTGGTTCAAAAAGCAAGCTGGGTTCTGGTTCAAAAAGCAAGCTGGGTTCCGGTTCAAAAGCAAGCTTGGTGGTGGTTTAAAAAGCAAACTGGGTAGTGGTTCAAAAAGCAAGCTTGGTGGTGGTTTAAAAAGCAAACTGGGTAGTGGTTCAAAAGCAAGCTTGGTGGTGGTTCAAAAAGCAAGCTTGGTGGTGGTTTAAAAAGCAAACTGGGTAGTGGTTCAAAAGCAAACTGGGTTCTGGTTCAAAAAGCAAGCTTGGTGGTGGTTCAAAAGCAAGCTGGGTTCCGGTTCAAAAGCAAGCTTGGTGGTGGTTTAAAAAGCAAACTGGGTAGTGGTTCAAAAAGCAAGCTTGGTGGTGGTTTAAAAAGCAAACTGGGTAGTGGTTCAAAAGCAAGCTTGGTGGTGGTTCAAAAAGCAAGCTTGGTGGTGGTTTAAAAAGCAAACTGGGTTCTGGTTCAAAAAGCAAGCTGGGTTCTGGTTCAAAAGCAAGCTGGGTTCTGGTTCAAAAAGCAAGCTTGGTGGTGGTTCAAAAAGCAAGCTTGGTGGTGGTTTAAAAAACAAACTGGGTAGTGGTTCAAAAGCAAGCTTGGTGGTGGTTCAAAAAGCAAGCTTGGTGGTGGTTTAAAAAGCAAACTGGGTAGTGGTTCAAAAGCAAGCTTGGTGGTGGTTCAAAAGCAAGCTGGGTTCTGGTACAAAAAGCAAGCTTGGTGGTGGTTCAAAAAGCAAGCTTGGTGGTGGTTTAAAAAGCAAACTGGGTAGTGGTTCAAAAGCAAGCTTGGTGGTGGTTCAAAAGCAAGCTGGGTTCTGGTTCAAAAAGCAAGCTTGGTGGTGGTTCAAAAAGCAAGCTTGGTGGTGGTTTAAAGAGCAAACTGGGTTCTGGTTCAAAAAGCAAGCTTGGTGGTGGTTCAAAAAGCAAGTTTGGTGGTGGTTTAAAAAGCAAACTGGGTAGTGGTTCAAAAGCAAGCTGGGTTCTGGTTCAAAAAGCAAGCTTGGTGGTGGTTCAAAAGCAAGCTGGGTTCTGGTTCAAAAGCAAGCTTGGTGGTGGTTTAAAAGCAAGCTGGGTTCTGGTTCAAAAAGCAAGCTTGGTGGTGGTTCAAAAAGCAAGCTTGGTGGTGGTTTAAAAAGTAAACTGGGTAGTGGTTCAAAAGCAAGCTTGGTGGTGGTTCAAAAGCAAGCTGGGTTCTGGTTCAAAAAGCAAGCTTGGTGGTGGTTCAAAAAGCAAGCTTGGTGGTGGTTTAAAAAGCAAACTGGGTTCTGGTTCAAAAAGCAAGCTTGGTGGTGGTTCAAAAAGCAAGCTTGGTGGTGGTTTAAAAAGCAAACTGGGTAGTGGTTCAAAAGCAAGCTGGGTTCTGGTTCAAAAAGCAAGGTTGGTGGTGGTTCAAAAGCAAGCTGGGTTCTGGTTCAAAAAGCAAGCTTGGTGGTGGTTCAAAAGCAAGCTGGGTTCTGGTTCAAAAAGCAAGCTTGGTGGTGGTTTAAAAAGCAAGCTTGGTGGTGGTTTAAAAAGCAAACTGGGTTCTGGTTCAAAAAGCAAGCTTGGTGGTGGTTCAAAAAGCAAGCTTGGTGGTGGTTTAAAAAGCAAACTGGGTAGTGGTTCAAAAGCAAGCTGGGTTCTGGTTCAAAAAGCAAGCTTGGTGGTGGTTCAAAAGCAAGCTGGGTTCTGGTTCAAAAAGCAAGCTTGGTGGTGGTTCAAAAGCAAGCTGGGTTCTGGTTCAAAAGCAAGCTTGGTGGTGGTTTAAAAAGCAAGCTTGGTGGTGGTTCAAAAAGCAAGCTGGGTTCTGGTTCAAAAAGCAAGCTTGGTGGTGGTTCAAAAGCAAGCTGGGTTCTGGTTCAAAAGCAAGCTTGGTGGTGGTTTAAAAAGCAAGCTGGGTTCTGGTTCAAAAAGCAAGCTGGGTTCTGGTTCAAAAGCAAGCTTGGTGGTGGTTTAAAAAGCAAACTGGGTAGTGGTTCAAAAGCAAGCTGGGTTCTGGTTCAAAAAGCAAGCTGGGTTCTGGTTCAAAAGCAAGCTGGGTTCTGGTTCAAAAGCAAGCTTGGTGGTGGTTTAAAAAGCAAACTGGGTAGTGGTTCAAAAGCAAGCTGGGTTCTGGTTCAAAAAGCAAGCTTGGTTCTGGTTCAAAAGCAAGCTGGGTTCTGGTTCAAAAGCAAGCTTAGTGGTGGTTTAAAAAGCAAACTGGGTAGTGGTTCAAAAGCAAGCTGGGTTCTGGTTCAAAAAGCAAGCTGGGTTCTGGTTCAAAAGCAAGCTGGGTTCTGGTTCAAAAGCAAGCTTGGTGGTGGTTTAAAAAGCAAACTGGGTAGTGGTTCAAAAGCAAGCTGGGTTCTGGTTCAAAAAGCAAGCTGGGTTCTGGTTCAAAAAGCAAGCTGGGTTCTGGTTCAAAAGCAAGCTTGGTGGTGGTTTAAAAGCAAGCTGGGTTCTGGTTCAAAAAGCAAGCTTGGTGGTGGTTCAAAAAGCAAGCTTGGTGGTGGTTTAAAAAGTAAACTGGGTAGTGGTTCAAAAGCAAGCTTGGTGGTGGTTTAAAAAGCAAACTGGGTAGTGGTTCAAAAAGCAAGCTTGGTGGTGGTTCAAAAAGCAAGTTTGGTGGTGGTTCAAAAGCAAGCTGGGTTCTGGTTCAAAAAGCAAGCTGGGTGGTGGTTCAAAAGCAAGCTGGGTTCTGGTTCAAAAAGCAAGCTTGGTGGTGGTTCAAAAGCAAGCTGGGTTCTGGTTCAAAAGCAAGCTGGGTTCTGGTTCAAAAAGCAAGCTGGGTGGTGGTTCAAAAGCAAGCTGGGTTCTGGTTCAAAAAGCAAGCTTGGTGGTGGTTTAAAAAGCAAACTGGGTAGTGGTTCAAAAGCAAGCTGGGTTCTGGTTCAAAAGCAAGCTGGGTTCTGGTTCAAAAGCAAGCTGGGTTCTGGTTCAAAAGCAAGCTTGGTGGTGGTTTAAAAAGCAAACTGGGTTCTGCTTCAAAAAGCAAGCTGGGTTCCGGTTCAAAAGCAAGCTTGGTGGTGGTTTAAAAAGCAAACTGGGTTCTGCTTCAAAAAGCAAGAAGAAATTCCAACTTCTTTCCTGGAAGTCCTGGCAGTGTCCATATGTTTTATACCTCTCCCACTGCCCCCTTCCCACGCCCCCCCCCCCCAAAGCCCTCGCCCTCTCTCAGATCTCTCGATGTCTCCATGTCTCTCGGTCCCTGCTCTCAAATGTTGTGTTTGTGTCCTTCCCCCTCTCTCCCCATCTTGTCTACCGCTCCCTATGTTATATGTTTTATGTGTCGGTTTGTCTTTCTGTGTGTTCATGTGATTAATGTTCGCTCTTTCACGAGCCTCGATATTGTATACAAAAAAAAAAAAAAAAAAAAAAAAAAAAAAAAGCTGGGTTCTGGTTCAAAAAGCAAGCTGGGTTCCGGTTCAAAAGCAAGCTTGGTGGTGGTTTAAAAAGCAAACTGGGTAGTGGTTCAAAAAGCAAGCTTGGTGGTGGTTTAAAAAGCAAACTGGGTAGTGGTTCAAAAGCAAGCTGGGTTCTGGTTCAAAAAGCAAGCTGGGTTCTGGTTCAAAAGCAAGCTGGGTTCTGGTTCAAAAAGCAAGCTTGGTGGTGGTTCAAAAAGCAAGCTTGGTGGTGGTTTAAAAAGCAAACTGGGTAGTGGTTCAAAAGCAAGCTTGGTGGTGGTTCAAAAAGCAAGCTTGGTGGTGGTTTAAAAAGCAAACTGGGTAGTGGTTCAAAAGCAAGCTTGGTGGTGGTTCAAAAGCAAGCTGGGTTCTGGTACAAAAAGCAAGCTTGGTGGTGGTTCAAAAAGCAAGCTTGGTGGTGGTTTAAAAAGCAAACTGGGTAGTGGTTCAAAAGCAAGCTTGGTGGTGGTTCAAAAGCAAGCTGGGTTCTGGTTCAAAAAGCAAGCTTGGTGGTGGTTCAAAAAGCAAGCTTGGTGGTGGTTTAAAAAGCAAACTGGGTTCTGGTTCAAAAAGCAAGCTTGGTGGTGGTTCAAAAAGCAAGTTTGGTGGTGGTTTAAAAAGCAAACTGGGTAGTGGTTCAAAAGCAAGCTGGGTTCTGGTTCAAAAAGCAAGCTTGGTGGTGGTTCAAAAGCAATCTGGGTTCTGGTTCAAAAGCAAGCTTGGTGGTGGTTTAAAAGCAAGCTGGGTTCTGGTTCAAAAAGCAAGCTTGGTGGTGGTTCAAAAAGCAAGCTTGGTGGTGGTTTAAAAAGTAAACTGGGTAGTGGTTCAAAAGCAAGCTTGGTGGTGGTTCAAAAGCAGGCTGGGTTCTGGTTCAAAAAGCAAGCTTGGTGGTGGTTCAAAAAGCAAGCTTGGTGGTGGTTTAAAAAGCAAACTGGGTTCTGGTTCAAAAAGCAAGCTTGGTGGTGGTTCAAAAAGCAAGCTTGGTGGTGGTTTAAAAAGCAAACTGGGTAGTGGTTCAAAAGCAAGCTGGGTTCTGGTTCAAAAAGCAAGCTTGGTGGTGGTTCAAAAGCAAGCTGGGTTCTGGTTCAAAAAGCAAGCTTGGTGGTGGTTCAAAAGCAAGCTAGGTTCTGGTTCAAAAGCAAGCTTGGTGGTGGTTTAAAAAGCAAGCTTGGTGGTGGTTCAAAAAGCAAGCTGGGTTCTGGTTCAAAAAGCAAGCTTGGTGGTGGTTCAAAAGCAAGCTTGGTTCTGGTTCAAAAGCAAGCTTGGTGGTGGTTTAAAAAGCAAGCTGGGTTCTGGTTCAAAAAGCAAGCTGGGTTCTGGTTCAAAAAGCAAGCTGGGTTCTGGTTCAAAAGCAAGCTGGGTTCTGGTTCAAAAGCAAGCTGGGTTCTGGTTCAAAAGCAAGCTTGGTGGTGGTTTAAAAAGCAAACTGGGTTCTGGTTCAAAAAGCAAGCTGGGTTCTGGTTCAAAAAGCAAGCTGGGTTCCGGTTCAAAAGCAAGCTTGGTGGTGGTTTAAAAAGCAAACTGGGTAGTGGTTCAAAAAGCAAGCTTGGTGGTGGTTTAAAAAGCAAACTGGGTAATGGTTCAAAAGCAAGCTGGGTTCTGGTTCAAAAAGCAAGCTGGGTTCTGGTTCAAAAGCAAGCTGGGTTCTGGTTCAAAAAGCAAGCTTGGTGGTGGTTCAAAAAGCAAGCTTGGTGGTGGTTTAAAAAGCAAACTGGGTAGTGGTTCAAAAGCAGGCGTGGTGGTGGTTCAAAAAGCAAGCTTGTTGGTGGTTTAAAAAGCAAACTGGGTAGTGGTTCAAAAGCAAGCTTGGTGGTGGTTCAAAAGCAAGCTGGGTTCTGGTACAAAAAGCAAGCTTGGTGGTGGTTCAAAAAGCAAGCTTGGTGGTGGTTTAAAAAGCAAACTGGGTAGTGGTTCAAAAGCAAGCTTGGTGGTGGTTCAAAAGCAAGCTGGGTTCTGGTTCAAAAAGCAAGCTTGGTGGTGGTTCAAAAAGCAAGCTTGGTGGTGGTTTAAAAAGCAAACTGGGTTCTGGTTCAAAAAGCAAGCTTGGTGGTGGTTCAAAAGCAAGCTGGGTTCTGGTACAAAAAGCAAGCTTGGTGGTGGTTCAAAAAGCAAGCTTGGTGGTGGTTTAAAAAGCAAGCTTGGTGGTGGTTTAAAAAGCAAACTGGGTTCTGGTTCAAAAGCAAGCTTGGTGGTGGTTCAAAAGCAAGCTGGGTTCTGGTTCAAAAAGCAAGCTTGGTGGTGGTTCAAAAAGCAAGCTTGGTGGTGGTTCAAAAAGCAAGCTTGGTGGTGGTTTAAAAAGCAAACTGGGTAGTGGTTCAAAAGCAAGCTTGGTGGTGGTTCAAAAGCAAGCTGGGTTCTGGTTCAAAAAGCAAGCTTGGTGGTGGTTCAAAAAGCAAGCTTGGTGGTGGTTTAAAAAGCAAACTGGGTTCTGGTTCAAAAAGCAAGCTTGGTGGTGGTTCAAAAAGCAAGCTTGGTGGTGGTTTAAAAAGCAAACTGGGTTCTGGTTTAAAAAGCAAACTGGGTAGTGGTTCAAAAAGCAAGCTTGGTGGTGGTTTAAAAAGCAAACTGGGTAGTGGTTCAAAAGCAAGCTGGGCTCTGGTTCAAAAAGCAAGCTGGGTTCTGGTTCAAAAGCAAGCTGGGTTCTGGTTCAAAAGCAAGCTTGGTGGTGGTTTAAAAAGCAAACTGGGTTCTGGTTCAAAAAGCAAGCTGGGTTCTGGTTCAAAAAGCAAGCTGGGTTCTGGTTCAAAAGCAAGCTTGGTGGTGGTTTAAAAAGCAAACTGGGTAGTGGTTCAAAAAGCAAGCTTGGTGGTGGTTCAAAAAGCAAGTTTGGTGGTGGTTCAAAAGCAAGCTGGGTTCTGGTTCAAAAAGCAAGCTGAGTGGTGGTTCAAAAGCAAGCTGGGTTCTGGTTCAAAAAGCAAGCTTGGTGGTGGTTCAAAAGCAAGCTGGGTTCTGGTTCAAAAGCAAGCTGGGTTCTGGTTCAAAAAGCAAGCTGGGTGGTGGTTCAAAAGCAAGCTGGGTTCTGGTTCAAAAAGCAAGCTTGGTGGTGGTTTAAAAAGCAAACTGGGTAGTGGTTCAAAAGCAAGCTGGGTTCTGGTTCAAAAGCAAGCTGGGTTCTGGTTCAAAAGCAAGCTGGGTTCTGGTTCAAAAGCAAGCTTGGTGGTGGTTTAAAAAGCAAACTGGGTTCTGGTTCAAAAAGCAAGCTGGGTTCTGGTTCAAAAAGCAAGCTGGGTTCCGGTTCAAAAGCAAGCTTGGTGGTGGTTTAAAAAGCAAACTGGGTAGTGGTTCAAAAAGCAAGCTTGGTGGTGGTTTAAAAAGCAAACTGGGTAGTGGTTCAAAAGCAAGCTGGGTTCTGGTTCAAAAAGCAAGCTGGGTTCTGGTTCAAAAGCAAGCTGGGTTCTGGTTCAAAAAGCAAGCTTGGTGGTGGTTCAAAAAGCAAGCTTGGTGGTGGTTTAAAAAGCAAACTGGGTAGTGGTTCAAAAGCAAGCTTGGTGGTGGTTCAAAAAGCAAGCTTGGTGGTGGTTCAAAAAGCAAGCTTGGTGGTGGTTTAAAAAGCAAACTGGGTAGTGGTTCAAAAGCAAGCTTGGTGGTGGTTCAAAAGCAAGCTGGGTTCTGGTACAAAAAGCAAGCTTGGTGGTGGTTCAAAAAGCAAGCTTGGTGGTGGTTTAAAAAGCAAACTGGGTAGTGGTTCAAAAGCAAGCTTGGTGGTGGTTCAAAAGCAAGCTGGGTTCTGGTTCAAAAAGCAAGCTTGGTGGTGGTTCAAAAAGCAAGCTTGGTGGTGGTTTAAAAAGCAAACTGGGTTCTGGTTCAAAAAGCAAGCTTGGTGGTGGTTCAAAAAGCAAGTTTGGTGGTGGTTTAAAAAGCAAACTGGGTAGTTGTTCAAAAGCAAGCTGGGTTCTGGTTCAAAAAGCAAGCTTGGTGGTGGTTCAAAAGCAAGCTGGGTTCTGGTTCAAAAGCAAGCTTGGTGGTGGTTTAAAAGCAAGCTGGGTTCTGGTTCAAAAAGCAAGCTTGGTGGTGGTTCAAAAAGCAAGCTTGGTGGTGGTTTAAAAAGTAAACTGGGTAGTGGTTCAAAAGCAAGCTTGGTGGTGGTTCAAAAGCAAGCTGGGTTCTGGTTCAAAAAGCAAGCTTGGTGGTGGTTCAAAAAGCAAGCTTGGTGGTGGTTTAAAAAGCAAACTGGGTTCTGGTTCAAAAAGCAAGCTTGGTGGTGGTTCAAAAAGCAAGCTTGGTGGTGGTTTAAAAAGCAAACTGGGTAGTGGTTCAAAAGCAAGCTGGGTTCTGGTTCAAAAAGCAAGCTTGGTGGTGGTTCAAAAGCAAGCTGGGTTCTGGTTCAAAAAGCAAGCTTGGTGGTGGTTCAAAAGCAAGCTGTGTTCTGGTTCAAAAGCAAGCTTGGTGGTGGTTTAAAAAGCAAGCTTGGTGGTGGTTCAAAAAGCAAGCTGGGTTCTGGTTCAAAAAGCAAGCTTGGTGGTGGTTCAAAAGCAAGCTGGGTTCTGGTTCAAAAGCAAGCTTGGTGGTGGTTTAAAAAGCAAGCTGGGTTCTGGTTCAAAAAGCAAGCTGGGTTCTGGTTCAGAAAGCAAGCTGGGTTCTGGTTCAAAAGCAAGCTGGGTTCTGGTTCAAAAGCAAGCTGGGTTCTGGTTCAAAAGCAAGCTTGGTGGTGGTTTAAAAAGCAAACTGGGTTCTGGTTCAAAAAGCAAGCTGGGTTCTGGTTCAAAAAGCAAGCTGGGCTCCGGTTCAAAAGCAAGCTTGGTGGTGGTTTAAAAAGCAAACTGGGTAGTGGTTCAAAAAGCAAGCTTGGTGGTGGTTTAAAAAGCAAACTGGGTAGTGGTTCAAAAGCAAGCTGGGTTCTGGTTCAAAAAGCAAGCTTGGTGGTGGTTTAAAAAGCAAGCTGGGTTCTGGTTCAAAAAGCAAGCTGGGTTCTGGTTCAGAAAGCAAGCTGGGTTCTGGTTCAAAAGCAAGCTGGGTTCTGGTTCAAAAGCAAGCTGGGTTCTGGTTCAAAAGCAAGCTTGGTGGTGGTTTAAAAAGCAAACTGGGTTCTGGTTCAAAAAGCAAGCTGGGTTCTGGTTCAAAAAGCAAGCTGGGCTCCGGTTCAAAAGCAAGCTTGGTGGTGGTTTAAAAAGCAAACTGGGTAGTGGTTCAAAAAGCAAGCTTGGTGGTGGTTTAAAAAGCAAACTGGGTAGTGGTTCAAAAGCAAGCTGGGTTCTGGTTCAAAAAGCAAGCTGGGTTCTGGTTCAAAAGCAAGCTGGGTTCTGGTTCAAAAGCAAGCTTGGTGGTGGTTTAAAAAGCAAACTGGGTTCTGGTTCAAAAAGCAAGCTGGGTTCTGGTTCAAAAAGCAAGCTGGGTTCTGGTTCAAAAGCAAGCTTGGTGGTGGTTTAAAAAGCAAACTGGGTAGTGGTTCAAAAAGCAAGCTTGGGGGTGGTTCAAAAAGCAAGTTTGGTGGTGGTTCAAAAGCAAGCTGGGTTCTGGTTCAAAAAGCAAGCTGGGTGGTGGTTCAAAAGCAAGCTGGGTTCTGGTTCAAAAAGCAAGCTTGGTGGTGGTTCAAAAGCAAGCTGGGTTCTGGTTCAAAAGCAAGCTGGGTTCTGGTTCAAAAAGCAAGCTGGGTGGTGGTTCAAAAGCAAGCTGGGTTCTGGTTCAAAAAGCAAGCTGGGTGGTGGTTCAAAAAGCAAGCTTGGTGGTGGTTTAAAAAGCAAGCTGGGTGGTGGTTCAAAAAGCAAGCTTGGTGGTGGTTTAAAAAGCAAGCTGGGTGGTGGTTCAAAAGCAGGCTTGGTGGTGGTTCAAAAAGCAAGCTTGGTGGTGGTTCAAAAAGCAAGCTGGGTTCTGGTTCAAAAGCAAGCTGGGTTCTGGTTCAAAAGCAACCTGGGTTCTGGTTCAAAAGCAAGCTTGGTGGTGGTTTAAAAAGCAAACTGGGTTCTGGTTCAAAAAGCAAGCTGGGTTCTGGTTCAAAAAGCAAGCTGGGCTCTGGTTCAAAAGCAAGCTTGGTGGTGGTTTAAAAAGCAAACTGGGTAGTGGTTCAAAAAGCAAGCTTGGTGGTGGTTTAAAAAGCAAACTGGGTAGTGGTTCAAAAGCAAGCTGGGTTCTGGTTCAAAAAGCAAGCTGGGTTCTGGTTCAAAAGCAAGCTGGGTTCTGGTTCAAAAGCAAGCTTGGTGGTGGTTTAAAAAGCAAACTGGGTTCTGGTTCAAAAAGCAAGCTGGGTTCTGGTTCAAAAAGCAAGCTGGGTTCTGATTCAAAAGCAAGCTTGGTGGTGGTTTAAAAAGCAAACTGGGTAGTGGTTCAAAAAGCAAGCTTGGTGGTGGTTCAAAAAGCAAGTTTGGTGGTGGTTCAAAAGCAAGCTGGGTTCTGGTTCAAAAAGCAAGCTGAGTGGTGGTTCAAAAGCAAGCTGGGTTCTGGTTCAAAAAGCAAGCTTGGTGGTGGTTCAAAAGCAAGCTGGGTTCTGGTTCAAAAGCAAGCTGGGTTCTGGTTCAAAAAGCAAGCTGGGTGGTGGTTCAAAAGCAAGCTGGGTTCTGGTTCAAAAAGCAAGCTTGGTGGTGGTTTAAAAAGCAAACTGGGTAGTGGTTCAAAAGCAAGCTGGGTTCTGGTTCAAAAGCAAGCTGGGTTCTGGTTCAAAAGCAAGCTGGGTTCTGGTTCAAAAGCAAGCTTGGTGGTGGTTTAAAAAGCAAACTGGGTTCTGGTTCAAAAAGCAAGCTGGGTTCTGGTTCAAAAAGCAAGCTGGGTTCCGGTTCAAAAGCAAGCTTGGTGGTGGTTTAAAAAGCAAACTGGGTAGTGGTTCAAAAAGCAAGCTTGGTGGTGGTTTAAAAAGCAAACTGGGTAGTGGTTCAAAAGCAAGCTGGGTTCTGGTTCAAAAAGCAAGCTGGGTTCTGGTTCAAAAGCAAGCTGGGTTCTGGTTCAAAAAGCAAGCTTGGTGGTGGTTCAAAAAGCAAGCTTGGTGGTGGTTTAAAAAGCAAACTGGGTAGTGGTTCATAAGCAAGCTTGGTGGTGGTTCAAAAAGCAAGCTTGGTGGTGGTTCAAAAAGCAAGCTTGGTGGTGGTTTAAAAAGCAAACTGGGTAGTGGTTCAAAAGCAAGCTTGGTGGTGGTTCAAAAGCAAGCTGGGTTCTGGTACAAAAAGCAAGCTTGGTGGTGGTTCAAAAAGCAAGCTTGGTGGTGGTTTAAAAAGCAAACTGGGTAGTGGTTCAAAAGCAAGCTTGGTGGTGGTTCAAAAGCAAGCTGGGTTCTGGTTCAAAAAGCAAGCTTGGTGGTGGTTCAAAAAGCAAGCTTGGTGGTGGTTTAAAAAGCAAACTGGGTTCTGGTTCAAAAAGCAAGCTTGGTGGTGGTTCAAAAAGCAAGTTTGGTGGTGGTTTAAAAAGCAAACTGGGTAGTGGTTCAAAAGCAAGCTGGGTTCTGGTTCAAAAAGCAAGCTGGGCTCCGGTTCAAAAGCAAGCTTGGTGGTGGTTTAAAAAGCAAACTGGGTAGTGGTTCAAAAAGCAAGCTTGGTGGTGGTTTAAAAAGCAAACTGGGTAGTGGTTCAAAAGCAAGCTGGGTTCTGGTTCAAAAAGCAAGCTTGGTGGTGGTTTAAAAAGCAAGCTGGGTTCTGGTTCAAAAAGCAAGCTGGGTTCTGGTTCAGAAAGCAAGCTGGGTTCTGGTTCAAAAGCAAGCTGGGTTCTGGTTCAAAAGCAAGCTGGGTTCTGGTTCAAAAGCAAGCTTGGTGGTGGTTTAAAAAGCAAACTGGGTTCTGGTTCAAAAAGCAAGCTGGGTTCTGGTTCAAAAAGCAAGCTGGGCTCCGGTTCAAAAGCAAGCTTGGTGGTGGTTTAAAAAGCAAACTGGGTAGTGGTTCAAAAAGCAAGCTTGGTGGTGGTTTAAAAAGCAAACTGGGTAGTGGTTCAAAAGCAAGCTGGGTTCTGGTTCAAAAAGCAAGCTGGGTTCTGGTTCAAAAGCAAGCTGGGTTCTGGTTCAAAAGCAAGCTTGGTGGTGGTTTAAAAAGCAAACTGGGTTCTGGTTCAAAAAGCAAGCTGGGTTCTGGTTCAAAAAGCAAGCTGGGTTCTGGTTCAAAAGCAAGCTTGGTGGTGGTTTAAAAAGCAAACTGGGTAGTGGTTCAAAAAGCAAGCTTGGGGGTGGTTCAAAAAGCAAGTTTGGTGGTGGTTCAAAAGCAAGCTGGGTTCTGGTTCAAAAAGCAAGCTGGGTGGTGGTTCAAAAGCAAGCTGGGTTCTGGTTCAAAAAGCAAGCTTGGTGGTGGTTCAAAAGCAAGCTGGGTTCTGGTTCAAAAGCAAGCTGGGTTCTGGTTCAAAAAGCAAGCTGGGTGGTGGTTCAAAAGCAAGCTGGGTTCTGGTTCAAAAAGCAAGCTGGGTGGTGGTTCAAAAAGCAAGCTTGGTGGTGGTTTAAAAAGCAAGCTGGGTGGTGGTTCAAAAAGCAAGCTTGGTGGTGGTTTAAAAAGCAAGCTGGGTGGTGGTTCAAAAGCAGGCTTGGTGGTGGTTCAAAAAGCAAGCTTGGTGGTGGTTCAAAAAGCAAGCTGGGTTCTGGTTCAAAAGCAAGCTGGGTTCTGGTTCAAAAGCAACCTGGGTTCTGGTTCAAAAGCAAGCTTGGTGGTGGTTTAAAAAGCAAACTGGGTTCTGGTTCAAAAAGCAAGCTGGGTTCTGGTTCAAAAAGCAAGCTGGGCTCTGGTTCAAAAGCAAGCTTGGTGGTGGTTTAAAAAGCAAACTGGGTAGTGGTTCAAAAAGCAAGCTTGGTGGTGGTTTAAAAAGCAAACTGGGTAGTGGTTCAAAAGCAAGCTGGGTTCTGGTTCAAAAAGCAAGCTGGGTTCTGGTTCAAAAGCAAGCTGGGTTCTGGTTCAAAAGCAAGCTTGGTGGTGGTTTAAAAAGCAAACTGGGTTCTGGTTCAAAAAGCAAGCTGGGTTCTGGTTCAAAAAGCAAGCTGGGTTCTGATTCAAAAGCAAGCTTGGTGGTGGTTTAAAAAGCAAACTGGGTAGTGGTTCAAAAAGCAAGCTTGGTGGTGGTTCAAAAAGCAAGTTTGGTGGTGGTTCAAAAGCAAGCTGGGTTCTGGTTCAAAAAGCAAGCTGAGTGGTGGTTCAAAAGCAAGCTGGGTTCTGGTTCAAAAAGCAAGCTTGGTGGTGGTTCAAAAGCAAGCTGGGTTCTGGTTCAAAAGCAAGCTGGGTTCTGGTTCAAAAAGCAAGCTGGGTGGTGGTTCAAAAGCAAGCTGGGTTCTGGTTCAAAAAGCAAGCTTGGTGGTGGTTTAAAAAGCAAACTGGGTAGTGGTTCAAAAGCAAGCTGGGTTCTGGTTCAAAAGCAAGCTGGGTTCTGGTTCAAAAGCAAGCTGGGTTCTGGTTCAAAAGCAAGCTTGGTGGTGGTTTAAAAAGCAAACTGGGTTCTGGTTCAAAAAGCAAGCTGGGTTCTGGTTCAAAAAGCAAGCTGGGTTCCGGTTCAAAAGCAAGCTTGGTGGTGGTTTAAAAAGCAAACTGGGTAGTGGTTCAAAAAGCAAGCTTGGTGGTGGTTTAAAAAGCAAACTGGGTAGTGGTTCAAAAGCAAGCTGGGTTCTGGTTCAAAAAGCAAGCTGGGTTCTGGTTCAAAAGCAAGCTGGGTTCTGGTTCAAAAAGCAAGCTTGGTGGTGGTTCAAAAAGCAAGCTTGGTGGTGGTTTAAAAAGCAAACTGGGTAGTGGTTCATAAGCAAGCTTGGTGGTGGTTCAAAAAGCAAGCTTGGTGGTGGTTCAAAAAGCAAGCTTGGTGGTGGTTTAAAAAGCAAACTGGGTAGTGGTTCAAAAGCAAGCTTGGTGGTGGTTCAAAAGCAAGCTGGGTTCTGGTACAAAAAGCAAGCTTGGTGGTGGTTCAAAAAGCAAGCTTGGTGGTGGTTTAAAAAGCAAACTGGGTAGTGGTTCAAAAGCAAGCTTGGTGGTGGTTCAAAAGCAAGCTGGGTTCTGGTTCAAAAAGCAAGCTTGGTGGTGGTTCAAAAAGCAAGCTTGGTGGTGGTTTAAAAAGCAAACTGGGTTCTGGTTCAAAAAGCAAGCTTGGTGGTGGTTCAAAAAGCAAGTTTGGTGGTGGTTTAAAAAGCAAACTGGGTAGTGGTTCAAAAGCAAGCTGGGTTCTGGTTCAAAAAGCAAGCTTGGTGGTGGTTCAAAAGCAAGCTGGGTTCTGGTTCAAAAGCAAGCTTGGTGGTGGTTTAAAAGCAAGCTGGGTTCTGGTTCAAAAAGCAAGCTTGGTGGTGGTTCAAAAAGCAAGCTTGGTGGTGGTTTAAAAAGTAAACTGGGTAGTGGTTCAAAAGCAAGCTTGGTGGTGGTTCAAAAGCAAGCTGGGTTCTGGTTCAAAAAGCAAGCTTGGTGGTGGTTCAAAAAGCAAGCTTGGTGGTGGTTTAAAAAGCAAACTGGGTAGTGGTTCAAAAGCAAGCTGGGTTCTGGTTCAAAAAGCAAGCTTGGTGGTGGTTCAAAAGCAAGCTGGGTTCTGGTTCAAAAAGCAAGCTTGGTGGTGGTTCAAAAGCAAGCTGTGTTCTGGTTCAAAAGCAAGCTTGGTGGTGGTTCAAAAAGCAAGCTGGGTTCTGGTTCAAAAAGCAAGCTTGGTGGTGGTTCAAAAGCAAGCTGGGTTCTGGTTCAAAAGCAAGCTTGGTGGTGGTTTAAAAAGCAAGCTGGGTTCTGGTTCAAAAAGCAAGCTGGGTTCTGGTTCAGAAAGCAAGCTGGGTTCTGGTTCAAAAGCAAGCTGGGTTCTGATTCAAAAGCAAGCTGGGTTCTGGTTCAAACGCAAGCTTGGTGGTGGTTTAAAAAGCAAACTGGGTTCTGGTTCAAAAAGCAAGCTGGGTTCTGGTTCAAAAAGCAAGCTGGGCTCCGGTTCAAAAGCAAGCTTGGTGGTGGTTTAAAAAGCAAACTGGGTAGTGGTTCAAAAAGCAAGCTTGGTGGTGGTTTAAAAAGCAAACTGGGTAGTGGTTCAAAAGCAAGCTGGGTTCTGGTTCAAAAAGCAAGCTGGGTTCTGGTTCAAAAGCAAGCTTGGTGGTGGTTTAAAAAGCAAACTGGGTTCTGGTTCAAAAAGCAAGCTGGGTTCTGGTTCAAAAAGCAAGCTGGGTTCTGGTTCAAAAGCAAGCTTGGTGGTGGTTTAAAAAGCAAACTGGGTAGTGGTTCAAAAAGCAAGCTTGGTGGTGGTTCAAAAAGCAAGTTTGGTGGTGGTTCAAAAGCAAGCTGGGTTCTGGTTCAAAAAGCAAGCTGGGTGGTGGTTCAAAAGCAAGCTGGGTTCTGGTTCAAAAAGCAAGCTTGGTGGTGGTTCAAAAGCAAGCTGGGTTCTGGTTCAAAAGCAAGCTGGGTTCTGGTTCAAAAAGCAAGCTGGGTGGTGGTTCAAAAGCAAGCTGGGTTCTGGTTCAAAAAGCAAGCTGGGTGGTGGTTCAAAAAGCAAGCTTGGTGGTGGTTTAAAAACCAAGCTGGGTGGTGGTTCAAAAAGCAAGCTTGGTGGTGGTTTAAAAAGCAAGCTGGGTGGTGGTTCAAAAGCAGGCTTGGTGGTGGTTCAAAAAGCAAGCTTGGTGGTGGTTCAAAAAGCAAGCTTGGTGGTGGTTCAAAAGCAAGCTGGGTTCTGGTTCAAAAAGCAAGCTTGGTGGTGGTTTAAAAAGCAAGCTGGGTTCTGGTTCAAAAGCAAGCTAGGTTCTGGTTCAAAAAGCAAGCTGGGTGGTGGTTCAAAAGCAAGCTGGGTTCTGGTTCAAAAAGCAAGCTTGGTGGTGATTCAAAAAGCAAGCTTGGTGGTGGTTTAAAAAGCAAACTGGGTAGTGGTTCAAAAGCAAGCTGGGTTCTGGTTCAAAAAGTAAGCTTGGTGGTGGTTCAAAAGCAAGCTGGGTTCTGGTTCAAAAGCAAGCTGGGTTCTGGTTCAAAAAGCAAGCTTGATGGTGGTTCAAAAGCAAGCTGGGTTCTGGTTCAAAAGCAAGCTTGGTGGTGGTTTAAAAAGCAAGCTTGGTGGTGGTTCAAAAAGCAAGCTTGGTGGTGGTTTAAAAAGCAAACTGGGAAGTGGTTCAAAAGCAAGCTGGGTTCTGGTTCAAAAAGCAATCTTGGTGGTGGTTCAAAAGCAAGCTGGGTTCTGGTTCAAAAAGCAAGCTTGGTGGTGGTTCAAAAGCAAGCTGGGTTCTGGTTCAAAAAGCAAGCTTGGTGGTGGTTCAAAAAGCAAGCTTGGTGATGGTTCAAAAAGCAAGCTGGGTGGTGGTTCAAAAAGCAAGCTTGGTGGTGGTTCAAAAAGCAAGCTTGGTGGTGGTTCACAAAGCAAGCTGGGTGGTGGTTCAAAAGCAAGCTGGGTTCTGGTTCAAAAAGCAAGCTTGGTGGTGGTTCAAAAAGCAAGCTTGGTGCTGGTTTAAAAAGCAAACTGGGTAGTGGTTCAAAAGCAAGCTAGGTGGTGGTTCAAGAAGCAAGCTTGGTGGTGGTTTAAAAAGAAAACGGGGTAGTGGTTCAAAAGCAAGCTTGGTGGTGGTTCAAAAGCAAGCTGGGTTCTGGTTCAAAAAGCAAGCTTGGTGGTGGTTCAAAAAGCAAGCTTGGTGGTGGTTTAAAAAGCAAACTGGGTAGTGGTTCAAAAGCAAGCTTGGTGGTGGTTCAAAAGCAAGCTGGGTTCTGGTTCAAAAAGCAAGCTTGGTGGTGGTTCAAAAATCAAGCTTGGTGGTGGTTTAAAAAGCAAACTGGGTTCTGGTTCAAAAAGCAAGCTTGGTGGTGGTTCAAAAAGCAAGTTTGGTGATGGTTCAAAAAGCAAGCTGGGTGGTGGTTCAAAAAGCAAGCTGGGTGGTGGTTTAAAAGCAAGCTTGGTGGTGGTTCAAAAAGCAAGCTGGGTGGTGGTTCAAAAGCAAGCTGCGTTCTGGTTCAAAAAGCAAGCTTGGTGGTGGTTCAAAAAGCAAGCTTGGTGGTGGTTTAAAAAGCAAGCTGGGTGGTGGTTCAAAAGCAAGCTTGGTGGTGGTTCAAAAAGCAAGCTTGGTGGTGGTTTAAAAACCAAACTGGGTAGTGGTTCAAAAGCAAGCTTGGTGGTGGTTCAAAAGCAAGCTGGGTTCTGGTTCAAAAAGCAAGCTTGGTGGTGGTTTAAAAAGCAAGCTTGGTGGTGGTTTAAAAAGCAAACTGGGTTCTGGTTCAAAAAGCAAGCTTGGTGGTGGTTCAAAAAGCAAGCTTGGTGGTGGTTTAAAAAGCAAACTGGGTAGTGGTTCAAAAGCAAGCTGGGTTCTGGTTCAAAAAGCAAGCTTGGTGGTGGTTCAAAAGCAAGCTGGGTTCTGGTTCAAAAAGCAAGCTTGGTGGTGGTTCAAAAGCAAGCTGGGTTCTGGTTCAAAAGCAAGCTTGGTGGTGGTTTAAAAAGCAAGCTTGGTGGTGGTTCAAAAAGCAATATGGGTTCTGGTTCAAAAAGCAAGCTTGGTGGTGGTTCAAAAGCAAGCTGGGTTCTGGTTCAAAAGCAAGCTTGGTGGTGGTTTAAAAAGCAAGCTGGGTTCTGGTTCAAAAAGCAAGCTGGGTTCTGGTTCAAAAGCAAGCTTGGTGGTGGTTTAAAAAGCAAACTGGGTAGTGGTTCAAAAGCAAGCTGGGTTCTGGTTCAAAAAGCAAGCTGGGTTCTGGTTCAAAAGCAAGCTGGGTTCTGGTTCAAAAGCAAGCTTGGTGGTGGTTTAAAAAGCAAACTGGGTTCTGGTTCAAAAAGCAAGCTGGGTTCTGGTTCAAAAGCAAGCTTGGTGGTGGTTTAAAAAGCAAACTGGAGAGTGGTTCAAAAAGCAAGCTTGGTGGTGGTTCAAAAAGCAAGCTTGGTGGTGGTTCAAAAGCAAGCTGGGTTCTGGTTCAAAAAGCAAGCTTGGTGGTGGTTCAAAAGCAAGCTGGGTTCTGGTTCAAAAAGCAAGCTTGGTGGTGGTTCAAAAGCAAGCTGGGTTCAGTTTCAAAAAGCAAGCTTGGTGGTGGTTCAAAAAGCAAGCTTGGTGGTGGTTCAAAAAGCAAGCTTGGTGGTGGTTTAAAAAGCAAGCTGGGTGGTGGTTCAAAAAGCAAGCTTGGTGGTAGTTTAAAAAGCAAGCTGGGTGGTGGTTCAAAAGCAAGCTTGGTGGTGGTTCAAAAAGCAAGCTTGGTGGTGGTTCAAAAAGCAAGCTTGGTGGTGGTTCAAAAGCAAGCTGGGTTCTGGTTCAAAAAGCAAGCTGGGTGGTGGTTCAAAAAGCAAGCTTGGTGATGGTTCAAAAAGCAAGCTGGGTGGTGGTTCAAAAAGCAAGCTTGGTGGTGGTTTAAAAAGCAAGCTGGGTTCTGGTTCAAAAAGCAAGCTGGGTGGTGGTTCAAAAAGCAAGCTGGGTGATGGTTCAAAAAGCAAGCTGGGTGGTGGTTCAAAAAGCAAGCTGGTGGTGGTTCAAAAAGCAAGCTTGGTGGTGGTTCAAAAAGCAAGCTGGGTAGTGGTTCAAAAAGCAAGCTTGGTGGTGGTTTAAAAAGCAAACTGGGTAGTGGTTCAAAAAGCAAGCTTGGTGGTGGTTTAAAAAGCAAACTGGGTAGTGGTTCAAAAGCAAGCTGGGTTCTGGTTCAAAAAGCAAGCTGGGTTCTGGTTCAAAAGCAAGCTGGGTTCTGGTTCAAAAGCAAGCTTGGTGGTGGTTTAAAAAGCAAACTGGGTTCTGGTTCAAAAAGCAAGCTGGGTTCTGGTTCAAAAAGCAAGCTGGGTTCTGATTCAAAAGCAAGCTTGGTGGTGGTTTAAAAAGCAAACTGGGTAGTGGTTCAAAAAGCAAGCTTGGTGGTGGTTCAAAAAGCAAGTTTGGTGGTGGTTCAAAAGCAAGCTGGGTTCTGGTTCAAAAAGCAAGCTGAGTGGTGGTTCAAAAGCAAGCTGGGTTCTGGTTCAAAAAGCAAGCTTGGTGGTGGTTCAAAAGCAAGCTGGGTTCTGGTTCAAAAGCAAGCTGGGTTCTGGTTCAAAAAGCAAGCTGGGTGGTGGTTCAAAAGCAAGCTGGGTTCTGGTTCAAAAAGCAAGCTTGGTGGTGGTTTAAAAAGCAAACTGGGTAGTGGTTCAAAAGCAAGCTGGGTTCTGGTTCAAAAGCAAGCTGGGTTCTGGTTCAAAAGCAAGCTGGGTTCTGGTTCAAAAGCAAGCTTGGTGGTGGTTTAAAAAGCAAACTGGGTTCTGGTTCAAAAAGCAAGCTGGGTTCTGGTTCAAAAAGCAAGCTGGGTTCCGGTTCAAAAGCAAGCTTGGTGGTGGTTTAAAAAGCAAACTGGGTAGTGGTTCAAAAAGCAAGCTTGGTGGTGGTTTAAAAAGCAAACTGGGTAGTGGTTCAAAAGCAAGCTGGGTTCTGGTTCAAAAAGCAAGCTGGGTTCTGGTTCAAAAGCAAGCTGGGTTCTGGTTCAAAAAGCAAGCTTGGTGGTGGTTCAAAAAGCAAGCTTGGTGGTGGTTTAAAAAGCAAACTGGGTAGTGGTTCATAAGCAAGCTTGGTGGTGGTTCAAAAAGCAAGCTTGGTGGTGGTTCAAAAAGCAAGCTTGGTGGTGGTTTAAAAAGCAAACTGGGTAGTGGTTCAAAAGCAAGCTTGGTGGTGGTTCAAAAGCAAGCTGGGTTCTGGTACAAAAAGCAAGCTTGGTGGTGGTTCAAAAAGCAAGCTTGGTGGTGGTTTAAAAAGCAAACTGGGTAGTGGTTCAAAAGCAAGCTTGGTGGTGGTTCAAAAGCAAGCTGGGTTCTGGTTCAAAAAGCAAGCTTGGTGGTGGTTCAAAAAGCAAGCTTGGTGGTGGTTTAAAAAGCAAACTGGGTTCTGGTTCAAAAAGCAAGCTTGGTGGTGGTTCAAAAAGCAAGTTTGGTGGTGGTTTAAAAAGCAAACTGGGTAGTGGTTCAAAAGCAAGCTGGGTTCTGGTTCAAAAAGCAAGCTTGGTGGTGGTTCAAAAGCAAGCTGGGTTCTGGTTCAAAAGCAAGCTTGGTGGTGGTTTAAAAGCAAGCTGGGTTCTGGTTCAAAAAGCAAGCTTGGTGGTGGTTCAAAAAGCAAGCTTGGTGGTGGTTTAAAAAGTAAACTGGGTAGTGGTTCAAAAGCAAGCTTGGTGGTGGTTCAAAAGCAAGCTGGGTTCTGGTTCAAAAAGCAAGCTTGGTGGTGGTTCAAAAAGCAAGCTTGGTGGTGGTTTAAAAAGCAAACTGGGTAGTGGTTCAAAAGCAAGCTGGGTTCTGGTTCAAAAAGCAAGCTTGGTGGTGGTTCAAAAGCAAGCTGGGTTCTGGTTCAAAAAGCAAGCTTGGTGGTGGTTCAAAAGCAAGCTGTGTTCTGGTTCAAAAGCAAGCTTGGTGGTGGTTCAAAAAGCAAGCTGGGTTCTGGTTCAAAAAGCAAGCTTGGTGGTGGTTCAAAAGCAAGCTGGGTTCTGGTTCAAAAGCAAGCTTGGTGGTGGTTTAAAAAGCAAGCTGGGTTCTGGTTCAAAAAGCAAGCTGGGTTCTGGTTCAGAAAGCAAGCTGGGTTCTGGTTCAAAAGCAAGCTGGGTTCTGATTCAAAAGCAAGCTGGGTTCTGGTTCAAACGCAAGCTTGGTGGTGGTTTAAAAAGCAAACTGGGTTCTGGTTCAAAAAGCAAGCTGGGTTCTGGTTCAAAAAGCAAGCTGGGCTCCGGTTCAAAAGCAAGCTTGGTGGTGGTTTAAAAAGCAAACTGGGTAGTGGTTCAAAAAGCAAGCTTGGTGGTGGTTTAAAAAGCAAACTGGGTAGTGGTTCAAAAGCAAGCTGGGTTCTGGTTCAAAAAGCAAGCTGGGTTCTGGTTCAAAAGCAAGCTTGGTGGTGGTTTAAAAAGCAAACTGGGTTCTGGTTCAAAAAGCAAGCTGGGTTCTGGTTCAAAAAGCAAGCTGGGTTCTGGTTCAAAAGCAAGCTTGGTGGTGGTTTAAAAAGCAAACTGGGTAGTGGTTCAAAAAGCAAGCTTGGTGGTGGTTCAAAAAGCAAGTTTGGTGGTGGTTCAAAAGCAAGCTGGGTTCTGGTTCAAAAAGCAAGCTGGGTGGTGGTTCAAAAGCAAGCTGGGTTCTGGTTCAAAAAGCAAGCTTGGTGGTGGTTCAAAAGCAAGCTGGGTTCTGGTTCAAAAGCAAGCTGGGTTCTGGTTCAAAAAGCAAGCTGGGTGGTGGTTCAAAAGCAAGCTGGGTTCTGGTTCAAAAAGCAAGCTGGGTGGTGGTTCAAAAAGCAAGCTTGGTGGTGGTTTAAAAACCAAGCTGGGTGGTGGTTCAAAAAGCAAGCTTGGTGGTGGTTTAAAAAGCAAGCTGGGTGGTGGTTCAAAAGCAGGCTTGGTGGTGGTTCAAAAAGCAAGCTTGGTGGTGGTTCAAAAAGCAAGCTTGGTGGTGGTTCAAAAGCAAGCTGGGTTCTGGTTCAAAAAGCAAGCTTGGTGGTGGTTTAAAAAGCAAGCTGGGTTCTGGTTCAAAAGCAAGCTAGGTTCTGGTTCAAAAAGCAAGCTGGGTGGTGGTTCAAAAGCAAGCTGGGTTCTGGTTCAAAAAGCAAGCTTGGTGGTGATTCAAAAAGCAAGCTTGGTGGTGGTTTAAAAAGCAAACTGGGTAGTGGTTCAAAAGCAAGCTGGGTTCTGGTTCAAAAAGTAAGCTTGGTGGTGGTTCAAAAGCAAGCTGGGTTCTGGTTCAAAAGCAAGCTGGGTTCTGGTTCAAAAAGCAAGCTTGATGGTGGTTCAAAAGCAAGCTGGGTTCTGGTTCAAAAGCAAGCTTGGTGGTGGTTTAAAAAGCAAGCTTGGTGGTGGTTCAAAAAGCAAGCTTGGTGGTGGTTTAAAAAGCAAACTGGGAAGTGGTTCAAAAGCAAGCTGGGTTCTGGTTCAAAAAGCAATCTTGGTGGTGGTTCAAAAGCAAGCTGGGTTCTGGTTCAAAAAGCAAGCTTGGTGGTGGTTCAAAAGCAAGCTGGGTTCTGGTTCAAAAAGCAAGCTTGGTGGTGGTTCAAAAAGCAAGCTTGGTGATGGTTCAAAAAGCAAGCTGGGTGGTGGTTCAAAAAGCAAGCTTGGTGGTGGTTCAAAAAGCAAGCTTGGTGGTGGTTCACAAAGCAAGCTGGGTGGTGGTTCAAAAGCAAGCTGGGTTCTGGTTCAAAAAGCAAGCTTGGTGGTGGTTCAAAAAGCAAGCTTGGTGCTGGTTTAAAAAGCAAACTGGGTAGTGGTTCAAAAGCAAGCTAGGTGGTGGTTCAAGAAGCAAGCTTGGTGGTGGTTTAAAAAGAAAACGGGGTAGTGGTTCAAAAGCAAGCTTGGTGGTGGTTCAAAAGCAAGCTGGGTTCTGGTTCAAAAAGCAAGCTTGGTGGTGGTTCAAAAAGCAAGCTTGGTGGTGGTTTAAAAAGCAAACTGGGTAGTGGTTCAAAAGCAAGCTTGGTGGTGGTTCAAAAGCAAGCTGGGTTCTGGTTCAAAAAGCAAGCTTGGTGGTGGTTCAAAAATCAAGCTTGGTGGTGGTTTAAAAAGCAAACTGGGTTCTGGTTCAAAAAGCAAGCTTGGTGGTGGTTCAAAAAGCAAGTTTGGTGATGGTTCAAAAAGCAAGCTGGGTGGTGGTTCAAAAAGCAAGCTGGGTGGTGGTTTAAAAGCAAGCTTGGTGGTGGTTCAAAAAGCAAGCTGGGTGGTGGTTCAAAAGCAAGCTGCGTTCTGGTTCAAAAAGCAAGCTTGGTGGTGGTTCAAAAAGCAAGCTTGGTGGTGGTTTAAAAAGCAAGCTGGGTGGTGGTTCAAAAGCAAGCTTGGTGGTGGTTCAAAAAGCAAGCTTGGTGGTGGTTTAAAAACCAAACTGGGTAGTGGTTCAAAAGCAAGCTTGGTGGTGGTTCAAAAGCAAGCTGGGTTCTGGTTCAAAAAGCAAGCTTGGTGGTGGTTTAAAAAGCAAGCTTGGTGGTGGTTTAAAAAGCAAACTGGGTTCTGGTTCAAAAAGCAAGCTTGGTGGTGGTTCAAAAAGCAAGCTTGGTGGTGGTTTAAAAAGCAAACTGGGTAGTGGTTCAAAAGCAAGCTGGGTTCTGGTTCAAAAAGCAAGCTTGGTGGTGGTTCAAAAGCAAGCTGGGTTCTGGTTCAAAAAGCAAGCTTGGTGGTGGTTCAAAAGCAAGCTGGGTTCTGGTTCAAAAGCAAGCTTGGTGGTGGTTTAAAAAGCAAGCTTGGTGGTGGTTCAAAAAGCAATATGGGTTCTGGTTCAAAAAGCAAGCTTGGTGGTGGTTCAAAAGCAAGCTGGGTTCTGGTTCAAAAGCAAGCTTGGTGGTGGTTTAAAAAGCAAGCTGGGTTCTGGTTCAAAAAGCAAGCTGGGTTCTGGTTCAAAAGCAAGCTTGGTGGTGGTTTAAAAAGCAAACTGGGTAGTGGTTCAAAAGCAAGCTGGGTTCTGGTTCAAAAAGCAAGCTGGGTTCTGGTTCAAAAGCAAGCTGGGTTCTGGTTCAAAAGCAAGCTTGGTGGTGGTTTAAAAAGCAAACTGGGTTCTGGTTCAAAAAGCAAGCTGGGTTCTGGTTCAAAAGCAAGCTTGGTGGTGGTTTAAAAAGCAAACTGGAGAGTGGTTCAAAAAGCAAGCTTGGTGGTGGTTCAAAAAGCAAGCTTGGTGGTGGTTCAAAAGCAAGCTGGGTTCTGGTTCAAAAAGCAAGCTTGGTGGTGGTTCAAAAGCAAGCTGGGTTCTGGTTCAAAAAGCAAGCTTGGTGGTGGTTCAAAAGCAAGCTGGGTTCAGTTTCAAAAAGCAAGCTTGGTGGTGGTTCAAAAAGCAAGCTTGGTGGTGGTTCAAAAAGCAAGCTTGGTGGTGGTTTAAAAAGCAAGCTGGGTGGTGGTTCAAAAAGCAAGCTTGGTGGTAGTTTAAAAAGCAAGCTGGGTGGTGGTTCAAAAGCAAGCTTGGTGGTGGTTCAAAAAGCAAGCTTGGTGGTGGTTCAAAAAGCAAGCTTGGTGGTGGTTCAAAAGCAAGCTGGGTTCTGGTTCAAAAAGCAAGCTGGGTGGTGGTTCAAAAAGCAAGCTTGGTGATGGTTCAAAAAGCAAGCTGGGTGGTGGTTCAAAAAGCAAGCTTGGTGGTGGTTTAAAAAGCAAGCTGGGTTCTGGTTCAAAAAGCAAGCTGGGTGGTGGTTCAAAAAGCAAGCTGGGTGATGGTTCAAAAAGCAAGCTGGGTGGTGGTTCAAAAAGCAAGCTGGTGGTGGTTCAAAAAGCAAGCTTGGTGGTGGTTCAAAAAGCAAGCTGGGTGGTGGTTCAAAAAGCAAGCTTGGTGGTGGTTTAAAAAGCAAGCTTGGTGGTGGTTCAAAAGCAAGCTGGGTTCTGGTTCAAAAAGCAAGCTTGGTGGTGGTTCAAAAGCAAGCTGGGTTCTGGTTCAAAAAGCAAGCTTGGTGGTGGTTCAAAAAGCAAGCTTGGTGATGGTTCAAAAAGCAAGCTGGGTGGTGGTTCAAAAAGCAAGCTTGGTGGTGGTTTAAAAAGCAAGCTTGGTGGTGGTTTAAAAAGCAAGCTTGGTGGTGGTTTAAAAAGCAAGCTGGGTTCTGGTTCAAAAGCAAGCTGGGTTCTGGTTGAAAAAGCAAACTGGGTAGTGGTTCAAAAGCCAGCTGGGTTCTGGTTCAAAAAGCAAGCTGGGTTCTGGTTCAAAAGCAAGCTGGGTTCTGGTTCAAAAAGCAAGCTTGGTGGTGGTTCAAAAAGCAAGCTTGGTGGTGGTTTAAAAAGCAAACTGGGTAGTGGTTCATAAGCAAGCTTGGTGGTGGTTCAAAAAGCAAGCTTGGTGGTGGTTCAAAAAGCAAGCTTGGTGGTGGTTTAAAAAGCAAACTGGGTAGTGGTTCAAAAGCAAGCTTGGTGGTGGTTCACAAGCAAGCTGGGTTCTGGTACAAAAAGCAAGCTTGGTGGTGGTTCAAAAAGCAAGCTTGGTGGTGGTTTAAAAAGCAAACTGGGTAGTGGTTCAAAAGCAAGCTTGGTGGTGGTTCAAAAGCAAGCTGGGTTCTGGTTCAAAAAGCAAGCTTGGTGGTGGTTCAAAAAGCAAGCTTGGTGGTGGTTTAAAAAGCAAACTGGGTTCTGGTTCAAAAAGCAAGCTTGGTGGTGGTTCAAAAAGCAAGTTTGGTGGTGGTTTAAAAAGCAAACTGGGTAGTGGTTCAAAAGCAAGCTGGGTTCTGGTTCAAAAAGCAAGCTTGGTGGTGGTTCAAAAGCAAGCTGGGTTCTGGTTCAAAAGCAAGCTTGGTGGTGGTTTAAAAGCAAGCTGGGTTCTGGTTCAAAAAGCAAGCTTGGTGGTGGTTCAAAAAGCAAGCTTGGTGGTGGTTTAAAAAGTAAACTGGGTAGTGGTTCAAAAGCAAGCTTGGTGGTGGTTCAAAAGCAAGCTGGGTTCTGGTTCAAAAAGCAAGCTTGGTGGTGGTTCAAAAAGCAAGCTTGGTGGTGGTTTAAAAAGCAAACTGGGTAGTGGTTCAAAAGCAAGCTGGGTTCTGGTTCAAAAAGCAAGCTTGGTGGTGGTTCAAAAGCAAGCTGGGTTCTGGTTCAAAAAGCAAGCTTGGTGGTGGTTCAAAAGCAAGCTGTGTTCTGGTTCAAAAGCAAGCTTGGTGGTGGTTCAAAAAGCAAGCTGGGTTCTGGTTCAAAAAGCAAGCTTGGTGGTGGTTCAAAAGCAAGCTGGGTTCTGGTTCAAAAGCAAGCTTGGTGGTGGTTTAAAAAGCAAGCTGGGTTCTGGTTCAAAAAGCAAGCTGGGTTCTGGTTCAGAAAGCAAGCTGGGTTCTGGTTCAAAAGCAAGCTGGGTTCTGATTCAAAAGCAAGCTGGGTTCTGGTTCAAACGCAAGCTTGGTGGTGGTTTAAAAAGCAAACTGGGTTCTGGTTCAAAAAGCAAGCTGGGTTCTGGTTCAAAAAGCAAGCTGGGCTCCGGTTCAAAAGCAAGCTTGGTGGTGGTTTAAAAAGCAAACTGGGTAGTGGTTCAAAAAGCAAGCTTGGTGGTGGTTTAAAAAGCAAACTGGGTAGTGGTTCAAAAGCAAGCTGGGTTCTGGTTCAAAAAGCAAGCTGGGTTCTGGTTCAAAAGCAAGCTTGGTGGTGGTTTAAAAAGCAAACTGGGTTCTGGTTCAAAAAGCAAGCTGGGTTCTGGTTCAAAAAGCAAGCTGGGTTCTGGTTCAAAAGCAAGCTTGGTGGTGGTTTAAAAAGCAAACTGGGTAGTGGTTCAAAAAGCAAGCTTGGTGGTGGTTCAAAAAGCAAGTTTGGTGGTGGTTCAAAAGCAAGCTGGGTTCTGGTTCAAAAAGCAAGCTGGGTGGTGGTTCAAAAGCAAGCTGGGTTCTGGTTCAAAAAGCAAGCTTGGTGGTGGTTCAAAAGCAAGCTGGGTTCTGGTTCAAAAGCAAGCTGGGTTCTGGTTCAAAAAGCAAGCTGGGTGGTGGTTCAAAAGCAAGCTGGGTTCTGGTTCAAAAAGCAAGCTTGGTGGTGGTTCAAAAGCAAGCTGGGTTCTGGTTCAAAAGCAAGCTTGGTGGTGGTTTAAAAAGCAAGCTTGGTGGTGGTTCAAAAAGCAATATGGGTTCTGGTTCAAAAAGCAAGCTTGGTGGTGGTTCAAAAGCAAGCTGGGTTCTGGTTCAAAAGCAAGCTTGGTGGTGGTTTAAAAAGCAAGCTGGGTTCTGGTTCAAAAAGCAAGCTGGGTTCTGGTTCAAAAGCAAGCTTGGTGGTGGTTTAAAAAGCAAACTGGGTAGTGGTTCAAAAGCAAGCTGGGTTCTGGTTCAAAAAGCAAGCTGGGTTCTGGTTCAAAAGCAAGCTGGGTTCTGGTTCAAAAGCAAGCTTGGTGGTGGTTTAAAAAGCAAACTGGGTTCTGGTTCAAAAAGCAAGCTGGGTTCTGGTTCAAAAGCAAGCTTGGTGGTGGTTTAAAAAGCAAACTGGAGAGTGGTTCAAAAAGCAAGCTTGGTGGTGGTTCAAAAAGCAAGCTTGGTGGTGGTTCAAAAGCAAGCTGGGTTCTGGTTCAAAAAGCAAGCTTGGTGGTGGTTCAAAAGCAAGCTGGGTTCTGGTTCAAAAAGCAAGCTTGGTGGTGGTTCAAAAGCAAGCTGGGTTCAGTTTCAAAAAGCAAGCTTGGTGGTGGTTCAAAAAGCAAGCTTGGTGGTGGTTCAAAAAGCAAGCTTGGTGGTGGTTTAAAAAGCAAGCTGGGTGGTGGTTCAAAAAGCAAGCTTGGTGGTAGTTTAAAAAGCAAGCTGGGTGGTGGTTCAAAAGCAAGCTTGGTGGTGGTTCAAAAAGCAAGCTTGGTGGTGGTTCAAAAAGCAAGCTTGGTGGTGGTTCAAAAGCAAGCTGGGTTCTGGTTCAAAAAGCAAGCTGGGTGGTGGTTCAAAAAGCAAGCTTGGTGATGGTTCAAAAAGCAAGCTGGGTGGTGGTTCAAAAAGCAAGCTTGGTGGTGGTTTAAAAAGCAAGCTGGGTTCTGGTTCAAAAAGCAAGCTGGGTGGTGGTTCAAAAAGCAAGCTGGGTGATGGTTCAAAAAGCAAGCTGGGTGGTGGTTCAAAAAGCAAGCTGGTGGTGGTTCAAAAAGCAAGCTTGGTGGTGGTTCAAAAAGCAAGCTGGGTAGTGGTTCAAAAAGCAAGCTTGGTGGTGGTTTAAAAAGCAAACTGGGTAGTGGTTCAAAAAGCAAGCTTGGTGGTGGTTTAAAAAGCAAACTGGGTAGTGGTTCAAAAGCAAGCTGGGTTCTGGTTCAAAAAGCAAGCTGGGTTCTGGTTCAAAAGCAAGCTGGGTTCTGGTTCAAAAGCAAGCTTGGTGGTGGTTTAAAAAGCAAACTGGGTTCTGGTTCAAAAAGCAAGCTGGGTTCTGGTTCAAAAAGCAAGCTGGGTTCTGATTCAAAAGCAAGCTTGGTGGTGGTTTAAAAAGCAAACTGGGTAGTGGTTCAAAAAGCAAGCTTGGTGGTGGTTCAAAAAGCAAGTTTGGTGGTGGTTCAAAAGCAAGCTGGGTTCTGGTTCAAAAAGCAAGCTGAGTGGTGGTTCAAAAGCAAGCTGGGTTCTGGTTCAAAAAGCAAGCTTGGTGGTGGTTCAAAAGCAAGCTGGGTTCTGGTTCAAAAGCAAGCTGGGTTCTGGTTCAAAAAGCAAGCTGGGTGGTGGTTCAAAAGCAAGCTGGGTTCTGGTTCAAAAAGCAAGCTTGGTGGTGGTTTAAAAAGCAAACTGGGTAGTGGTTCAAAAGCAAGCTGGGTTCTGGTTCAAAAGCAAGCTGGGTTCTGGTTCAAAAGCAAGCTGGGTTCTGGTTCAAAAGCAAGCTTGGTGGTGGTTTAAAAAGCAAACTGGGTTCTGGTTCAAAAAGCAAGCTGGGTTCTGGTTCAAAAAGCAAGCTGGGTTCCGGTTCAAAAGCAAGCTTGGTGGTGGTTTAAAAAGCAAACTGGGTAGTGGTTCAAAAAGCAAGCTTGGTGGTGGTTTAAAAAGCAAACTGGGTAGTGGTTCAAAAGCAAGCTGGGTTCTGGTTCAAAAAGCAAGCTGGGTTCTGGTTCAAAAGCAAGCTGGGTTCTGGTTCAAAAAGCAAGCTTGGTGGTGGTTCAAAAAGCAAGCTTGGTGGTGGTTTAAAAAGCAAACTGGGTAGTGGTTCATAAGCAAGCTTGGTGGTGGTTCAAAAAGCAAGCTTGGTGGTGGTTCAAAAAGCAAGCTTGGTGGTGGTTTAAAAAGCAAACTGGGTAGTGGTTCAAAAGCAAGCTTGGTGGTGGTTCAAAAGCAAGCTGGGTTCTGGTACAAAAAGCAAGCTTGGTGGTGGTTCAAAAAGCAAGCTTGGTGGTGGTTTAAAAAGCAAACTGGGTAGTGGTTCAAAAGCAAGCTTGGTGGTGGTTCAAAAGCAAGCTGGGTTCTGGTTCAAAAAGCAAGCTTGGTGGTGGTTCAAAAAGCAAGCTTGGTGGTGGTTTAAAAAGCAAACTGGGTTCTGGTTCAAAAAGCAAGCTTGGTGGTGGTTCAAAAAGCAAGTTTGGTGGTGGTTTAAAAAGCAAACTGGGTAGTGGTTCAAAAGCAAGCTGGGTTCTGGTTCAAAAAGCAAGCTTGGTGGTGGTTCAAAAGCAAGCTGGGTTCTGGTTCAAAAGCAAGCTTGGTGGTGGTTTAAAAGCAAGCTGGGTTCTGGTTCAAAAAGCAAGCTTGGTGGTGGTTCAAAAAGCAAGCTTGGTGGTGGTTTAAAAAGTAAACTGGGTAGTGGTTCAAAAGCAAGCTTGGTGGTGGTTCAAAAGCAAGCTGGGTTCTGGTTCAAAAAGCAAGCTTGGTGGTGGTTCAAAAAGCAAGCTTGGTGGTGGTTTAAAAAGCAAACTGGGTAGTGGTTCAAAAGCAAGCTGGGTTCTGGTTCAAAAAGCAAGCTTGGTGGTGGTTCAAAAGCAAGCTGGGTTCTGGTTCAAAAAGCAAGCTTGGTGGTGGTTCAAAAGCAAGCTGTGTTCTGGTTCAAAAGCAAGCTTGGTGGTGGTTCAAAAAGCAAGCTGGGTTCTGGTTCAAAAAGCAAGCTTGGTGGTGGTTCAAAAGCAAGCTGGGTTCTGGTTCAAAAGCAAGCTTGGTGGTGGTTTAAAAAGCAAGCTGGGTTCTGGTTCAAAAAGCAAGCTGGGTTCTGGTTCAGAAAGCAAGCTGGGTTCTGGTTCAAAAGCAAGCTGGGTTCTGATTCAAAAGCAAGCTGGGTTCTGGTTCAAACGCAAGCTTGGTGGTGGTTTAAAAAGCAAACTGGGTTCTGGTTCAAAAAGCAAGCTGGGTTCTGGTTCAAAAAGCAAGCTGGGCTCCGGTTCAAAAGCAAGCTTGGTGGTGGTTTAAAAAGCAAACTGGGTAGTGGTTCAAAAAGCAAGCTTGGTGGTGGTTTAAAAAGCAAACTGGGTAGTGGTTCAAAAGCAAGCTGGGTTCTGGTTCAAAAAGCAAGCTGGGTTCTGGTTCAAAAGCAAGCTTGGTGGTGGTTTAAAAAGCAAACTGGGTTCTGGTTCAAAAAGCAAGCTGGGTTCTGGTTCAAAAAGCAAGCTGGGTTCTGGTTCAAAAGCAAGCTTGGTGGTGGTTTAAAAAGCAAACTGGGTAGTGGTTCAAAAAGCAAGCTTGGTGGTGGTTCAAAAAGCAAGTTTGGTGGTGGTTCAAAAGCAAGCTGGGTTCTGGTTCAAAAAGCAAGCTGGGTGGTGGTTCAAAAGCAAGCTGGGTTCTGGTTCAAAAAGCAAGCTTGGTGGTGGTTCAAAAGCAAGCTGGGTTCTGGTTCAAAAGCAAGCTGGGTTCTGGTTCAAAAAGCAAGCTGGGTGGTGGTTCAAAAGCAAGCTGGGTTCTGGTTCAAAAAGCAAGCTGGGTGGTGGTTCAAAAAGCAAGCTTGGTGGTGGTTTAAAAACCAAGCTGGGTGGTGGTTCAAAAAGCAAGCTTGGTGGTGGTTTAAAAAGCAAGCTGGGTGGTGGTTCAAAAGCAGGCTTGGTGGTGGTTCAAAAAGCAAGCTTGGTGGTGGTTCAAAAAGCAAGCTTGGTGGTGGTTCAAAAGCAAGCTGGGTTCTGGTTCAAAAAGCAAGCTTGGTGGTGGTTTAAAAAGCAAGCTGGGTTCTGGTTCAAAAGCAAGCTAGGTTCTGGTTCAAAAAGCAAGCTGGGTGGTGGTTCAAAAGCAAGCTGGGTTCTGGTTCAAAAAGCAAGCTTGGTGGTGATTCAAAAAGCAAGCTTGGTGGTGGTTTAAAAAGCAAACTGGGTAGTGGTTCAAAAGCAAGCTGGGTTCTGGTTCAAAAAGTAAGCTTGGTGGTGGTTCAAAAGCAAGCTGGGTTCTGGTTCAAAAGCAAGCTGGGTTCTGGTTCAAAAAGCAAGCTTGATGGTGGTTCAAAAGCAAGCTGGGTTCTGGTTCAAAAGCAAGCTTGGTGGTGGTTTAAAAAGCAAGCTTGGTGGTGGTTCAAAAAGCAAGCTTGGTGGTGGTTTAAAAAGCAAACTGGGAAGTGGTTCAAAAGCAAGCTGGGTTCTGGTTCAAAAAGCAATCTTGGTGGTGGTTCAAAAGCAAGCTGGGTTCTGGTTCAAAAAGCAAGCTTGGTGGTGGTTCAAAAGCAAGCTGGGTTCTGGTTCAAAAAGCAAGCTTGGTGGTGGTTCAAAAAGCAAGCTTGGTGATGGTTCAAAAAGCAAGCTGGGTGGTGGTTCAAAAAGCAAGCTTGGTGGTGGTTCAAAAAGCAAGCTTGGTGGTGGTTCACAAAGCAAGCTGGGTGGTGGTTCAAAAGCAAGCTGGGTTCTGGTTCAAAAAGCAAGCTTGGTGGTGGTTCAAAAAGCAAGCTTGGTGCTGGTTTAAAAAGCAAACTGGGTAGTGGTTCAAAAGCAAGCTAGGTGGTGGTTCAAGAAGCAAGCTTGGTGGTGGTTTAAAAAGAAAACGGGGTAGTGGTTCAAAAGCAAGCTTGGTGGTGGTTCAAAAGCAAGCTGGGTTCTGGTTCAAAAAGCAAGCTTGGTGGTGGTTCAAAAAGCAAGCTTGGTGGTGGTTTAAAAAGCAAACTGGGTAGTGGTTCAAAAGCAAGCTTGGTGGTGGTTCAAAAGCAAGCTGGGTTCTGGTTCAAAAAGCAAGCTTGGTGGTGGTTCAAAAATCAAGCTTGGTGGTGGTTTAAAAAGCAAACTGGGTTCTGGTTCAAAAAGCAAGCTTGGTGGTGGTTCAAAAAGCAAGTTTGGTGATGGTTCAAAAAGCAAGCTGGGTGGTGGTTCAAAAAGCAAGCTGGGTGGTGGTTTAAAAGCAAGCTTGGTGGTGGTTCAAAAAGCAAGCTGGGTGGTGGTTCAAAAGCAAGCTGCGTTCTGGTTCAAAAAGCAAGCTTGGTGGTGGTTCAAAAAGCAAGCTTGGTGGTGGTTTAAAAAGCAAGCTGGGTGGTGGTTCAAAAGCAAGCTTGGTGGTGGTTCAAAAAGCAAGCTTGGTGGTGGTTTAAAAACCAAACTGGGTAGTGGTTCAAAAGCAAGCTTGGTGGTGGTTCAAAAGCAAGCTGGGTTCTGGTTCAAAAAGCAAGCTTGGTGGTGGTTTAAAAAGCAAGCTTGGTGGTGGTTTAAAAAGCAAACTGGGTTCTGGTTCAAAAAGCAAGCTTGGTGGTGGTTCAAAAAGCAAGCTTGGTGGTGGTTTAAAAAGCAAACTGGGTAGTGGTTCAAAAGCAAGCTGGGTTCTGGTTCAAAAAGCAAGCTTGGTGGTGGTTCAAAAGCAAGCTGGGTTCTGGTTCAAAAAGCAAGCTTGGTGGTGGTTCAAAAGCAAGCTGGGTTCTGGTTCAAAAGCAAGCTTGGTGGTGGTTTAAAAAGCAAGCTTGGTGGTGGTTCAAAAAGCAATATGGGTTCTGGTTCAAAAAGCAAGCTTGGTGGTGGTTCAAAAGCAAGCTGGGTTCTGGTTCAAAAGCAAGCTTGGTGGTGGTTTAAAAAGCAAGCTGGGTTCTGGTTCAAAAAGCAAGCTGGGTTCTGGTTCAAAAGCAAGCTTGGTGGTGGTTTAAAAAGCAAACTGGGTAGTGGTTCAAAAGCAAGCTGGGTTCTGGTTCAAAAAGCAAGCTGGGTTCTGGTTCAAAAGCAAGCTGGGTTCTGGTTCAAAAGCAAGCTTGGTGGTGGTTTAAAAAGCAAACTGGGTTCTGGTTCAAAAAGCAAGCTGGGTTCTGGTTCAAAAGCAAGCTTGGTGGTGGTTTAAAAAGCAAACTGGAGAGTGGTTCAAAAAGCAAGCTTGGTGGTGGTTCAAAAAGCAAGCTTGGTGGTGGTTCAAAAGCAAGCTGGGTTCTGGTTCAAAAAGCAAGCTTGGTGGTGGTTCAAAAGCAAGCTGGGTTCTGGTTCAAAAAGCAAGCTTGGTGGTGGTTCAAAAGCAAGCTGGGTTCAGTTTCAAAAAGCAAGCTTGGTGGTGGTTCAAAAAGCAAGCTTGGTGGTGGTTCAAAAAGCAAGCTTGGTGGTGGTTTAAAAAGCAAGCTGGGTGGTGGTTCAAAAAGCAAGCTTGGTGGTAGTTTAAAAAGCAAGCTGGGTGGTGGTTCAAAAGCAAGCTTGGTGGTGGTTCAAAAAGCAAGCTTGGTGGTGGTTCAAAAAGCAAGCTTGGTGGTGGTTCAAAAGCAAGCTGGGTTCTGGTTCAAAAAGCAAGCTGGGTGGTGGTTCAAAAAGCAAGCTTGGTGATGGTTCAAAAAGCAAGCTGGGTGGTGGTTCAAAAAGCAAGCTTGGTGGTGGTTTAAAAAGCAAGCTGGGTTCTGGTTCAAAAAGCAAGCTGGGTGGTGGTTCAAAAAGCAAGCTGGGTGATGGTTCAAAAAGCAAGCTGGGTGGTGGTTCAAAAAGCAAGCTGGTGGTGGTTCAAAAAGCAAGCTTGGTGGTGGTTCAAAAAGCAAGCTGGGTGGTGGTTCAAAAAGCAAGCTTGGTGGTGGTTTAAAAAGCAAGCTTGGTGGTGGTTCAAAAGCAAGCTGGGTTCTGGTTCAAAAAGCAAGCTTGGTGGTGGTTCAAAAGCAAGCTGGGTTCTGGTTCAAAAAGCAAGCTTGGTGGTGGTTCAAAAAGCAAGCTTGGTGATGGTTCAAAAAGCAAGCTGGGTGGTGGTTCAAAAAGCAAGCTTGGTGGTGGTTTAAAAAGCAAGCTTGGTGGTGGTTTAAAAAGCAAGCTTGGTGGTGGTTTAAAAAGCAAGCTGGGTTCTGGTTCAAAAGCAAGCTGGGTTCTGGTTGAAAAAGCAAACTGGGTAGTGGTTCAAAAGCCAGCTGGGTTCTGGTTCAAAAAGCAAGCTGGGTTCTGGTTCAAAAGCAAGCTGGGTTCTGGTTCAAAAAGCAAGCTTGGTGGTGGTTCAAAAAGCAAGCTTGGTGGTGGTTTAAAAAGCAAACTGGGTAGTGGTTCATAAGCAAGCTTGGTGGTGGTTCAAAAAGCAAGCTTGGTGGTGGTTCAAAAAGCAAGCTTGGTGGTGGTTTAAAAAGCAAACTGGGTAGTGGTTCAAAAGCAAGCTTGGTGGTGGTTCACAAGCAAGCTGGGTTCTGGTACAAAAAGCAAGCTTGGTGGTGGTTCAAAAAGCAAGCTTGGTGGTGGTTTAAAAAGCAAACTGGGTAGTGGTTCAAAAGCAAGCTTGGTGGTGGTTCAAAAGCAAGCTGGGTTCTGGTTCAAAAAGCAAGCTTGGTGGTGGTTCAAAAAGCAAGCTTGGTGGTGGTTTAAAAAGCAAACTGGGTTCTGGTTCAAAAAGCAAGCTTGGTGGTGGTTCAAAAAGCAAGTTTGGTGGTGGTTTAAAAAGCAAACTGGGTAGTGGTTCAAAAGCAAGCTGGGTTCTGGTTCAAAAAGCAAGCTTGGTGGTGGTTCAAAAGCAAGCTGGGTTCTGGTTCAAAAGCAAGCTTGGTGGTGGTTTAAAAGCAAGCTGGGTTCTGGTTCAAAAAGCAAGCTTGGTGGTGGTTCAAAAAGCAAGCTTGGTGGTGGTTTAAAAAGTAAACTGGGTAGTGGTTCAAAAGCAAGCTTGGTGGTGGTTCAAAAGCAAGCTGGGTTCTGGTTCAAAAAGCAAGCTTGGTGGTGGTTCAAAAAGCAAGCTTGGTGGTGGTTTAAAAAGCAAACTGGGTAGTGGTTCAAAAGCAAGCTGGGTTCTGGTTCAAAAAGCAAGCTTGGTGGTGGTTCAAAAGCAAGCTGGGTTCTGGTTCAAAAAGCAAGCTTGGTGGTGGTTCAAAAGCAAGCTGTGTTCTGGTTCAAAAGCAAGCTTGGTGGTGGTTCAAAAAGCAAGCTGGGTTCTGGTTCAAAAAGCAAGCTTGGTGGTGGTTCAAAAGCAAGCTGGGTTCTGGTTCAAAAGCAAGCTTGGTGGTGGTTTAAAAAGCAAGCTGGGTTCTGGTTCAAAAAGCAAGCTGGGTTCTGGTTCAGAAAGCAAGCTGGGTTCTGGTTCAAAAGCAAGCTGGGTTCTGATTCAAAAGCAAGCTGGGTTCTGGTTCAAACGCAAGCTTGGTGGTGGTTTAAAAAGCAAACTGGGTTCTGGTTCAAAAAGCAAGCTGGGTTCTGGTTCAAAAAGCAAGCTGGGCTCCGGTTCAAAAGCAAGCTTGGTGGTGGTTTAAAAAGCAAACTGGGTAGTGGTTCAAAAAGCAAGCTTGGTGGTGGTTTAAAAAGCAAACTGGGTAGTGGTTCAAAAGCAAGCTGGGTTCTGGTTCAAAAAGCAAGCTGGGTTCTGGTTCAAAAGCAAGCTTGGTGGTGGTTTAAAAAGCAAACTGGGTTCTGGTTCAAAAAGCAAGCTGGGTTCTGGTTCAAAAAGCAAGCTGGGTTCTGGTTCAAAAGCAAGCTTGGTGGTGGTTTAAAAAGCAAACTGGGTAGTGGTTCAAAAAGCAAGCTTGGTGGTGGTTCAAAAAGCAAGTTTGGTGGTGGTTCAAAAGCAAGCTGGGTTCTGGTTCAAAAAGCAAGCTGGGTGGTGGTTCAAAAGCAAGCTGGGTTCTGGTTCAAAAAGCAAGCTTGGTGGTGGTTCAAAAGCAAGCTGGGTTCTGGTTCAAAAGCAAGCTGGGTTCTGGTTCAAAAAGCAAGCTGGGTGGTGGTTCAAAAGCAAGCTGGGTTCTGGTTCAAAAAGCAAGCTGGGTGGTGGTTCAAAAAGCAAGCTTGGTGGTGGTTTAAAAACCAAGCTGGGTGGTGGTTCAAAAAGCAAGCTTGGTGGTGGTTTAAAAAGCAAGCTGGGTGGTGGTTCAAAAGCAGGCTTGGTGGTGGTTCAAAAAGCAAGCTTGGTGGTGGTTCAAAAAGCAAGCTTGGTGGTGGTTCAAAAGCAAGCTGGGTTCTGGTTCAAAAAGCAAGCTTGGTGGTGGTTTAAAAAGCAAGCTGGGTTCTGGTTCAAAAGCAAGCTAGGTTCTGGTTCAAAAAGCAAGCTGGGTGGTGGTTCAAAAGCAAGCTGGGTTCTGGTTCAAAAAGCAAGCTTGGTGGTGATTCAAAAAGCAAGCTTGGTGGTGGTTTAAAAAGCAAACTGGGTAGTGGTTCAAAAGCAAGCTGGGTTCTGGTTCAAAAAGTAAGCTTGGTGGTGGTTCAAAAGCAAGCTGGGTTCTGGTTCAAAAGCAAGCTGGGTTCTGGTTCAAAAAGCAAGCTTGATGGTGGTTCAAAAGCAAGCTGGGTTCTGGTTCAAAAGCAAGCTTGGTGGTGGTTTAAAAAGCAAGCTTGGTGGTGGTTCAAAAAGCAAGCTTGGTGGTGGTTTAAAAAGCAAACTGGGAAGTGGTTCAAAAGCAAGCTGGGTTCTGGTTCAAAAAGCAATCTTGGTGGTGGTTCAAAAGCAAGCTGGGTTCTGGTTCAAAAAGCAAGCTTGGTGGTGGTTCAAAAGCAAGCTGGGTTCTGGTTCAAAAAGCAAGCTTGGTGGTGGTTCAAAAAGCAAGCTTGGTGATGGTTCAAAAAGCAAGCTGGGTGGTGGTTCAAAAAGCAAGCTTGGTGGTGGTTCAAAAAGCAAGCTTGGTGGTGGTTCACAAAGCAAGCTGGGTGGTGGTTCAAAAGCAAGCTGGGTTCTGGTTCAAAAAGCAAGCTTGGTGGTGGTTCAAAAAGCAAGCTTGGTGCTGGTTTAAAAAGCAAACTGGGTAGTGGTTCAAAAGCAAGCTAGGTGGTGGTTCAAGAAGCAAGCTTGGTGGTGGTTTAAAAAGAAAACGGGGTAGTGGTTCAAAAGCAAGCTTGGTGGTGGTTCAAAAGCAAGCTGGGTTCTGGTTCAAAAAGCAAGCTTGGTGGTGGTTCAAAAAGCAAGCTTGGTGGTGGTTAAAAAAGCAAACTGGGTAGTGGTTCAAAAGCAAGCTTGGTGGTGGTTCAAAAGCAAGCTGGGTTCTGGTTCAAAAAGCAAGCTTGGTGGTGGTTCAAAAATCAAGCTTGGTGGTGGTTTAAAAAGCAAACTGGGTTCTGGTTCAAAAAGCAAGCTTGGTGGTGGTTCAAAAAGCAAGTTTGGTGATGGTTCAAAAAGCAAGCTGGGTGGTGGTTCAAAAAGCAAGCTGGGTGGTGGTTTAAAAGCAAGCTTGGTGGTGGTTCAAAAAGCAAGCTGGGTGGTGGTTCAAAAGCAAGCTGCGTTCTGGTTCAAAAAGCAAGCTTGGTGGTGGTTCAAAAAGCAAGCTTGGTGGTGGTTTAAAAAGCAAGCTGGGTGGTGGTTCAAAAGCAAGCTTGGTGGTGGTTCAAAAAGCAAGCTTGGTGGTGGTTTAAAAACCAAACTGGGTAGTGGTTCAAAAGCAAGCTTGGTGGTGGTTCAAAAGCAAGCTGGGTTCTGGTTCAAAAAGCAAGCTTGGTGGTGGTTTAAAAAGCAAGCTTGGTGGTGGTTTAAAAAGCAAACTGGGTTCTGGTTCAAAAAGCAAGCTTGGTGGTGGTTCAAAAAGCAAGCTTGGTGGTGGTTTAAAAAGCAAACTGGGTAGTGGTTCAAAAGCAAGCTGGGTTCTGGTTCAAAAAGCAAGCTTGGTGGTGGTTCAAAAGCAAGCTGGGTTCTGGTTCAAAAAGCAAGCTTGGTGGTGGTTCAAAAGCAAGCTGGGTTCTGGTTCAAAAGCAAGCTTGGTGGTGGTTTAAAAAGCAAGCTTGGTGGTGGTTCAAAAAGCAATATGGGTTCTGGTTCAAAAAGCAAGCTTGGTGGTGGTTCAAAAGCAAGCTGGGTTCTGGTTCAAAAGCAAGCTTGGTGGTGGTTTAAAAAGCAAGCTGGGTTCTGGTTCAAAAAGCAAGCTGGGTTCTGGTTCAAAAGCAAGCTTGGTGGTGGTTTAAAAAGCAAACTGGGTAGTGGTTCAAAAGCAAGCTGGGTTCTGGTTCAAAAAGCAAGCTGGGTTCTGGTTCAAAAGCAAGCTGGGTTCTGGTTCAAAAGCAAGCTTGGTGGTGGTTTAAAAAGCAAACTGGGTTCTGGTTCAAAAAGCAAGCTGGGTTCTGGTTCAAAAGCAAGCTTGGTGGTGGTTTAAAAAGCAAACTGGAGAGTGGTTCAAAAAGCAAGCTTGGTGGTGGTTCAAAAAGCAAGCTTGGTGGTGGTTCAAAAGCAAGCTGGGTTCTGGTTCAAAAAGCAAGCTTGGTGGTGGTTCAAAAGCAAGCTGGGTTCTGGTTCAAAAAGCAAGCTTGGTGGTGGTTCAAAAGCAAGCTGGGTTCAGTTTCAAAAAGCAAGCTTGGTGGTGGTTCAAAAAGCAAGCTTGGTGGTGGTTCAAAAAGCAAGCTTGGTGGTGGTTTAAAAAGCAAGCTGGGTGGTGGTTCAAAAAGCAAGCTTGGTGGTAGTTTAAAAAGCAAGCTGGGTGGTGGTTCAAAAGCAAGCTTGGTGGTGGTTCAAAAAGCAAGCTTGGTGGTGGTTCAAAAAGCAAGCTTGGTGGTGGTTCAAAAGCAAGCTGGGTTCTGGTTCAAAAAGCAAGCTGGGTGGTGGTTCAAAAAGCAAGCTTGGTGATGGTTCAAAAAGCAAGCTGGGTGGTGGTTCAAAAAGCAAGCTTGGTGGTGGTTTAAAAAGCAAGCTGGGTTCTGGTTCAAAAAGCAAGCTGGGTGGTGGTTCAAAAAGCAAGCTGGGTGATGGTTCAAAAAGCAAGCTGGGTGGTGGTTCAAAAAGCAAGCTGGTGGTGGTTCAAAAAGCAAGCTTGGTGGTGGTTCAAAAAGCAAGCTGGGTGGTGGTTCAAAAAGCAAGCTTGGTGGTGGTTTAAAAAGCAAGCTTGGTGGTGGTTCAAAAGCAAGCTGGGTTCTGGTTCAAAAAGCAAGCTTGGTGGTGGTTCAAAAGCAAGCTGGGTTCTGGTTCAAAAAGCAAGCTTGGTGGTGGTTCAAAAAGCAAGCTTGGTGATGGTTCAAAAAGCAAGCTGGGTGGTGGTTCAAAAAGCAAGCTTGGTGGTGGTTTAAAAAGCAAGCTTGGTGGTGGTTTAAAAAGCAAGCTTGGTGGTGGTTTAAAAAGCAAGCTGGGTTCTGGTTCAAAAGCAAGCTGGGTTCTGGTTGAAAAAGCAAACTGGGTAGTGGTTCAAAAGCCAGCTGGGTTCTGGTTCAAAAAGCAAACTGGGTAGTGGTTCAAAAGCAAGCTTGGTGGTGGTTCAAAAGCAAGCTGGGTTCTGGTTCAAAAGCAAGCTTGGTGGTGGTTTAAAAAGCAAGCTTGGTGGTGGTTCAAAAAGCAAGCTTGGTGGTGGTTTAAAAAGCAAACTGGGTAGTGGTTCAAAAGCAAGCTGGGTTCTGGTTCAAAAAGCAAGCTTGGTGGTGGTTCAAAAGCAAGCTGGGTTCTGGTTCAAAAAGCAAGCTTGGTGGTGGTTCAAAAGCAAGCTGGGTTCTGGTTCAAAAAGCAAGCTTGGTGGTGGTTCAAAAAGCAAGCTTGGTGATGGTTCAAAAAGCAAGCTGGGTTCTGGTTCAAAAAGCAAGCTTGGTGGTGGTTCAAAAAGCAAGCTTGGTGATGGTTCAAAAAGCAAGCTGGGTGGTGGTTCAAAAAGCAAGCTTGGTGGTGGTTCAAAAAGCAAGCTTGGTGGTGGTTCAGAAAGCAAGCTGGGTGGTGGTTCAAAAGCAAGCTGGTTTCTGGTTCAAAAAGCAAGCTTGGTGGTGGTTCAAAAAGCAAGCTTGGTGCTGGTTTAAAAAGCAAACTGGGTAGTGGTTCAAAAGCAAGCTTGGTGGTGGTTCAAAAAGAAAGCTTGGTGGTGGTTTAAAAAGCAAACGGGGTAGTGGTTCAAAAGCAAGCTTGGTGGTGGTTCAAAAGCAAGCTGGGTTCTGGTTCAAAAAGCAAGCTTGGTGGTGGTTCAAAAAGCAAGCTTGCTGGTGGTTTAAAAAGCAAACTGGGTAGTGGTTCAAAAGCAAGCTTGGTGGTGGTTCAAAAGCAAGCTGGGTTCTGGTTCAAAAAGCAAGCTTGGTGGTGGTTCAAAAAGCAAGCTTGGTGGTGGTTTAAAAAGCAAACTGGGTTCTGGTTCAAAAAGCAAGCTTGGTGGTGGTTCAAAAAGCAAGCTTGGTGATGGTTCAAAAAGCAAGCTGTGTGGTGGTTCAAAAAGCAAGCTGGGTGGTGGTTTAAAAGCAAGCTTGGTGGTGGTTCAAAAAGCAACCTGGGTGGTGGTTCAAAAGCAAGCTGTGTTTTGGTTCAAAAAGCAAGCTTGGTGGTGGTTCAAAAAGCAAGCTTGGTGGTGGTTTAAAAAGCAAGCTGGGTGGTGGTTCAAAAGCAAGCTTGGTGTTGGTTCAAAAAGCAAGCTTGGTGGTGGTTTAAAAAGCAAACTGGGTAGTGGTTCAAAAGCAAGCTTGGTGGTGGTTCAAAAGCAAGCTGGGTTCTGGTTCAAAAAGCAAGCTTGGTGGTGGTTCAAAAAGCAAGCTTGGTGGTGGTTCAAAAAGCAAGCTTGGTGGTGGTTTAAAAAGCAAACTGGGTTCTGGTTCAAAAAGCAAGCTTGGTGGTGGTTCAAAAAGCAAGCTTGGTGGTGGTTCAAAAAGCAAACTGGGTAGTGGTTCAAAAGCAAGCTGGGTTCTGGTTCAAAAAGCAAGCTTGGTGGTGGTTCAAAAGCAAGCTGGGTTCTGGTTCAAAAAGCAAGCTTGGTGGTGGTTCAAAAGCAAGCTGGGTTCTGGTTCAAAAGCAAGCTTGGTGGTGGTTTAAAAAGCAAGCTTGGTGGTGGTTCAAAAAGCAAGCTGGGTTCTGGTTCAAAAAGCAAGCTTGGTGGTGGTTCAAAAGCAAGCTGGGTTCTGGTTCAAAAGCAAGCTTCGTGGTGGTTTAAAAAGCAAGCTGGGTTCTGGTTCAAAAAGCAAGCTGGGTTCTGGTTCAAAAGCAAGCTTGGTGGTGGTTTAAAAAGCAAACTGGGTAGTGATTCAAAAGCAAGCTGGGTTCTGGTTCAAAAAGCAAGCTGGGTTCTGGTTCAAAAGCAAGCTGGGTTCTGGTTCAAAAGCAAGCTTGGTGGTGGTTTAAAAAGCAAGCTGGGTTCTGGTTCAAAAAGCAAGCTGGGTTCTGGTTCAAAAGCAAGCTTGGTGGTGGTTTAAAAAGCAAACTGGGTAGTGGTTCAAAAAGCAAGCTTGGTGGTGGTTCAAAAAGCAAGCTTGGTGGTGGTTCAAAAGCAAGCTGGGTTCTGGTTCAAAAAGCAAGCTTGGTGGTGGTTCAAAAGCAAGCTGGGTTCTGGTTCAAAAAGCAAGCTTGGTGGTGGTTCAAAAGCAAGCTGGGTTCAGGTTCAAAAAGCAAGCTTGGTGGTGGTTCAAAAAGCAAGCTTGCTGGTGATTCAAAAAGCAAGCTTGGTGGTGGTTTAAAAAGCAAGCTGGGTGGTGGTTCAAAAAGCAAGCTTGGTGGTGGTTTAAAAAGCAAGCTGGGTGGTGGTTCAAAAGCAAGCTTGGTGGTGGTTCATAAAGCAAGCTTGGTGGTGGTTCAAAAAGCAAGCTTGGTGGTGGTTCAAAAGCAAGCTGGGTTCTGGTTCAAAAAGCAAGCTAGGGGGGTGGTTCAAAAAGCAAGCTTGGTGATGGTTCAAAAAGCAAGCTGGGTGGTGGTTCAAAAAGCAAGCTTGGTGGTGGTTTAAAAAGCAAGCTGGGTTCTCGTTCAAAAAGCAAGCTGGGTGGTGGTTCAAAAAGCAAGCTGGGTGATGGTTCAAAAAGCAAGCTGGGTGGTGGTTCAAAAAGCAAGCTGGGTGGTGGTTCAAAAAGCAAGCTTGGTGGTGGTTCAAAAAGCAAGCTGGGTGGTGGTTCAAAAAGCAAGCTGGGTGATGGTTCAAAAAGCAAGCTGGGTGATGGTTCAAAAAGCAAGCTGGGTGGTGGTTCAAAAAGCAAGCTTGGTGGTGGTTCAAAAGCAAGCTGGGTTCTGGTTCAAAAAGCAAGCTTGGTGGTGGTTCAAAAGCAAGCTGGGTTCTGGTTCAAAAAGCAAGCTTGGTGGTGGTTCAAAAGCAAGCTGGGTTCTGGTTCAAAAGCAAGCTTGGTGGTGGTTTAAAAAGCAAGCTTGGTGGTGGTTCAAAAAGCAAGCTGGGTTCTGGTTCAAAAAGCAAGCTTGGTGGTGGTTCAAAAGCAAGCTGGGTTCTGGTTCAAAAGCAAGCTTGGTGGTGGTTTAAAAAGCAAGCTGGGTTCTGGTTCAAAAAGCAAGCTGGGTTCTGGTTCAAAAGCAAGCTTGGTGGTGGTTTAAAAAGCAAACTGGGTAGTGATTCAAAAGCAAGCTGGGTTCTGGTTCAAAAAGCAAGCTGGGTTCTGGTTCAAAAGCAAGCTGGGTTCTGGTTCAAAAGCAAGCTTGGTGGTGGTTTAAAAAGCAAGCTGGGTTCTGGTTCAAAAAGCAAGCTGGGTTCTGGTTCAAAAGCAAGCTTGGTGGTGGTTTAAAAAGCAAACTGGGTAGTGGTTCAAAAAGCAAGCTTGGTGGTGGTTCCAAAAGCAAGCTTGGTGGTGGTTCAAAAGCAAGCTGGGTTCTGGTTCAAAAAGCAAGCTTGGTGGTGGTTCAAAAGCAAGCTGGGTTCTGGTTCAAAAAGCAAGCTTGGTGGTGGTTCAAAAGCAAGCTGGGTTCAGGTTCAAAAAGCAAGCTTGGTGGTGGTTCAAAAAGCAAGCTTGCTGGTGATTCAAAAAGCAAGCTTGGTGGTGGTTTAAAAAGCAAGCTGGGTGGTGGTTCAAAAAGCAAGCTTGGTGGTGGTTTAAAAAGCAAGCTGGGTGGTGGTTCAAAAGCAAGCTTGGTGGTGGTTCATAAAGCAAGCTTGGTGGTGGTTCAAAAAGCAAGCTTGGTGGTGGTTCAAAAGCAAGCTGGGTTCTGGTTCAAAAAGCAAGCTAGGGGGGTGGTTCAAAAAGCAAGCTTGGTGATGGTTCAAAAAGCAAGCTGGGTGGTGGTTCAAAAAGCAAGCTTGGTGGTGGTTTAAAAAGCAAGCTGGGTTCTCGTTCAAAAAGCAAGCTGGGTGGTGGTTCAAAAAGCAAGCTGGGTGATGGTTCAAAAAGCAAGCTGGGTGGTGGTTCAAAAAGCAAGCTGGGTGGTGGTTCAAAAAGCAAGCTTGGTGGTGGTTCAAAAAGCAAGCTGGGTGGTGGTTCAAAAAGCAAGCTGGGTGATGGTTCAAAAAGCAAGCTGGGTGATGGTTCAAAAAGCAAGCTGGGTGGTGGTTCAAAAAGCAAGCTTGGTGGTGGTTTAAAAGGCAAGCTGGGTGGTGGTTCAGAAAGCAAGCTTCGTGGTGGTTGAAAAAGCAAGCTTGGTGGTGGTTCAGAAAGCAAGCTTGGTGGTGGTTCAAAAGCAAGCTTGGTGGTGGTTCAAAAAGAAAGCTTGGTGGTGGTTTAAAAAGCAAACGGGGTAGTGGTTCAAAAGCAAGCTTGGTGGTGGTTCAAAAGCAAGCTGGGTTCTGGTTCAAAAAGCAAGCTTGGTGGTGGTTCAAAAAGCAAGCTTGCTGGTGGTTTAAAAAGCAAACTGGGTAGTGGTTCAAAAGCAAGCTTGGTGGTGGTTCAAAAGCAAGCTGGGTTCTGGTTCAAAAAGCAAGCTTGGTGGTGGTTCAAAAAGCAAGCTTGGTGGTGGTTTAAAAAGCAAACTGGGTTCTGGTTCAAAAAGCAAGCTTGGTGGTGGTTCAAAAAGCAAGCTTGGTGATGGTTCAAAAAGCAAGCTGTGTGGTGGTTCAAAAAGCAAGCTGGGTGGTGGTTTAAAAGCAAGCTTGGTGGTGGTTCAAAAAGCAACCTGGGTGGTGGTTCAAAAGCAAGCTGTGTTTTGGTTCAAAAAGCAAGCTTGGTGGTGGTTCAAAAAGCAAGCTTGGTGGTGGTTTAAAAAGCAAGCTGGGTGGTGGTTCAAAAGCAAGCTTGGTGTTGGTTCAAAAAGCAAGCTTGGTGGTGGTTTAAAAAGCAAACTGGGTAGTGGTTCAAAAGCAAGCTTGGTGGTGGTTCAAAAGCAAGCTGGGTTCTGGTTCAAAAAGCAAGCTTGGTGGTGGTTCAAAAAGCAAGCTTGGTGGTGGTTCAAAAAGCAAGCTTGGTGGTGGTTTAAAAAGCAAACTGGGTTCTGGTTCAAAAAGCAAGCTTGGTGGTGGTTCAAAAAGCAAGCTTGGTGGTGGTTCAAAAAGCAAACTGGGTAGTGGTTCAAAAGCAAGCTGGGTTCTGGTTCAAAAAGCAAGCTTGGTGGTGGTTCAAAAGCAAGCTGGGTTCTGGTTCAAAAAGCAAGCTTGGTGGTGGTTCAAAAGCAAGCTGGGTTCTGGTTCAAAAGCAAGCTTGGTGGTGGTTTAAAAAGCAAGCTTGGTGGTGGTTCAAAAAGCAAGCTGGGTTCTGGTTCAAAAAGCAAGCTTGGTGGTGGTTCAAAAGCAAGCTGGGTTCTGGTTCAAAAGCAAGCTTGGTGGTGGTTTAAAAAGCAAGCTGGGTTCTGGTTCAAAAAGCAAGCTGGGTTCTGGTTCAAAAGCAAGCTTGGTGGTGGTTTAAAAAGCAAACTGGGTAGTGATTCAAAAGCAAGCTGGGTTCTGGTTCAAAAAGCAAGCTGGGTTCTGGTTCAAAAGCAAGCTGGGTTCTGGTTCAAAAGCAAGCTTGGTGGTGGTTTAAAAAGCAAACTGGGTTCTGGTTCAAAAAGCAAGCTGGGTTCTGGTTCAAAAAGCAAGCTGGGTTCTGGTTCAAAAGCAAGCTTGGTGGTGGTTTAAAAAGCAAACTGGGTAGTGGTTCAAAAAGCAAGCTTGGTGGTGGTTCAAAAAGCAAGCTTGGTGGTGGTTCAAAAGCAAGCTGGGTTCTGGTTCAAAAAGCAAGCTTGGTGGTGGTTCAAAAGCAAGCTGGGTTCTGGTTCAAAAAGCAAGCTTGGTGGTGGTTCAAAAGCAAGCTGGGTTCAGGTTCAAAAAGCAAGCTTGGTGGTGGTTCAAAAAGCAAGCTTGCTGGTGATTCAAAAAGCAAGCTTGGTGGTGGTTTAAAAAGCAAGCTGGGTGGTGGTTCAAAAAGCAAGCTTGGTGGTGGTTTAAAAAGCAAGCTGGGTGGTGGTTCAAAAGCAAGCTTGGTGGTGGTTCATAAAGCAAGCTTGGTGGTGGTTCAAAAAGCAAGCTTGGTGGTGGTTCAAAAGCAAGCTGGGTTCTGGTTCAAAAAGCAAGCTAGGGGGGTGGTTCAAAAGCAAGCTGGGTTCTGGTTCAAAAGCAAGCTTGGTGGTGGTTTAAAAAGCAAGCTGGGTTCTGGTTCAAAAAGCAAGCTGGGTTCTGGTTCAAAAGCAAGCTTGGTGGTGGTTTAAAAAGCAAACTGGGTAGTGGTTCAAAAGCAAGCTGGGTTCTGGTTCAAAAAGCAAGCTTGGTGGTGGTTTAAAAAGCAAGCTGGGTGGTGGTTCAAAAGCAAGCTTGGTGGTGGTTCATAAAGCAAGCTTGGTGGTGGTTCAAAAAGCAAGCTTGGTGGTGGTTCAAAAGCAAGCTGGGTTCTGGTTCAAAAAGCAAGCTTGGTGGTGGTTCAAAAGCAAGCTGGGTTCTGGTTCAAAAGCAAGCTTGGTGGTGGTTTAAAAAGCAAGCTGGGTTCTGGTTCAAAAAGCAAGCTGGGTTCTGGTTCAAAAGCAAGCTTGGTGGTGGTTTAAAAAGCAAACTGGGTAGTGGTTCAAAAGCAAGCTGGGTTCTGGTTCAAAAAGCAAGCTGGGTTCTGGTTCAAAAGCAAGCTGGGTTCTGGTTCAAAAGCAAGCTTGGTGGTGGTTTAAAAAGCAAACTGGGTTCTGGTTCAAAAAGCAAGCTGGGTTCTGGTTCAAAAGCAAGCTTGGTGGTGGTTTAAAAAGCAAACTGGAGAGTGGTTCAAAAAGCAAGCTTGGTGGTGGTTCAAAAAGCAAGCTTGGTGGTGGTTCAAAAGCAAGCTGGGTTCTGGTTCAAAAAGCAAGCTTGGTGGTGGTTCAAAAGCAAGCTGGGTTCTGGTTCAAAAAGCAAGCTTGGTGGTGGTTCAAAAGCAAGCTGGGTTCAGTTTCAAAAAGCAAGCTTGGTGGTGGTTCAAAAAGCAAGCTTGGTGGTGGTTCAAAAAGCAAGCTTGGTGGTGGTTTAAAAAGCAAGCTGGGTGGTGGTTCAAAAAGCAAGCTTGGTGGTAGTTTAAAAAGCAAGCTGGGTGGTGGTTCAAAAGCAAGCTTGGTGGTGGTTCAAAAAGCAAGCTTGGTGGTGGTTCAAAAAGCAAGCTTGGTGGTGGTTCAAAAGCAAGCTGGGTTCTGGTTCAAAAAGCAAGCTGGGTGGTGGTTCAAAAAGCAAGCTTGGTGATGGTTCAAAAAGCAAGCTGGGTGGTGGTTCAAAAAGCAAGCTTGGTGGTGGTTTAAAAAGCAAGCTGGGTTCTGGTTCAAAAAGCAAGCTGGGTGGTGGTTCAAAAAGCAAGCTGGGTGATGGTTCAAAAAGCAAGCTGGGTGGTGGTTCAAAAAGCAAGCTGGTGGTGGTTCAAAAAGCAAGCTTGGTGGTGGTTCAAAAAGCAAGCTGGGTGGTGGTTCAAAAAGCAAGCTTGGTGGTGGTATAAAAAGCAAGCTTGGTGGTGGTTCAAAAGCAAGCTGGGTTCTGGTTCAAAAAGCAAGCTTGGTGGTGGTTCAAAAGCAAGCTGGGTTCTGGTTCAAAAAGCAAGCTTGGTGGTGGTTCAAAAAGCAAGCTTGGTGATGGTTCAAAAAGCAAGCTGGGTGGTGGTTCAAAAAGCAAGCTTGGTGGTGGTTTAAAAAGCAAGCTTGGTGGTGGTTTAAAAAGCAAGCTTGGTGGTGGTTTAAAAAGCAAGCTGGGTTCTGGTTCAAAAGCAAGCTGGGTTCTGGTTGAAAAAGCAAACTGGGTAGTGGTTCAAAAGCAAGCTGGGTTCTGGTTCAAAAAGCAAACTGGGTAGTGGTTCAAAAGCAAGCTTGGTGGTGGTTCAAAAGCAAGCTGGGTTCTGGTTCAAAAGCAAGCTTGGTGGTGGTTTAAAAAGCAAGCTTGGTGGTGGTTCAAAAAGCAAGCTTGGTGGTGGTTTAAAAAGCAAACTGGGTAGTGGTTCAAAAGCAAGCTGGGTTCTGGTTCAAAAAGCAAGCTTGGTGGTGGTTCAAAAGCAAGCTGGGTTCTGGTTCAAAAAGCAAGCTTGGTGGTGGTTCAAAAGCAAGCTGGGTTCTGGTTCAAAAAGCAAGCTTGGTGGTGGTTCAAAAAGCAAGCTTGGTGATGGTTCAAAAAGCAAGCTGGGTTCTGGTTCAAAAAGCAAGCTTGGTGGTGGTTCAAAAAGCAAGCTTGGTGATGGTTCAAAAAGCAAGCTGGGTGGTGGTTCAAAAAGCAAGCTTGGTGGTGGTTCAAAAAGCAAGCTTGGTGGTGGTTCAGAAAGCAAGCTGGGTGGTGGTTCAAAAGCAAGCTGGTTTCTGGTTCAAAAAGCAAGCTTGGTGGTGGTTCAAAAAGCAAGCTTGGTGCTGGTTTAAAAAGCAAACTGGGTAGTGGTTCAAAAGCAAGCTTGGTGGTGGTTCAAAAAGAAAGCTTGGTGGTGGTTTAAAAAGCAAACGGGGTAGTGGTTCAAAAGCAAGCTTGGTGGTGGTTCAAAAGCAAGCTGGGTTCTGGTTCAAAAAGCAAGCTTGGTGGTGGTTCAAAAAGCAAGCTTGCTGGTGGTTTAAAAAGCAAACTGGGTAGTGGTTCAAAAGCAAGCTTGGTGGTGGTTCAAAAGCAAGCTGGGTTCTGGTTCAAAAAGCAAGCTTGGTGGTGGTTCAAAAAGCAAGCTTGGTGGTGGTTTAAAAAGCAAACTGGGTTCTGGTTCAAAAAGCAAGCTTGGTGGTGGTTCAAAAAGCAAGCTTGGTGATGGTTCAAAAAGCAAGCTGTGTGGTGGTTCAAAAAGCAAGCTGGGTGGTGGTTTAAAAGCAAGCTTGGTGGTGGTTCAAAAAGCAACCTGGGTGGTGGTTCAAAAGCAAGCTGTGTTTTGGTTCAAAAAGCAAGCTTGGTGGTGGTTCAAAAAGCAAGCTTGGTGGTGGTTTAAAAAGCAAGCTGGGTGGTGGTTCAAAAGCAAGCTTGGTGTTGGTTCAAAAAGCAAGCTTGGTGGTGGTTTAAAAAGCAAACTGGGTAGTGGTTCAAAAGCAAGCTTGGTGGTGGTTCAAAAGCAAGCTGGGTTCTGGTTCAAAAAGCAAGCTTGGTGGTGGTTCAAAAAGCAAGCTTGGTGGTGGTTCAAAAAGCAAGCTTGGTGGTGGTTTAAAAAGCAAACTCGGTTCTGGTTCAAAAAGCAAGCTTGGTGGTGGTTCAAAAAGCAAGCTTGGTGGTGGTTCAAAAAGCAAACTGGGTAGTGGTTCAAAAGCAAGCTGGGTTCTGGTTCAAAAAGCAAGCTTGGTGGTGGTTCAAAAGCAAGCTGGGTTCTGGTTCAAAAAGCAAGCTTGGTGGTGGTTCAAAAGCAAGCTGGGTTCTGGTTCAAAAGCAAGCTTGGTGGTGGTTTAAAAAGCAAGCTTGGTGGTGGTTCAAAAAGCAAGCTGGGTTCTGGTTCAAAAAGCAAGCTTGGTGGTGGTTCAAAAGCAAGCTGGGTTCTGGTTCAAAAGCAAGCTTGGTGGTGGTTTAAAAAGCAAGCTGGGTTCTGGTTCAAAAAGCAAGCTGGGTTCTGGTTCAAAAGCAAGCTTGGTGGTGGTTTAAAAAGCAAACTGGGTAGTGATTCAAAAGCAAGCTGGGTTCTGGTTCAAAAAGCAAGCTGGGTTCTGGTTCAAAAGCAAGCTGGGTTCTGGTTCAAAAGCAAGCTTGGTGGTGGTTTAAAAAGCAAGCTGGGTTCTGGTTCAAAAAGCAAGCTGGGTTCTGGTTCAAAAGCAAGCTTGGTGGTGGTTTAAAAAGCAAACTGGGTAGTGGTTCAAAAAGCAAGCTTGGTGGTGGTTCAAAAAGCAAGCTTGGTGGTGGTTCAAAAGCAAGCTGGGTTCTGGTTCAAAAAGCAAGCTTGGTGGTGGTTCAAAAGCAAGCTGGGTTCTGGTTCAAAAAGCAAGCTTGGTGGTGGTTCAAAAGCAAGCTGGGTTCAGGTTCAAAAAGCAAGCTTGGTGGTGGTTCAAAAAGCAAGCTTGCTGGTGATTCAAAAAGCAAGCTTGGTGGTGGTTTAAAAAGCAAGCTGGGTGGTGGTTCAAAAAGCAAGCTTGGTGGTGGTTTAAAAAGCAAGCTGGGTGGTGGTTCAAAAGCAAGCTTGGTGGTGGTTCATAAAGCAAGCTTGGTGGTGGTTCAAAAAGCAAGCTTGGTGGTGGTTCAAAAGCAAGCTGGGTTCTGGTTCAAAAAGCAAGCTAGGGGGGTGGTTCAAAAAGCAAGCTTGGTGATGGTTCAAAAAGCAAGCTGGGTGGTGGTTCAAAAAGCAAGCTTGGTGGTGGTTTAAAAAGCAAGCTGGGTTCTCGTTCAAAAAGCAAGCTGGGTGGTGGTTCAAAAAGCAAGCTGGGTGATGGTTCAAAAAGCAAGCTGGGTGGTGGTTCAAAAAGCAAGCTGGGTGGTGGTTCAAAAAGCAAGCTTGGTGGTGGTTCAAAAAGCAAGCTGGGTGGTGGTTCAAAAAGCAAGCTGGGTGATGGTTCAAAAAGCAAGCTGGGTGATGGTTCAAAAAGCAAGCTGGGTGGTGGTTCAAAAAGCAAGCTTGGTGGTGGTTTAAAAGGCAAGCTGGGTGGTGGTTCAGAAAGCAAGCTTCGTGGTGGTTGAAAAAGCAAGCTTGGTGGTGGTTCAGAAAGCAAGCTTGGTGGTGGTTCAAAAGCAAGCTTGGTGGTGGTTCAAAAAGAAAGCTTGGTGGTGGTTTAAAAAGCAAACGGGGTAGTGGTTCAAAAGCAAGCTTGGTGGTGGTTCAAAAGCAAGCTGGGTTCTGGTTCAAAAAGCAAGCTTGGTGGTGGTTCAAAAAGCAAGCTTGCTGGTGGTTTAAAAAGCAAACTGGGTAGTGGTTCAAAAGCAAGCTTGGTGGTGGTTCAAAAGCAAGCTGGGTTCTGGTTCAAAAAGCAAGCTTGGTGGTGGTTCAAAAAGCAAGCTTGGTGGTGGTTTAAAAAGCAAACTGGGTTCTGGTTCAAAAAGCAAGCTTGGTGGTGGTTCAAAAAGCAAGCTTGGTGATGGTTCAAAAAGCAAGCTGTGTGGTGGTTCAAAAAGCAAGCTGGGTGGTGGTTTAAAAGCAAGCTTGGTGGTGGTTCAAAAAGCAACCTGGGTGGTGGTTCAAAAGCAAGCTGTGTTTTGGTTCAAAAAGCAAGCTTGGTGGTGGTTCAAAAAGCAAGCTTGGTGGTGGTTTAAAAAGCAAGCTGGGTGGTGGTTCAAAAGCAAGCTTGGTGTTGGTTCAAAAAGCAAGCTTGGTGGTGGTTTAAAAAGCAAACTGGGTAGTGGTTCAAAAGCAAGCTTGGTGGTGGTTCAAAAGCAAGCTGGGTTCTGGTTCAAAAAGCAAGCTTGGTGGTGGTTCAAAAAGCAAGCTTGGTGGTGGTTCAAAAAGCAAGCTTGGTGGTGGTTTAAAAAGCAAACTGGGTTCTGGTTCAAAAAGCAAGCTTGGTGGTGGTTCAAAAAGCAAGCTTGGTGGTGGTTCAAAAAGCAAACTGGGTAGTGGTTCAAAAGCAAGCTGGGTTCTGGTTCAAAAAGCAAGCTTGGTGGTGGTTCAAAAGCAAGCTGGGTTCTGGTTCAAAAAGCAAGCTTGGTGGTGGTTCAAAAGCAAGCTGGGTTCTGGTTCAAAAGCAAGCTTGGTGGTGGTTTAAAAAGCAAGCTTGGTGGTGGTTCAAAAAGCAAGCTGGGTTCTGGTTCAAAAAGCAAGCTTCGTGGTGGTTCAAAAGCAAGCTGGGTTCTGGTTCAAAAGCAAGCTTGGTGGTGGTTTAAAAAGCAAGCTGGGTTCTGGTTCAAAAAGCAAGCTGGGTTCTGGTTCAAAAGCAAGCTTGGTGGTGGTTTAAAAAGCAAACTGGGTAGTGATTCAAAAGCAAGCTGGGTTCTGGTTCAAAAAGCAAGCTGGGTTCTGGTTCAAAAGCAAGCTGGGTTCTGGTTCAAAAGCAAGCTTGGTGGTGGTTTAAAAAGCAAACTGGGTTCTGGTTCAAAAAGCAAGCTGGGTTCTGGTTCAAAAAGCAAGCTGGGTTCTGGTTCAAAAGCAAGCTTGGTGGTGGTTTAAAAAGCAAACTGGGTAGTGGTTCAAAAAGCAAGCTTGGTGGTGGTTCAAAAAGCAAGCTTGGTGGTGGTTCAAAAGCAAGCTGGGTTCTGGTTCAAAAAGCAAGCTTGGTGGTGGTTCAAAAGCAAGCTGGGTTCTGGTTCAAAAAGCAAGCTTGGTGGTGGTTCAAAAGCAAGCTGGGTTCAGGTTCAAAAAGCAAGCTTGGTGGTGGTTCAAAAAGCAAGCTTGCTGGTGATTCAAAAAGCAAGCTTGGTGGTGGTTTAAAAAGCAAGCTGGGTGGTGGTTCAAAAAGCAAGCTTGGTGGTGGTTTAAAAAGCAAGCTGGGTGGTGGTTCAAAAGCAAGCTTGGTGGTGGTTCATAAAGCAAGCTTGGTGGTGGTTCAAAAAGCAAGCTTGGTGGTGGTTCAAAAGCAAGCTGGGTTCTGGTTCAAAAAGCAAGCTAGGGGGGTGGTTCAAAAAGCAAGCTTGGTGATGGTTCAAAAAGCAAGCTGGGTGGTGGTTCAAAAAGCAAGCTTGGTGGTGGTTTAAAAAGCAAGCTGGGTTCTCGTTCAAAAAGCAAGCTGGGTGGTGGTTCAAAAAGCAAGCTGGGTGATGGTTCAAAAAGCAAGCTGGGTGGTGGTTCAAAAAGCAAGCTGGGTGGTGGTTCAAAAAGCAAGCTTGGTGGTGGTTCAAAAAGCAAGCTGGGTGGTGGTTCAAAAAGCAAGCTGGGTGATGGTTCAAAAAGCAAGCTGGGTGATGGTTCAAAAAGCAAGCTGGGTGGTGGTTCAAAAAGCAAGCTTGGTGGTGGTTTAAAAGGCAAGCTGGGTGGTGGTTCAGAAAGCAAGCTTCGTGGTGGTTGAAAAAGCAAGCTTGGTGGTGGTTCAGAAAGCAAGCTTGGTGGTGGTTCAAAAAGCAAGCTTGGTAGTGATTCACAAAGCAAGCTTCATGGTGGTTGAAAAGCAAACTGGGTTCTGGTTCAAAAAGCAAGCTTGGTGGTGGTTCAAAAAGCAAGCTTGGTGGTGGTTTAAAAAGCAAACTGGGTAGTGGTTCAAAAGCAAGCTGGGTTCTGGTTCAAAAAGCAAGCTTGGTGGTGGTTCAAAAGCAAGCTGGGTTCTGGTTCAAAAAGCAAGCTTGGTGGTGGTTCAAAAGCAAGCTGGGTTCTGGTTCAAAAGCAAGCTTGGTGGTGGTTTAAAAAGCAAGCTTGGTGGTGGTTCAAAAAGCAAGCTGGGTTCTGGTTCAAAAAGCAAGCTTGGTGGTGGTTCAAAAGCAAGCTGGGTTCTGGTTCAAAAGCAAGCTTGGTGGTGGTTTAAAAAGCAAGCTGGGTTCTGGTTCAAAAAGCAAGCTGGGTTCTGGTTCAAAAGCAAGCTTGGTGTTGGTTTAAAAAGCAAACTGGGTAGTGGTTCAAAAGCAAGCTGGGTTCTGGTTCAAAAAGCAAGCTGGGTTCTGGTTCAAAAGCAAGCTGGGTTCTGGTTCAAAAGCAAGCTTGGTGGTGGTTTAAAAAGCAAACTGGGTTCTGGTTCAAAAAGCAAGCTGGGTTCTGGTTCAAAAAGCAAGCTGGGTTCTGGTTCAAAAGCAAGCTTGGTGGTGGTTTAAAAAGCAAACTGGGTAGTGGTTCAAAAAGCAAGCTTGGTGGTGGTTCAAAAAGCAAGCTTGGTGGTGGTTCAAAAGCAAGCTGGGTTCTGGTTCAAAAAGCAAGCTTGGTGGTGGTTCAAAAGCAAGCTGGGTTCTGGTTCAAAAAGCAAGCTTGGTGGTGGTTCAAAAGCAAGCTGGGTTCAGGTTCAAAAAGCAAGCTTGGTGGTGGTTCAAAAAGCAAGCTTGGCGGTGATTCAAAAAGCAAGCTTGGTGGTGGTTTAAAAAGCAAGCTGGGTGGTGGTTCAAAAAGCAAGCTTGGTGGTGGTTTAAAAAGCAAGCTGGGTGGTGGTTCAAAAGCAAGCTTGGTGGTGGTTCATAAAGCAAGCTTGGTGGTGGTTCAAAAAGCAAGCTTGGTGGTGGTTCAAAAGCAAGCTGGGTTCTGGTTCAAAAAGCAAGCTGGGGGGTGGTTCAAAAAGCAAGCTTGGTGATGGTTCAAAAAGCAAGCTGGGTGGTGGTTCAAAAAGCAAGCTTGGTGGTGGTTTAAAAAGCAAGCTGGGTTCTGGTTCAAAAAGCAAGCTGGGTGGTGGTTCAAAAAGCAAGCTGGGTGGTGGTTCAAAAAGCAAGCTTGGTGGTGGTTCAAAAAGCAAGCTGGGTGGTGGTTCAAAAAGCAAGCTGGGTGATGGTTCAAAAAGCAAGCTGGGTGATGCTTCAAAAAGCAAGCTGGGTGGTGGTTCAAAAAGCAAGCTTGGTGGTGGTTTAAAAAGCAAGCTGGGTGGTGGTTCAGAAAGCAAGCTTCGTGGTGGTTGAAAAAGCAAGCTTGGTGGTGGTTCAGAAAGCAAGCTTGGTGGTGGTTCAAAAAGCAAGCTTGGTGGTGATTCACAAAGCAAGCTTCATGGTGGTTGAAAAGCAAGCTGGGTGGTGGTTCACAAAGCAAGCTTGGTGGTGGTTTAAAAAGCAAGCTTGATGGTGGTTCAAAAAGCAAGCTTGGTGGTGGTTTAAAAAGCAAGCTTGGTGGTGGTTCAAAAGCAAGCTGGGTTCTGGTTCAAAAAGCAAGCTTGGTGGTGGTTCAAAAGCAAGCTGGGTTCTGGTTCAAAAAGCAAGCTTGGTGGTGGTTCAAAAAGCAAGCTGGGTGGTGGTTCAAAAGCAAGCTGGGTTCTGGTTCAAAAAGCAAGCTTGGTGGTGGTTCAAAAAGCAATCTTGGTGGTGCTTCAAAAAGCAAGCTTGGTGGTGGTTTAAAAAGCAAGTTTGGTGGTGGTTCAAAAGCAAGCTGGGTTCTGGTTCAAAAAGCAAGCTGGGTGGTGGTTCAGAAAGCAAGCTGGGTTCTGGTTCAAAAAGCAAGCTTGGTGGTGGTTCAAAAAGCAAGCTTGGTGGTGGTTTAAAAAGTAAACTGGGTTCTGGTTCAAAAAGCAAGCTGGGTGGTGGTTCAAAAATCAAGCTTGGTGGTGATTCAAAAAGCAAGCTTGGTGGTGATTCAAAAAGCAAGCATGGTGGCAATTCAAAAATCAAGCTTGGTGGTGGTTTAAAAAGCAAGCTGGGTGGTGGTTCAAAAGCAAGCTGGGTTCTGGTTCAAAAAGCAAGCTGGGTGGTGGTTCAGAAAGCAAGCTGGGTTCTGGTTCAAAAAGCAAGCTTGGTGGTGGTTCAAAAAGCAAGCTTGGTGGTGGTTTAAAAAGCAAGCTGGGTTCTGGTTCAAAAAGCAAGCTGGGTGGTGGTTCAAAAATCAAGCTTGGTGGTGATTCAAAAAGCAAGCTTGGTGGTGATTCAAAAAGCAAGCATGGTGGCAATTCAAAAATCAAGCTTGGTGGCAATTCAAAAAGCAAGCTTGGTGGTGGTTCAAAAAGCAAGCTTGGTGGTGGTTCAAAAAGCAAGCTTGGTGGTGGTTCAAAAAGCAAGCTGGGTGGTGGTTCAAAAGCAAGCTTGGTGGTGGTTCAAAAGCAAGCATGGTGGTGATTCAAAAAGCAAGCTTGGTGGTGGTTGAAAAGCAAGCTGGGTGGTGGTTCAAAAAGCAAGCTTGGTGGTGGTTCAAAAAGCAAGCTGGGTGGTGGTTCAAAAGCAAGCTGGGTGGTGGTTCAAAAGCAAGCATGGTGGTGATTCACAAAGCAAGCTTGGTGGTGGTTGAAAAGCAAGCTGGGTGGTGGTTCAGAAAGCAAGCTTGTTGGTGGTTGAAAAGCAAGCTGGGTGGTGGTTCAGAAAGCTTCGTGGTGATTCAAAAAGCAAGCTTGGTGGTGGTTGAAAAAGCAAGCTTGGTGGTGGTTCAGAAAGCAAGCTGGGTGATGGTTCAAAAAGCAAGCTGGGTGGTGGTTCAAAAAGCAAGCTGGTGGTGGTTCAAAAAGCAAGCTTGGTGGTGGTTCAAAAAGCAAGCTTGGTGGTGGTTTAAAAAGCAAGCTTGATGGTGGTTCAAAAAGCAAGCTTGGTGGTGGTTTAAAAAGCAAGCTTGGTGGTGGTTCAAAAGCAAGCTGGGTTCTGGTTCAAAAAGCAAGCTTGGTGGTGGTTCAAAAGCAAGCTGGGTTCTGGTTCAAAAAGCAAGCTTGGTGGTGGTTCAAAAAGCAAGCTGGGTGGTGGTTCAAAAGCAAGCTGGGTTCTGGTTCAAAAAGCAAGCTTGGTGGTGGTTCAAAAAGCAATCTTGGTGGTGCTTCAAAAAGCAAGCTTGGTGGTGGTTTAAAAAGCAAGTTTGGTGGTGGTTCAAAAGCAAGCTGGGTTCTGGTTCAAAAAGCAAGCTGGGTGGTGGTTCAGAAAGCAAGCTGGGTTCTGGTTCAAAAAGCAAGCTTGGTGGTGGTTCAAAAAGCAAGCTTGGTGGTGGTTTAAAAAGTAAACTGGGTTCTGGTTCAAAAAGCAAGCTGGGTGGTGGTTCAAAAATCAAGCTTGGTGGTGATTCAAAAAGCAAGCTTGGTGGTGATTCAAAAAGCAAGCATGGTGGCAATTCAAAAATCAAGCTTGGTGGTGGTTTAAAAAGCAAGCTGGGTGGTGGTTCAAAAGCAAGCTGGGTTCTGGTTCAAAAAGCAAGCTGGGTGGTGGTTCAGAAAGCAAGCTGGGTTCTGGTTCAAAAAGCAAGCTTGGTGGTGGTTCAAAAAGCAAGCTTGGTGGTGGTTTAAAAAGCAAGCTGGGTTCTGGTTCAAAAAGCAAGCTGGGTGGTGGTTCAAAAATCAAGCTTGGTGGTGATTCAAAAAGCAAGCTTGGTGGTGATTCAAAAAGCAAGCATGGTGGCAATTCAAAAATCAAGCTTGGTGGCAATTCAAAAAGCAAGCTTGGTGGTGGTTCAAAAAGCAAGCTTGGTGGTGGTTCAAAAAGCAAGCTTGGTGGTGGTTCAAAAAGCAAGCTGGGTGGTGGTTCAAAAGCAAGCTTGGTGGTGGTTCAAAAGCAAGCATGGTGGTGATTCAAAAAGCAAGCTTGGTGGTGGTTGAAAAGCAAGCTGGGTGGTGGTTCAAAAAGCAAGCTTGGTGGTGGTTCAAAAAGCAAGCTGGGTGGTGGTTCAAAAGCAAGCTGGGTGGTGGTTCAAAAGCAAGCATGGTGGTGATTCACAAAGCAAGCTTGGTGGTGGTTGAAAAGCAAGCTGGGTGGTGGTTCAGAAAGCAAGCTTGTTGGTGGTTGAAAAGCAAGCTGGGTGGTGGTTCAGAAAGCTTCGTGGTGATTCAAAAAGCAAGCTTGGTGGTGGTTGAAAAAGCAAGCTTGGTGGTGGTTCAGAAAGCAAGCTGGGTGATGGTTCAAAAAGCAAGCTGGGTGGTGGTTCAAAAAGCAAGCTGGTGGTGGTTCAAAAAGCAAGCTTGGTGGTGGTTCAAAAAGCAAGCTGGGTGGTGGTTCAAAAAGCAAGCTTGGTGGTGGTTTAAAAAGCAAGCTTGGTGGTGGTTCAAAAGCAAGCTGGGTTCTGGTTCAAAAAGCAAGCTTGGTGGTGGTTCAAAAGCAAGCTGGGTTCTGGTTCAAAAAGCAAGCTTGGTGGTGGTTCAAAAAGCAAGCTTGGTGATGGTTCAAAAAGCAAGCTGGGTGGTGGTTCAAAAAGCAAGCTTGGTGGTGGTTTAAAAAGCAAGCTTGGTGGTGGTTTAAAAAGCAAGCTTGGTGGTGGTTTAAAAAGCAAGCTGGGTTCTGGTTCAAAAGCAAGCTGGGTTCTGGTTGAAAAAGCAAGCTGGGTGGTGGTTCAAAAGCAAGCTGGGTTCTGGTTCAAAAAGCAAGCTTGGTGGTGGTTCAAAAAGCAAGCTTGGTGGTGGTTTAAAAAGCAAACTGGGTAGTGGTTCAAAAGCAAGCTGGGTTCTGGTTCAAAAAGCAAGCTTGGTGGTGGTTCAAAAGCAAGCTGGGTTCTGGTTCAAAAGCAAGCTGGGTTCTGGTTCAAAAAGCAAGCTTGATGGTGGTTCAAAAGCAAGCTGGGTTCTGGTTCAAAAGCAAGCTTGGTGGTGGTTTAAAAAGCAAGCTTGGTGGTGGTTCAAAAAGCAAGCTTGGTGGTGGTTTAAAAAGCAAACTGGGTAGTGGTTCAAAAGCAAGCTGGGTTCTGGTTCAAAAAGCAAGCTTGGTGGTGGTTCAAAAGCAAGCTGGGTTCTGGTTCAAAAAGCAAGCTTGGTGGTGGTTCAAAAGCAAGCTGGGTTCTGGTTCAAAAAGCAAGCTTGGTGGTGGTTCAAAAAGCAAGCTTGGTGATGGTTCAAAAAGCAAGCTGGGTTCTGGTTCAAAAAGCAAGCTTGGTGGTGGTTCAAAAAGCAAGCTTGGTGATGGTTCAAAAAGCAAGCTGGGTGGTGGTTCAAAAAGCAAGCTTGGTGGTGGTTCAAAAAGCAAGCTTGGTGGTAGTTCAGAAAGCAAGCTGGGTGGTGGTTCAAAAGCAAGCTGGTTTCTGGTTCAAAAAGCAAGCTTGGTGGTGGTTCAAAAAGCAAGCTTGGTGCTGGTTTAAAAAGCAAACTGGGTAGTGGTTCAAAAGCAAGCTTGGTGGTGGTTCAAAAAGAAAGCTTGGTGGTGGTTTAAAAAGCAAACGGGGTAGTGGTTCAAAAGCAAGCTTGGTGGTGGTTCAAAAGCAAGCTGGGTTCTGGTTCAAAAAGCAAGCTTGGTGGTGGTTCAAAAAGCAAGCTTGGTGGTGGTTTAAAAAGCAAACTGGGTAGTGGTTCAAAAGCAAGCTTGGTGGTGGTTCAAAAGCAAGCTGGGTTCTGGTTCAAAAAGCAAGCTTGGTGGTGGTTCAAAAAGCAAGCTTGGTGGTGGTTTAAAAAGCAAACTGGGTTCTGGTTCAAAAAGCAAGCTTGGTGGTGGTTCAAAAAGCAAGCTTGGTGATGGTTCAAAAAGCAAGCTGTGTGGTGGTTCCAAAAGCAAGCTGGGTGGTGGTTTAAAAGCAAGCTTGGTGGTGGTTCAAAAAGCAACCTGGGTGGTGGTTCAAAAGCAAGCTGCGTTTTGGTTCAAAAAGCAAGCTTGGTGGTGGTTCAAAAAGCAAGCTTGGTGGTGGTTTAAAAAGCAAGCTGGGTGGTGGTTCAAAAGCAAGCTTGGTGTTGGTTCAAAAAGCATGCTTGGTGGTGGTTTAAAAAGCAAACTGGGTAGTGGTTCAAAAGCAAGCTTGGTGGTGGTTCAAAAGCAAGCTGGGTTCTGGTTCAAAAAGCAAGCTTGGTGGTGGTTCAAAAAGCAAGCTTGGTGGTGGTTCAAAAAGCAAGCTTGGTGGTGGTTTAAAAAGCAAACTGGGTTCTGGTTCAAAAAGCAAGCTTGGTGGTGGTTCAAAAAGCAAGCTTGGTGGTGGTTCAAAAAGCAAACTGGGTAGTGGTTCAAAAGCAAGCTGGGTTCTGGTTCAAAAAGCAAGCTTGGTGGTGGTTCAAAAGCAAGCTGGGTTCTGGTTCAAAAAGCAAGCTTGGTGGTGGTTCAAAAGCAAGCTGGGTTCTGGTTCAAAATCAAGCTTGGTGGTGGTTTAAAAAGCAAGCTTGGTGGTGGTTCAAAAAGCAAGCTGGGTTCTGGTTCAAAAAGCAAGCTTGGTGGTGGTTCAAAAGCAAGCTGGGTTCTGGTTCAAAAGCAAGCTTGGTGGTGGTTTAAAAAGCAAGCTTGGTGGTGGTTTAAAAAGCAAACTGGGTAGTGGTTCAAAAGCAAGCTGGGTTCTGGTTCAAAAAGCAAGCTGGGTTCTGGTTCAAAAGCAAGCTGGGTTCTGGTTCAAAAGCAAGCTTGGTGGTGGTTTAAAAAGCAAACTGGGTTCTGGTTCAAAAAGCAAGCTGCGTTCTGGTTCAAAAAGCAAGCTGGGTTCTGGTTCAAAAGCAAGCTTGGTGGTGGTTTAAAAAGCAAACTGGGTAGTGGTTCAAAAAGCAAGCTTGGTGGTGGTTCAAAAAGCAAGCTTGGTGGTGGTTCAAAAGCAAGCTGGGTTCTGGTTCAAAAAGCAAGCTTGGTGGTGGTTCAAAAGCAAGCTGGGTTCTGGTTCAAAAAGCAAGCTTGGTGGTGGTTCAAAAGCAAGCTGGGTTCAGGTTCAAAAAGCAAGCTTGGTGGTGGTTCAAAAAGCAAGCTTGCTGGTGATTCAAAAAGCAAGCTTGGTGGTGGTTTAAAAAGCAAGCTGGGTGGTGGTTCAAAAAGCAAGCTTGGTGGTGGTTTAAAAAGCAAGCTGGGTGGTGGTTCAAAAGCAAGCTTGGTGGTGGTTCATAAAGCAAGCTTGGTGGTGGTTCAAAAAGCAAGCTTGGTGGTGGTTCAAAAGCAAGCTGGGTTCTGGTTCAAAAAGCAAGCTGGGGGGGTGGTTCAAAAAGCAAGCTGGGTGATGGTTCAAAAAGCAAGCTGGGTGGTGGTTCAAAAAGCAAGCTTGGTGGTGGTTTAAAAGCAAGCTGGGTTCTCGTTCAAAAAGCAAGCTGGGTGGTGGTTCAAAAAGCAAGCTGGGTGATGGTTCAAAAAGCAAGCTGGGTGGTGGTTCAAAAAGCAAGCTGGGTGGTGGTTCAAAAAGCAAGCTTGGTGGTGGTTCAAAAAGCAAGCTGGGTGGTGGTTCAAAAAGCAAGCTGGGTGATGGTTCAAAAAGCAAGCTGGGTGATGGTTCAAAAAGCAAGCTGGGTGGTGGTTCAAAAAGCAAGCTTGGTGGTGGTTTAAAAGGCAAGCTGGGTGGTGGTTCAGAAAGCAAGCTTCGTGGTGGTTGAAAAAGCAAGCTTGGTGGTGGTTCAGAAAGCAAGCTTGGTGGTGGTTCAAAAAGCAAGCTTGGTAGTGATTCACAAAGCAAGCTTCATGGTGGTTGAAAAGCAAACTGGGTTCTGGTTCAAAAAGCAAGCTTGGTGGTGGTTCAAAAAGCAAGCTTGGTGGTGGTTTAAAAAGCAAACTGGGTAGTGGTTCAAAAGCAAGCTGGGTTCTGGTTCAAAAAGCAAGCTTGGTGGTGGTTCAAAAGCAAGCTGGGTTCTGGTTCAAAAAGCAAGCTTGGTGGTGGTTCAAAAGCAAGCTGGGTTCTGGTTCAAAAGCAAGCTTGGTGGTGGTTTAAAAAGCAAGCTTGGTGGTGGTTCAAAAAGCAAGCTGGGTTCTGGTTCAAAAAGCAAGCTTGGTGGTGGTTCAAAAGCAAGCTGGGTTCTGGTTCAAAAGCAAGCTTGGTGGTGGTTTAAAAGCAAGCTGGGTTCTGGTTCAAAAAGCAAGCTGGGTTCTGGTTCAAAAGCAAGCTTGGTGTTGGTTTAAAAAGCAAACTGGGTAGTGGTTCAAAAGCAAGCTGGGTTCTGGTTCAAAAAGCAAGCTGGGTTCTGGTTCAAAAGCAAGCTGGGTTCTGGTTCAAAAGCAAGCTTGGTGGTGGTTTAAAAAGCAAACTGGGTTCTGGTTCAAAAAGCAAGCTGGGTTCTGGTTCAAAAAGCAAGCTGGGTTCTGGTTCAAAAGCAAGCTTGGTGGTGGTTTAAAAAGCAAACTGGGTAGTGGTTCAAAAAGCAAGCTTGGTGGTGGTTCAAAAAGCAAGCTTGGTGGTGGTTCAAAAGCAAGCTGGGTTCTGGTTCAAAAAGCAAGCTTGGTGGTGGTTCAAAAGCAAGCTGGGTTCTGGTTCAAAAAGCAAGCTTGGTGGTGGTTCAAAAGCAAGCTGGGTTCAGGTTCAAAAAGCAAGCTTGGTGGTGGTTCAAAAAGCAAGCTTGGTGGTGATTCAAAAAGCAAGCTTGGTGGTGGTTTAAAAAGCAAGCTGGGTGGTGGTTCAAAAAGCAAGCTTGGTGGTGGTTTAAAAAGCAAGCTGGGTGGTGGTTCAAAAGCAAGCTTGGTGGTGGTTCATAAAGCAAGCTTGGTGGTGGTTCAAAAAGCAAGCTTGGTGGTGGTTCAAAAGCAAGCTGGGTTCTGGTTCAAAAAGCAAGCTGGGGGGTGGTTCAAAAAGCAAGCTTGGTGATGGTTCAAAAAGCAAGCTGGGTGGTGGTTCAAAAAGCAAGCTTGGTGGTGGTTTAAAAAGCAAGCTGGGTTCTGGTTCAAAAAGCAAGCTGGGTGGTGGTTCAAAAAGCAAGCTGGGTGGTGGTTCAAAAAGCAAGCTTGGTGGTGGTTCAAAAAGCAAGCTGGGTGGTGGTTCAAAAAGCAAGCTGGGTGATGGTTCAAAAAGCAAGCTGGGTGATGCTTCAAAAAGCAAGCTGGGTGGTGGTTCAAAAAGCAAGCTTGGTGGTGGTTTAAAAAGCAAGCTGGGTGGTGGTTCAGAAAGCAAGCTTCGTGGTGGTTGAAAAAGCAAGCTTGGTGGTGGTTCAGAAAGCAAGCTTGGTGGTGGTTCAAAAAGCAAGCTTGGTGGTGATTCACAAAGCAAGCTTCATGGTGGTTGAAAAGCAAGCTGGGTGGTGGTTCACAAAGCAAGCTTGGTGGTGGTTTAAAAAGCAAGCTTGGTGGTGGTTCAAAAAGCAAGCTTGGTGGTGGTTTAAAAAGCAAGCTTGGTGGTGGTTCAAAAGCAAGCTGGGTTCTGGTTCAAAAAGCAAGCTTGGTGGTGGTTCAAAAGCAAGCTGGGTTCTGGTTCAAAAAGCAAGCTTGGTGGTGGTTCAAAAAGCAAGCTGGGTGGTGGTTCAAAAGCAAGCTGGGTTCTGGTTCAAAAAGCAAGCTTGGTGGTGGTTCAAAAAGCAATCTTGGTGGTGCTTCAAAAAGCAAGCTTGGTGGTGGTTTAAAAAGCAAGTTTGGTGGTGGTTCAAAAGCAAGCTGGGTTCTGGTTCAAAAAGCAAGCTGGGTGGTGGTTCAGAAAGCAAGCTGGGTTCTGGTTCAAAAAGCAAGCTTGGTGGTGGTTCAAAAAGCAAGCTTGGTGGTGGTTTAAAAAGTAAACTGGGTTCTGGTTCAAAAAGCAAGCTGGGTGGTGGTTCAAAAATCAAGCTTGGTGGTGATTCAAAAAGCAAGCTTGGTGGTGATTCAAAAAGCAAGCATGGTGGCAATTCAAAAATCAAGCTTGGTGGTGGTTTAAAAAGCAAGCTGGGTGGTGGTTCAAAAGCAAGCTGGGTTCTGGTTCAAAAAGCAAGCTGGGTGGTGGTTCAGAAAGCAAGCTGGGTTCTGGTTCAAAAAGCAAGCTTGGTGGTGGTTCAAAAAGCAAGCTTGGTGGTGGTTTAAAAAGCAAGCTGGGTTCTGGTTCAAAAAGCAAGCTGGGTGGTGGTTCAAAAATCAAGCTTGGTGGTGATTCAAAAAGCAAGCTTGGTGGTGATTCAAAAAGCAAGCATGGTGGCAATTCAAAAATCAAGCTTGGTGGCAATTCAAAAAGCAAGCTTGGTGGTGGTTCAAAAAGCAAGCTTGGTGGTGGTTCAAAAAGCAAGCTTGGTGGTGGTTCAAAAAGCAAGCTGGGTGGTGGTTCAAAAGCAAGCTTGGTGGTGGTTCAAAAGCAAGCATGGTGGTGATTCAAAAAGCAAGCTTGGTGGTGGTTGAAAAGCAAGCTGGGTGGTGGTTCAAAAAGCAAGCTTGGTGGTGGTTCAAAAAGCAAGCTGGGTGGTGGTTCAAAAGCAAGCTGGGTGGTGGTTCAAAAGCAAGCATGGTGGTGATTCACAAAGCAAGCTTGGTGGTGGTTGAAAAGCAAGCTGGGTGGTGGTTCAGAAAGCAAGCTTGTTGGTGGTTGAAAAGCAAGCTGGGTGGTGGTTCAGAAAGCTTCGTGGTGATTCAAAAAGCAAGCTTGGTGGTGGTTGAAAAAGCAAGCTTGGTGGTGGTTCAGAAAGCAAGCTTGGTGGTGGTTGGAAAAGCAAGCTTGGTGGTGATTCAAAAAGCAAGCATGGTGGCAATTCAAAAATCAAGCTTGGTGGTGATTCAAAAAGCAAGCTTGGTGGTGGTTCAGAAAGCTTCGTGGTGATTCAAAAAGCAAGCTTGGTGGTGGTTGAAAAAGCAAGCTTGGTGGTGGTTCAGAAAGCAAGCTTGGTGGTGGTTCAAAAAGCAAGCTTGGTGGTGGTTCAAAAGCAAGCTGGGTTCTGGTTCAAAAAGCAAGCTTGGTGGTGGTTCAAAAGCAAGCTGGGTTCTGGTTCAAAAGCAAGCTTGGTGGTGGTTTAAAAAGCAAGCTTGGTGGTGGTTCAAAAAGCAAGCTTGGTGGTGGTTCAGAAAGCAAGCTTGGTGGTGGTTCAAAAAGCAAGCTTGGTAGTGATTCACAAAGCAAGCTTCATGGTGGTTGAAAAGCAAACTGGGTTCTGGTTCAAAAAGCAAGCTTGGTGGTGGTTCAAAAAGCAAGCTTGGTGGTGGTTTAAAAAGCAAACTGGGTAGTGGTTCAAAAGCAAGCTGGGTTCTGGTTCAAAAAGCAAGCTTGGTGGTGGTTCAAAAGCAAGCTGGGTTCTGGTTCAAAAAGCAAGCTTGGTGGTGGTTCAAAAGCAAGCTGGGTTCTGGTTCAAAAGCAAGCTTGGTGGTGGTTTAAAAAGCAAGCTTGGTGGTGGTTCAAAAAGCAAGCTGGGTTCTGGTTCAAAAAGCAAGCTTGGTGGTGGTTCAAAAGCAAGCTGGGTTCTGGTTCAAAAGCAAGCTTGGTGGTGGTTTAAAAAGCAAGCTGGGTTCTGGTTCAAAAAGCAAGCTGGGTTCTGGTTCAAAAGCAAGCTTGGTGTTGGTTTAAAAAGCAAACTGGGTAGTGGTTCAAAAGCAAGCTGGGTTCTGGTTCAAAAAGCAAGCTGGGTTCTGGTTCAAAAGCAAGCTGGGTTCTGGTTCAAAAGCAAGCTTGGTGGTGGTTTAAAAAGCAAACTGGGTTCTGGTTCAAAAAGCAAGCTGGGTTCTGGTTCAAAAAGCAAGCTGGGTTCTGGTTCAAAAGCAAGCTTGGTGGTGGTTTAAAAAGCAAACTGGGTAGTGGTTCAAAAAGCAAGCTTGGTGGTGGTTCAAAAAGCAAGCTTGGTGGTGGTTCAAAAGCAAGCTGGGTTCTGGTTCAAAAAGCAAGCTTGGTGGTGGTTCAAAAGCAAGCTGGGTTCTGGTTCAAAAAGCAAGCTTGGTGGTGGTTCAAAAGCAAGCTGGGTTCAGGTTCAAAAAGCAAGCTTGGTGGTGGTTCAAAAAGCAAGCTTGGTGGTGATTCAAAAAGCAAGCTTGGTGGTGGTTTAAAAAGCAAGCTGGGTGGTGGTTCAAAAAGCAAGCTTGGTGGTGGTTTAAAAAGCAAGCTGGGTGGTGGTTCAAAAGCAAGCTTGGTGGTGGTTCATAAAGCAAGCTTGGTGGTGGTTCAAAAAGCAAGCTTGGTGGTGGTTCAAAAGCAAGCTGGGTTCTGGTTCAAAAAGCAAGCTGGGGGGTGGTTCAAAAAGCAAGCTTGGTGATGGTTCAAAAAGCAAGCTGGGTGGTGGTTCAAAAAGCAAGCTTGGTGGTGGTTTAAAAAGCAAGCTGGGTTCTGGTTCAAAAAGCAAGCTGGGTGGTGGTTCAAAAAGCAAGCTGGGTGGTGGTTCAAAAAGCAAGCTTGGTGGTGGTTCAAAAAGCAAGCTGGGTGGTGGTTCAAAAAGCAAGCTGGGTGATGGTTCAAAAAGCAAGCTGGGTGATGCTTCAAAAAGCAAGCTGGGTGGTGGTTCAAAAAGCAAGCTTGGTGGTGGTTTAAAAAGCAAGCTGGGTGGTGGTTCAGAAAGCAAGCTTCGTGGTGGTTGAAAAAGCAAGCTTGGTGGTGGTTCAGAAAGCAAGCTTGGTGGTGGTTCAAAAAGCAAGCTTGGTGGTGATTCACAAAGCAAGCTTCATGGTGGTTGAAAAGCAAGCTGGGTGGTGGTTCACAAAGCAAGCTTGGTGGTGGTTTAAAAAGCAAGCTTGGTGGTGGTTCAAAAAGCAAGCTTGGTGGTGGTTTAAAAAGCAAGCTTGGTGGTGGTTCAAAAGCAAGCTGGGTTCTGGTTCAAAAAGCAAGCTTGGTGGTGGTTCAAAAGCAAGCTGGGTTCTGGTTCAAAAAGCAAGCTTGGTGGTGGTTCAAAAAGCAAGCTGGGTGGTGGTTCAAAAGCAAGCTGGGTTCTGGTTCAAAAAGCAAGCTTGGTGGTGGTTCAAAAAGCAATCTTGGTGGTGCTTCAAAAAGCAAGCTTGGTGGTGGTTTAAAAAGCAAGTTTGGTGGTGGTTCAAAAGCAAGCTGGGTTCTGGTTCAAAAAGCAAGCTGGGTGGTGGTTCAGAAAGCAAGCTGGGTTCTGGTTCAAAAAGCAAGCTTGGTGGTGGTTCAAAAAGCAAGCTTGGTGGTGGTTTAAAAAGTAAACTGGGTTCTGGTTCAAAAAGCAAGCTGGGTGGTGGTTCAAAAATCAAGCTTGGTGGTGATTCAAAAAGCAAGCTTGGTGGTGATTCAAAAAGCAAGCATGGTGGCAATTCAAAAATCAAGCTTGGTGGTGGTTTAAAAAGCAAGCTGGGTGGTGGTTCAAAAGCAAGCTGGGTTCTGGTTCAAAAAGCAAGCTGGGTGGTGGTTCAGAAAGCAAGCTGGGTTCTGGTTCAAAAAGCAAGCTTGGTGGTGGTTCAAGAAGCAAGCTTAGTGGTGGTTTAAAAAGCAAGCTGGGTTCTGGTTCAAAAAGCAAGCTGGGTGGTGGTTCAAAAATCAAGCTTGGTGGTGATTCAAAAAGCAAGCTTGGTGGTGATTCAAAAAGCAAGCATGGTGGCAATTCAAAAATCAAGCTTGGTGGCAATTCAAAAAGCAAGCTTGGTGGTGGTTCAAAAAGCAAGCTTGGTGGTGGTTCAAAAAGCAAGCTTGGTGGTGGTTCAAAAAGCAAGCTGGGTGGTGGTTCAAAAGCAAGCTTGGTGGTGGTTCAAAAGCAAGCATGGTGGTGATTCAAAAAGCAAGCTTGGTGGTGGTTGAAAAGCAAGCTGGGTGGTGGTTCAAAAAGCAAGCTTGGTGGTGGTTCAAAAAGCAAGCTGGGTGGTGGTTCAAAAGCAAGCTGGGTGGTGGTTCAAAAGCAAGCATGGTGGTGATTCACAAAGCAAGCTTGGTGGTGGTTGAAAAGCAAGCTGGGTGGTGGTTCAGAAAGCAAGCTTGTTGGTGGTTGAAAAGCAAGCTGGGTGGTGGTTCAGAAAGCTTCGTGGTGATTCAAAAAGCAAGCTTGGTGGTGGTTGAAAAAGCAAGCTTGGTGGTGGTTCAGAAAGCAAGCTTGGTGGTGGTTGGAAAAGCAAGCTTGGTGGTGATTCAAAAAGCAAGCATGGTGGCAATTCAAAAATCAAGCTTGGTGGTGATTCAAAAACAAGCTTGGTGGTGGTTCAGAAAGCTTCGTGGTGATTCAAAAAGCAAGCTTGGTGGTGGTTGAAAAAGCAAGCTTGGTGGTGGTTCAGAAAGCAAGCTTGGTGGTGGTTCAAAAAGCAAGCTTGGTGGTGGTTCAAAAGCAAGCTGGGTTCTGGTTCAAAAAGCAAGCTTGGTGGTGGTTCAAAAGCAAGCTGGGTTCTGGTTCAAAAGCAAGCTTGGTGGTGGTTTAAAAAGCAAGCTTGGTGGTGGTTCAAAAAGCAAGCTTGGTGGTGGTTCAGAAAGCAAGCTTGGTGGTGGTTCAAAAAGCAAGCTTGGTAGTGATTCACAAAGCAAGCTTCATGGTGGTTGAAAAGCAAACTGGGTTCTGGTTCAAAAAGCAAGCTTGGTGGTGGTTCAAAAAGCAAGCTTGGTGGTGGTTTAAAAAGCAAACTGGGTAGTGGTTCAAAAGCAAGCTGGGTTCTGGTTCAAAAAGCAAGCTTGGTGGTGGTTCAAAAGCAAGCTGGGTTCTGGTTCAAAAAGCAAGCTTGGTGGTGGTTCAAAAGCAAGCTGGGTTCTGGTTCAAAAGCAAGCTTGGTGGTGGTTTAAAAAGCAAGCTTGGTGGTGGTTCAAAAAGCAAGCTGGGTTCTGGTTCAAAAAGCAAGCTTGGTGGTGGTTCAAAAGCAAGCTGGGTTCTGGTTCAAAAGCAAGCTTGGTGGTGGTTTAAAAAGCAAGCTGGGTTCTGGTTCAAAAAGCAAGCTGGGTTCTGGTTCAAAAGCAAGCTTGGTGTTGGTTTAAAAAGCAAACTGGGTAGTGGTTCAAAAGCAAGCTGGGTTCTGGTTCAAAAAGCAAGCTGGGTTCTGGTTCAAAAGCAAGCTGGGTTCTGGTTCAAAAGCAAGCTTGGTGGTGGTTTAAAAAGCAAACTGGGTTCTGGTTCAAAAAGCAAGCTGGGTTCTGGTTCAAAAAGCAAGCTGGGTTCTGGTTCAAAAGCAAGCTTGGTGGTGGTTTAAAAAGCAAACTGGGTAGTGGTTCAAAAAGCAAGCTTGGTGGTGGTTCAAAAAGCAAGCTTGGTGGTGGTTCAAAAGCAAGCTGGGTTCTGGTTCAAAAAGCAAGCTTGGTGGTGGTTCAAAAGCAAGCTGGGTTCTGGTTCAAAAAGCAAGCTTGGTGGTGGTTCAAAAGCAAGCTGGGTTCAGGTTCAAAAAGCAAGCTTGGTGGTGGTTCAAAAAGCAAGCTTGGTGGTGATTCAAAAAGCAAGCTTGGTGGTGGTTTAAAAAGCAAGCTGGGTGGTGGTTCAAAAAGCAAGCTTGGTGGTGGTTTAAAAAGCAAGCTGGGTGGTGGTTCAAAAGCAAGCTTGGTGGTGGTTCATAAAGCAAGCTTGGTGGTGGTTCAAAAAGCAAGCTTGGTGGTGGTTCAAAAGCAAGCTGGGTTCTGGTTCAAAAAGCAAGCTGGGGGGTGGTTCAAAAAGCAAGCTTGGTGATGGTTCAAAAAGCAAGCTGGGTGGTGGTTCAAAAAGCAAGCTTGGTGGTGGTTTAAAAAGCAAGCTGGGTTCTGGTTCAAAAAGCAAGCTGGGTGGTGGTTCAAAAAGCAAGCTGGGTGGTGGTTCAAAAAGCAAGCTTGGTGGTGGTTCAAAAAGCAAGCTGGGTGGTGGTTCAAAAAGCAAGCTGGGTGATGGTTCAAAAAGCAAGCTGGGTGATGCTTCAAAAAGCAAGCTGGGTGGTGGTTCAAAAAGCAAGCTTGGTGGTGGTTTAAAAAGCAAGCTGGGTGGTGGTTCAGAAAGCAAGCTTCGTGGTGGTTGAAAAAGCAAGCTTGGTGGTGGTTCAGAAAGCAAGCTTGGTGGTGGTTCAAAAAGCAAGCTTGGTGGTGATTCACAAAGCAAGCTTCATGGTGGTTGAAAAGCAAGCTGGGTGGTGGTTCACAAAGCAAGCTTGGTGGTGGTTTAAAAAGCAAGCTTGGTGGTGGTTCAAAAAGCAAGCTTGGTGGTGGTTTAAAAAGCAAGCTTGGTGGTGGTTCAAAAGCAAGCTGGGTTCTGGTTCAAAAAGCAAGCTTGGTGGTGGTTCAAAAGCAAGCTGGGTTCTGGTTCAAAAAGCAAGCTTGGTGGTGGTTCAAAAAGCAAGCTGGGTGGTGGTTCAAAAGCAAGCTGGGTTCTGGTTCAAAAAGCAAGCTTGGTGGTGGTTCAAAAAGCAATCTTGGTGGTGCTTCAAAAAGCAAGCTTGGTGGTGGTTTAAAAAGCAAGTTTGGTGGTGGTTCAAAAGCAAGCTGGGTTCTGGTTCAAAAAGCAAGCTGGGTGGTGGTTCAGAAAGCAAGCTGGGTTCTGGTTCAAAAAGCAAGCTTGGTGGTGGTTCAAAAAGCAAGCTTGGTGGTGGTTTAAAAAGTAAACTGGGTTCTGGTTCAAAAAGCAAGCTGGGTGGTGGTTCAAAAATCAAGCTTGGTGGTGATTCAAAAAGCAAGCTTGGTGGTGATTCAAAAAGCAAGCTTGGTGGTGATTCAAAAAGCAAGCATGGTGGCAATTCAAAAATCAAGCTTGGTGGTGGTTTAAAAAGCAAGCTGGGTTCTGGTTCAAAAGCAAGCTGGGTTCTGGTTCAAAAAGCAAGCTGGGTGGTGGTTCAGAAAGCAAGCTGGGTTCTGGTTCAAAAAGCAAGCTTGGTGGTGGTTCAAAAAGCAAGCTTGGTGGTGGTTCAAAAAGCAAGCTTGGTGGTGGTTTAAAAAGCAAGCTGGGTTCTGGTTCAAAAAGCAAGCTGGGTGGTGGTTCAAAAATCAAGCTTGGTGGTGATTCAAAAAGCAAGCTTGGTGGTGATTCAAAAAGCAAGCATGGTGGCAATTCAAAAATCAAGCTTGGTGGCAATTCAAAAAGCAAGCTTGGTGGTGGTTCAAAAAGCAAGCTTGGTGGTGGTTCAAAAAGCAAGCTTGGTGGTGGTTCAAAAAGCAAGCTGGGTGGTGGTTCAAAAGCAAGCTTGGTGGTGGTTCAAAAGCAAGCATGGTGGTGATTCAAAAAGCAAGCTTGGTGGTGGTTGAAAAGCAAGCTGGGTGGTGGTTCAAAAAGCAAGCTTGGTGGTGGTTCAAAAAGCAAGCTGGGTGGTGGTTCAAAAGCAAGCTGGGTGGTGGTTCAAAAGCAAGCATGGTGGTGATTCACAAAGCAAGCTTGGTGGTGGTTGAAAAGCAAGCTGGGTGGTGGTTCAGAAAGCAAGCTTGTTGGTGGTTGAAAAGCAAGCTGGGTGGTGGTTCAGAAAGCTTCGTGGTGATTCAAAAAGCAAGCTTGGTGGTGGTTGAAAAAGCAAGCTTGGTGGTGGTTCAGAAAGCAAGCTTGGTGGTGGTTGGAAAAGCAAGCTTGGTGGTGATTCAAAAAGCAAGCATGGTGGCAATTCAAAAATCAAGCTTGGTGGTGATTCAAAAAGCAAGCTTGGTGGTGGTTCAGAAAGCTTCGTGGTGATTCAAAAAGCAAGCTTGGTGGTGGTTGAAAAAGCAAGCTTGGTGGTGGTTCAGAAAGCAAGCTTGGTGGTGGTTGAAAAAGCAAGCTTGGTGGTGATTCAAAAAGCAAGCTTGGTGGTGGTTCAAAAAGCAAGCTGGGTGGTGGTTCAAAAAGCAAGCTTGGTGGTGGTTCAAAAAGCAAGCTTGGTGATGGTTCAAAAAGCAAGCTTGGTGGTGGTTCAAAAAGCAAGCTGGGTGGTGGTTCAAAAGCAAGCTGGGTTCTGGTTCAAAAAGCAAGCATGGTGGCAATTCAAAAAGCAAGCTTGGTGGCAATTCAAAAAGCAAGCTTGGTGGTGGTTCAAAAAGCAAGCTGGGTGGTGGTTCAAAAGCAAGCTGGGTTCTGGTTCAAAAAGCAAGCATGGTGGCAATTCAAAAAGCAAGCTTGGTGGTGGTTCAAAAAGCAAGCTTGGTGGTGGTTCAAAAAGCAAGCTTGGTGGTGGTTGAAAAAGCAAGCTTGGTGTTGCTTGAAAAAGCAAGCTTGGTGGTGGTTGAAAAAGCAAGCTTGGTGGTGGTTGAAAAAGCAAGCTTGGTGGTGGTTGAAAAACCAAGTTTGGTGGTGATTTAAAAAGCAAGCTTGGTGGTGGTTGAAAAAGCAAGCTTGGTGGTGGTTGAAAAAGAAATCTTGGTGATGGTTGAAAAAGCAAGCTTGGTGGTGGTTCAGAAAGCAAGCTTGGTGGTGGTTGGAAAAGCAAGCTTGGTGGTGATTCAAAAAGCAAGCATGGTGGCAATTCAAAAATCAAGCTTGGTGGTGATTCAAAAAGCAAGCTTGGTGGTGGTTCAGAAAGCTTCGTGGTGATTCAAAAAGCAAGCTTGGTGGTGGTTGAAAAAGCAAGCTTGGTGGTGATTCAAAAAGCAAGCATGGTGGCAATTCAAAAATCAAGCTTGGTGGTGATTCAAAAAGCAAGCTTGGTGGTGGTTCAGAAAGCTTCGTGGTGATTCAAAAAGCAAGCTTGGTGGTGGTTGAAAAAGCAAGCTTGGTGGTGGTTCAGAAAGCAAGCTTGGTGGTGGTTGAAAAAGCAAGCTTGGTGGTGATTCAAAAAGCAAGCTTGGTGGTGGTTCAAAAAGCAAGCTGGGTGGTGGTTCAAAAAGCAAGCTTGGTGGTGGTTCAAAAAGCAAGCTTGGTGATGGTTCAAAAAGCAAGCTTGGTGGTGGTTCAAAAAGCAAGCTGGGTGGTGGTTCAAAAGCAAGCTGGGTTCTGGTTCAAAAAGCAAGCATGGTGGCAATTCAAAAAGCAAGCTTGGTGGCAATTCAAAAAGCAAGCTTGGTGGTGGTTCAAAAAGCAAGCTGGGTGGTGGTTCAAAAGCAAGCTGGGTTCTGGTTCAAAAAGCAAGCATGGTGGCAATTCAAAAAGCAAGCTTGGTGGTGGTTCAAAAAGCAAGCTTGGTGGTGGTTCAAAAAGCAAGCTTGGTGGTGGTTGAAAAAGCAAGCTTGGTGTTGCTTGAAAAAGCAAGCTTGGTGGTGGTTGAAAAAGCAAGCTTGGTGGTGGTTGAAAAAGCAAGCTTGGTGGTGGTTGAAAAACCAAGTTTGGTGGTGATTTAAAAAGCAAGCTTGGTGGTGGTTGAAAAAGCAAGCTTGGTGGTGGTTGAAAAAGAAATCTTGGTGATTGTTGAAAAAGAAAGCTTGGTGCTCGTTGAAACATAAAGCTTGGTGGTGGTTCAGAAAGCAATCTTTGTGGTGGTTGAAAAAGCAAGCTTGGTGGTGGTTCAAAAAGAAATCTTGGTGATGGTTGAAAAAGAAAGCTGGGTTCTGGTTCAAAAAGCAAGCATGGTGGCAATTCAAAAAGCAAGCTTGGTGGCAATTCAAAAAGCAAGCTTGGTGGTGGTTCAAAAAGCAAGCTGAGTGGTGGTTCAAAAGCAAGCTGGGTTCTGGTTCAAAAAGCAAGCATGGTGGCAATTCAAAAAGCAAGCTTGGTGGTGGTTCAAAAAGCAAGCTTGGTGGTGGTTCAAAAAGCAAGCTTGGTGGTGGTTGAAAAAGCAAGCTTGGTGTTGCTTGAAAAAGCAAGCTTGGTGGTGGTTGAAAAAGCAAGCTTGGTGGTGGTTGAAAAAGCAAGCTTGGTGGTGGTTGAAAAACCAAGTTTGGTGGTGATTTAAAAAGCAAGCTTGGTGGTGGTTGAAAAAGCAAGCTTGGTGATGGTTGAAAAAGAAATCTTGGTGATGGTTGAAAAAGAAAGCTTGGTGCTCGTTGAAACATAAAGCTTGGTGGTGGTTCAGAAAGCAATCTTTGTGGTGGTTGAAAAAGCAAGCTTGGTGGTGGTTCAAAAAGCAAGCTTGGTGGTGGTTTAAAAAGCAAGCTGGGTTCTGGTTCAAAAAGCAAGCTGGGTGGTGGTTCAAAAATCAAGCTTGGTGGTGATTCAAAAAGCAAGCTTGGTGGTGATTCAAAAAGCAAGCATGGTGGCAATTCAAAAATCAAGCTTGGTGGCAATTCAAAAAGCAAGCTTGGTGGTGGTTCAAAAAGCAAGCTTGGTGGTGGTTCAAAAAGCAAGCTTGGTGGTGGTTCAAAAAGCAAGCTGGGTGGTGGTTCAAAAGCAAGCTTGGTGGTGGTTCAAAAGCAAGCATGGTGGTGATTCAAAAAGCAAGCTTGGTGGTGGTTGAAAAGCAAGCTGGGTGGTGGTTCAAAAAGCAAGCTTGGTGGTGGTTCAAAAAGCAAGCTGGGTGGTGGTTCAAAAGCAAGCTGGGTGGTGGTTCAAAAGCAAGCATGGTGGTGATTCACAAAGCAAGCTTGGTGGTGGTTGAAAAGCAAGCTGGGTGGTGGTTCAGAAAGCAAGCTTGTTGGTGGTTGAAAAGCAAGCTGGGTGGTGGTTCAGAAAGCTTCGTGGTGATTCAAAAAGCAAGCTTGGTGGTGGTTGAAAAAGCAAGCTTGGTGGTGGTTCAGAAAGCAAGCTTGGTGGTGGTTGGAAAAGCAAGCTTGGTGGTGATTCAAAAAGCAAGCATGGTGGCAATTCAAAAATCAAGCTTGGTGGTGATTCAAAAAGCAAGCTTGGTGGTGGTTCAGAAAGCTTCGTGGTGATTCAAAAAGCAAGCTTGGTGGTGGTTGAAAAAGCAAGCTTGGTGGTGGTTCAGAAAGCAAGCTTGGTGGTGGTTGAAAAAGCAAGCTTGGTGGTGATTCAAAAAGCAAGCTTGGTGGTGGTTCAAAAAGCAAGCTGGGTGGTGGTTCAAAAAGCAAGCTTGGTGGTGGTTCAAAAAGCAAGCTTGGTGATGGTTCAAAAAGCAAGCTTGGTGGTGGTTCAAAAAGCAAGCTGGGTGGTGGTTCAAAAGCAAGCTGGGTTCTGGTTCAAAAAGCAAGCATGGTGGCAATTCAAAAAGCAAGCTTGGTGGTGGTTCAAAAAGCAAGCTTGGTGGTGGTTCAAAAAGCAAGCTTGGTGGTGGTTGAAAAAGCAAGCTTGGTGTTGCTTGAAAAAGCAAGCTTGGTGGTGGTTGAAAAAGCAAGCTTGGTGGTGGTTGAAAAAGCAAGCTTGGTGGTGGTTGAAAAACCAAGTTTGGTGGTGATTTAAAAAGCAAGCTTGGTGGTGGTTGAAAAAGCAAGCTTGGTGATGGTTGAAAAAGAAATCTTGGTGATGGTTGAAAAAGAAAGCTTGGTGCTCGTTGAAACATAAAGCTTGGTGGTGGTTCAGAAAGCAATCTTTGTGGTGGTTGAAAAAGCAAGCTTGGTGGTGGTTCAAAAAGCAAGCTTGGTGGTGGTTTAAAAAGCAAGCTGGGTTCTGGTTCAAAAAGCAAGCTGGGTGGTGGTTCAAAAATCAAGCTTGGTGGTGATTCAAAAAGCAAGCTTGGTGGTGATTCAAAAAGCAAGCATGGTGGCAATTCAAAAATCAAGCTTGGTGGCAATTCAAAAAGCAAGCTTGGTGGTGGTTCAAAAAGCAAGCTTGGTGGTGGTTCAAAAAGCAAGCTTGGTGGTGGTTCAAAAAGCAAGCTGGGTGGTGGTTCAAAAGCAAGCTTGGTGGTGGTTCAAAAGCAAGCATGGTGGTGATTCAAAAAGCAAGCTTGGTGGTGGTTGAAAAGCAAGCTGGGTGGTGGTTCAAAAAGCAAGCTTGGTGGTGGTTCAAAAAGCAAGCTGGGTGGTGGTTCAAAAGCAAGCTGGGTGGTGGTTCAAAAGCAAGCATGGTGGTGATTCACAAAGCAAGCTTGGTGGTGGTTGAAAAGCAAGCTGGGTGGTGGTTCAGAAAGCAAGCTTGTTGGTGGTTGAAAAGCAAGCTGGGTGGTGGTTCAGAAAGCTTCGTGGTGATTCAAAAAGCAAGCTTGGTGGTGGTTGAAAAAGCAAGCTTGGTGGTGGTTCAGAAAGCAAGCTTGGTGGTGGTTGGAAAAGCAAGCTTGGTGGTGATTCAAAAAGCAAGCATGGTGGCAATTCAAAAATCAAGCTTGGTGGTGATTCAAAAAGCAAGCTTGGTGGTGGTTCAGAAAGCTTCGTGGTGATTCAAAAAGCAAGCTTGGTGGTGGTTGAAAAAGCAAGCTTGGTGGTGGTTCAGAAAGCAAGCTTGGTGGTGGTTGAAAAAGCAAGCTTGGTGGTGATTCAAAAAGCAAGCTTGGTGGTGGTTCAAAAAGCAAGCTGGGTGGTGGTTCAAAAAGCAAGCTTGGTGGTGGTTCAAAAAGCAAGCTTGGTGATGGTTCAAAAAGCAAGCTTGGTGGTGGTTCAAAAAGCAAGCTGGGTGGTGGTTCAAAAGCAAGCTGGGTTCTGGTTCAAAAAGCAAGCATGGTGGCAATTCAAAAAGCAAGCTTGGTGGCAATTCAAAAAGCAAGCTTGGTGGTGGTTCAAAAAGCAAGCTGGGTGGTGGTTCAAAAGCAAGCTGGGTTCTGGTTCAAAAAGCAAGCATGGTGGCAATTCAAAAAGCAACTTGGTGGTGGTTCAAAAAGCAAGCTTGGTGGTGGTTCAAAAAGCAAGCTTGGTGGTGGTTGAAAAAGCAAGCTTGGTGTTGCTTGAAAAAGCAAGCTTGGTGGTGGTTGAAAAAGCAAGCTTGGTGGTGGTTGAAAAAGCAAGCTTGGTGGTGGTTGAAAAACCAAGTTTGGTGGTGATTTAAAAAGCAAGCTTGGTGGTGGTTGAAAAAGCAAGCTTGGTGGTGGTTGAAAAAGAAATCTTGGTGATGGTTGAAAAAGCAAGCTTGGTGGTGGTTCAGAAAGCAAGCTTGGTGGTGGTTGGAAAAGCAAGCTTGGTGGTGATTCAAAAAGCAAGCATGGTGGCAATTCAAAAATCAAGCTTGGTGGTGATTCAAAAAGCAAGCTTGGTGGTGGTTCAGAAAGCTTCGTGGTGATTCAAAAAGCAAGCTTGGTGGTGGTTGAAAAAGCAAGCTTGGTGGTGATTCAAAAAGCAAGCATGGTGGCAATTCAAAAATCAAGCTTGGTGGTGATTCAAAAAGCAAGCTTGGTGGTGGTTCAGAAAGCTTCGTGGTGATTCAAAAAGCAAGCTTGGTGGTGGTTGAAAAAGCAAGCTTGGTGGTGGTTCAGAAAGCAAGCTTGGTGGTGGTTGAAAAAGCAAGCTTGGTGGTGATTCAAAAAGCAAGCTTGGTTGTGGTTCAAAAAGCAAGCTGGGTGGTGGTTCAAAAAGCAAGCTTGGTGGTGGTTCAAAAAGCAAGCTTGGTGATGGTTCAAAAAGCAAGCTTGGTGGTGGTTCAAAAAGCAAGCTGGGTGGTGGTTCAAAAGCAAGCTGGGTTCTGGTTCAAAAAGCAAGCATGGTGGCAATTCAAAAAGCAAGCTTGGTGGCAAATCAAAAAGCAAGCTTGGTGGTGGTTCAAAAAGCAACCTGGGTGGTGGTTCAAAAGCAAGCTGGGTTCTGGTTCAAAAAGCAAGCATGGTGGCAATTCAAAAAGCAAGCTTGGTGGTGGTTCAAAAAGCAAGCTTGGTGGTGGTTCAAAAAGCAAGCTTGGTGGTGGTTGAAAAAGCAAGCTTGGTGTTGCTTGAAAAAGCAAGCTTGGTGGTGGTTGAAAAAGCAAGCTTGGTGGTGGTTGAAAAAGCAAGCTTGGTGGTGGTTGAAAAACCAAGTTTGGTGGTGATTTAAAAAGCAAGCTTGGTGGTGGTTGAAAAAGCAAGCTTGGTGGTGGTTGAAAAAGAAATCTTGGTGATGGTTGAAAAAGAAAGCTTGGTGCTCGTTGAAACATAAAGCTTGGTGGTGGTTCAGAAAGCAATCTTTGTGGTGGTTGAAAAAGCAAGCTTGGTGGTGGTTCAAAAAGAAATCTTGGTGATGGTTGAAAAAGAAAGCTGGGTTCTGGTTCAAAAAGCAAGCATGGTGGCAATTCAAAAAGCAAGCTTGGTGGCAATTCAAAAAGCAAGCTTGGTGGTGGTTCAAAAAGCAAGCTGGGTGGTGGTTCAAAAGCAAGCTGGGTTCTGGTTCAAAAAGCAAGCATGGTGGCAATTCAAAAAGCAAGCTTGGTGGTGGTTCAAAAAGCAAGCTTGGTGGTGGTTCAAAAAGCAAGCTTGGTGGTGGTTGAAAAAGCAAGCTTGGTGTTGCTTGAAAAAGCAAGCTTGGTGGTGGTTGAAAAAGCAAGCTTGGTGGTGGTTGAAAAAGCAAGCTTGGTGGTGGTTGAAAAACCAAGTTTGGTGGTGATTTAAAAAGCAAGCTTGGTGGTGGTTGAAAAAGCAAGCTTGGTGATGGTTGAAAAAGAAATCTTGGTGATGGTTGAAAAAGAAAGCTTGGTGCTCGTTGAAACATAAAGCTTGGTGGTGGTTCAGAAAGCAATCTTTGTGGTGGTTGAAAAAGCAAGCTTGGTGGTGGTTCAAAAAGAAATCTTGGTGATGGTTGAAAAAGAAAGCTTGGTGCTGGTTGAAACATAAAGCTTGGTGGTGGTTCAAAAAGCAATCTTGGTGGTGGTTGAAAAAGCAAGCTTGGTGGTGGTTGAAAAAGCAAGCTTGGTGGTGGTTGAAAAAGCAAGCTTGGTGGTGGTTGAAAAAGCAAGCTTGGTGGTGGTTGAAAAGGCAAGCTTGGTGGTGGTTGAAAAAGCAAGCTTTGTGGTGGTTGAAAAAGCAAGCTTGGTGGTGGTTGAAAAAGAAAGCTTGGTGGTGGATGAAAAAGCAAGCTTGGTGGTGGTTGAAAAGCAAGCTGGGTGGTGGTTCACAAAGCAAGCTTCGTGGTGGTTGAAAAAGCAAGCTTGGTGATGGTTCAGAAAGCAAGCTTGGTGGTGGTTCAAAAAGCAAGCTTGGTGGTGGTTCACAAAGCAAGCTTCGTGGTGGTTGAAAAAGCAAGCTTGGTGATGGTTCAAAAACCAAGCTTGGTGGTGGTTCAAAAAGCAAGCTCTGTGGTGGTTCAAAAAGCAAGCTTGGTGGTGGTTCAAAAAGCAAGCTTGGTGGTGGTTCAGAAAGCAAGCTTGGTGGTGGTTCAAAAAGCAAGCTTGGTGGTGGTTGAAAATGCAGGCTTGGTGGTGGTTGAAAAAGAAAGCTTGGTGGTGGTTGAAAAAGCAAGCTTGGTGGTGGTTGAAAAAGAAAGCTTCGTGGTGGTGGAAAAAGCAAGCTTGGTGAAGGTTGAAAAAGCAAGCTTGGTGGTGGTTGAAAAAGCAAGCTTGGTGGTGGTTGAAAAAGCAAGCTTGGTGGTGGTTCAGAAAGCAAACTTTGTGGTGTTTGAAAAAGCAAGCTTGGTGGTGGTTCAAAAAGCAAGTTTGGTGGTGGTTCAAAAAGCATGCTTGATGGTGGTTTTAAAAGCAAGCTTGGTGGTGGTTGAAAAAGAAAGCTTGGTGGTGGTTGAAAAAGAAAGCTTGGTGCTGGTTGAAAAAGAAAGCTTTGTGGTGGTTTAAAAAGCAAGCTTGGTGGTGGTTGAAAAAGAAATATTGGTGGTGGTTGAAAAATAAAGCTTGGTGCTGGTTGAAACATAAAGCTTGGTGGTGGTTCAGAAAGCAAGCTTGGTGGTGGTTCAAAAAGCAAGCTGGGTGGTGGTTGAAAAAGCAAGCCTGGTGGTGGTTCAAAAAGCAAGCTTTGTGGTGGTTAAAAAAGCAAGCATGGTGGTGGTTCAAAAAGCAATCTTGGTGGTGGTTGAAAAAGCAAGCCTGGTGGTGGTTCAGAAAGCAAGCTTGGTGGTGGTTCAAAAATCAAGCTTGGTGGTGGTTGAAAAAGCAAGCTTGGTGGTGGTTCAAAAAGCAAGCTTGGTGATAGTTCAGAAAGCAAGCTTGGTGGTGGTTGAAAAAGCAAGCTTGGTGGTGGTTGAAAAAGCAAGCTTGGTGTTGCTTGAAAAAGCAAGCTTGGTGGTGATTCAAAAAGCAAGCTTGGTGGTGGTTAAAAAGCAAGCTTGGTGTTGCTTGAAAAAGCAAGCTTGGTTGTGGTTCAAAAAGCAATCTTGGTGGTGGTTCAAAAAGCAATCTTGGTGGTGGTTGAAAAAGCAAGCTTGGTGGTGGTTTAAAAAGCAAGCTGGGTGGTGGTTCAAAAGCAAGCTTGGTGGTGGTTCTTAAGCAAGCTTGGTGGTGGTTCAAAAAGCAAGCTTGGTGGTGGTTCAAAAGCAAGCTGGGTTCTGGTTCAAAAAGCAAGCTGGGGGGTGGTTCAAAAAGCAAGCTTGGTGATGGTTCAAAAAGCAAGCTGGGTGGTGGTTCAAAAGCAAGCTTGGTGGTGGTTCATAAAGCAAGCTTGGTGGTGGTTCAAAAAGCAAGCTTGGTGGTGGTTCAAAAGCAAGCTGGGTTCTGGTTCAAAAAGCAAGCTTGGTGGTGGTTCAAAAAGCAAGCTGGGTGGTGGTTCAAAAAGCAAGCTGGGTGGTGGTTCAAAAAGCAAGCTTGGTGGTGGTTCAAAAAGCAAGCTGGGTGGTGGTTCAAAAAGCAAGCTGGGTGATGGTTCAAAAAGCAAGCTGGGTGATGCTTCAAAAAGCAAGCTGGGTGGTGGTTCAAAAAGCAAGCTTGGTGGTGGTTAAAAAGCAAGCTTGGTGTTGCTTGAAAAAGCAAGCTTGGTTGTGGTTCAAAAAGCAATCTTGGTGGTGGTTCAAAAAGCAATCTTGGTGGTGGTTGAAAAAGCAAGCTTGGTGGTGGTTTAAAAAGCAAGCTGGGTGGTGGTTCAAAAGCAAGCTTGGTGGTGGTTCATAAAGCAAGCTTGGTGGTGGTTCAAAAAGCAAGCTTGGTGGTGGTTCAAAAGCAAGCTGGGTTCTGGTTCAAAAAGCAAGCTGGGGGGTGGTTCAAAAAGCAAGCTTGGTGATGGTTCAAAAAGCAAGCTGGGTGGTGGTTCAAAAAGCAAGCTTGGTGGTGGTTCAAAAGCAAGCTGGGTTCTGGTTCAAAAAGCAAGCTTGGTGGTGGTTCAAAAAGCAAGCTGGGTGGTGGTTCAAAAAGCAAGCTGGGTGGTGGTTCAAAAAGCAAGCTTGGTGGTGGTTCAAAAAGCAAGCTGGGTGGTGGTTCAAAAAGCAAGCTGGGTGATGGTTCAAAAAGCAAGCTGGGTGATGCTTCAAAAAGCAAGCTGGGTGGTGGTTCAAAAAGCAAGCTTGGTGGTGGTTTAAAAAGCAAGCTGGGTGGTGGTTCAGAAAGCAAGTTTCGTGGTGGTTGAAAAAGCAAGCTTGGTGGTGGTTCAGAAAGCAAGCTTGGTGGTGGTTCAAAAAGCAAGCTTGGTGGTGATTCACAAAGCAAGCTTCATGGTGGTTGAAAAGCAAGCTTTGTGGTGGTTCACAAAGAAAGCTTGGTGGTGGTTTAAAAAGCAAGCTTGGTGGTGGTTCAAAAAGCAAGCTTGGTGGTGGTTTAAAAAGCAAGCTTGGTGGTGGTTCAAAAGCAAGCTGGGTTCTGGTTCAAAAAGCAAGCTTGGTGGTGGTTCAAAAGCAAGCTGGGTTCTGGTTCAAAAAGCAAGCTTGGTGGTGGTTCAAAAAGCAAGCTGGGTGGTGGTTCAAAAGCAAGCTGGGTTCTGGTTCAAAAAGCAAGCTTGGTGGTGGTTCAAAAAGCAATCTTGGTGGTGCTTCAAAAAGCAAGCTTGGTGGTGGTTTAAAAAGCAAGTTTGGTGGTGGTTCAAAAGCAAGCTGGGTTCTGGTTCAAAAAGCAAGCTGGGTGGTGGTTCAGAAAGCAAGCTGGGTTCTGGTTCAAAAAGCAAGCTTGGTGGTGGTTCAAAAAGCAAGCTGGGTGGTGGTTTAAAAAGTAAACTGGGTTCGGGTTCAAAAAGCAAGCTGGGTGGTGGTTCAAAAATCAAGCTTGGTGGTGATTCAAAAAGCAAGCTTGGTGGTGATTCAAAAAGCAAGCATGGTGGCAATTCAAAAATCAAGCTTGGTGGTGGTTTAAAAAGCAAGCTGGGTGGTGGTTCAAAAGCAAGCTGGGTTCTGGTTCAAAAAGCAAGCTGGGTGGTGGTTCAGAAAGCAAGCTGGGTTCTGGTTCAAAAAGCAAGCTTGGTGGTGGTTCAAAAAGCAAGCTTGGTGGTGGTTTAAAAAGCAAGCTGGGTTCTGGTTCAAAAAGCAAGCTGGGTGGTGGTTCAAAAATCAAGCTTGGTGGTGATTCAAAAAGCAAGCTTGGTGGTGATTCAAAAAGCAAGCATGCTGGCAATTCAAAAATCAAGCTTGGTGGCAATTCAAAAAGCAAGCTTGGTGGTGGTTCAAAAAGCAAGCTTGGTGGTGGTTCAAAAAGCAAGCTTGGTGGTGGTTCAAAAAGCAAGCTGGGTGGTGGTTCAAAAGCAAGCTTGGTGGTGGTTCAAAAGCAAGCATGGTGGTGATTCAAAAAGCAAGCTTGGTGGTGGTTGAAAAGCAAGCTGGGTGGTGGTTCAAAAAGCAAGCTTGGTGGTGGTTCAAAAAGCAAGCTGGGTAGTGGTTCAAAAGCAAGCTGGGTGGTGGTTCAAAAGCAAGCATGGTGGTGATTCAAAAAGCAAGCTTGGTGGTGGTTGAAAAGCAAGCTGGGTGGTGGTTCAGAAAGCAAGCTTGTTGGTGGTTGAAAAGCAAGCTGGGTGGTGGTTCAGAAAGCTTCGTGGTGATTCAAAAAGCAAGCTTGGTGGTGGTGGAAAAAGCAAGCTTGGTGGTGGTTCAGAAAGCAAGCTTGGTGGTGGTTGAAAAAGCAAGCTTGGTGGTGATTCAAAAAGCAAGCATGGTGGCAATTCAAAAATCAAGCTTGGTGGTGATTCAAAAAGCAAGCTTGGTGGTGGTTCAGAAAGCTTCGTGGTGATTCAAAAAGCAAGCTTGGTGGTGGTTGAAAAAGCAAGATTGGTGGTGGTTCAGAAAGCAAGCTTGGTGGTGGTTGAAAAAGCAAGCTTGGTGGTGATTCAAAAAGCAAGCTTGGTGGTGGTTCAAAAAGCAAGCTGGGTGGTGGTTCAAAAAGCAAGCTTGGTGGTGGTTCAAAAAGCAAGCTTGGTGGTGGTTCAAAAAGCAAGCTTGGTGGTGGTTCAAAAAGCAAGCTGGGTGGTGGTTCAAAAGCAAGCTGGGTTCTGGTTCAAAAAGCAAGCATGGTGGCAATTCAAAAAGCAAGCTTGGTGGCAATTCAAAAAGCAAGCTTGGTGGTGGTTCAAAAAGCAAGCTGGGTGGTGGTTCAAAAGCAAGCTGGGTTCTGGTTCAAAAAGCAAGCATGGTGTCAATTCAAAAAGCAAGCTTGGTGGTGGTTCAAAAAGCAAGCTTGGTGGTGGTTCAAAAAGCAAGCTTGGTGGTGGTTGAAAAAGCAAGCTTGGTGTTGCTTGAAAAAGCAAGCTTGGTGGTGGTTGAAAAAGCAAGCTTGGTGGTGGTTGAAAAAGCAAGCTTGGTGGTGGTTGAAAAACCAAGTTTGGTGGTGATTTAAAAAGCAAGCTTGGTGGTGGTTGAAAAAGCAAGCTTGGTGTTGCTTGAAAAAGCAAGCTTGGTGGTGGTTCATAAAGCAAGCTTGGTGGTGGTTCAAAAAGCAAGCTTGGTGGTGGTTCAAAAGCAAGCTGGGTTCTGGTTCAAAAAGCAAGCTTGGTGGTGGTTCAAAAAGCAAGCTGGGTGGTGGTTCAAAAAGCAAGCTGGGTGGTGGTTCAAAAAGCAAGCTTGGTGGTGGTTCAAAAAGCAAGCTGGGTGGTGGTTCAAAAAGCAAGCTGGGTGATGGTTCAAAAAGCAAGCTGGGTGATGCTTCAAAAAGCAAGCTGGGTGGTGGTTCAAAAAGCAAGCTTGGTGGTGGTTAAAAAGCAAACTTGGTGTTGCTTGAAAAAGCAAGCTTGGTTGTGGTTCAAAAAGCAATCTTGGTGGTGGTTCAAAAAGCAAGCTTGGTGTTGCTTGAAAAAGCAAGCTTGGTTGTGGTTCAAAAAGCAATCTTGGTGGTGGTTCAAAAAGCAATCTTGGTGGTGGTTGAAAAAGCAAGCTTGGTGGTGGTTTAAAAAGCAAGCTGGGTGGTGGTTCAAAAGCAAGCTTGGTGGTGGTTCATAAAGCAAGCTTGGTGGTGGTTCAAAAAGCAAGCTTGGTGGTGGTTCAAAAGCAAGCTGGGTTCTGGTTCAAAAAGCAAGCTGGGGGGTGGTTCAAAAAGCAAGCTTGGTGATGGTTCAAAAAGCAAGCTGGGTGGTGGTTCAAAAGCAAGCTTGGTGGTGGTTCATAAAGCAAGCTTGGTGGTGGTTCAAAAAGCAAGCTTGGTGGTGGTTCAAAAGCAAGCTGGGTTCTGGTTCAAAAAGCAAGCTTGGTGGTGGTTCAAAAAGCAAGCTGGGTGGTGGTTCAAAAAGCAAGCTGGGTGGTGGTTCAAAAAGCAAGCTTGGTGGTGGTTCAAAAAGCAAGCTGGGTGGTGGTTCAAAAAGCAAGCTGGGTGATGGTTCAAAAAGCAAGCTGGGTGATGCTTCAAAAAGCAAGCTGGGTGGTGGTTCAAAAAGCAAGCTTGGTGGTGGTTTAAAAAGCAAGCTGGGTGGTGGTTCAGAAAGTAAGTTTCGTGGTGGTTCAAAAAGCAAGCTTGGTGGTGGTTCAGAAAGCAAGCTTGGTGGTGGTTCAAAAAGCAAGCTTGGTGGTGATTCACAAAGCAAGCTTCATGGTGGTTGAAAAGCAAGCTTTGTGGTGGTTCACAAAGAAAGCTTGGTGGTGGTTTAAAAAGCAAGCTTGGTGGTGGTTCAAAAAGCAAGCTTGGTGGTGGTTTAAAAAGCAAGCTTGGTGGTGGTTCAAAAGCAAGCTGGGTTCTGGTTCAAAAAGCAAGCTTGGTGGTGGTTCAAAAGCAAGCTGGGTTCTGGTTCAAAAAGCAAGCTTGGTGGTGGTTCAAAAAGCAAGCTGGGTGGTGGTTCAAAAGCAAGCTGGGTTCTGGTTCAAAAAGCAAGCTTGGTGGTGGTTCAAAAAGCAATCTTGGTGGTGCTTCAAAAAGCGCTGCTTGGTGGTGGTTTAAAAAGCAAGTTTGGTGGTGGTTCAAAAGCAAGCTGGGTTCTGGTTCAAAAAGCAAGCTGGGTGGTGGTTCAGAAAGCAAGCTGGGTTCTGGTTCAAAAAGCAAGCTTGGTGGTGGTTCAAAAAGCAAGCTGGGTGGTGGTTTAAAAAGTAAACTGGGTTCGGGTTCAAAAAGCAAGCTGGGTGGTGGTTCAAAAATCAAGCTTGGTGGTGATTCAAAAAGCAAGCTTGGTGGTGATTCAAAAAGCAAGCATGGTGGCAATTCAAAAATCAAGCTTGGTGGTGGTTTAAAAAGCAAGCTGGGTGGTGGTTCAAAAGCAAGCTGGGTTCTGGTTCAAAAAGCAAGCTGGGTGGTGGTTCAGAAAGCAAGCTGGGTTCTGGTTCAAAAAGCAAGCTTGGTGGTGGTTCAAAAAGCAAGCTTGGTGGTGGTTTAAAAAGCAAGCTGGGTTCTGGTTCAAAAAGCAAGCTGGGTGGTGGTTCAAAAATCAAGCTTGGTGGTGATTCAAAAAGCAAGCTTGGTGGTGATTCAAAAAGCAAGCATGCTGGCAATTCAAAAATCAAGCTTGGTGGCAATTCAAAAAGCAAGCTTGGTGGTGGTTCAAAAAGCAAGCTTGGTGGTGGTTCAAAAAGCAAGCTTGGTGGTGGTTCAAAAAGCAAGCTGGGTGGTGGTTCAAAAGCAAGCATGGTGGTGATTCAAAAAGCAAGCTTGGTGGTGGTTGAAAAGCAAGCTGGGTGGTGGTTCAAAAAGCAAGCTTGGTGGTGGTTCAAAAAGCAAGCTGGGTAGTGGTTCAAAAGCAAGCTGGGTGGTGGTTCAAAAGCAAGCATGGTGGTGATTCAAAAAGCAAGCTTGGTGGTGGTTGAAAAGCAAGCTGGGTGGTGGTTCAGAAAGCAAGCTTGTTGGTGGTTGAAAAGCAAGCTGGGTGGTGGTTCAGAAAGCTTCGTGGTGATTCAAAAAGCAAGCTTGGTGGTGGTGGAAAAAGCAAGCTTGGTGGTGGTTCAGAAAGCAAGCTTGGTGGTGGTTGAAAAAGCAAGCTTGGTGGTGATTCAAAAAGCAAGCATGGTGGCAATTCAAAAATCAAGCTTGGTGGTGATTCAAAAAGCAAGCTTGGTGGTGGTTCAGAAAGCTTCGTGGTGTTTCAAAAAGCAAGCTTGGTGGTGGTTGAAAAAGCAAGCTTGGTGGTGGTTCAGAAAGCAAGCTTGGTGGTGGTTGAAAAAGCAAGCTTGGTGGTGATTCAAAAAGCAAGCTTGGTGGTGGTTCAAAAAGCAAGCTGGGTGGTGGTTCAAAAAGCAAGCTTGGTGGTGGTTCAAAAAGCAAGCTTGGTGGTGGTTCAAAAAGCAAGCTTGGTGGTGGTTCAAAAAGCAAGCTGGGTGGTGGTTCAAAAGCAAGCTGGGTTCTGGTTCAAAAAGCAAGCATGGTGGCAATTCAAAAAGCAAGCTTGGTGGCAATTCAAAAAGCAAGCTTGGTGGTGGTTCAAAAAGCAAGCTGGGTGGTGGTTCAAAAGCAAGCTGGGTTCTGGTTCAAAAAGCAAGCATGGTGTCAATTCAAAAAGCAAGCTTGGTGGTGGTTCAAAAAGCAAGCTTGGTGGTGGTTCAAAAAGCAAGCTTGGTGGTGGTTGAAAAAGCAAGCTTGGTGTTGCTTGAAAAAGCAAGCTTGGTGGTGGTTGAAAAAGCAAGCTTGGTGGTGGTTGAAAAAGCAAGCTTGGTGGTGGTGGAAAAAGCAAGCTTGGTGGTGGTTCAGAAAGCAAGCTTGGTGGTGGTTGAAAAAGCAAGCTTGGTGGTGATTCAAAAAGCAAGCATGGTGGCAATTCAAAAATCAAGCTTGGTGGTGATTCAAAAAGCAAGCTTGGTGGTGGTTCAGAAAGCTTCGTGGTGATTCAAAAAGCAAGCTTGGTGGTGGTTGAAAAAGCAAGCTTGGTGGTGGTTCAGAAAGCAAGCTTGGTGGTGGTTCAAAAATCAAGCTTGGTGGTGGTTGAAAAAGCAAGCTTGGTGGTGGTTCAAAAAGCAAGCTTGGTGATAGTTCAGAAAGCAAGCTTGGTGGTGGTTGAAAAAGCAAGCTTGGTGGTGGTTGAAAAAGCAAGCTTGGTGTTGCTTGAAAAAGCAAGCTTGGTGGTGATTCAAAAAGCAAGCTTGGTGGTGGTTAAAAAGCAAGCTTGGTGTTGCTTGAAAAAGCAAGCTTGGTTGTGGTTCAAAAAGCAATCTTGGTGGTGGTTCAAAAAGCAATCTTGGTGGTGGTTGAAAAAGCAAGCTTGGTGGTGGTTTAAAAAGCAAGCTGGGTGGTGGTTCAAAAGCAAGCTTGGTGGTGGTTCTTAAGCAAGCTTGGTGGTGGTTCAAAAAGCAAGCTTGGTGGTGGTTCAAAAGCAAGCTGGGTTCTGGTTCAAAAAGCAAGCTGGGGGGTGGTTCAAAAAGCAAGCTTGGTGATGGTTCAAAAAGCAAGCTGGGTGGTGGTTCAAAAGCAAGCTTGGTGGTGGTTCATAAAGCAAGCTTGGTGGTGGTTCAAAAAGCAAGCTTGGTGGTGGTTCAAAAGCAAGCTGGGTTCTGGTTCAAAAAGCAAGCTTGGTGGTGGTTCAAAAAGCAAGCTGGGTGGTGGTTCAAAAAGCAAGCTGGGTGGTGGTTCAAAAAGCAAGCTTGGTGGTGGTTCAAAAAGCAAGCTGGGTGGTGGTTCAAAAAGCAAGCTGGGTGATGGTTCAAAAAGCAAGCTGGGTGATGCTTCAAAAAGCAAGCTGGGTGGTGGTTCAAAAAGCAAGCTTGGTGGTGGTTAAAAAGCAAGCTTGGTGTTGCTTGAAAAAGCAAGCTTGGTTGTGGTTCAAAAAGCAATCTTGGTGGTGGTTCAAAAAGCAATCTTGGTGGTGGTTGAAAAAGCAAGCTTGGTGGTGGTTTAAAAAGCAAGCTGGGTGGTGGTTCAAAAGCAAGCTTGGTGGTGGTTCATAAAGCAAGCTTGGTGGTGGTTCAAAAAGCAAGCTTGGTGGTGGTTCAAAAGCAAGCTGGGTTCTGGTTCAAAAAGCAAGCTGGGGGGTGGTTCAAAAAGCAAGCTTGGTGATGGTTCAAAAAGCAAGCTGGGTGGTGGTTCAAAAAGCAAGCTTGGTGGTGGTTCAAAAGCAAGCTGGGTTCTGGTTCAAAAAGCAAGCTTGGTGGTGGTTCAAAAAGCAAGCTGGGTGGTGGTTCAAAAAGCAAGCTGGGTGGTGGTTCAAAAAGCAAGCTTGGTGGTGGTTCAAAAAGCAAGCTGGGTGGTGGTTCAAAAAGCAAGCTGGGTGATGGTTCAAAAAGCAAGCTGGGTGATGCTTCAAAAAGCAAGCTGGGTGGTGGTTCAAAAAGCAAGCTTGGTGGTGGTTTAAAAAGCAAGCTGGGTGGTGGTTCAGAAAGCAAGTTTCGTGGTGGTTGAAAAAGCAAGCTTGGTGGTGGTTCAGAAAGCAAGCTTGGTGGTGGTTCAAAAAGCAAGCTTGGTGGTGGTTGAAAAAGCAAGCTTGGTGTTGCTTGAAAAAGCAAGCTTGGTGGTGGTTGAAAAAGCAAGCTTGGTGGTGGTTGAAAAAGCAAGCTTGGTGGTGGTTGAAAAACCAAGTTTGGTGGTGATTTAAAAAGCAAGCTTGGTGGTGGTTGAAAAAGCAAGCTTGGTGTTGCTTGAAAAAGCAAGCTTGGTGGTGGTTCATAAAGCAAGCTTGGTGGTGGTTCAAAAAGCAAGCTTGGTGGTGGTTCAAAAGCAAGCTGGGTTCTGGTTCAAAAAGCAAGCTTGGTGGTGGTTCAAAAAGCAAGCTGGGTGGTGGTTCAAAAAGCAAGCTGGGTGGTGGTTCAAAAAGCAAGCTTGGTGGTGATTCAAAAAGCAAGCATGGTGGCAATTCAAAAATCAAGCTTGGTGGTGATTCAAAAAGCAAGCTTGGTGGTGGTTCAGAAAGCTTCGTGGTGATTCAAAAAGCAAGCTTGGTGGTGGTTGAAAAAGCAAGATTGGTGGTGGTTCAGAAAGCAAGCTTGGTGGTGGTTGAAAAAGCAAGCTTGGTGGTGATTCAAAAAGCAAGCTTGGTGGTGGTTCAAAAAGCAAGCTGGGTGGTGGTTCAAAAAGCAAGCTTGGTGGTGGTTCAAAAAGCAAGCTTGGTGGTGGTTCAAAAAGCAAGCTTGGTGGTGGTTCAAAAAGCAAGCTGGGTGGTGGTTCAAAAGCAAGCTGGGTTCTGGTTCAAAAAGCAAGCATGGTGGCAATTCAAAAAGCAAGCTTGGTGGCAATTCAAAAAGCAAGCTTGGTGGTGGTTCAAAAAGCAAGCTGGGTGGTGGTTCAAAAGCAAGCTGGGTTCTGGTTCAAAAAGCAAGCATGGTGTCAATTCAAAAAGCAAGCTTGGTGGTGGTTCAAAAAGCAAGCTTGGTGGTGGTTCAAAAAGCAAGCTTGGTGGTGGTTGAAAAAGCAAGCTTGGTGTTGCTTGAAAAAGCAAGCTTGGTGGTGGTTGAAAAAGCAAGCTTGGTGGTGGTTGAAAAAGCAAGCTTGGTGGTGGTTGAAAAACCAAGTTTGGTGGTGATTTAAAAAGCAAGCTTGGTGGTGGTTGAAAAAGCAAGCTTGGTGTTGCTTGAAAAAGCAAGCTTGGTGGTGGTTCATAAAGCAAGCTTGGTGGTGGTTCAAAAAGCAAGCTTGGTGGTGGTTCAAAAGCAAGCTGGGTTCTGGTTCAAAAAGCAAGCTTGGTGGTGGTTCAAAAAGCAAGCTGGGTGGTGGTTCAAAAAGCAAGCTGGGTGGTGGTTCAAAAAGCAAGCTTGGTGGTGGTTCAAAAAGCAAGCTGGGTGGTGGTTCAAAAAGCAAGCTGGGTGATGGTTCAAAAAGCAAGCTGGGTGATGCTTCAAAAAGCAAGCTGGGTGGTGGTTCAAAAAGCAAGCTTGGTGGTGGTTAAAAAGCAAACTTGGTGTTGCTTGAAAAAGCAAGCTTGGTTGTGGTTCAAAAAGCAATCTTGGTGGTGGTTCAAAAAGCAAGCTTGGTGTTGCTTGAAAAAGCAAGCTTGGTTGTGGTTCAAAAAGCAATCTTGGTGGTGGTTCAAAAAGCAATCTTGGTGGTGGTTGAAAAAGCAAGCTTGGTGGTGGTTTAAAAAGCAAGCTGGGTGGTGGTTCAAAAGCAAGCTTGGTGGTGGTTCATAAAGCAAGCTTGGTGGTGGTTCAAAAAGCAAGCTTGGTGGTGGTTCAAAAGCAAGCTGGGTTCTGGTTCAAAAAGCAAGCTGGGGGGTGGTTCAAAAAGCAAGCTTGGTGATGGTTCAAAAAGCAAGCTGGGTGGTGGTTCAAAAGCAAGCTTGGTGGTGGTTCATAAAGCAAGCTTGGTGGTGGTTCAAAAAGCAAGCTTGGTGGTGGTTCAAAAGCAAGCTGGGTTCTGGTTCAAAAAGCAAGCTTGGTGGTGGTTCAAAAAGCAAGCTGGGTGGTGGTTCAAAAAGCAAGCTGGGTGGTGGTTCAAAAAGCAAGCTTGGTGGTGGTTCAAAAAGCAAGCTGGGTGGTGGTTCAAAAAGCAAGCTGGGTGATGGTTCAAAAAGCAAGCTGGGTGATGCTTCAAAAAGCAAGCTGGGTGGTGGTTCAAAAAGCAAGCTTGGTGGTGGTTTAAAAAGCAAGCTGGGTGGTGGTTCAGAAAGTAAGTTTCGTGGTGGTTCAAAAAGCAAGCTTGGTGGTGGTTCAGAAAGCAAGCTTGGTGGTGGTTCAAAAAGCAAGCTTGGTGGTGATTCACAAAGCAAGCTTCATGGTGGTTGAAAAGCAAGCTTTGTGGTGGTTCACAAAGAAAGCTTGGTGGTGGTTTAAAAAGCAAGCTTGGTGGTGGTTCAAAAAGCAAGCTTGGTGGTGGTTTAAAAAGCAAGCTTGGTGGTGGTTCAAAAGCAAGCTGGGTTCTGGTTCAAAAAGCAAGCTTGGTGGTGGTTCAAAAGCAAGCTGGGTTCTGGTTCAAAAAGCAAGCTTGGTGGTGGTTCAAAAAGCAAGCTGGGTGGTGGTTCAAAAGCAAGCTGGGTTCTGGTTCAAAAAGCAAGCTTGGTGGTGGTTCAAAAAGCAATCTTGGTGGTGCTTCAAAAAGCGCTGCTTGGTGGTGGTTTAAAAAGCAAGTTTGGTGGTGGTTCAAAAGCAAGCTGGGTTCTGGTTCAAAAAGCAAGCTGGGTGGTGGTTCAGAAAGCAAGCTGGGTTCTGGTTCAAAAAGCAAGCTTGGTGGTGGTTCAAAAAGCAAGCTGGGTGGTGGTTTAAAAAGTAAACTGGGTTCGGGTTCAAAAAGCAAGCTGGGTGGTGGTTCAAAAATCAAGCTTGGTGGTGATTCAAAAAGCAAGCTTGGTGGTGATTCAAAAAGCAAGCATGGTGGCAATTCAAAAATCAAGCTTGGTGGTGGTTTAAAAAGCAAGCTGGGTGGTGGTTCAAAAGCAAGCTGGGTTCTGGTTCAAAAAGCAAGCTGGGTGGTGGTTCAGAAAGCAAGCTGGGTTCTGGTTCAAAAAGCAAGCTTGGTGGTGGTTCAAAAAGCAAGCTTGGTGGTGGTTTAAAAAGCAAGCTGGGTTCTGGTTCAAAAAGCAAGCTGGGTGGTGGTTCAAAAATCAAGCTTGGTGGTGATTCAAAAAGCAAGCTTGGTGGTGATTCAAAAAGCAAGCATGCTGGCAATTCAAAAATCAAGCTTGGTGGCAATTCAAAAAGCAAGCTTGGTGGTGGTTCAAAAAGCAAGCTTGGTGGTGGTTCAAAAAGCAAGCTTGGTGGTGGTTCAAAAAGCAAGCTGGGTGGTGGTTCAAAAGCAAGCATGGTGGTGATTCAAAAAGCAAGCTTGGTGGTGGTTGAAAAGCAAGCTGGGTGGTGGTTCAAAAAGCAAGCTTGGTGGTGGTTCAAAAAGCAAGCTGGGTAGTGGTTCAAAAGCAAGCTGGGTGGTGGTTCAAAAGCAAGCATGGTGGTGATTCAAAAAGCAAGCTTGGTGGTGGTTGAAAAGCAAGCTGGGTGGTGGTTCAGAAAGCAAGCTTGTTGGTGGTTGAAAAGCAAGCTGGGTGGTGGTTCAGAAAGCTTCGTGGTGATTCAAAAAGCAAGCTTGGTGGTGGTGGAAAAAGCAAGCTTGGTGGTGGTTCAGAAAGCAAGCTTGGTGGTGGTTGAAAAAGCAAGCTTGGTGGTGATTCAAAAAGCAAGCATGGTGGCAATTCAAAAATCAAGCTTGGTGGTGATTCAAAAAGCAAGCTTGGTGGTGGTTCAGAAAGCTTCGTGGTGTTTCAAAAAGCAAGCTTGGTGGTGGTTGAAAAAGCAAGCTTGGTGGTGGTTCAGAAAGCAAGCTTGGTGGTGGTTGAAAAAGCAAGCTTGGTGGTGATTCAAAAAGCAAGCTTGGTGGTGGTTCAAAAAGCAAGCTGGGTGGTGGTTCAAAAAGCAAGCTTGGTGGTGGTTCAAAAAGCAAGCTTGGTGGTGGTTCAAAAAGCAAGCTTGGTGGTGGTTCAAAAAGCAAGCTGGGTGGTGGTTCAAAAGCAAGCTGGGTTCTGGTTCAAAAAGCAAGCATGGTGGCAATTCAAAAAGCAAGCTTGGTGGCAATTCAAAAAGCAAGCTTGGTGGTGGTTCAAAAAGCAAGCTGGGTGGTGGTTCAAAAGCAAGCTGGGTTCTGGTTCAAAAAGCAAGCATGGTGTCAATTCAAAAAGCAAGCTTGGTGGTGGTTCAAAAAGCAAGCTTGGTGGTGGTTCAAAAAGCAAGCTTGGTGGTGGTTGAAAAAGCAAGCTTGGTGTTGCTTGAAAAAGCAAGCTTGGTGGTGGTTGAAAAAGCAAGCTTGGTGGTGGTTGAAAAAGCAAGCTTGGTGGTGGTGGAAAAAGCAAGCTTGGTGGTGGTTCAGAAAGCAAGCTTGGTGGTGGTTGAAAAAGCAAGCTTGGTGGTGATTCAAAAAGCAAGCATGGTGGCAATTCAAAAATCAAGCTTGGTGGTGATTCAAAAAGCAAGCTTGGTGGTGGTTCAGAAAGCTTCGTGGTGATTCAAAAAGCAAGCTTGGTGGTGGTTGAAAAAGCAAGCTTGGTGGTGGTTCAGAAAGCAAGCTTGGTGGTGGTTCAAAAATCAAGCTTGGTGGTGGTTGAAAAAGCAAGCTTGGTGGTGGTTCAAAAAGCAAGCTTGGTGATAGTTCAGAAAGCAAGCTTGGTGGTGGTTGAAAAAGCAAGCTTGGTGGTGGTTGAAAAAGCAAGCTTGGTGTTGCTTGAAAAAGCAAGCTTGGTGGTGATTCAAAAAGCAAGCTTGGTGGTGGTTAAAAAGCAAGCTTGGTGTTGCTTGAAAAAGCAAGCTTGGTTGTGGTTCAAAAAGCAATCTTGGTGGTGGTTCAAAAAGCAATCTTGGTGGTGGTTGAAAAAGCAAGCTTGGTGGTGGTTTAAAAAGCAAGCTGGGTGGTGGTTCAAAAGCAAGCTTGGTGGTGGTTCTTAAGCAAGCTTGGTGGTGGTTCAAAAAGCAAGCTTGGTGGTGGTTCAAAAGCAAGCTGGGTTCTGGTTCAAAAAGCAAGCTGGGGGGTGGTTCAAAAAGCAAGCTTGGTGATGGTTCAAAAAGCAAGCTGGGTGGTGGTTCAAAAGCAAGCTTGGTGGTGGTTCATAAAGCAAGCTTGGTGGTGGTTCAAAAAGCAAGCTTGGTGGTGGTTCAAAAGCAAGCTGGGTTCTGGTTCAAAAAGCAAGCTTGGTGGTGGTTCAAAAAGCAAGCTGGGTGGTGGTTCAAAAAGCAAGCTGGGTGGTGGTTCAAAAAGCAAGCTTGGTGGTGGTTCAAAAAGCAAGCTGGGTGGTGGTTCAAAAAGCAAGCTGGGTGATGGTTCAAAAAGCAAGCTGGGTGATGCTTCAAAAAGCAAGCTGGGTGGTGGTTCAAAAAGCAAGCTTGGTGGTGGTTAAAAAGCAAGCTTGGTGTTGCTTGAAAAAGCAAGCTTGGTTGTGGTTCAAAAAGCAATCTTGGTGGTGGTTCAAAAAGCAATCTTGGTGGTGGTTGAAAAAGCAAGCTTGGTGGTGGTTTAAAAAGCAAGCTGGGTGGTGGTTCAAAAGCAAGCTTGGTGGTGGTTCATAAAGCAAGCTTGGTGGTGGTTCAAAAAGCAAGCTTGGTGGTGGTTCAAAAGCAAGCTGGGTTCTGGTTCAAAAAGCAAGCTGGGGGGTGGTTCAAAAAGCAAGCTTGGTGATGGTTCAAAAAGCAAGCTGGGTGGTGGTTCAAAAAGCAAGCTTGGTGGTGGTTCAAAAGCAAGCTGGGTTCTGGTTCAAAAAGCAAGCTTGGTGGTGGTTCAAAAAGCAAGCTGGGTGGTGGTTCAAAAAGCAAGCTGGGTGGTGGTTCAAAAAGCAAGCTTGGTGGTGGTTCAAAAAGCAAGCTGGGTGGTGGTTCAAAAAGCAAGCTGGGTGATGGTTCAAAAAGCAAGCTGGGTGATGCTTCAAAAAGCAAGCTGGGTGGTGGTTCAAAAAGCAAGCTTGGTGGTGGTTTAAAAAGCAAGCTGGGTGGTGGTTCAGAAAGCAAGTTTCGTGGTGGTTGAAAAAGCAAGCTTGGTGGTGGTTCAGAAAGCAAGCTTGGTGGTGGTTCAAAAAGCAAGCTTGGTGGTGGTTGAAAAAGCAAGCTTGGTGTTGCTTGAAAAAGCAAGCTTGGTGGTGGTTGAAAAAGCAAGCTTGGTGGTGGTTGAAAAAGCAAGCTTGGTGGTGGTTGAAAAACCAAGTTTGGTGGTGATTTAAAAAGCAAGCTTGGTGGTGGTTGAAAAAGCAAGCTTGGTGTTGCTTGAAAAAGCAAGCTTGGTGGTGGTTCATAAAGCAAGCTTGGTGGTGGTTCAAAAAGCAAGCTTGGTGGTGGTTCAAAAGCAAGCTGGGTTCTGGTTCAAAAAGCAAGCTTGGTGGTGGTTCAAAAAGCAAGCTGGGTGGTGGTTCAAAAAGCAAGCTGGGTGGTGGTTCAAAAAGCAAGCTTGGTGGTGGTTCAAAAAGCAAGCTGGGTGGTGGTTCAAAAAGCAAGCTGGGTGATGGTTCAAAAAGCAAGCTGGGTGATGCTTCAAAAAGCAAGCTGGGTGGTGGTTCAAAAAGCAAGCTTGGTGGTGGTTAAAAAGCAAACTTGGTGTTGCTTGAAAAAGCAAGCTTGGTTGTGGTTCAAAAAGCAATCTTGGTGGTGGTTCAAAAAGCAAGCTTGGTGTTGCTTGAAAAAGCAAGCTTGGTTGTGGTTCAAAAAGCAATCTTGGTGGTGGTTCAAAAAGCAATCTTGGTGGTGGTTGAAAAAGCAAGCTTGGTGGTGGTTTAAAAAGCAAGCTGGGTGGTGGTTCAAAAGCAAGCTTGGTGGTGGTTCATAAAGCAAGCTTGGTGGTGGTTCAAAAAGCAAGCTTGGTGGTGGTTCAAAAGCAAGCTGGGTTCTGGTTCAAAAAGCAAGCTGGGGGGTGGTTCAAAAAGCAAGCTTGGTGATGGTTCAAAAAGCAAGCTGGGTGGTGGTTCAAAAGCAAGCTTGGTGGTGGTTCATAAAGCAAGCTTGGTGGTGGTTCAAAAAGCAAGCTTGGTGGTGGTTCAAAAGCAAGCTGGGTTCTGGTTCAAAAAGCAAGCTTGGTGGTGGTTCAAAAAGCAAGCTGGGTGGTGGTTCAAAAAGCAAGCTGGGTGGTGGTTCAAAAAGCAAGCTTGGTGGTGGTTCAAAAAGCAAGCTGGGTGGTGGTTCAAAAAGCAAGCTGGGTGATGGTTCAAAAAGCAAGCTGGGTGATGCTTCAAAAAGCAAGCTGGGTGGTGGTTCAAAAAGCAAGCTTGGTGGTGGTTTAAAAAGCAAGCTGGGTGGTGGTTCAGAAAGTAAGTTTCGTGGTGGTTCAAAAAGCAAGCTTGGTGGTGGTTCAGAAAGCAAGCTTGGTGGTGGTTCAAAAAGCAAGCTTGGTGGTGATTCACAAAGCAAGCTTCATGGTGGTTGAAAAGCAAGCTTTGTGGTGGTTCACAAAGAAAGCTTGGTGGTGGTTTAAAAAGCAAGCTTGGTGGTGGTTCAAAAAGCAAGCTTGGTGGTGGTTTAAAAAGCAAGCTTGGTGGTGGTTCAAAAGCAAGCTGGGTTCTGGTTCAAAAAGCAAGCTTGGTGGTGGTTCAAAAGCAAGCTGGGTTCTGGTTCAAAAAGCAAGCTTGGTGGTGGTTCAAAAAGCAAGCTGGGTGGTGGTTCAAAAGCAAGCTGGGTTCTGGTTCAAAAAGCAAGCTTGGTGGTGGTTCAAAAAGCAATCTTGGTGGTGCTTCAAAAAGCGCTGCTTGGTGGTGGTTTAAAAAGCAAGTTTGGTGGTGGTTCAAAAGCAAGCTGGGTTCTGGTTCAAAAAGCAAGCTGGGTGGTGGTTCAGAAAGCAAGCTGGGTTCTGGTTCAAAAAGCAAGCTTGGTGGTGGTTCAAAAAGCAAGCTGGGTGGTGGTTTAAAAAGTAAACTGGGTTCGGGTTCAAAAAGCAAGCTGGGTGGTGGTTCAAAAATCAAGCTTGGTGGTGATTCAAAAAGCAAGCTTGGTGGTGATTCAAAAAGCAAGCATGGTGGCAATTCAAAAATCAAGCTTGGTGGTGGTTTAAAAAGCAAGCTGGGTGGTGGTTCAAAAGCAAGCTGGGTTCTGGTTCAAAAAGCAAGCTGGGTGGTGGTTCAGAAAGCAAGCTGGGTTCTGGTTCAAAAAGCAAGCTTGGTGGTGGTTCAAAAAGCAAGCTTGGTGGTGGTTTAAAAAGCAAGCTGGGTTCTGGTTCAAAAAGCAAGCTGGGTGGTGGTTCAAAAATCAAGCTTGGTGGTGATTCAAAAAGCAAGCTTGGTGGTGATTCAAAAAGCAAGCATGCTGGCAATTCAAAAATCAAGCTTGGTGGCAATTCAAAAAGCAAGCTTGGTGGTGGTTCAAAAAGCAAGCTTGGTGGTGGTTCAAAAAGCAAGCTTGGTGGTGGTTCAAAAAGCAAGCTGGGTGGTGGTTCAAAAGCAAGCATGGTGGTGATTCAAAAAGCAAGCTTGGTGGTGGTTGAAAAGCAAGCTGGGTGGTGGTTCAAAAAGCAAGCTTGGTGGTGGTTCAAAAAGCAAGCTGGGTAGTGGTTCAAAAGCAAGCTGGGTGGTGGTTCAAAAGCAAGCATGGTGGTGATTCAAAAAGCAAGCTTGGTGGTGGTTGAAAAGCAAGCTGGGTGGTGGTTCAGAAAGCAAGCTTGTTGGTGGTTGAAAAGCAAGCTGGGTGGTGGTTCAGAAAGCTTCGTGGTGATTCAAAAAGCAAGCTTGGTGGTGGTGGAAAAAGCAAGCTTGGTGGTGGTTCAGAAAGCAAGCTTGGTGGTGGTTGAAAAAGCAAGCTTGGTGGTGATTCAAAAAGCAAGCATGGTGGCAATTCAAAAATCAAGCTTGGTGGTGATTCAAAAAGCAAGCTTGGTGGTGGTTCAGAAAGCTTCGTGGTGTTTCAAAAAGCAAGCTTGGTGGTGGTTGAAAAAGCAAGCTTGGTGGTGGTTCAGAAAGCAAGCTTGGTGGTGGTTGAAAAAGCAAGCTTGGTGGTGATTCAAAAAGCAAGCTTGGTGGTGGTTCAAAAAGCAAGCTGGGTGGTGGTTCAAAAAGCAAGCTTGGTGGTGGTTCAAAAAGCAAGCTTGGTGGTGGTTCAAAAAGCAAGCTTGGTGGTGGTTCAAAAAGCAAGCTGGGTGGTGGTTCAAAAGCAAGCTGGGTTCTGGTTCAAAAAGCAAGCATGGTGGCAATTCAAAAAGCAAGCTTGGTGGCAATTCAAAAAGCAAGCTTGGTGGTGGTTCAAAAAGCAAGCTGGGTGGTGGTTCAAAAGCAAGCTGGGTTCTGGTTCAAAAAGCAAGCATGGTGTCAATTCAAAAAGCAAGCTTGGTGGTGGTTCAAAAAGCAAGCTTGGTGGTGGTTCAAAAAGCAAGCTTGGTGGTGGTTGAAAAAGCAAGCTTGGTGTTGCTTGAAAAAGCAAGCTTGGTGGTGGTTGAAAAAGCAAGCTTGGTGGTGGTTGAAAAAGCAAGCTTGGTGGTGGTGGAAAAAGCAAGCTTGGTGGTGGTTCAGAAAGCAAGCTTGGTGGTGGTTGAAAAAGCAAGCTTGGTGGTGATTCAAAAAGCAAGCATGGTGGCAATTCAAAAATCAAGCTTGGTGGTGATTCAAAAAGCAAGCTTGGTGGTGGTTCAGAAAGCTTCGTGGTGATTCAAAAAGCAAGCTTGGTGGTGGTTGAAAAAGCAAGCTTGGTGGTGGTTCAGAAAGCAAGCTTGGTGGTGGTTGAAAAAGCAAGCTTGGTGGTGATTCAAAAAGCAAGCTTGGTGGTGGTTCAAAAAGCAAGCTGGGTGGTGGTTCAAAAAGCAAGCTTGGTGGTGGTTCAAAAAGCAAGCTTGGTGGTGGTTCAAAAAGCAAGCTTGGTGGTGGTTCAAAAAGCAAGCTGGGTGGTGGTTCAAAAGCAAGCTGGGTTCTGGTTCAAAAAGCAAGCATGGTGGCAATTCAAAAAGCAAGCTTGGTGGCAATTCAAAAAGCAAGCTTGGTGGTGGTTCAAAAAGCAAGCTGGGTGGTGGTTCAAAAGCAAGCTGGGTTCTGGTTCAAAAAGCAAGCATGGTGTCAATTCAAAAAGCAAGCTTGGTGGTGGTTGAAAAAGCAAGCTTGGTGGTGGTTCAAAAAGCAAGCTTGGTGGTGGTTGAAAAAGCAAGCTTGGTGTTGCTTGAAAAAGCAAGCTTGGTGGTGGTTGAAAAAGCAAGCTTGGTGGTGGTTGAAAAAGCAAGCTTGGTGGTGGTTGAAAAACCAAGTTTGGTGGTGATTTAAAAAGCAAGCTTGGTGGTGGTTGAAAAAGCAAGCTTGGTGGTGGTTGAAAAAGAAATCTTGGTGATGGTTGAAAAAGAAAGCTTGGTGCTCGTTGAAACATAAAGCTTGGTGGTGGTTCAGAAAGCAATCTTTGTGGTGGTTGAAAAAGCAAGCTTGGTGGTGGTTCAAAAAGAAATCTTGGTGATGGTTGAAAAAGAAAGCTTGGTGCTGGTTGAAACATAAAGCTTGGTGGTGGTTCAAAAAGCAATCTTGGTGGTGGTTGAAAAAGCAAGCTTGGTGGTGGTTGAAAAAGCAAGCTTGGTGGTGGTTGAAAAAGCAAGCTTGGTGGTGGTTGAAAAAGCAAGCTTGGTGGTGGTTGAAAAGGCAAGCTTGGTGGTGGTTGAAAAAGCAAGCTTTGTGGTGGTTGAAAAAGCAAGCTTGGTGGTGGTTGAAAAAGAAAGCTTGGTGGTGGATGAAAAAGCAAGCTTGGTGGTGGTTGAAAAGCAAGCTGGGTGGTGGTTCACAAAGCAAGCTTCGTGGTGGTTGAAAAAGCAAGCTTGGTGGTGGTTCAGAAAGCAAGCTTGGTGGTGGTTCAAAAAGCAAGCTTGGTGGTGGTTCACAAAGCAAGCTTCGTGGTGGTTGAAAAAGCAAGCTTGGTGATGGTTCAAAAAGCAAGCTTGGTGGTGGTTCAAAAAGCAAGCTCTGTGGTGGTTCAAAAAGCAAGCTTGGTGGTGGTTCAAAAAGCAAGCTTGGTGGTGGTTCAGAAAGCAAGCTTGGTGGTGGTTCAAAAAGCAAGCTTGGTGGTGGTTGAAAATGCAGGCTTGGTGGTGGTTGAAAAAGAAAGCTTGGTGGTGGTTGAAAAAGCAAGCTTGGTGGTGGTTGAAAAAGAAAGCTTCGTGGTGGTGGAAAAAGCAAGCTTGGTGATGGTTGAAAAAGCAAGCTTGGTGGTGGTTGAAAAAGCAAGCTTGGTGGTGGTTCAGAAAGCAAACTTTGTGGTGTTTGAAAAAGCAAGCTTGGTGGTGGTGGTTCAAAAAGCAAGCTTGGTGGTGGTTCAAAAAGCATGCTTGATGGTGGTTTAAAAAGCAAGCTTGGTGGTGGTTGAAAAAGAAATATTGGTGGTGGTTGAAAAAGAAAGCTTGGTGCTGGTTGAAACATAAAGCTTGGTGGTGGTTCAGAAAGCAAGCTTGGTGGTGGTTCAAAATGCAAGCTGGGTGGTGGTTGAAAAAGCAAGCCTGGTGGTCGTTCAAAAAGCAAGCTTTGTGGTGGTTAAAAAAGCAAGCATGGTGGTGGTTCAAAAAGCAATCTTGGTGGTGGTTGAAAAAGCAAGCCTGGTGGTGGTTCAGAAAGCAAGCTTGGTGGTGGTTCAAAAATCAAGCTTGGTGGTGGTTGAAAAAGCAAGCTTGGTGGTGGTTCAAAAAGCAAGCTTGGTGATAGTTCAGAAAGCAAGCTTGGTGGTGGTTGAAAAAGCAAGCTTGGTGGTGGTTGAAAAAGCAAGCTTGGTGTTGCTTGAAAAAGCAAGCTTGGTGGTGATTCAAAAAGCAAGCTTGGTGGTGGTTAAAAAGCAAGCTTGGTGTTGCTTGAAAAAGCAAGCTTGGTTGTGGTTCAAAAAGCAATCTTGGTGGTGGTTCAAAAAGCAATCTTGGTGGTGGTTGAAAAAGCAAGCCTGGTGGTGGTTAAAAAAGCAAGCATGGTGGTGATTCAAAAAGCGAGCTTGGTGGTGTTTCAGAAAGCAAGCTTGGTGGTGGTTGAAAAGCAAGCTGGGTGGTGGTTCAGAAAGCAAACTTGGTGGTGGTTGAAAAGCAAGCTGGGTGGTGGTTCAGAAAGCAAGCTGGGTGGTGGTTCAGAAAGCTTGGTGGTGATTCAAAAAGCAAGCTTGGTGGTGGTTGAAAAAGCAAGCTTGGTGGTGGTTGAAAAAGCAAGCATGGTGGTGGTTGAAAAAGCAAGCTTGGTGGTGGTTGAAAAGCAAGCTGGGTGGTGGTTCAGAAAGCAAGCTTGGTGGTGGTTGAAAAGCAAGCTGGGTGGTGGTTCAGAAAGCTTGGTGGTGATTCAAAAAGCAAGCTTGGTGGTGGTTGAAAAAGCAAGCTTGGTGGTGGTTCAGAAAGCAAGCTTGGTGGTGGTTGAAAAAGCAAGTTTGGTGGTGATTCAAAAAGCAAGCATGGTGGCAATTCAAAAATCAAGCTTGGTGGTGGTTCAAAAAGCAAGCTTGGTGGTGGTTCAAAAAGCAAGCTTGGTGGTGGTTGAAAAAGCAAGCTTGGTGTTGCTTGAAAAAGCAAGCTTGGTGGTGGTTGAAAAAGCAAGCTTGGAGGTGGTTGAAAAACCAAGTTTGGTGGTGATTTAAAAAGCAAGCTTGGTGGTGGTTGAAAAAGCAAGCTTGGTGGTGGTTGAAAAAGAAATATTGGTGGTGGTTGAAAAAGAAATCTTGGTGGTGGTTGTAAAAGAATGCTTGGTGCTGGTTGAAACATAAAGCTTGGTGGTGGTTCAGAAAGCAATCTTTGTGGTGGTTCAAAAAGCAATCTTGGTGGTGGTTGAAAAAGCAAGCTTGGTGGTGGTTGAAAAAGCAAGCTTGGTGGTGGTTGAAAAAGCAAGCTTGGTGGTGGTTGAAAAAGCAAACTTGGTGGTGGTTGAAAAGGCAAGCTTGGTGGTGGTTGAAAAAGCAAGCTTGGTGGTGGTTGAAAAAGCAAGCTTGGTGGTGGTTGAAAAAGAAAGCTTGGTAGTGGTTGAAAAAGAAAGCTTGGTGGTGGTTGAAAAAGAAAGCTTGGTGGTGTTTGAAAAAGCAAGCTTGGTGGTGGTTGAAAAAGAAAGCTTGGTGGTGTTTGAAAAAGAAAGCTTGGTGGTGTTTGAAAAAGCAAGCTTGGTGGAAAATCACCCATTGTGTATTGTTAAAATAACAGCATTGTAAGGCATCATCTCGGGTTCTCAAACTAAAATCATCCACAGTTCATCATATTTGAATCCCCTTATTAAGAAAAACACTGCATGACCAATAGTATGTGGACACCCGAACATCACACATCTCATTCCAAAATCATGGGCATTAATATGGATTTGGATTTGGTCGAGATTGGCCAGGGTGATTGGTCAATGGAGGTCCCAAATACCTGAGTGCCAATCTCTCCACAAAGCAGGGAGATAATTCCCGCTCAGACCGCGTACAAGATGGAATTTGCCGAGCGGTTAACAATCCGAAGCCCGAGCCATTAACAAAAGACTATCCCGATCCTGAGCGGTTTCCGAATCATGCCACCGGTACTCAATGGAGAAAGCACGCAAACGATCAAATAGAGGAAACCAGAGTAAAGAGAAGAACAAATAAGGGTTTATTTAATGCTATACAAAAACCCAGAGAGGAAACGAAAGGGAAATAATATACAAGAAGAAGAAGAAGCAGACACAGGGCAACCTTACCTATACAGTCTGACTTAACCCCAGGACGAACAAACAGATTTACACGGGAGGGTAGTGGTCGGAGGAGGAGGGTCAAGGCAGATGGTAGGCGTTGAGGTCCAGCTCCAGGTTCACTCGGGTCCAGCTCCGGGTGTTGACTCGTACCGCGGCAGCAGTGAGCACGTACTGTTGGCACGCGGTCGGACCTTATACGTGGGGGGGGGGGGGGGGGGGGAGTCCTTCGCACGGCCATATGCGCAGTTCAATACAATCGATGATGCAATCTCGCCCAACCTCCGTGCAGTCCGTGCCCTCTCTCTCCTCTTGGGCTTCTCTCAACAACCGCACTTCTCTCCCTTCATGTGTAAAGGCGCCGCGCTTGCGCTTATATAGCCCGCAAAGAAATCAAGCCGCGCTTCATCAGGCCACGCCTATCAATGAGCTCACCTCAGCCCTGGTTGGCTCGCCGACAGGGCCACGCCTCGGTCTCGGCGCTCCGCCCCCTTCTTCTCCGGCCTGGCTGTGTGCGTAATGGCGGCCCGGGCGAGCGCTAAGGCAGCTGCGACTGGCAGAGGTGCGTACCAATTTGGAGAGAGACAAGCCGCAAAATGAACGGAACCGAAAAGGACCTATCTTATTTAATTAATGCAATGCAGATTCAACTATTGGGGACACAGCCTTGACTAAACACAGACTAAGGAAATAACTGAAAGGTTCCTATGGTGTCCTCCGTGTTGCTTGTGGACTAACTATGGGTGCAACCTTTTTAAATGAAGATAATTATTTACAAGAATTATTATTTACAAGTGAGGGGTTCTCAAAACCGCAACAATATTATATATATATATATATATATATATATATATATATATATATATATATATATATATATACATACATATAATAGGCTGCGGTGATTCTGTCTGTCTGTCTGTCCAGGGTGTGGCTTAGTCCGTTTGCAGAGTAGCTCCACCCATTCTTGGAGAGGCTTCATGTAAACAAATATCCACCATTTTATTAACTCGAATAGCTTTGAGGCCTGTTTAGTTAGGCCCGTGCTGTCTTTCTCTCTCACACAGGTATATTTCAACTCAAATTCGATATATCATTTCATTTTTAACAGTCGCTAACATAGTTTTAGACTCGGTTGAAAAAAAACGGGAAGAAAATCCGATGAAGATTTCTGTTTATCGAACGAAATGATTTCTCAAAGGCCTGTAAAATAAAGCCCATTCATTGAGTCACCCTCACGATTTTATATCGAATTCACCATCTGATTTAATTTTTATCGATGGTTTTAGACTCGGTGGAAGAAATAATTGAGAACATTCACGCACACACGGGAAAATGCAGAGATATATTTTTTTAAATCGCGCCATGATGATACACGAAAATACACCGCCTAAAATAACCGTTGGGGAAAATGTCGACCTATATTAAAAATTCGCTTTCCTTTTCCGTTAAGATATATTACTTTTCGGTTTGATGACAGTCGTCACAAAAACGTCAACAATGATGCCGACATATATTTCTTCGTTCTTATTTCATTCAACATTATTATCCGGAAGTAAAGGTTCACGTGTTCATTTCACGTGTGAAAAAACAAACTCCATTTCACGTGTGCATGGACGTGTAATTCGCATTTGTAAAATATATAAATTAACAGACGGGAAATTGCTGAGAGATATTTCTTCGTTTTTATTTTATTCGTTACGAGCAGAAGTACCCGGCGTTGCCGGGCAAGGGAGGGAGGAGGGAAAGGCACGTACACTTTAAACATGTATATACATGTGGGATGTGGGATATATACATGTGCCGTGGGACATGTGTAGGTGTACGTGTGTGTGTGTGTGTGTGTGTGTGTGTGTGTGTGTGTGTGTGTGTGTGTGTGTGTGTGTGTGTGTGTGTGGATATGTGTGTGTACGTGTGTGTGTGGATATATGTGTGTGTGTGTGTGGATATATATGTGTGTGTGTGTGTGTGTGTGTGTGTGTGTGTGTGTGTGTGTGTGTGTGTGTGTGCGCATATATATATATATATATATATATATATATATATATATATATATATATATATATGGCGGACACAAAAGCCCACTGGCGTGGTGACATCATTCCACGCACCAAGTGGGCGGTGGCCACGCCCGAGGGGTAGGCGTGGCCTCATGATATACACCGGGCGACCAGCCCGGAGCATTTTCAGTGTTACAGTGTAGTCTTACAATAAAGACGTTTATATGTTACCGCTTGTCCGCTTCCTCCTTGCTCACAAGCAGCGCGCGTAACGCCGTGCTTTACTGGTGACCCTCGATGTTGGATCTGCCGTAGCGATCCTTCTGAACACGACGCCATTGCAATGGCCAACGACAAGGCAATGGCGATTAAACTTCCCGAATTTTGGGAGGCCCAGGCCGAAGTCTGGTTCGTTCAAGCCGAAGCCCAATTTCAGCTTCGGCGCCTCACCACCGACGACCTGCGCTACTGCCATGTCGTCGCCTCCCTCGGGCCCGGCACGGCCGCTCGAGTTGTGTCCGTCCTTCGCCACCCACCGGACGGCCACAAGTACAAGGCACTCAATCGGCTACTCCTAGCCACGTTCGGCCTCACGGACGACGCACGGGCCGACCGCCTCCTGGATCTCCCCGAGCTCGGTGAGACGCGCCCGTCGGTCCGAATGGACCATATGCTGTCACTGTTGGGTGACGAAGCCCCCGGTTCGCTATTCCGGGCGCTTTTCCGGCGCCAACTTCCAGCGCAGGTTCGCCTCGCGTTGGCCGGGACCGAGCTAACGGAACCCCGAGGATTGGCCGCCAAGGCGGACAGGTACTTCGCCGCTTCGGACACGCGGGCGAGCGTCGGCGTGGCCGTCACGGCCCTCGACGCTGATGTTCAGCAGCATGTTCCACAGCATCAGCTTCTACAGCGCGCTGATGTTCAGCAGCATGTTCCACAGCATCAGCTTCTACAGCGCGCTGATGTTCAGCAGCATGCTGATATGCACCTCGTGAACGCCGCCACGCCCCGCCCACCGCCGCGGCGAAAACCGCCACCGCGGGGAAACCCGCCAACTCCACCAGCCTGGCGGAGCCAGCCGCGCTCCTCCAGCTCCACCACCTGGTGCTGGTTCCACGCCAAGTTCGGCCACGAAGCTCGGCGGTGTCATCCGCCGTGCTCCTTCAACGGGTCGGGAAACGCCCGGGCCGGCGCTCAATAGTGGCGATGAGCGCCGGCCGGTCGAGCAGCCTGCTGTTCATAACGGACACCTTCTCCGGGCGCCGTTACCTGTGCGACACGGGAGCGCAGGTGAGTGTCATTCCCGCCGGCACGTCAGACAAGCACGCCGCGGGTGGGGGCCCCGCGCTGCTTGCCGCGAACGGGACGCCCATCCGTACGTACGGAAAACGCTGCCTCTCTCTGCGGTTTGGAGGGCAGGTTTTCCGATGGACGTTCGTCACCGCCGACGTGCCCATGGCACTGCTTGGCGCGGACTTCCTGTGCGCTAATGGGCTCCTGGTCGACGTCAAGCGCAGACGGCTTGTCCAGGCCGAGACGTTCAGCTCGCTCGCTTGTGCGTTGCCCAGCTCAACGAGCGGCTTGCCAAGCGGCTTGCCGAACGATTCGGTTCCGGCCACGTTGGTCTGTACGCTTCCGGCAGCGGACGCATTCACCCGCCTCCTCGCCGGATTCCTGGCCCTCACGCGGCCCACCTTCTCGGCGGGGGCCGTCAAGCACGGGGTGGCCCATCACATCCCCACCGTCGGGCCACCGGTCTACGCCCGGGCACGCCGCCTCGAGCCGACGAAGCTGGCGGTGGCAAAAGCGGTGTTCGCTACCCTGGAGCGACTCGGCATCGTTCGGCGCTCAGAGAGCGCTTGGGCGTTGCCGCTGCACATCGTGCCGAAGCCCGGCAGGGGATGGCGACCGTGCGGGGACTATCGCCGTCTCAATGACGCCACGACTCCCGACCGCTACCCCGTCCCCCACATTCAGGACTTTTCCGCCCGTTTGGCGGGCAGGTCCTTCTTCTCGAAGGTGGACCTCATATGCGGCTACCATCAGGTCCCCGTCAGGCCGGAGGACGTCCCGAAGACGGCGGTCATCACGCCATTCGGACTCTTCGAGTTCCTGCGCATGCCCTTCGGTCTGAAGAATGCGGCTCAGGCGTTCCAGCGACTGATGGACAGCGTCCTGCGCGACTTGGATTTTGTCTACGTCTACCTGGACGATATCCTCGTCGCCAGCGCGTCCCACGAAGAGCACCTACACCACCTCCGCACGCTCTTCGAACGCCTGGGCCAGCATGGCCTGATTGTGAACCCCGCAAAGTGCCGGTTCGGCGCCGCCACAATCGATTTTCTGGGGCACCGTGTCACCAGGCACGGAGCCGTCCCCCTGCCGGCCAAGGTGGAGGCGGTGAAGGGGTTTCCGCCCCCGTACGATCAGAGGGCTGCAGGAGTTCCTGGGCATGGTGAACTTTTACCATCGGTTCCTGCCCCGTATCGCCCAGCTCCTGCGCCCCCTGCACGAAGCTCTCCGAGGTAAGCCGGGCAAAGGCGACGTTACCTGGACCGAGCAGATGGACACGGCGTTCACGGGCGCGAAGCTCGCCTTGGCTAACGCCACCATGCTCGCGCACCCGGCGCCCGATGCACCGATCGCCCTCACCACCGATGCCTCGGACTACGCGGTTGGCGCGGTGCACGAGCAATGGGTGCGTGGAGCTTGGCAACCGCTGGCGTTCTTTAGCCGGCAGCTTCGCCCGCCCGAACGCCGTTACAGTACCTTCGACCACGAGTTGCTCGGACTTCACTTGGCGGTCAGGCACTTCCGCCATCTGCTCGAGGGCCGGGCGTTCACTGCCTTCATCGACCACAAGCCGCTGATCTTCGTGATGGGCAAGGTCACCGAGCCGTGGTCGGCCCGGCAGCAGCGTCACCTCTCGGCCGTGTCCGAGTACACGACGGACATCCAGCACGTCGCGGGGAAGGACAACCCGGTGGCGGATTGCCTTTCCCGGGCCGTCGCCCATGCAGTCCACCTCGGCATCGACTATGCCCGGATGGCAGCGGACCAGGCCGCTGACCCCGACGTCCAGGCCTTGCGGACCGCCGTCACGGGCCTTCGCATCACCGAGGTGCCGTTCGACGGCGCGGGCGTGGCCCTCTTGTGCGACGTCTCCCTCGGGCGTCCTCGCCCCATCGTGCCCGCGGGCTGGCAGCGCCAGGTGTTTGACGCCATCCACGGCCTGTCCCACCCGGGCGCGAGGGCCTCCCAAAGGCTGATCGCCGACAAGTTCGTCTGGCATGGCCTCCGGAAGGCCGTCCGCGGCTGGGCCAGGACGTGCCTCGCGTGCCAGCGCGCCAAGGTGCACCGGCACACCCAGGCCCCGTTGGCCCCGTTCACGGTGCCGGAACGCCGGTTTGACCACGTCCACGTGGACCTGGTGGGACCTCTGCCCCCCTAGCGGGGTTTCACCTACGTCCTCACCATGGTGGATCGCACCACCCGGTGGCCGGAGGCCGTGCCCTTGGCGTCGACAACGGCGGCCGATGTCGCGCAGGCTTTCATCGCCACCTGGGTCGCCCGGTTCGGCGCCCCCTCAGACATCTCATCCGACCGCGGCCCCCAGTTCACCTCGGAGCTCTGGGGGGCGGTTGCGCAGGGGCTCGGGGTCCGGCTGCACCGAACCACGGCCTACCACCCCCAGGCTAACGGCCTGTGTGAGCGATTTCACCGCTCATTGAAGGCCGCGCTCCGGGCCACCCTCCGCGACGGCGGCTGGGTCAACAGGCTCCCCTGGGTCCTGCTGGGCCTCCGGACGGCGCCCAAGGAGGACCTGCGCGCATCCGCGGCGGAGTTGGTCTTCGGGCAACCGCTGCGGGTGCCGGGCGAGTTCCTCCCCGACTCCACAGCACCATGGTCCGCGGCACAGCAGCGCTCCGCTCTGCAAGAGACCGCCCAGAGGTTCGCCCCGGTGCCAACGGCATGCCACGGGCACCCACCGACGCACGTCGACCCGGAGCTTCGCACGGCGGAGTACGTCTTCGTCCGCCACGATGCCCATCGGACACCACTGCGGCCCCCGTACGACGGGCCTTTCCGCGTGCTGGAGACCGGGGCGAAGCACTTCACCCTGGACATCGGCGTTACTCCTGACCGCGTTTCGGTAGACCGCCTCAAGCCGGCCCACCTCGATGTGGACCATCCACCGCCAGTGGCCCGACCCCAACGTCGGGGCCGCCCTCCTGCGGGCGGACCCCCGGCACCGCCCAGCCCCGCTGCCACGCCGCCCCCCGGTCCTGCACCCATCCCAGGGGCAGCCAGGGGCATCCCACCTGGCATCCATGCACCCCGGACGCCGCCGATCGCCAGGGGGCGCTTCGGCCGGGTCATTCGTCTGCCCCGCAAACTGGCCCTCCAGGTGCGCGGGAATTCTGGGGGGGCGCGTGTGGCAGACACAAAAGCCCACTGGCGTGGTGACATCATTCCACGCACCAAGTGGGCGGTGGCCACGCCCGAGGGGTAGGCGTGGCCTCATGATATACACCGGGCGACCAGCCCGGAGCATTTTCAGTGTTACAGTGCAGTCTTACAATAAAGACGTTTATATGTTACCGCTTGTCCGCTTCCTCCTTGCTCACAAGCAGCGCGCGTAACGCCGCGCTTTACATATATATATATATATGTGTGTGTGTGTGAGTATGTGTTTAAATACGTGTGTGTGTGTGTGTGCATGTGTGTGTGTGTGTGTACGTGCATGTGTGTGTGTACGTGTGTGTGTGGATATGTGTGTGTGTGTGTGTGTGTGTGTGTGTGTGTGTGTGTGTGTGTGTGTGTGTGTGTGTGTGTGTGTGTGTGTGTGTGTGTGTGTGTGTGTGAATAAGAGAGAGACAAAATTGTGAGGAACAGACATGAAAAAACGAGATGTGTATGTGTATATGTGTGTGTCCATGTGTACGTGCGTGTGTGTGTGTGTGTGTGTGTGTGTATGTGTGTGGGGGTACATGTGTGGGTGTATGTGTGTGTATGTATGTGTGTGTATATATGTGTGTGGGTGTACGTGTGTTTGTGTGTGTATATGTGTGTATGTGTGTGTGGGTGTGCACGCACATGCATTCACATGTTATCAGAAGTAAATACATTGTGTAGATTACATCATTTGTGCATCTCATAAATTGCCAGTAACCATTTTGTGAAACTGAATATGCAGGTGCAGCATCTAACTCAATATGTCGAAATGTCACACACGTCCATGCCTGTGGGATTCCCACGGGTGACCCCACTAGTATGTATGTATGTGTATGTGTATGTGTATATATATATATATATATATATATATATATATATATATATATATATATATATATATAAATATAGTGAAACCTTGACTTACGAGTGCACCAACTTACGAGTTTTCCGAGATACGAGCCGTCGCGGTTTATTGCTTTGAGATGCGAGCCGAGATCTGAGTTACGAGCTTACGCCACCCGCCACCAGGTGGGTTCCGGTCACGTGGTTATCTTGCCGTGCAAGCATTTCTGCCGTATATCGCTGCTGCTTTGTTTTCGCATGTTGGTTATTTTGGAAAATTTCTTAGTTTTAACCATGGGTCCTAAGAAATTGAGTGCCAAGGGCAGTACTGAGAAGAAGAAGAGGATGATGTGCTTGGATATAAAACACGCAATCGTCGAAAAACATGAGCGAGGTGTGCGTGTTGTCGACTTGGTGAGGCAGATGTGAAGGCAGCTGAAGATTTTATTATAACTTTTGCCGAACTGATAGAAGCCGAACGATACATCCCCCAGCAAATCTTCAACTGTGACGAGACAGGGCTCTTCTGGAAAAAGATGCCGAGGAGGACGTATATAACGGCAGAGGAGAAGAGCATGCCAGGCCACAACTTGTTCAGAGTGCCGGCGATAGCTCGCCTTCTCTTTGTGGAAGACACGGTGAGATCCTTAACATACAACAACTAATGGGACGCAAACGGGGCGCCCAGTTTAGCGGTACACACATTGATGAATCACCCTGCCTGTGATTCACCCATGACAGGTTATAGCTGGGTCGGGATTCAAACCCAGGCTGGACAGTTTAGAGTCAAGTGTGCGTACCTCCAGTCCAGGCCATCCTGCCAACTTGTATGCTGCATACACGTGAAATATAAAGCGCGAGATATTTTTATATATACTGTATATTTAAAAAAAAATTGGTGTGTTTTTTGGGGGCTGGAACGGATTAATAGCATTTCAATGCATTTCAATGGGGAAATTTAATTTGAGAAACGAGCAAATTGAGTTACGAGCTCGGTCACAGAACGAATTAAACTCGTAAGTCAAGGTTTCACTGTATATATATATATATATATATATATATATATATATATATATATATATATATATATATATATATATATATATATATGTATATGTGTATATGTATATATATATATATATATATATATATATATATATATATATATATATATATATATATATATATATATGTATATATATATATATATATATATATATATATATATATATATATATATATATATACACAGACTTGGCATTTAATATGGAATTTTTTTTGTGGGGCTGAACTTACTTTTCAAGATGTCTTAGAACCAAAGGTTCTTTGGAATTATGTTGAAATTATTCTAGATTTTGTTAATGTGACCTTAAAAAGAAACAAAAACCACATTTGACATTTCGAAGCAAATAAATGGATCTTTGAAAGTGATGTAAACCGATATCGAACTCAATTCATGGACAGTACTGTGTTAAACTTCTGTACGTTTTCCAGAAGTATCTCTTTATTTTGCACATTAGCCAAAAAAATTTTAACAAAAAGAAAAGTTAAATTACGACTGAGATTACGGACAGTAAAATTACAGTTCAGTACTTCATGTAACCCCCACGAGCATTCAGTAGAGCATGTACACGTTGAGGCATGCTGTTCACGAGATTTGCCAAGGCTTGGACAGGAATCGCTTGCCATGCAGTGCCAATAGCCTGCTGCAATTCACACACAGAGGTGGGCTTGCTGGTCCAAGTGGTCGATTTGACGCGTTAATTCTGCCCACAAGTTCTCTATCGGATTCATATCCGGGGACATGGCAGGCCACTCCATATGATCTACACCACGGTCAGCAAGAAAGTGTTGGATCATGCGAGCACGATGAGGCCGTGCATTGTCATCTTGGAAGACAAAGTTTCCTCGAAAGGCTGCACGAGCAAATGGAAGCAATGTTTCTTCCAGAATGGCACTGCACTTGAACTGGTTCAGGTTTCCATTCAGAACAACCAGGTCAGTTTTGCCCCCTGTATGAAAAGCAGCCCAAACGGTCACCCCACCACCTCCAGCTTGGACTCTTGGCACTATACAATCTTTGTTGTAGCCTTCATGCACTTGTCTGCGCACTCGGACGCGGCCATCTTGACGATAGACCAGAAATCTAGACTCGTCACTGAAGATCGCGTGATTCCAGTGTTCTGGCTGCCATTGACGGTGCTCTCTGGCCCACTGCAATCGGCGCTGGCGTTGTTGTCTGGTCAGGCGTGGCTTTCTCAGGGGATGCCTGGCACGATAGCCTGCTTGAACGAGTCGTTGGTTAACGAGCCTTCTGGATACAGGCACATTTGTCAGTTGCTGCCACTCAGCCCTAAGCCGATTAGCTGACTTGGTACGGTCATTGCGGACTAACCGGTGCAGCTGGCGATCATCCCTGCTTGTGGTTCTGCGGGGACGTCCTGGCCTCGGCATTGGAGTAGGGACACCCCTCTGAGCATTTCGTTTCAGGATCTTTGACACCTGACCTTGAGTGATGCCATATTGCCGAGCAATAGCACGCTGTTTCATGCCGTAATTTCTTAAAGCCACCACTCCATGACAAACAGCATTGTCGAGTTGATGGACCATCTCCAGAGGAAGCGGCAATAACTTTTGGATACATGCAGCAGTTGTTTTCCACTAATACAGAACGCAAGAACCCTTGTATACCCGAATGTGAAGGCAATCGTCAAATGCACCTGTCCGTATATTTTGCCACGCCACCTGTGATATAATCCTGTTGTTGACTTCCTGCTGTGACAGACAATCAGTGACATGGTTCTTTTAACAAATAAATCACCAAAGTGTAAAATAAACTCACCAGATTGATATACTGAGTTGAGAAAGTAAACCCGTCAAGAAAAAAAATAATTCCATATTAAATGCCAAGTCTGTGTATATATATATATAAATATATATATATATATATATATATATATATATATATATATATATATATATATATATATATATATACAGACTTGGCATTTAATATGGAATATTTTTTTTTTGGGGGTGAACTTACTTTTCAAGATGATTTAGAACCAAAAGTTCATTGGAATTATGTTGAAATTATTCTAGATTTTGTTAATGTGACTTTTAGAAGAAACAAAAACCACATTTGACATTTTGAAGCAAATAAATTGATCCTTGAAAGTGATGTAAACTGATATCGAACTCAATTCACGGACAGTACTGTGTTAAACCTCTGTACGTTTTCCAGAAGTACCTCTTTATTTTGCACATTAGCCAAAAAAAATTTCAACAAAAACAAAAGTTAAATTATGACTGGGATTACGGACAGTAAAATTACAGTTCAGTACTTCGTGTAACCCCCACGAGCATTCAGGAGAGCACGTACACGTCGAGGCATGCTGTTTACGAGATTTGCCAAGGTTTGGACAGGAATCGATTGCCATGCAGTGACAATAGCCTGCCGCAATTCACGCACAAAGGTCGGCTGCTGGTCCAAGTTGTCAATTTGACGCGTTAATTCTGCCCACAAGTTCTCTATCGGATTCATATCCGGGGACATGGTAGGCCACTCCATATGCTCGACACCACGGTCAGCAAGAAAATGTTGGATCATGCGAGCACGATGAGGCCGTGCATTGTCATCTTGGAAGACAAAGTTTCCTCGAAAGGCTGCACGAGCAAATGGAAGCAATGTTTCTTCCAGAATGACCCTGTACTTGAACTGGTTCAGGTTTCCATTCAGAACAACCAGGTCAGTTTTGCCCCCTGCATGAAAAGCAGCCCAAACAGTCACCACACCACCTCCAGCTTGGACTCTTGGCACTATACAATTTTCGTTGTGGGCTTCATGCACTTGTCTGTGCACTTGGACGCGGCCATCTTGACGATAGACCAGAAATCTAGACTCATCACTGAAGGTCACGTGATTCCAGTGTCCTGGCTGCCATTGACGGTGCTCTCTGGCCCACTGCAATCGGCGCTGGCTGTGTTGTCTGGTCAGGCGTGGCTTTCTCAGGGGACGCCTGGCACGATAGCCTGCTTGAACCATTCGTTGGTTGACTAGCCTTCTGGATACAGGCACATTTATCAGTTTCTGCCACTCAGTCCTAAGCCGATTAGCTGACTTGGTACGGCCATTGCAGACTAACTGGTGCAGCTGGCGATCATCTCTCCTTGTGGTTCTGCGTGGACGTCCTGGTCTCGGTATTGGAGTAGGGACACCCCTCTGAGCATTTCGTTTCAGGATCTTTGACACCTGACCTTGAGTGATGCCATACTGCCGAGCAATAGCACGCTGTTTCATGCCAGAATTTCGTAAAGCCACCACTCCATGACAAACAGCATTGTCAAGTTGATGGACCATCTCCAGAGGAAGCGGCAATAACTTTTGTAGACGTGCAGCAGTTGTTTTCCACTAATACAGAACGCAACAACCCTTAAATACCCGATTGTGAAGCCAATCGTCAAATGTACCTGTCCTTACATTTTGTTACGCCACCTGTGATATAATCCTGTTATTGAGTTCTTGCTGCAAAAGACAATCAGTGACATGGTTCTTTCAACAAAGACATCACCGAAGGGTAAAAGAAACTCACCAGATTGATATACCGAGTTCAGAAAGTAAACCAAAGTCAAGAAAAAAAAAATATTCCATATTAAATGCCAAGTCTGTATATATATACATATATACATATATATATATATATATATATATATATATATATATATATATATATATGTATATATATATGTATATATATATGTATATATATATATATATATATATATATATATATATATATATATATATATATATATATATATATATATATATATATATATATACGAGCTTGGCTCGGCGAGCGCATCGTTACTAGGAACGGGCTTATTTTAGCTGAGAATAATGACTTTACCTGAGTTGCTGTGTTGTCATGATTTACACCAATCATAATACAAACAATTATTTTGCACAAATGTATTTGTTTTGTTTGTGATATTACATTTTTATAGGCAATTTAGGTTGAATGTTTTTTTCTTCAAGAAAGAACCCCTCAGCACACACATAGGGGAGGGGTAGGTGCAGACTGGAAGTTTGGGACGATTACACCTCACCACCACATAATTCAAAACACCTCACCACCACATAATTCAAAACACCTCACCACCAAGTAATTCAAAACACCTCACCACCAAGTAATTCAAAACACCTCACCACCACGTAATTCAAAACACCTCACCATCAAGTAATTCAAAACACCTCACCACCAAGTAATTCAAAACGTCCAAGTAATTAAAAACACCTCAGCCATAAAACACATAAAAACACCTCACCACCACAAAATTAAAAACACCTCACCACCACGAAATTAAAAACACCTCACAGCCATTAAACATGTAATAAAAACACCTCACCACCACAAAATTAAAAACACCTCACAGCCATAAAACACGTAATAAAAATACCTCACGACCACGAAATTGAAAACACCTCACAGCCATAAAATACGTAATAAAAATACCTCACCACCACGAAATACCTCACCACCTCACCACCATCAGCCTTCTTTCACCTGAAAAACATTGCCCGTCTTCGCTCATCCCTCTCCTCCACGGCTGCAGAAACCCTCATCCACGCCTTCATCACCTCCCGTCTGGACTACTGCAATAGCCTCCTCTATGGTTCACCCTCAACATCACCAATAAACTCCAATACATTCAGAACTCCGCTGCCCGTCTACTCACCCATTCCCGGACCCGTGACCACATCACCCCTGTCCTTTACAAGCTTCACTGGCTCCCCATCCCCCATAGAATCCAGTACAAAATCCTCCTCTTGACATACAAAGCCCTCCATAACCTGGCCCCATCCTACCTGGCTGACCTCCTCTCCAGACACACTCCCACCCGCAACCTCCGCTCTGCTGGTACCAACCTCCTGACCCCCCCCCCCCATCCGGCCCAAATTTAGATCCTGGGGGGACAGGGCCTTCTCCATCGCTGCTCCCACCCTCTGGAACTCGCTACCTCACACCATCAGAGACTCCTCCTCACTCACCACATTCAAAACATCACTCAAGACCCACCTGTTCAACACTGCATTCAACATTTAACCCACAGCATCTAACCCCTGACTATCTCCTCTCCTTCTCCCTCCTTTGTGCTTTGAATATTTCCCTATTGATTCTTCTTTTTTTGCAATTGTTTTTATGTTTTGCTATGCATTATGTTTTGCACTCTGTCAAAGCGTCTTTGGGCTTCCTGAAAAGCGCTATATAAAATAAATGCATTATTATTATTATTATTATTAATGTGACACTCAGATGTAATACCCTCTACTATTAACCTTACCCTGAGTGCGACAGTTTTAAAACACAATTAAGTATGTCCCCCTACTACGTTGCATCCTACCTAACAGATTCACGCCCACAATTAACCGAATTGCGGAATTATTTTCAAACTAAACATTGACGGTGGGGAGCACGCCCGATGCACCGATCGCCCTCACCACCGATGCCTCGGACTACGCGGTTGGCGCGGTGCACGAGCAATGGGTGCGTGGAGCTTGGCAACCGCTGGCGTTCTTTAGCCGGCAGCTTCGCCCGCGCCCGAACGCCGTTACAGTACCTTCGACCGCGAGTTGCTCGGACTTCACTTGGCGGTCAGGCACTTCCGCCATCTGCTCGAGGGCCGGGCGTTCACTGCCTTCGTCGACCACAAGCCGCTGATCTTCGTGATGGGCAAGGTCACCGAGCCGTGGTCGGCCCGGCAGCAGCGTCACCTCTCGGCCGTGTCCGAGTACACGACGGACATCCAGCACGTCGCGGGGAAGGACAACCCCGGTGGCGGATTGCCTTTCCCGGGCCGTCGCCCATGCAGTCCACCTCGGCATCGACTATGCCCGGATGGCAGCGGACCAGGCCGCTGACCCCGACGTCCAGGCCTTGCGGACCGCCGTCACGGGCCTTCGCATCACCGAGGTGCCGTTCGACGGCGCGGGGCGTGGCCCTCTTGTGCGACGTCTCCCTCGGGCGTCCTCGCCCCATCGTGCCCGCGGGCTGGCAGCGCCAGGTGTTTGACGCCATCCACGGCCTGTCCCACCCGGGCGCGAGGGCCTCCCAAAGGCTGATCGCCGACAAGTTCGTCTGGCATGGCCTCCGGAAGGCCGTCCGCGGCTGGGCCAGGACGTGCCTCGCGTGCCAGCGCGCCAAGGTGCACCGGCACACCCAGGCCCCGTTGGCCCCGTTCACGGTGCCGGAACGCCGGTTTGACCACGTCCACGTGGACCTGGTGGGACCTCTGCCCCCCTCGCGGGGTTTCACCTACGTCCTCACCATGGTGGACCGCACCACCCGGTGGCCGGAGGCCGTGCCCTTGGCGTCGACAACGGCGGCCGATGTCGCGCAGGCTTTCATCGCCACCTGGGTCGCCCGGTTCGGCGCCCCCTCAGACATCTCATCCGACCGCGGCCCCCAGTTCACCTCGGAGCTCTGGGGGGCGGTTGCGCAGGGGCTCGGGGTCCGGCTGCACCGAACCACGGCCTACCACCCCCAGGCTAACGGCCTGTGTGAGCGATTTCACCGCTCATTGAAGGCCGCGCTCCGGGCCACCCTCCGCGACGGCGGCTGGGTCAACAGGCTCCCCTGGGTCCTGCTGGGCCTCCGGACGGCGCCCAAGGAGGACCTGCGCGCATCCGCGGCGGAGTTGGTCTTCGGGCAACCGCTGCGGGTGCCGGGCGAGTTCCTCCCCGACTCCACAGCACCATGGTCCGCGGCACAGCAGCGCTCCGCTCTGCAAGAGACCGCCCAGAGGTTCGCCCCGGTGCCAACGGCATGCCACGGGCACCCACCGACGCACGTCGCCCCGGAGCTTCGCACGGCGGAGTACGTCTTCGTCCGCCACGATGCCCATCGGACACCACTGCGGCCCCCGTACGACGGGCCTTTCCGCGTGCTGGAGACCGGGGCGAAGCACTTCACCCTGGACATCGGCGTTACTCCTGACCGCGTTTCGGTAGACCGCCTCAAGCCGGCCCACCTCGATGTGGACCATCCACCGCCAGTGGCCCGACCCCAACGTCGGGGCCGCCCTCCTGCGGGCAGACCCCGGCACCGCCCAGCCCCGCTGCCACGCCGCCCCCCGGTCCTGCACCCATCCCAGGGGCAGCCAGGGGCATCCCACCTGGCATCCATGCACCCCGGACGCCGCCGATCGCCAGGGGGCGCTTCGGCCGGGTCATTCGTCTGCCCCGCAAACTGGCCCTCCAGGTGCGCGGGAATTCTGGGGGGGCGCGTGTGGCAGACACAAAAGCCCACTGGCGTGGTGACATCATTCCACACACCAAGTGGGCGGTGGCCACGCCCGAGGGGTAGGCGTGGCCTCATGATATACACCGGGCGACCAGCCCGGAGCATTTTCAGTGTTACAGTGTAGTCTTACAATAAAGACGTTTATATGTTACCGCTTGTCCGCTTCCTCCTTGCTCACAAGCAGCGCGCGTAACGCCGCGCTTTACATATATATATATATATATGTGTGTGTGTGAGCATGTGTTTAAATACGTGTGTGTGTGTGTGCATGTGTGTGTGTGTGTGTACGTGCATGTGTGTGTGTACGTGTGTGTGTGGATATGTGTGTGTGTGTGTGTGTGTGTGTGTGTGTGTGTGTGTGTGTGTGTGTGTGTGTGTGTGTGTGTGTGTGTATAAGAGAGAGACAAAATTGTGAGGAACAGACATGAAAAAACGAGATGTGTATGTGTATATGTGTGTGTCCATGTGTACGTGCGTGTGTGTGTGTGTGTGTGTATGTGTGTGGGGGTACATGTGTGGGTGTATGTGTGTGTATGTATGTGTGTGTATATATGTGTGTGGGTGTACGTGTGTTTGTGTGTGTATATGTGTGTATGTGTGTGTGGGTGTGCACGCACATGCATTCACATGTTATCAGAAGTAAATACATTGTGTAGATTACATCATTTGTGCATCTCATAAATTGCCAGTAACCATTTTGTGAAACTGAATATGCAGGTGCAGCATCTAACTCAATATGTCGAAATGTCACACACGTCCATGCCTGTGGGATTCCCACGGGTGACCCCACTAGTATGTATGTATGTGTATGTGTATGTGTATATATATATATATATATATATATATATATATATATATATATATATATATATATATATATATATATATATATATATATATATATATATAAATATTGTGAAACCTTGACTTACGAGTGCACCAACTTACGAGTTTTCCGAGATACGAGCCGTCGCGGTTTATTGCTTTGAGATGCGAGCCGAGATCTGAGTTACGAGCTTACGCCACCCGCCACCAGGTGGGTTCCGGTCACGTGGTTATCTTGCCGTGCAAGCATTTCTGCCGTATATCGCTGCTGCTTTGTTTTCGCATGTTGGTTATTTTGGAAAATTTCTTAGTTTTAACCATGGGTCCTAAGAAATTGAGTGCCAAGGGCAGTACTGAGAAGAAGAAGAGGATGATGTGCTTGGATATAAAACACGCAATCGTCGAAAAACATGAGCGAGGTGTGCGTGTTGTCGACTTGGTGAGGCAGATGTGAAGGCAGCTGAAGATTTTATTATAACTTTTGCCGAACTGATAGAAGCCGAACGATACATCCCCCAGCAAATCTTTAACTGTGACGAGACAGGGCTCTTCTGGAAAAAGATGCCGAGGAGGACGTATATAACGGCAGAGGAGAAGAGCATGCCAGGCCACAACTTGTTCAGAGTGCCGGCGATAGCTCGCCTTCTCTTTGGGGAAGACACGGTGAGATCCTTAACATACAACAACTAATGGGATGCAAACGGGGCGCCCAGTTTAGCGGTACACACATTGATGAATCACCCTGCCTGTGATTCACCCATGACAGGTTATAGCTGGGTCGGGATTCAAACCCAGGCTGGACAGTTTAGAGTCAAGTGTGCGTACCTCCAGTCCAGGCCATCCTGCCAACTTGTATGCTGCATACACGTGAAATATAAAGCGCGAGATATTTTTATATATACTGTATATTTAAAAAAAAATTGGTGTGTTTTTTGGGGGCTGGAACGGATTAATAGCATTTCAATGCATTTCAATGGGGAAATTTAATTTGAGAAACGAGCAAATTGAGTTACGAGCTCGGTCACAGAACGAATTAAACTCGTAAGTCAAGGTTTCACTGTATATATATATATATATATATATATATATATATATATATATATATATATATATATATATATATATATATATATATATATATATATACACAGACTTGGCATTTAATATGGAATTTTTTTTTGTGGGGCTGAACTTACTTTTCAAGATGTCTTAGAACCAAAGGTTCTTTGGAATTATGTTGAAATTATTCTAGATTTTGTTAATGTGACCTTAAAAAGAAACAAAAACCACATTTGACATTTCGAAGCAAATAAATGGATCTTTGAAAGTGATGTAAACCGATATCGAACTCAATTCATGGACAGTACTGTGTTAAACTTCTGTACGTTTTCCAGAAGTATCTCTTAATTTTGCACATTAGCCAAAAAAATTTTAACAAAAAGAAAAGTTAAATTACGACTGAGATTACGGACAGTAAAATTACAGTTCAGTACTTCATGTAACCCCCACGAGCATTCAGTAGAGCATGTACACGTTGAGGCATGCTGTTCACGAGATTTGCCAAGGCTTGGACAGGAATCGCTTGCCATGCAGTGCCAATAGCCTGCTGCAATTCACACACAGAGGTGGGCTTGCTGGTCCAAGTGGTCGATTTGACGCGTTAATTCTGCCCACAAGTTCTCTATCGGATTCATATCCGGGGACATGGCAGGCCACTCCATATGATCTACACCACGGTCAGCAAGAAATTGTTGGATCATGCGAGCACGATGAGGCCGTGCATTGTCATCTTGGAAGACAAAGTTTCCTCGAAAGGCTGCACGAGCAAATGGAAGCAATGTTTCTTCCAGAATGGCACTGCACTTGAACTGGTTCAGGTTTCCATTCAGAACAACCAGGTCAGTTTTGCCCCCTGTATGAAAAGCAGCCCAAACGGTCACCCCACCACCTCCAGCTTGGACTCTTGGCACTATACAATCTTTGTTGTAGCCTTCATGCACTTGTCTGCGCACTCGGACGCGGCCATCTTGACGATAGACCAGAAATCTAGACTCGTCACTGAAGATCGCGTGATTCCAGTGTCCTGGCTGCCATTGACGGTGCTCTCTGGCCCACTGCAATCGGCGCTGGCGTTGTTGTCTGGTCAGGCGTGGCTTTCTCAGGGGATGCCTGGCACGATAGCCTGCTTGAACGAGTCGTTGGTTAACGAGCCTTCTGGATACAGGCACATTTGTCAGTTGCTGCCACTCAGCCCTAAGCCGATTAGCTGACTTGGTACGGTCATTGCGGACTAACCGGTGCAGCTGGCGATCATCCCTGCTTGTGGTTCTGCGGGGACGTCCTGGCCTCGGCATTGGAGTAGGGACACCCCTCTGAGCATTTCGTTTCAGGATCTTTGACACCTGACCTTGAGTGATGCCATATTGCCGAGCAATAGCACGCTGTTTCATGCCGTAATTTCTTAAAGCCACCACTCCATGACAAACAGCATTGTCGAGTTGACGGACCATCTCCAGAGGAAGCGGCAATAACTTTTGGATACATGCAGCAGTTGTTTTCCACTAATACAGAACGCAAGAACCCTTGTATACCCGAATGTGAAGGCAATCGTCAAATGCACCTGTCCGTACATTTTGCCACGCCACCTGTGATATAATCCTGTTGTTGACTTCCTGCTGTGACAGACAATCAGTGACATGGTTCTTTTAACAAATAAATCACCAAAGTGTAAAAGAAACTCACCAGATTGATATACTGAGTTGAGAAAGTAAACCCGTCAAGAAAAAAAATAATTCCATATTAAATGCCAAGTCTGTGTATATATATATATAAATATATATATATATATATATATATATATATATATATATATATATAGTATATATATATATATATATATATACATATATACATATATATATATATAGTATACATATATATATATACATATATACATATATATATATAGTATATATATATATATATATATATATATATATAGTATATATATGTATATATATATGTATATATATATATATATGTATATATATATATCATATATATATATATAGTATATATATATATATATATATATATATATGTACGAGCTTGGCTCGGCGAGCGCATCGTTACTAGGAACGGGCTTATTTTAGCTGAGAATAATGACTTTACCTGAGTTGCTGTGTTGTCATGATTTACACCAATCATAATAAAAACAATTATTTTGCACAAATGTATTTGTTTTGTTTGTGATATTACATTTTTATAGGCAATTTAGGTTGAATGTTTTTTTCTTCAAGAAAGAACCCCTCAGCACACACATAGGGGAGGGGTAGGTGCAGACTGGAAGTTTGGGACGATTACACCTCACCACCACATAATTCAAAACACCTCACCACCACATAATTCAAAACACCTCACCACCAAGTAATTCAAAACACCTCACCACCAAGTAATTCAAAACACCTCACCACCACGTAATTCAAAACACCTCACCATCAAGTAATTCAAAACACCTCACCACCAAGTAATTCAAAACGTCCAAGTAATTAAAAACACCTCAGCCATAAAACACATAATAAAAACACCTCACCACCACAAAATTAAAAACACCTCACCACCACGAAATTAAAAACACCTCACAGCCATTAAACATGTAATAAAAACACCTCACCACCACAAAATTAAAAACACCTCACAGCCATAAAACACGTAATAAAAATACCTCACGACCACGAAATTGAAAACACCTCACAGCCATAAAATACGTAATAAAAATACCTCACCACCACGAAATACCTCACCACCTCACCACCATCAGCCTTCTTTCACCTGAAAAACATTGCCCGTCTTCGCTCATCCCTCTCCTCCACGGCTGCAGAAACCCTCATCCACGCCTTCATCACCTCCCGTCTGGACTACTGCAATAGCCTCCTCTATGGTTCACCCTCAACATCACCAATAAACTCCAATACATTCAGAACTCCGCTGCCCGTCTACTCACCCATTCCCGGACCCGTGACCACATCACCCCTGTCCTTTACAAGCTTCACTGGCTCCCCATCCCCCATAGAATCCAGTACAAAATCCTCCTCTTGACATACAAAGCCCTCCATAACCTGGCCCCATCCTACCTGGCTGACCTCCTCTCCAGACACACTCCCACCCGCAACCTCCGCTCTGCTGGTACCAACCTCCTGACCCCCCCCCCCCCCCATCCGGCCCAAATTTAGATCCTGGGGGGACAGGGCCTTCTCCATCGCTGCTCCCACCCTCTGGAACTCGCTACCTCACACCATCAGAGACTCCTCCTCACTCACCACATTCAAAACATCACTCAAGACCCACCTGTTCAACACTGCATTCAACATTTAACCCACAGCATCTAACCCCTGACTATCTCCTCTCCTTCTCCCTCCTTTGTGCTTTGAATATTTCCCTATTGATTCTTCTTTTTTTGCAATTGTTTTTATGTTTTGCTATGCATTATGTTTTGCACTCTGTCAAAGCGTCTTTGGGCTTCCTGAAAAGCGCTATATAAAATAAATGCATTATTATTATTATTATTATTATTAATGTGACACTCAGATGTTATACCCTCTACTATTAACCTTACCCTGAGTGCGACAGTTTTAAAACACAATTAAGTATGTCCCCCTACTACGTTGCATCCTACCTAACAGATTCACGCCCACAATTAACCGAATTGCGGAATTATTTTCAAACTAAACATTGACGGTGGGGAGCATTATTTACAAGTGACATTATTTTGACTATTTACAAAACTGCAACCCAGGACCTGTCATTTTTCTTTGGGAAACAAAAAGAAAAGGAACCCTGTGGGAGGGAGGAGAAAGCATGCACTGCATCGATACACCACCTCACATGCCCAGGGATGCCAAATTTTACTGCAATGCATCCCCGAGCATGCAAGCACCAAAGCACCAATCATAAGCACCAATAATAAGCACCAGTCAAGCACCATCCAGTGCTACATTGCACATCCAAGAAAAAAAAACAACACAACTGGTCGTCTTGTTGTTCCTTGCTGCTCACTCTGCTTCTTCCAGTTGTTGTCGTTCTTGGTGGCTTGCTGCCTATTTGCACAATAATAAATAAAAAAGCACAAAGCGTGTCCATTTTTTATTTATAGCCCACAGGGGCCAACTATGGGTGGTCCACCTGTAGGGCAAAAAGGGGGCCACCTCTCCGTGGTCTGCAAGCAAGATCTTCCTGGGCCATCGTGGCCGGTCCCAGCAGAGGGGTCATGCCCCAAAACATGGGGTCCATCAGTGTGGTGCTCAGCCACAGAACCGTGGCCCATATGGTGGTGCATGGCCGCAAGACGTGCGGTCCATAAGTGGTGCATCGATTCAGGCAGCTGGCAGCGGGGGCTCGGGCACACAATTGCGGCTCCCGCACGCTCTCCCTCAGTGCCCAGAGAGCATGGTCCATGGGGGGGGGGGGGGGGAAGGAAGACAAAGCAGAATCAGCGAGGGCAAGGGCGCAAGGGTACACATCAACAAAGGCAATGCAGAGTGAGGCGCGTCTGGAGAGCGAGCGGAGAAAGCTCGTCCCTAACGTACGCCACCCCACCTGTCACCTACTCTACCCCTGCCCCTTACCCCGTATTTACAAAACAATTTACAAATTCGTCACTATCGTCTTGTCTTCCCCATATCTCCCCTAATACCACATTCGTTACAATCCCTCTAAACCAAATTTGCCATCATCCAATTCCTCATCAATTCCTCTTAAGGAGGAAAAGATGGAACAACCAGCACAAAGTCACACCCATGTTATGATGCGTCTCACATTCCCAAAAACATTTGCAACAACAAAAAAAAAAAAAACCATGGCATGGTGGGGAGTTACGTCATCACCTCAGGTGAGTGGGTGTAGATGGTGCGAGGAGATTCTTAATCCTAACTACTTCCTAAATGACATTAACACACTTTACACTACCCAGGGTCTTTCCCTGCCAAACCATTGGCCATCTTACTCTATGCGGTTCTAAAAACCAAACTCCCATTGACCATCTGTGGCGCTCATCAATTTGGGGTCTCACTCCCCCGATTCAACTTCCTGTGCCTTCGCACAATTTCTGGGCTGAGACTTGTGGCTCCCCTAACAGGTCTACCTACCTGTGCACCTCCGCCACTGAAGTTGCCACCCGAGCTTACCTGCTCCTTACTAACCTACCTGGGGAAGGCCCTCCCTGGCGCTTACCCCCTCGGTGCCCTCTCTGGCACTGGGCTACCCGGGTCCTTCCTCTGGATCCTCGGGCCCCATTGAACTCTAACTGGCTCCCAGAGCCTACCTGCGGCCTCACCTGGCTGACGGACTAACAGTGGCGGAGCGCTTAACCAACCATACCTCTAACAGGCCACATGCCCAGCCATTTCCACGTCACTAATGCACCCATCCAAACACCATTCTACCACACGCACCACAGATGCCAATATCCACCACAATTTACCTATACCCTCTACCTAACTCTTAAACTACCCTCCCCGGGTATTCGTGATAGGGGTGCATCTTCCCCATCCACTCCTTTCGCACCAACCACTCCACTCCACGTTTTCCACACTACTCACTCCACCCTATCCATTCCATACTCCATTTACTCCAGACCATTTATTCCCCACAACCATTCTCACCTGGATTTGCACACCTGTGCCCACACACCTGGTGGCTCTTGCACCCTCCTTTCCTCCTAGGCTTCTTCATTCAATTCAATGCACAATCACCTCACACTTTTCACAATACGCTGCTCCATCACTTTCACGCTCAATACAACTCACAATCACCTCACACTTTTCACAATACGCTGCTCCATCACTTTCACGCTCAATACAACTCACAATCATCTCACACTTTTCACAATACGCTGCTCCATCACTTCCTTCACACGCACGGCACCATTCACGAGCATTGCCTCATTTGCTCAACACAAAGATTCTCACACACACGGGCATTCTCAACCAATTCCTCATTTGCTCAACACAAAGATCCTCACCCAAACACAACTGCATCATCTAAACTACCTAGTGCCCTTCTAAAACTCGCGCTTCCCAGTCGCCCCTTATACTATTGCACTCCCTCGTTATTATAATCCAACTAATCTACCCACGTCCCCTACTACAGGTATCATGTCGCTACTTAACCCTACCGTTACCTATTGTCATTTCTCTAGATACCTAATCCATTATCCAAACCCTACCTCGGCGAGCTTACACTGCCAAAACCCCATAACTAATGCTCATGTGCCCGGGAGGATGTGAGGGATGGTGGATTTGGCATCCCTCCACCTCGGGGGCATCTCCCACTATCAATTTCGCCCATCCAATTCTTCTGCCAATCCAAAATTTGCCAATCTTTACTGCCAATCAAATTTGCCAATCCAATTTGCCAATCATCAATTTCCTATTCCTACCCAATGTCCATTAAACTTGAGCCTCGGTGCGTCGTTACATTTTCAAAGCTCGGCTTCGCAAAGCCGAGCAATGAATGCGGGTGGTTTGTTTCCTGCAGTTGGATCCGTCCGGCACTCGGTTCAGGGGAGGCGGCATGCTCGGGCCGAGGCTCCATGGCGCAGAACCTTGCGGTCTCCGGCCCGACGACCGAAGCTCGCCCAGTCGGAACCCCATCCCCGCCAGGGCGCGAAGGTCCGACCTGCCCCCCCTCCCCCGGAATCGTGCCGATCTCCGCTCTGACGCGGCACTGACCATTCAGTGCGGGACCCGGCCCGAATCGTGCACGACGCTCCGAAGAGGAGCGACGCGCTTACGGTCCCGGCTGGTCCTCGCTGCAAACAAAGTGCACCGCGCACCGAGTGCTCGCGTCGGCTATCCGTCGTCCTAAACGCTGCCCCGGTCCACGTCGATGCCTTACTCGCATGCTCACACGCATACGCGACCCCTTTCACACTCACCAAACCCGGTGTCTCAGCGCCTCTCATGCATTCCACACACTCCGTCCATTCCACCACCGCACTCCCTGTTACACACCACACCTCTCGCGCACCTTCTTGCGCACATTCTCCCTGTACGTACTCCGTACCACTCATGGGGGCGCACTCTTGCATCCACCCACTCACGCACTCCGATGTGCTCTCCTGCACCCACGCCACAACCAACTCAGGTGTGCCTCCTTGCACATGCTCAACCATTCCAAGTGTGCATTCTCGCACCCGCTCCACCACCAACTCACTCTCCGTGTCACACTCCGTACACTCTGTTTCACACATACCCTCCGACGTGCATTCGCTCTCGCACTCGGTATCACTCCCACACTTTGTTACACACTCACTCCCCGATGCACACTTTTTTTCCACAAGCGTGCCATTTCCACTCACCCCACTCACATGGGACCCTTCACCAATGCCCGGATGCTTTCTCGATCCCAAGCGCGCGAAAATTCTTTCTGCGCCAAACATCCTTCTGCAAAATCTCCCCACACAATACACAGCACGACTCACCTGGGGGATTCTTCTTCCTCCTCGCTCCGACACCTGCAAATCTTTATAAGGATTAAGCACGGCATCACGATGCGAATCCAGACTTTGTACATTATCCATCTTTTCCTCCAATGAGTGGTTTTCTAAGTCCGGTGTCTGCTTAATCCCAATTTCCACTATTGGTTCGGTTTCGTGGCCAATTTGAATTAATTCCCTTCCTTTATCTTCTTTTCCCTTGGCGACCGCTGGCTCTAATAAAATTTCCTTTTCTACCTCGGCGGTCGCCGGCTTTTCCATACCCCGGGTCGCGATCTCGACCCCGGTCCAGTTACCCGCGCTTTGCTCCAACTCGCTCAATCCGTGCTCCTCGACTCGCGTTACCTCATCGCTTACCCCCGCAACCTTTCGCCCGATCCGCGGTCCATCTCAATGTCCTTCCCCAATGCTTCCATGTTACCCCTGGATTCCTCCCTTTTTGACTCTGCCCTCAATTTTTCCGTATCCTTCCTCAATCCCCCAAATTTGGTTTTCCAATCATTTCCCATTTCCTCAATTTGGCTTCCCAATCCTTCATACGTCCTGACCATAAGGGCCTCCACTTGTGCCATAAATGATTGCATGTCTTCAACCGTTGGCACAAAGGGTGCGGCTCTTGCCGCCACATGCGAGGCGCCGTCTTGTGCGCCTCCAACCTCCTCCACCGCATTCTCATTGCTTTCCTCCTCTCTCTCTCCCAATTCCTCCCTGGGGTCCTGGGTTACCTCCAAACCCTCTTCTTCTATCCCCACCGGCATCCGACTGCCTTGATCATCCATGGCATGATTTAATTTAGATGTTATAAGAAAATTTCGGCCGCTCCAAATTTTGACCAAATTTGACCAGAATTTTTTGGATGTTTTAGAAATTTGGTTCGGGCCTCAAATCCAACTCCCAGACACCAATTGTTACGGAATCGGGGGACGGCATTCCCCTTACCGAGGGGGGTTTAATCCCCTCGTCTTTTTAAGCTGGCCGTCCAACCGGTCCTGGTACCTGTAACGCTCCTCCGCAGAGGGGACTGATCAGGGTTATTGGTCTAGGGTTTATCCCGAATACCTTTATCAGTCCCTCCGCAGAACAGGGAGACAGGTACCGCTCGAACCCCGGACAAGATGGTATTTTGCCAAGTGGTTTAGCAGTCCGGTATCCGAGCCGTTAGCAATATACTAAACCCGATTGCGAAGCGGTTCGCCCAAAATCGTGCCACAGGTACTCAATTGAAAGAAATCACGAAAGCGATCGGACGAGAATGAAAACCAAAGAATAAGGAGGAACAGGGATTTATTATTAACTATTTACACAACCAATGGAACCAAAGGAGAAGGAAAGAAACGAAAGTAATTTACAGAAGAAGACAGTGCAATGGTTAAACAGGCTTACTTATTACCAGGGACAAACAAACAGGACAAACTCACGTACACTAATGGGGGTTCTCAGGCAGGAATGGCGGGAAGGATGAGAAGGGCAGACGGTCCAAAGAGCGGGCAGCATGGAGGTCCAGGGATCGCGGCATGACATCGAGGTCCGCGTGCACGCACTTGTTCTTGTTCAGCCACGAAAAACCCGGTCGTCAGTGCTGGTTGGTATCGCGAGCAGGGCGTGCCGATTCTCATTCGCCGCAGGACGTTCGCGCCAAGCAAATGAATGAACGATCCTCTCAACTTGTGCTCCTTGCTCATGCGTCTCTCTCCCTCTCCCTCTCGTAACTTGCTCAAGCGTCTCCCTCCACAGAACTGCGGTGGGGGCTCCGCGCAACGGGTTTTATCACCACCCCCGTGGAACCCTCACGAACCTGCCAGATCTTTCTCTCTCTGGCCTTTCAAGCCATGCCCACTGATTCCTGGTTGGTTGGTAAGGGCTGGCTGACTCCACCTCTGTTGACGATGAGGTGCCACGCCCGTGAGCTGGCGGCTCCTCCCCCCTTCTTCTCCGAAATGAGCACATGGCAATGGCGGCTTGCGGGAATGGAAAACCACTCGCACCCTTTTTGAAAAGAACGAAAGGGGCCTATCTTATTTGATTGATGCAACGCAGATTCAACTATTGGAGACATGGCCTTACCTGAAACACATAATAATGATATAACTACGAAAGGGCCTATGATTTGCTACGTGTTGCAATGTGGACTAACTAAGGTGCAATTATTTCATTTAACAGCCAATTAAGGGGAAATGTACACAGGGGTTATTTATAAGGAAATTTACAACTAAATTTACATGTGAAGGTTCTAAAAACCGCAACAATATATATATATATATATATATATATATATATATATATATATATATATATATATATATATATATATATATATATTGTTGCGGATATGGGATTTGCATCCATCCATATCCGCTTGTAAATATTCCCCTATTTACTTCCCAACTCTCCCCAATCCCCCATTCCCTAGTCCCATTTTCTGTAAACAACACTCTATAGACCCGACCTCCCCCTATTTCCCCCATTAAATGTCGCACCCAGGTTCACCGCATCTCATGTAAGACAACTATAGGACATCTTGCTCGTTATTCTTAGTCTATGTCAGTTAAGGATTCGTTTCCATTAATTCTGACCCTTCGTTGCACCAGAATGTGATTGTATGGCACCGTTAGGAAGTTTAGGACCTCCCAATACCTCCCCGCAGCTCTTCCTCACAGTTCAGCAACAACAACAACAACAACAACAACGAGCGCAGGGAGTGCGCGTCCTCACTCCGGCTTGGTTGGTAGGGGTGGTGGGAGGGCACCAGGCCTTCCCAAAGAGCCGCCATCGAACATGTGCTCGACGGGGTTACCAAACAGGGGCTCCCTGTCAGCTCCTCGTCAAGGGCGGAGCCCGGTAACCCCCGCACCCAATGGAAGCGGCGGACCGGCCCCAGTGGGGCGGAACCAACCAGCCGAGGGCGTGTCACTCCCCGCTGAGCATGCGCAGTGAGAGGGAGGTGACGTCAGATGCGCGCTGAGCTTGGAGCAAGCAAGACCACCTCCGAGCGCTGTGAGGCCTCCCTGCATCTTTTGGACCGTGCTTTATCCTGTCCCCGAGCCATCGACCTACCTGTCCCTTCCTGCCATCAATCCCTGTGTAAGTCTACCTTGTCCGTTTGTCCGTGGTCTGTCTGGGCTAAGATAAGACTGTATTTACGTGCCCATCTCTTCTGTGTCTTTACCTCACTCTGCCTTGTAATCTACCCCTTTTCTCCACCACTGTAATTATACCCTCCTCTGGAGGTCTTGAGAACTGTACCCCTTGCGTCGTTTCATCTATCCCAGTCGTCGTGTCCTTTCCATCATTGATTTAGCATAGCGCGATTTGGCCAACGTCTGGGTGAATCGGGTGAGTGTAAGGGAAGAAATGGGGAAGCACTGTTCGGCCGCGGTAATACCACCGCTCGGTAAATAACATCCTAATCCGCGGTCCGTAACAACTGGTGTCGAGGAGTGGGATACGAGGCTCGAACCAAATTTTTAAAACAGCTAAAAAAAAAAAAAAAAATTTGGTCAAAATTATAAAGTACCGAAATTTGCTTTTGTTTTACAAAAACCCGAATTTTGAAAGTCGCGCTATGGCAGATCAAGACGGCTGGGTGCCGGTAGAGGAGAGTGAGGCAGGGTCGATCCAGGACCAAATTGAGGGACATGAGGAGAGCGAAGCAGTGAGGGCGGCAGGTTCGCAAAATGGCGGCGCTAGGCATGGGGAAGAGGAGCGCGAACAACAGGTCGGCGCCGAGCAGGGGATTGCGGTAGCTGTACCTGTGCCGCCGATGGACATGCAAGTCCTCATGGCGCAAATAGGGGCCCTGTTGGCCAAGAATAGCGAGAAATTGAGGGAGGACATGGGGGCCAATAGCCAACGGTTAGAACAAAGGATGGGGTCCAATAGCGAGAAATTGAGGGAGGACATGGGGTCCAATAGCGAGAAATTGAGGGAGGACGATGGGGGCCCAGATCGGAGGGTTAGGGAGTAGAATAGAGGGATTAGGAAACAAATTTGAGGGACTAGACAACAAATTTGAGAGATTAGACAATAGATTAGGGGAAATACAGGAGGGGTTAACGGGGGTAGAAAACAGAATGGCCGCTCAAGAGAATCAAATGGAAGGGATGAAAAAGGGGTTAGAGGGGTTAGAAAACAGTATGGAAGGCAAATTGAGGGACATGAGGGACCAAGCGGAAAGGGAAGTTAAACAAATGGGGCAGCAGATAGAGGGGGTCAGAATGGGGGTAGAAACTAAATTGGATGCTCACAGGGAGGAAATGGAGCAGATGAGGGTGGCATCTGGGCAGGAGATGCAAGTGATGGGAGAGGAGATCAGAAGAGGTGTGAGTGAGGAGGTCGGAGGAGTGCGCGAGGAGGTGAGGCACTGTGAGGAGCGCATGGAGAAGGAGGTGAGAAAGGGGACTGTAAAATTGCAAGGTGGTATAGAGGAGTTGACGCTGGAAGTGGAACAGCTGACGGAGGGACAAAAAGAACTAACAGAGCAGGTTCAAAGGAACACTGCGGTATTAGGAGGGTTAAAAGCGACACAAAACGACATAAAAAATGACTTGATAGCGACACAGAGGCAATGTCAGATGGTACGTGAGGGACTGACAACGAGGTTGGACGAGGTGACAGAGGTAATGGAGACGAAGGACCGGCAGGTGAGGACGCACATAGAAACGGTCAAGGTAGCCTTAGAGGACGAACTTGAGGAGACGCACCGGGAAATAAAAGAGGTGAAGCAGAAATTAGAAGAAGTGGAAGAAGGGGTGAGCGAAATTAAGAAGCGACGGAGAGGGGATAAGAAAGAGATAAAAGAGGAAGTAAAAGAATTGGTCCAAAGTCTGTGTTCGGATCGTGATGATGTGCTCATTAACCGGATGAGGGATTCGCAGGTGATGGAGGAGAAGCGAAGAGAAAGAGGACCCGGTGTAAGTGGTGACCAATATGGTCGTGCGTATGATGCGCCAGGTGATTTAATAAGCTTGGGGGTCGAGATGGACCCGGGTGTTCGTGAGAGGCCGTTGGTGAAGTGTGCGACAGGTCTGGTGTGCGAAAAAGGAGGTGTGCGAGAAAGTCCGACTCTGGGGTGTGTGAGGAAAAAGTGCGCGCCAAGGAGTGAGTGTGCTGTCGAGAGTGAGTCGGTCGTAGCGCGTGTGCGAGGGAGCACATGGAAGCGCGTAGTGAGGAGTGTTACAGAGGATGTAACGGAAGAATGCACGCCTGTGGTGAGTGTTACAGAGGGTGTAACGGGAGAGTGTGCACAAGAGTGTGCACGAGAAAGGTGTGTAACGGACAGGTGCATGAGGAAAGAGTGCGCTGTCGAGAGTAAGGGTGAGTGCGCTGTCCAGAGTGGAGGTGAGAGTAGTAAGAGTGACACGGAGCGTGAGTTGGTTGTGGCAGGTGAGAGAGGATGTACACCTGGAATGGAAGGATGCACACCTGGAATGGTAGAGCGTGTGTGGGAATGCACACTTGAGTTGGTAGTGAGGCACGTGGTTGGGTGTGCGAGTGAGAGCACACCTGTGATTGTCACAGAGGAGGTGACCGAGGAGGGGGCGCGAAGAGGTGTGTTGGTGAGGTGTGCGAGCGACGAATGTGTGCCAAGGTGTTCGGTGGTCAGGTGTGTGACCAAGTCTGTGAGCGGAATGTGTGTACCTGGGTGTGGAAGAGAAGGTGCAAGGACGAGGAGCATGGGAACAGCTGGATGTATGAGCAAGGAACGGGCTGCGGGGTGTAAGCATGCAGGTGAGGCATCGACGGTAACCGGGTTAGCGGTTAGAGCGACTTATAGCCGAATCGGGCCCTCGGTGCGCGTCGGGCAGCTTCGCGTGCCGCGAGGACCAGCGGGGATCCGAACCACGGCGGTTTCGAAAGAACCGCCATACGCGATCCACGCCGGGCCGCGCTTTGAACGGCCGCGTCCGTGCTCCATTAACGGAGCGGGCAGCCCGATAGGAAGGGTCGTCATGGCGACCCCTTTTTGTTGAGGCATTCCGGCAGGTCGAGATCGGGCCATGGGATGGCTCCGTGCCGAGATGGTGCGTGGGATCTCGGCCCGGGTAAACCTCCTTCCCTGCACCGAGTGTCGGACGCATCCAGCCGCCGGCATCAACGAACCCGCATTCATTGCTCGGCTGTACGAAGCCGAGCTTTAGAAGTGAATTGGCGCACCGAGAGGATCTAGTAAGTAGACGGGTGATGAGGTTAGTGTTTTGGACCCAAAATTAGAAAAGGCAAAATTTGATGATTGGCAAAGGATTGGCAGTAATGATTGGCAGATGATGGGTAGTGATTGGCAAATTTTTGATTTGTTGAAATTTGATGTGCAAAATTGGTAGTGGGAGATGCCCGATGTGGTGGGATGGCAAGTCTGTCATCCCTCACAAATGGGGGCAAATGCGCTATAGTTTATGGGGTGGCTATGACAACCGAGCCAGGGAGGGCTTGGTTATATTGATAGGGACTAGAGGTGACTATAGGTGACCAGATTTAAGTAAGAGACTTGGTACCTGTAGTGGGGACGTAGTAGCTTAGTGTTTGATAATGACGTGGGAGCGCTGAGTGTAAGGGAAGACGGAGGAGCGCGAGTTTTAGAAGGGAGTAGACAGAGCAGATGATGCAGTATGAATGGAAGTGCTGGTGAGCAGCTTCAAATGAGGCATCGGTGAGGCAATGCTCCGAGGTGTGTGTGAGTGTACAAGTGATGAATGAGAGAGCATTGCGGATGAGTGTCATGGTGAGTAGTGAGTGTTGTGGATCAGCGCGAATGCACTTGGGGGAGAGAAGGGTGCAGGCGGCACCAAGTATGAGAGCACAGGTGTGCAAGTACAGGTGTGTGGAATATATGGAGCAGAGAATGAGTGGTGTGGAGAGAGTTGGAGTAAGTGGTACGGAGTGGTGTGCATGGTGCGAATGTGTGGATGGGGGAAGAGTGGACCCCTTTCACGAGTACCCGGGGAGGGTAGTTTAAAGAGTAGTTAGAAGGTATAGGTAAATTGTGGTTCGATATTGGCATCTGTGGTGCGGGTGGAAGAATGATGATTGGATGGGTGCATTAGTGTTGTGGAAATGGCTGGGCGTGTAGCCTGTTAGTGTGTGTATTTGGTTTGGGCACTCCACCACTGTGAGGATGTCGGCCAGGTGAGGCCGCAGGTGGGCTCTGGGAGCCGGTAGTAGTTGTTGTGGATGGGGCCCGAGGATCCGGAGGACGGACCCGGGTAGCCCAGTGCCAGAGGGCACCGAGTGGGGTGACAGAGCCAGGAGGGGCCTTCCCCAGTTAGTTAGGTTAGGGTGAGGAGCTAGGTAAGCTCGGGTGGCAACTGCAGTGGTGGAGGTGTGCAGGTGGGTAGACCTGCTGGGAGAGCTACACATCGCAGCCCAGAAATTGTGCAAGGGCACCGGGAGATGAATCGGGGGAGTGAGACCCCAAATTGAGAAGCACCACAGTTTGGTCAATGGGAATTGGTTTTTAGAACCCATAGTGTAAGTTGGCCAATGGATTGGCAGGGAAAGACCCCGGGTAGTGTAAAGTGTGTTAATGTCATTAAGGAAATAGTTAGGATTGATGAACCTGTCGCACCATACGCAGCCACTTACCTGAGGTGATGATGATGACTCCACACCTGTGTTTTCTTTGTTTTGTGTTGCAGGAAATGAGAATTGCTGTTTAGATTTGTGAGACGCATCATGACGTGGATGAGACATTGGGGTGATTCCATCTCTCCCTCCTTAGGAGGGACTGATGATGAATTGGTGATGGCAAATTTTGATGTTGAGTTGGAGATGGCAAATTTTGATGAGAGTTGGAAATGGCAAATTTGATTGGTTAGGAGGGAGAGAAGACGAATTTGGTTTATGGGAGGAATGGGGAAGACAGTAGGGACGTTTGTTGATGTGTAAAGTAGATGTTTATGGGTAGTGTCGTGTTTTGTGGATACAGTAAGGGGTAAGGGAGGGGCAATGTATGTTACCTGGTGGGGGGGGGGGGGGCGTACGGTAGGAACGTACCTGTCTCACCTGGTTCCCATGTACCCCCAGTGTGCATTACCTTGTATTGCGTGCACTTTTGCGCCCTTACCACCTTACTCACTTGTCTTCTTTTGTCTCCCACCTCCGAGGATCTGGCTTTGGGGCAGAGAGAGAGGAGAGAGAGGTGCTGGCTCCGCAGTTGTGGGCCTGTACTTCCGCTGCTTGCTGCCTGGATCGATACACCATATGGACCGCAATTTTTGTGGCCGCCCACAATGGACCGCAGTTCTTTTGCGGTCAAGCACCACCCGTTGATGGACCTCTGGGTCAACGTGGCACCTATGCCATACAGGTGAACCACTTTTAGTTGGCCCCCCTGACGGCCACAATTCAGAAATGGACGCGGTTGGCGCCTTTCTTTATTTCTAAAGAAGCCAGAAGGCCAAGTGCACTCCATGAAGGCAAGACCAGCGGCAGAACATCGGCCGGCTGCGACACCACCGGTGACCATGGACACTTGATTGTGCATTTTTTATTGAACACTTTATTGGTGCACTGGATGGTGCTGACTGTGCATAATGGGGGTGGTGCTTTTGGTGCTTGGAAGGGGTGCTCTGCACATTATTAAAGGCCGTAGGGTCACAGGGCACTCGTGGGTTGGTGTATCGATGCTGGCATGCGTGCTCTCCCTATGCATAACATCTGCATGTGTTCCTCAAAGAACAGGTCCTGGATCGTAGTGTAAATATCAGTGTAGTCTTGTATAAATGATGCTCCCTACCGGCTGTATGTTTAGTTTGAGGTAGAGTCCCTGTATAAAGAGAGTTGCGCCATGCGCTGACCCGAGATTTCTGGTCACGTGATTTCGTGGCGCCATTTTGTGTCTAACTTCACCGTGCGTGAACGTCAGCTTGGTACGGGAATGTTGTTTATTGCCAAACAAAATGACTGGTTGTTCTGCTTTTGGTTGTTCAAACCAATCTGGGAAATATAAGATGTATAGATTTCTAAGTGATAAAGTCAGAAGACAAATTTGGGAAGCGAAAGTCAGACGAAAGAGCTGGAAAGCGATCGACTCCTCGAGACTCTGCCAGGTAGGCCCACGCCGCTTGATGATCGATGTTCAAAAGCAATTCTATCTGCTCGGTTTTTTTTTGGTTGTCTGTCCGTTGAAAACCCTTTTAAAGGGAAGTGATTTGTGTTTGTTTATAATCTTCAAGGAGCTGACCAAAAATGCATTTCCGTGGGAAGAACCCTGCTCAATTTTTTTCGGGTAGTCCTAGTGGACCGCATATTGTCATTGATTGATGAAATGTCCCGGTACAGTGACATTGCCTGGTCTGCGGTTGGGTAGTCTGCGGGCAATGTCACTGTACTTTTTCAGAGGGAATTAATTTTGATTTTATAGGGGTGGGAAACCCATGGTCCGTTTTGTTTTCAGTTGTCTGTCCGTCCATTCAAAACTTATTCCGAGGCAAGTTATTTTTTTGGTTTAAAATCTTTAGCCTAATCGGCCTGCATAAAAGCAATTTTAGGGGGGGACCTGCTCAATTTTTTTGCGGGTTGTGCAGCCATCCATACGTCCAAAATTTGACGAGTTATTGTTTGCTTTGTACAGTGCTCATGCGTCTTGTGAGGGGGATGCTCACTTGTGAGGAGTGAACGGAGTAGTGATGAGTTTCACTTGTGAGGAGTGAACGTAGTGGGATGAAGTGTTGGTCTGGTCAGAGTGTTGTATTACGGGCAGAGTTTTCTTACGGTCTGAATGTATGAATCATGTTCTGTACTGAATGTATGAACCAAGTTTTGTACTGAATGTTTACTGTGTTGGGGTGTTGGCCTCATCGTGTTCCTGGTGAAATTAAACAAGTTATGGTGAATACGACGTCTTATCTGTGCTTTTCCATATCTGTTCGACTCGACGAACCGTGAACACTGCAGGTATTTTTTAAAGTTTTTTCTCTGTTTAATTACGGCTTGGCGCAGTCGAAAATTAAGTGTTAATTAAGTCGCCAGCTATGAAACATATTAATCGATCAGGCAATATCCATCAGAGTTCTGGGCAAGGGTGTAGTAATAAATGAACGTTTCAATCTTACTAGATGCCGATGACGTTTTCCTTATGTCAGAGACAGAAGCTGACTTGCAGCTTGTTAAATCATTACAATGGAAATTGAATATAAATGTCGATAAAACTAAAGTTGTACACTATAGAAATATGGCAATACCACGTACAGAATTTGTTTTAAGTGTGTTAGACTATATGTCGGCTGGAAGTCCTACACCGGAATTGCTCTCGGCACCCTTTAAAAAATATTGGATATGCCCACACTCCTTTCTAAAAGTTATTAAAATTCAGAGAACGACAGCATTGGTTTGTCTTACTTATAATGTTAGCTCTTATATGCAGTGTTGGCTTGTAATATGCATTGCCATACCACTTTTAATATCACCACACAGCTCTTTTTCACGGCAATAGCTGAGTTTTTGACAAAACAAATATCACCTGTATGTAATAATAAGACTAAATATGTGTAGTAAATTTTTTTTTAGCAGGTTTAGAATATATCACCCCATATCGCGAATGTACATGTATATCTAATCCGACACACTTAGACACAAAATGGCGTCCAAATTTGAGTTGCCACAACTCTCTATATACAGGGACTCTAGTTTGAGGATGCTTTCCGCGATTCCGTTATCCTGTGGGTGTGTTTCTGTTAGGAGAAGGGTGCAACGTCGCAGGGGGACATATTTACTCATTTGTGAACATCTGTAAAACTGTCGCACTCAGGGTTGAGTTAATAGTAGAGGGAACTACATCTGAGTGCCACACTAAAGTAGGTAAAAATTTATCGGGTCGGGACGCCCCGAGGTCGAGCAGGGTGCAGTGTTGCGGATATGGGATTTGCATCCATCCATATCCGCTTGTAAATATTCCCCTATTTCCTCAATACTTCCCAACTCTCCCCAATCCCCCATTCCCTAGTCCCATTTTCTGTAAACAACACTCTGTAGACCCAACCTCCCCCTATTTCCCCCATTAAATGTCGCACCCAGGTTCACCGCATCTCATGTAAGACAACTATAGGACATCTTGCTAGTTATTCTTAGTCTATGTCAGTTAAGGATTCGTTTCCATTAATTCTGACCCTTCGTTGCACCAGAATGTGATTGTATGGCACCGTTAGGAAGTTTAGGACCTCCCAATACCTCCCCGCAGCTCTTCCTCACAGTTCAGCAACAACAACAACAACAACAACAACGAGCGCAGGGAGTGCGCGTCCTCACTCCGGCTTGGTTGGTAGGGGTGGTGGGAGGGCACCAGGCCTTCCCAAAGAGCCGCCATCGAACATGTGCTCGACGGGGTTACCAAACAGGGGCTCCCTGTCAGCTCCTCGTCAAGGGCGGAGCCCGGTAACCCCCGCACCCAATGGAAGCGGCGGACCGGCCCCAGTGGGGCGGAACCAACCAGCCGAGGACGTGTCACTCCCCGCTGAGCATGCGCAGTGAGAGGGAGGTGACGTCAGATGCGCGCTGAGCTTGGAGCAAGCAAGACCACCTCCGAGCGCTGTGAGGCCTTCCTGCATATTTTGGACCGTGCTTTATCCTGTCCCCGAGCCAAGGTGCACCTTGTGCCATCGACCTACCTGTCCCTTCCTGCCATCAATCCCTGTGTAAGTCTACCTTGTCCGTTTGTCCGTGGTCTGTCTGGGCTAAGACAAGACTGTATTTAAGTGCCCATCTCTTCTGTGTCTTTATCTCACTCTGCCTTGTAATCTACCCCTTTTCTCCACCACTGTAATTATACCCTCCTCCGGAGGTCTTGAGAACTGAACCCCTTGCGTCGTTTCATCTATCCCAGTCGTCGTGTCCTTTCCATCATTGATTTAGCATAGCGCGATTTGGCCAACGTCTGGGTGAATCGGGTGAGTGTAAGGGAAGAAATGGGGAAGCACTGTTCGGCCGCGGTAATACCACCGCTCGGTAAATAACATCCTAATCCGCGGTCCGTAACAATATATATATATATATATATATATATATATATATATATATATATATATATATATATATATATATATATATATATTGTTGCGAATATGGAATTTGGCCTCCATATCCGCTTGTAAATATTCCCCTATTTCCCCAATACTCCCCAACTATCCCCAATCCCCCATTCCCTAGTCCCATTGTCTGTAAACAACACTCTGTAGAACCGACCTTCCCCTTTTTCCCCCATTAAATGTCGTGCCCAGGTCCACCGCATCTCACGTAGACAACTTTCGGACATCTTGCTAGTTATTCTTAGTCTATGTCAGTTAAGGACTCGTTTCCATTAATTCTGACTCTTCGTTGCACCAGAATGTGATTATATGGCACCAGTAGTGAGTTTAGGACCTTCCCATGCCTCCTCCCGTCTTCTTCCCCAAACAACAACAACAACAACTACAACTACAACTACAACAACAATTACAACAACAACGACGCTGCGCGGAGGAGTGTGCGTCATCACACCGGCTCGGTTAGCCGCCATTGACAATGCGCTCCGGACCATGCGCTCCACGGGGTTACCACGAAGGGGCTCCTTGTCAGCTCCTCGTCAAGGGCGGAGCCTGGTAAACCCCCCGCACGCACCCAATGAGAAGCAACGTGCCGATTCCACGAGGCGGAGCTAACGAGCCGAGGGCGTGTCACTCCCCGCCGGATATACGAAGCGACTCACCGGATGTGAGGTCAGATGCGCCCCCAGCTTGGAGAAAGAACGTCGCCTTCCGAGCGCTGTGACCTCCCTGCATGCTGCATCTCTGGACCGGACCGAGTCGATTCTGTCCCTGAGCCCAGGTGCACCTGGAGCCATCGACTGCCTGCCTTTCCTGGCCATCAATCCCCGTGTGAGTCAGCCTTTTGTCCCGTTTACCTGTCGTCTGTTGGGGTTAATATAAGAGTGTGTCTAAGTGCCTGTCTTTCTATGATGTCCCTCTTGTAGTTGTAATCTAACCTTCCGCCTTAATATAACCTCCTCCGGAGGTCTTGAGAACTGAACCCTTGGTGTCGTGTCATTTTAATCCCAGCCGTGTGTCTTTTCCTTCATTGACCTAGCGTAGCGCGATTAGTCAACGTTCGGGTATAATCGGGTAACTTGTGCAGACGTGGTCATACCAAACCGCTCGGTAAATAACATCCACCACCACGTCTGTAACAATTGGTGTCGAGGAGTGGAATTCGAACCCGGGACTAAATTTATTAGGCCCAAATTTGTAGTAGAATCAATTCGGAGCGCGTTTCCCGCGCGAAATTATAACGGCGAAATTTGAATTTGTTTTACAAAAATAAAAACCCGAATTTTGAAAGTCGCGCTATGGCAGACCAAGACAGCTGGGGTCCGGTAGGGGAGAGTGAGGCAGGGTCGGTCCAGGACCAAATTGAGGGACGCGAGGAGAGCGAAGCAGCGAGGGTAGCAGACGCACAAAATAGCGTCGTTGTGCCCGACATTGCGGGAGCGCAAAATGGCGCCTCGCTGGTCACCGCGCCCGCGACCGTGGCAGCGCCCCTGGTGGATCCGAACCTTTTTATGTTGCAAATGGGGGCCCTTATGGAGAGGCTAGAAGCAAAAATGGGGGTAATGAATAACCAAATGGGGGTAATGGGAAACGAAATGGGGGTAATGAGGGACGAAGCGAGGGGTACCGGTGAGAAGTTAGACAATAATTTTGAGGGGTTAGACAACGGGATAAAAGAGGTGAGAAATGGGTTAATGGGGGTAGAAAACAGAATGGCCGCTCAAGAGAATCAAATGGAAGGGATGCAAAAAGGGTTAGAGGGGTTAGAAAACAGTATGGAAGGCAAATTGAGGGACATGAGGGACCAAGCGGAAAGGGAAGTTAACCAAATGGGGCAGCAGATAGAGGGGGTCAGAATGGGGGTAGAAACTAAACTGGATGCTCACAGGGAGGAAATGGAGCAGATGAGGGTGGCATCTGGGCAGGAGATGCAAGTGATGGGAGAGGAGATCAGAAGAGGTGTGAGTGAGGAGGTCGGAGGAGTGCGCGAGGAGGTGAGGCACTGTAAGGAGCGCATGGAGAAGGAGGTGAGAAAGGGGACTGTAAAATTGCAAGGGGGTATAGAGGAGTTGACGCTGGGAGTAGAACAACTGACAGTGGGACAAAAGGAGTTGGGGGACCAGGTAAAGAAGAACACAGCGGTAATAGAGGGTTTAAAATCGACACAGAAGGAGATGAAAAAGGACGTAGGGGTAATTAAAAAAGAGTGTCAGACGGTACATGAGGACCTGACGAGGAAAATGGACAAGGTGGTAGAGGTGATGGAGGTTAAAGAGCGGGAGGTGCGGGAGCACATAGAAAAAAATAAAGTGGAGTTAGAGGAAGAACTTAAAGGGGCGCACAAAGAAATGAAGGAGGTGAAGCAAAAATTAGAAGAAGTGGAAGAAGGGGTGAGCGAAATTAAGAAGCGACGGAGAGAGGATAAGAAAGAGATAAAGGAGGAAGTAAAAGAATTGGTCCAAAGTCTGTGTTCGGATCGTGATGATGTGCTCATTAACCGGATGAGGGATTCGCAGGTGATGGAGGAGAAGCGAAGAGAAAGAGGACCCGGTGTAAGTGGTGACCAATATGGTCGTGCGTATGATGCGCCAGGTGATTTAATAAGCTTGGGGGTCGAGATAGACCCGGATGTTCGTGAGAGGCCACGAGTGAGGTGTATGGCTGGTCCGGAGGGTATGGAACGAGAGGTGCGAGGTGTGGGTGAGCAAGGTTGTGGTGGTATGGAATGGTTAGCGGGTTGCGGAGGTGTGACCCATGCATCGACACCAACAGGGGTAGTTGTTGGAGGGACCGGGGAGGCACGAGAGCCCCTTGGGGGTAATGTACTGTGGGGGCCCGGCCGGTTCGGCCCCGTGCTGACCCCGCAAGGGGCGACGCACGGGGTCCGGCAGGCGGGCAACGACTCGCATACGAGGTGGTCCCACAAGGTCCCACTCGCGCCGTATGACGGCAAGAGTGATCTACGCGCGTACCTGGCGCAGTTCGACTGTGTGTGTAAGGGCAACGGTTGGGGTGAGGACGAAGGTGGAGTACACCTGGTGGCCGCATTGCGCGGCGCGGCGGCGGAGGTGCTGACGGCATTACCAGCGGGTGCTCTCACCCTGCCAGCCCTCCGCGATGCCCTAATTAATCGATTCGGCATAGAACAGCAGAGCGAGCTTGTTAAAGCTCAGCTCGCGCTGCGAAAGCGCAAGCCCCAGGAAGCCATCGGGGAACTTGCCCACGACATTCGCCGCGCAGTGGGGATCGCACATGCTAGCATGGCAGCGGATTCCCGGGAAAGCCTGGCGCTGGACCATTTTATCCAGGCCCTCCCGGACATTGAGCTCCGGCAACAGCTCGCCATGTGGCGCCCGCAGACTCTGAGCCAGGCGGCTGACGCTGCGGCCCGTTGGGAAGCAGCGAGGCCCCTGGCCCGGGGGGGCGAGCGTCTCGCAATGGCGGTCCGCCAGGTGGGACCCCCGATGGAGGGCGGACCCCTTAGGGGGCCCACCCACGACGTGGGTCCTGACCTGGCGGGCATGGTCCGGAGGCTGGTGGACCAGCGCCTGGCGGGACCTGGACCATGGCAGGCGGCCCCGGAGGTGGCCCGCGGTGGACCACGAGCGGGTAATCCAATTCGGACCTACAGGGGGGGGAAATTTGGAATTCCGGAGGCAAGCACCTTATCAGGTGAGGTGCTATACCTGCAACCGTCTGGGTCACCTGGCGCGGCACTGTCGAGCCGCTCACCGGGATGATCCCCGGCGGTTGAGGTCCTCAACTCCGCCCAGGGGGGAGCGGGTTAGCCGACCCCAGACACCCCCTCCGCCAGACCCCGGGAAACTAGAAGGTGTCGGGCACGTAGGACGGTGTTCGGCAGCAGAGGATGGAGGAGAGCCCTCATTGACGCGACAGGTCATTTATTGTGGCCAAATTGGAACCGGTAGCCTGACAATTAGATGCAAAATTGCCGGCGTGGGGGTAGACGCCGTAGTGGACACAGGAGCTAGCGCCACGATCATCAGCCCTGTGGTCCTTGATTCGAGCGCAGGTGGCTGGGATAAGATCCAGCGCCTGCAAAATTATAGTTTGCAGCTTGCTACCGGGGTAACGGCCCCGATCATAGGGCGTGGTTCTGTGACCCTCAAGTTAGGGTCGGTAAGGAGGGAGATAGATGTTTGGGTGGCGGAGGTGTGCGACCCATGTTTAATAGGGTTGGACCTGTTGACTGCCAGCGGCTGTAAAATCGACTTGTGCCGGGGGATCCTGCAGGTGGGAGTAGAAGAGCTGCCGTTAGGGGGAGTGAGCACGGCCGAGAGAGCGGAGCTGGAGGCTTCCGAGGCCGTGACCATCCCCCCAAGGGCCGAGGCGATAGTGCCGGCCCGGTGGGCAGCTCGCCCAACGTGGCAGGAGTCCTGCGGCCTGGTCGAACCGGTGGCAGCGCAGTCCATACCGGGTTTAATCGTGGGCCGCACCCTTGTAAAAACGGACGGACCGGTAGTGGCCGTCCGAGTAATAAATATGAGTACAGAACCACGCACTATAGTGAGGGGCACGAGGGTAGCTGGCTGCACCCCAGTTGAGGAAGTCGCGACAGTGAGGGGCGAGAACGTCCAGCCGAGCCGACCCCGGGGGGAGCCTTCAATCAGAAGTAGGAATTGGCCCGATCCCATTTGCGAGATGGTAAATCGTAGTAGCGTAGAGTTGGGAGGTACCCAGAGGGAGGCCTTACACAAACTGGTTGGGTCCCATTTGGACCTCTTCTCCCTGTCCACCGAGGATATTGGACGTACGGGCCTGGTGAAACATCAGATCCACACCGGTGAGGCCCGGCCTATTCGTCAGGCCGCCCGACGGCTCCCTTGGAGCAAGAGGGCGGAAGCTGACGAGCAGGTTGAAAAAATGCTCGACGCAGGAGTGATCGAGCCCTCGGGAAGTCCTTGGATGTCACCTGTTGTGCTGGTCAAAAAGAAGGATGGGACCACGCGGTTCTGCGTGGACTATCGCCAGCTAAACAACGTGACACTCAAGGACTCATATCCCCTGCCAAGGATTGATGACACCCTCGATGCCGTTGCGGGCTCAAATTGGTTCACAACTTTGGACCTCAAGAGTGGGTATTGGCAGGTGGAGATGGATAGGGCAGGGAAGGAGAAAACGGCATTTTCCACAGGTAAGGGACTGTATCAGTTTACTGTGATGCCGTTTGGTTTGTGTAACGCCCCCGCCACCTTTGAAAGATTGATGGAGCATGTACTAGGCGGCATGCCATGGCAATCATGCCTGGTGTACCTGGATGACGTCCTGGTACATGCCCAAACGTTCCCCCAGGCAGTAGCTAATTTGGACCAGGTGTTCGGGTGCCTCAGACAGGCAGGGTTGAAGCTGAACCCGAGTAAGTGCACTTTGTTTGCAAGAGAGGTGGCCTATCTAGGTCACGTGATCGGCCGCGAGGGGGTAAAAACGGACCCAGACAAAATTAAAGCGGTAGAGGAGTGGCCCGCACCACGTACCATCAAAGAGGTGCGGGGATTTTTGGGACTCTGCTCCTACTACCGGCGGTTTGTGGCGAAATTTGCGGAGTTGGCCCGTCCCCTCCACCGGCTTACGGAGAAGGGGACGCGATTTAATTGGACACGGGAGTGCCACGAGGCCTTCCAAAAATTGAAGGGGTGTCTAACATCCGCACCCCTTCTAGCTTACCCCACTAGCGACGGGGCATTTACCCTGGACACGGATGCGAGCCAGGAAGGATTGGGCGCAGTTTTGTCTCAGACACAGGAGGGCGTGGAGAGAGTGATTGGTTATTATAGTCGGGCCTTAAGTAGGCCCGAGAGAAATTATTGCGTCACTCGCAAAGAGTTATTGGCTATGCTGGCTGCCATGAACCATTTCCACCCGTACTTGTACGGGCGGAAATTTTTGGTTAGAACTGACCATTCCTCCTTGCAATGGCTCCTTCGGTTCAAGGAACCGGAGGGCCAAATTGCAAGGTGGTTGGAAAAGTTGCAGCAGTACGATTTTGATGTGGCCCATAGGGCCGGGAAGGCCCATGGTAATGCGGACGCACTCTCTCGGCGTCCTTGTCTGGGGGAAAACTGCAAATTTTGTGCGAGACACGAGGAGAGGGAACAATTGGGCGATTCGGACCCGACCCTCGTTGTCCGGGCAACCCGGGTGAGAGGGCCAATTTTGCCACTAACCGCAGATGAGGAATTCGGAACTTTGGCATGGAGCACGGCCCAGCAGGAGGATCCTGTCCTGGGGCCAGTGTTCAATTGGGTCAAATTGGGGCACAGACCAAAGGGGGAAGAGGTCACCCCCCTCAGAGCACAAACAAAGGCATATTGGGCTCAGTGGCAGACCCTGGAATTGAAAGGCAACATCTTGTATCGCAAGTGGGTGGAGGTTCCCTCTGATAGAACTTCCTGGCTGGTGATAGTCCCTGACAAATTCAAGAACGTCATATTGCAACAGGTGCATGGTACCCGCTCCGGCGGCCATTTGGGCAGGACAAAGACAATATCTCGGGTCCGCCGGAGGTTCTATTGGGTGAATATGGGGCGCGACATACAGGACTGGTGTCGGAGATGCGACGCCTGTTCTGCCAAAAAGGGACCAGCACGGAGGATGAGGGCCCCCCTTCAATTACATCAGGTGGGGGCCCCCCTTGAGCGGGTGGCTATGGATATTCTAGGACCGCTGCCCCGCACCCGCCAAGGTAATAAGTATATCCTCGTTGTAATGGACTATTTCACCAAGTGGCCGGAGGCCTACGCCCTCCCCAACCAAGAAGCAGGGGTGGTAGCGCAGGCCTTCGTGGAAGGATTTGTGTGCCGGCATGGGATTCCACAGGAGTTGCACACCGACCAGGGACGAAATTTTGAGAGCAAATTGCTAAAAGATGTGTGCAGTCTCCTGTCAATTCGGAAAACAAGAACCACGCCCTTGCGGCCACAATCTGACGGGATGGTGGAACGGTTCAACAGAACATTGATACAACAACTGGCACTGTTCACCGCCACCCGTCAGGATGACTGGGACGAACATCTCCCTTATCTGCTTATGGCCTACCGAACCAGCCAGCACGGGGCCACCGCATGCAGTCCAGCGTTGCTTATGTATGGGCGGGAGTTACGGGCTCCCGCCGACTTGCTATGCGGTCCCGTGCCAGACACAGTGGTTAACCCGCCGAGGGAGGGGTACGCACGTCACCTAGAGGAAGGCATGGAGCTAGTCTATGCCTTCGCCCGCCGCCAACTCCATCTGGCGGGGGAAAAGATGAAGCGCAGGTACGACGACCGGAGCCAGGGGAGTCAATACGCTCCGGGGATGAAGATTTGGTTCTTTAATCCCCGGAGGCGGAAGGGAAGGTGCCCAAAACTCACCTCCCCCTGGCAAGGCCCAGGAGTCGTCCTGTCGCAAATCTGTGACGTGGTCATTAAGATCAAAATGGGGCCACGAGCCCTCCCTCGGATCGTCCACGCCGACCGGATAAGACCTTACACCGGCGAGCAGGCGCCCCCGTGGATTGCCTCGGCTTTAGATGCCGAGGCGGGACCCAGTACCTCTGAATAAGGGGGGCTTATTAGTGCCAGAGGACTGGGGGATTGAGGAGCGATAGGCCCGGTGGGTAAGAGGGGGCATCCTTGCCACCCTTCCCATAGTGGGGGCAAAGGAGCAATAGCTTATGGGGTGTATGGCAGTGAAAACTAGCCCGGGTGGGTTAGGTTATATTGATAGGGCCCTAGAAGATGACATTAGGTGACGTTAAGTTTAGTTAGTGACTGATACCTGTAGTGGGGACGCAGGTAGATTAGTGTGGATGATAATGACGTGGGAGCGCAATAGTTTAAAGGGACGACTGGGAAGCGCAAGTTTCAGAGGGGAGTAGTAAGCTGAGATGATACCGTGTGTGTGAGGATTGAACAGGTGAGGATTGAACAGGTGTGATCGAACAGGTGTGATTGCACAGGTGTGCAACTGGACAGGTGTGTGGAACAGTGTGTGAGTAATGAGTGTTGTGGATCAGCGCGAATGCGCTTGGGGAGAGAAGGGTGCAGGTGGCACCAGGTGTGAGAGCACAGGTGTGCAAGTACAGGTGTGTGGAGAGAGTTGGAGTAAGTGGTACGGAGTGGTGTGCATGGTGCGAAGGTGTGGATGGGGGAAGAGTAGACCCCTTTCACGAGTACCCGGGGCGGGTAGTGTAAGTGTTAGGTAGAGGGTACAGGTAAATTGTGGTTGGATATTGGCATTTGTGGTGCGGTTGCAGAATGGTGTTGTGAATGGGTGCATTAGTGTTGTGGAAATGGCTGGGCGTGTAGCCTGTTAGTGCGTGTAGTTGGTTGGGCACTCCACCACTGTGAGGATGTCGGCCAGGTGAGGCCGCAGGTGGGCTCTGGGAGCCGGTAGTTGTGAGTGGGTGCCTGAGGATCCCGGGTGTGGATCGGGCAGCCCAGTGCCAGAGAGGGCACCGAGTGGGGAGAGCGCCAGAGGGCCTTCCCCAGGTAGTTAGGTTAGGGTAAGGAGCAGGTAAGCTCGGAGGCAACTGCAGTGGTGGAGGTGTGCAGGTGGGTAGACCCGCTGGGAGAGGTACACGCCACAGCCCAGAAATTGTGCGAGGGCACCGGGAGATGAATCGGGGGAGTGAGACCCCAAATTGAAAAGCACCACAGTTTGGCCAATGGGAATTGGTTTTTAGAACCCATAGTGTAAGAGGGCCAATGGTTTGGCCGGAGAAAGACCCCGGGTAGTGTAAAGTTGTTAAAGTCATTTAGGAGATAGTTAGGATTGATGAACCTGTCGCACCATACGCAGCCACTTACCTGTGGTGATGATGATGACTCCACACCTGTGTTTTCTTTGTTTTGTTGCAGGAAATGAGATTGCTGTGGATTTGTGAGACGCATCACGACGTGGATGAGACATTGGGGTGGTTCCATCTCTCCCTCCCTAGGAGGGACTGATGATGAATTGGTGATAGCAAATTATGATGTTGAGTTGGAGATGGCAAATTTTGATGAGAGTTGAAAATGGCAAATTTGATTGGTTAGGAGGGAGAGAAGACGAATTTGGTTTATGGGAGGAACGGGGAAGACAGTAGGGATGTTTGTTGATTTGTAAAGTAGATGTTTATGGGTAGTGTTGTGTTTTGTGGATACAGTAAGGGGTAAGGGAGGGGCCATGTAGGTTACCTGGTGGGGGGGGGGCGTACGATAGGAACGTACCTGTCTCACCTGGTTCCCATGTGCCCCCAGTGTGCATTACCTTGCATTGCGTGCACTTTTGCGCCCTTACCACCTTACTCACTTGTCTGCTTCTTTTGTCTCCCACCTCCGAGGATCTGGCTTTGGGGTAGAGAGAGAGGAGAGAGAGGTGCTGGCTTCGCAGTTGTGGGCCTGCACTTTCGCTGTTTGCTGCTTGGATCGATACACCATATGGACCGCAATGTTTGTGGCCACCCACAATGGACCGCAGCTCTTTTGCGGCCAAGCACCACCCGTGGAAGGACCTATGGGTCAACGTGGCACCTATGCCAAACAGGTGAACCACTAACAGTTGGCCCCCTGACGGCCACAATAAAGAAATGGACGCGGTTGGCGCCTTTCTTTATTTTTAAAAAGAAGTAAGAAGGCCAAGTGCACCACACGAAGGCAAGACCAGCGGCAGAACATCGGCCGGCTGCGACACCACACAATGATTCATAAACACTTTATTGGTGCACCGGATGGTGCTCACTGTGTGATGGGGTGGTGCTTGATGCTTGGAAGGGGTGCTCTGCACATTATTAAAGGCCGTAGGCCACAGAGCACTCGTGGGTTGGTGTATCGATGCTAGCATGCGTGCTCTCTCTATGCATAACATCTGCATGTGTTCCTCCAAAAACAGGTCCTGGATCGTAGTGTAAATATCAGCGTAGTCTTGTGTAAATAATGCTCCCTACCGGCTGTATGTTTAGTTTGAGGATTCTTTCCGGATTCGGTTATCCTGTGGGTGTGTTTCTGTGAGGAGAAGGGTGCAACGTCGCAGGGGGACATATTTACTCATTTGTGAATATCTGTAAAACTGTCGCACTCAGGGTAGAGTTAATAGTAGAGGGAACTACATTGCGTGCCACACTAAAGTAGGTAAAAATTTATCGGGTCGGGACGCCCCGAGGGTAGAGAAGGGTGCAATGTTGCGAATATGGAATTTGGCCTCCATATCCGCTTGTAAATATTCCCCTATTTCCCCAATACTCCCCAACTATCCCCAATCCCCCATTCCCTAGTCCCATTGTCTGTAAACAACACTCTGTAGAACCGACCTGCCCCTTTTTCCCCCATTAAATGTCGTGCCCAGGTCCACCGCATCTCACGTAGACAACTTTCGGACATCTTGCTAGTTATTCTTAGTCTATGTCAGTTAAGGACTCGTTTCCATTAATTCTGACTCTTCGTTGCACCAGAATGTGATTATATGGCACCAGTAGTGAGTTTAGGACCTTCCCATGCCTCCTCCCGTCTTCTTCCCCAAACAACAACAACAACAACTACAACTACAACTACAACAACAATTACAACAACAACGACGCTGCGCGGGGGAGTGTGCGTCATCACACCGGCTCGGTTAGCCGCCATTGACAATGCGCTCCGGACCATGCGCTCCACGGGGTTACCACGAAGGGGCTCCTTGTCAGCTCCTCGTCAAGGGCGGAGCCTGGTAAACCCCCCGCACGCACCCAATGAGAAGCAACGTGCCGATTCCACGAGGCGGAGCTAACGAGCCGAGGGCGTGTCACTCCCCGCCGGATATACGAAGCGACTCACCGGATGTGAGGTCAGATGCGCCCCCAGCTTGGAGAAAGAACGTCGCCTTCCGAGCGCTGTGACCTCCCTGCATGCTGCATCTCTGGACCGGACCGAGTCGATTCTGTCCCTGAGCCCAGGTGCACCTGGAGCCATCGACTGCCTGCCTTTCCTGGCCATCAATCCCCGTGTGAGTCAGCCTTTTGTCCCGTTTACCTGTCGTCTGTTGGGGTTAATATAAGAGTGTGTCTAAGTGCCTGTCTTTCTATGATGTCCCTCTTGTAGTTGTAATCTAACCTTCCGCCTTAATATAACCTCCTCCGGAGGTCTTGAGAACTGAACCCTTGGTGTCGTGTCATTTTAATCCCAGCCGTGTGTCTTTTCCTTCATTGACCTAGCGTAGCGCGATTAGTCAACGTTCGGGTATAATCGGGTAACTTGTGCAGACGTGGTCATACCAAACCGCTCGGTAAATAACATCCACCACCACGTCTGTAACAATATATATATATATATATATATATATATATATATATATATATATATATATATATATATATATACAGACTTGGCATTTAATATGGTTTTTTTTTTCTTTACTTGGGTTTACTTTCTTAACTCAGTATATCAATCTGGTGAGTTTCTTTTACACTTTGGTGATTTATTTGTTAAAAGAACCATGTCATTGATTGTCTGTCGCAGCAACAGCAAGAAGTCAACAACAGGATTATATCACAGGTGGCATGGCAAAATGTACGGACAGGTGCATTTGATGATTGGCTTCACAGTCGGGTATACAAGGGTTGTTGCGTTCTGTATTAGTGGAAAACAACTGCTGCACGTCTCCAAAAGTTATTGCCGCTTCCTCTGGAGATGGTCCGTCAACTCGACAATGCTGTTTGTCATGGAGTGGTGGCTTTACGAAATTACGGCATGAAACAGCATGCTATTGCTCAGCAGTATGGCATCACTCAAGGTCAGGTGTCAAAGATCCTGAAACGAAATGCTCAGAGGGGTGTCCCTACGCCAATACCGAGGCCAGGACGTCCCCGCAGAGCCGCAAGGAGGGATGATCGCCAGCTGCACCGGTTAGTCTGCAAAGGCCGTACCAAGTCAGCTAATCGGCTTAGGGCTGAATGGCAGCAACTGACAAATGTGCCTGTATCCAGAAGGCTAGTCAACCAACGACTGGTTCAAGCAGGCTATCGTGCCAGGTGTCCCCTGAGAAAGCCACGCCTGACCAGACAACACCGCCAGCGCCGATTGCAGTGGGCCAGAGAGCACCGTCAATGGCAGCCAGGACACTGGAATCACGCGATCTTCAGTGACGAGTCTAGATTTCTGGTCTATCGTCAAGATGGCCGCGTCCGAGTGCGCAGACAAGTGCATGAAGGCTACAACAAAGATTGTAGGAAGCGAAGTACAAAGATCATGCTCAGGAAGGTGATGAAGATAGTCAGGTTCAATATGTTAACAAATATAATTTCTTTCAAAATTTTGGGATTAGCAAATCTGTACATTTTTGGAATCTTCAGAGCATGGAGAATCTGAAAATCAATGTTGGCATTTGCACAGACACCTGCATGGCCGCCATTTTGGATTTTGAAAATGGCCACCATAAAATACATATTTTGCGCGATCTCGGCTTCTAGTCAACCTGGAGACTTAATTAAATATGCTAATCCTATTTTTTCTGGGTCAAGGAATCCAATAAAGGCCTCAAAATAGTGCTCAGGATTATAGAAAAGCAACAAGCAAAGGTAATTGAAAACCATTGTCTTTATATTTGTGATATAACTGTATTACATAATACATGATATTGCAAGTCCTTTGAAGTTATAGGTTGTTATTGGAAGTTATAGGTAGTAACAGATTGAACTATAAGTCCTATACACAGGATCTACGAGGTCTATACCGTTCAGGAATATGCTTTTACAGATCTTCATCACTGTCCTGAGTGTCATTTTCGCAAAGGTGTCTACGCAAATGTAAACATTAATTTTTGGATTCCTCATGCTCTGAATATTCCAAAAATGTATAGTTTTGCTAATCTACCAAAATTTTGAACGAAAAAACATAGTGAACCTGACTAACAGGTTGGGTGTATGACAAGACCGGGATGATTCGATTTTTGTGAAGATTTGAATCAGATAATTATTTAATTTGTTAAGTGATTCGTCACCATTGAGACGTGAAAAACGACATTTCAAATGTTGTGGACGAATGTGGTCATGACATATATCATGATATCTCAAAATGTTGTGGACGAGTTTTGAATGAACCTCAACGGTTTTTGAGTTGAGTAAGTGACAAGAACAAGCCGATTAGATTTTGGTTCAGGTCCGAATCCAGATCCGGCCTATCAGTGGATTACAAAACGTAAGCTGTCCAGCCTAGCGGAGGTATGCTCTCTACCGAGTACGGTGACAGTTTTTCTAGTATACACATCTTCCATCAATTCCAGATGCTGTCGTATCTATTATTTTTTGTTCCTGACATTATTATTCCAAAGACTGGAAAATTGCTATAAACCAAAATGTAAATTGCAGACTGTGTGTGAATGTTGGTGGAATATATTGCAATGGTTAAAAGAAGCAGTAAAATATAAAAAAAGGCAGTTAAATTACTTTGACAGCACGAAAATCCTTTAATGCTATTTGGACATGCACGCAAGTGCTATTGATTGAAATCCGATTTCCATTACATTTGAGCAGATGGTTCCAGCTCGACATTTTGCTTTTATACTTGAGCTACATCTACACACATTTATTTGTTTTAGTGTGAGCAAACATGGGCAGTTTTGAAGAGCAATTGTCACTGCATTATAAAACCTGTTGTATTGCATGTGTGCTTTCCAGATATAATTTTGTGTGAGCTTGGAGGTTACAGCATAATAGAGTGTGATATTTTTTCTGTTGTTTTTATTAGAAGGTAGCTCCATACAGGAGTTATTGATTTTTTTTTAGTGTTTACGTGTTCAAACTTTGGCTGAATGAAGCAATGATATTGTAATGTCGGTGGGGTAGGGATGACTTTAGACCAGGTAGATTTGTGTGGTTAGCATGCTCCGACTGGTGTGAAGAAGAAGAACCACCACCATGTAATAAGTAGAGGACCTGTGGACCTGTTTAGCCCAAATGTCGGATGAAGTTGTATATTTGTCCCCATCACGAGGGGGCGGGGCATCTGTTGTTTTTGTTAGAAGGTAGATTTATACAGGAGTTATTGATTTTTTTTGGAGTGTTTATGTGTTCAAACTTTGGCTGAATGAAGCAATGATATTGTTATGTTGGTGGGGGTAGGGATGACTTTGGAGTTTGGACCAGGTATATTTGTGGAGGTAGCATGCTCCGACTGTCGTGAAGAAGAAGAACCACCACCATGTAATAAGTAGAGGACCTGTTTAGCCCGAATGTCGGATGAAGTTGTATATTTGTCCCCGTCATGAGGGGGCGGGCATGTTATTTAGCTCCGGGATTAGGTTTAGTAATTCCTTGTACGTCGTTTCCCATGTGATTTACAACTTTGTCTCTTTTGGCACCATACCACACGTAGGGCTAGAATCCCACGTTTAAACACCCTAATCATAAAACCTACCGGAAGCCAGGCATCAAGCACTAGGGCTGACAACCCCGACTTGGCAGGCACACACAGCCCGGTCAAGCCGAGGACAGGCCTTGAGAAGCCGTGATTGGCCAGGGCCGAAGTAAGAAGGTACTTACTGATTGGTGGAGGGAATGACGAGTAGGAAGCATCTCGCTGATTGGAGGAGAAGCACCGATGACATCAGAGGACGGCTTGTAAAGTGGTTGGCGCGGATGGACATCTGGCTTCTCGTGCTGGATGTCAAAGTGGACGGTTGTGCTTGCTCGCTGCATGGGGAGGCTTGATCATATAAACGCCGCATTCTGAGACTTTGCTGGTGGACGTGAGGCGGAAGAGCTGCGGACGGAGAGATGCAGTTTTCCAGGCAGGAACGGCGCATGGATGAGCACTGCTGGGCTGCAGCGTGACGAGGCGCGGCATAAAGAACGAGGGCGTCTTGAGGCCTGGATCCGGGCATGTACTTCGTGCCAAGGCGTGTTCCCGCACACGGACCTCCGGGACCCGTTCGCGGACTGACGAGACCAGCCAATTGAGTTAAGTCCACCACATAAATCACACCATTATTTTCCAGTTTATTCTTCCCTTCGTCTGTGTTCAAGTCTGGTGTGGGGAACATCCCGTTTAGGATTTTAGTTTACCGTCGCATTTCTTATTATTGGCATTCCGTTTTAATAAACCTGTTTATTTTTGTACATTTGAAATCCTGTTCGTTTGAGTTTATTGTCTGCAGGTTCGGGAACTGCCGGCGGGACCACAGGTAAGTGCTTCAGTTTTCCCCTTCTCTTCATCTAATTCCTTTACAAGTTCTAATGTCTAATGCATATAGTAAAATCCGCATTTGATCATCGCCTCAGAGTTAAAAGTTCGCTATTGGCTATCCGTTCCTTGGAGAGATTTTTATCGCCAGGAACACGACAATATTCCCTGTGATAGGGAATTTGTAATTACTGCAGTAAATAACATTAGTTTAACCTGATACATGAAGTTATTCAATAAAAATGTATGTCTTGTGCCATTGTCCTCCATGCAGACAAAGCCATGTGGAAGGACCAATCATTGTGTTATACACAGCTGCAAAACAATATGAATCTACAGTAAGACACCATGTAATAATCACCATCTCAGGATACCATGTGCTTTTGAATCTCCAAGCACGTGTGATCAAATCTAGGAATGGTGCATCGCGGTCGAAAAAATTCATAATGTCTACCAGTTGGCCTTCTTTGATCAGATCACAAATTAAAGTGAGGTGCACATGTATGCCATCATGTCATGTGCTTGTGCCAAGTTTGAACAAAATCGGACCATGCATGTTCAATAAATGTTTGGGGACACGTTTAAGTAACAAAATGGCCATTAGTCAGCCAACCTGGATCTGATGTCGAAAGAAAATGATGTGCATATGTAAGCCATCATTCATTATATGTGTGCAAAGTTTGAACCTGATCAGTGAATGCATGTCCGAGAAACGGTTGAGGACGTGTTCAACATCGGGGTTTTTTTTTACAAGGAAAATGGCCACCAGTCGGCCATCTTTGATCGCATTGTGAAACAAAATGAAGTGCATATGTATGCCATCATGTATTGTCTTTATGCCAAGTATGAACAAAATCGGTCCATACATCTCCGAGATATGGTTGCGGACGCACGCACGCACACACACACACACACACACACACACACACACACAGACGGACGAGACCGAATCCATAAGTCCTCGTTTTGGACTAAGTCCAACAGGAGATAAATATCCCTGAGTGGGCTGACGCTCATCTTTTGAGGTTGTAATTCAGACCTCAGAGAAACCTAAAAATAAAAGCATGAACCGATGTATGTACTTCATTCATTACCTTCGCTAAAACAATCGAGTTAACCCATCTCCTTATTGCTAATTGTCTAATCTCACATCCTTATGTGTGAGGTATCCTGCTTTCTTTCATATCAAACTGCTTTTCACAAAATTCAATGCCTTTTTATGTTTCAGGTTGAAGTGCGTGAGCTCCCCACTATCTACACCAATCAGGAAGAGACAGATACAAGGGTGGTACTGCACCTTCATCACGCCGCCGCCCTCGGCTACAAGAATGCTGTGGTCAGAACCCCTGACACGGATATCTTTGTGATTCTACTCGACCACGCCCACACCATCAAGCTCACTATATACCTGGATACAGGATCAGGAAAGCATCGACAGCTACTCAACCTCTCTGAGCTTGCAGAATCCTACGGAGAAGATTACCGTGCCACTCTTCTTGGGTTTTACGTGTTCACTGGAGAGGACTGCACCTGTTCCTTCAAAGGCAAGGGGAAGGTGGGTCCCCTGAAAAAGCTGGAGAAGAACCCCAGGTTTCAGGACTTCAGGCAACTCGATGATGAATGGAACATCAAGCCTCAGGTGCTGCAGCAGTTGGAGCAGTTCACTTGCCTGATGTATGGACAGAGTCGCGAGTCTTCTGTGGACGTCATCCGTACGAAGCTGCTGCGGAAGATGGTGGGGGAGGACAAGACACTTACATCAAAATCTAAGGTGGACCTGGCTCGCCTTCCTCCCTGCCATTCTGCACTGAAGCCACACGTCCGACGTGTAAACCACCGTGTTGCACTGTACAAGCGAGCTCATGAACCCTTCATAGAAAAGCCAAAACCCTACAGTGAAGGACAGGGATGGACGCTGACTGATGGACTGTTGGAACCGGTGTGGTCCTGTGGTCCTGTCCTACCAGCTTCTCTGGTTGATCTACTGGACTGTGGAGATCATGGAGGTAGACAGCGAAGATGAGGAAGAAGAAGACGAGTTTGACTTTGATGATTTCATTGAAAGCGAGGATGATGAATGATGGATGTGGTCAAAGTCATTTGGTCACAAATATAGCACCAATATGGTAAAATTGCCATCAAAAGTCCCTCTTAATGTGTAACGTTGATCTAGATATAGTGACAAATCAAATTCTTGGTATTACAGGCACTTAAGAATTTGCAGGTTAACATGTTACCATGTATACATTTACTTTATCTTTGAGTGCTTTTTGTAATTCTGTCTTTCTGTAATTTTGTCTCCTTCCTAATGAGTATAAATGTATACTCATCCATCCCTCCTTCCACTCATCCATCCCAACTTCCACTCATCCATCCCAACTTCCACTCATCCATCCCAACTTCCACTCATCCATCCCAACTTCCACTCATCCATCCCAACTTGCACTCATCCATCCCTCCTTCCGCTCATCCATCCCAACTTCCACTCATCCATCCCTCCTTCCGCTCATCCATCCCTCCTTCCGCTCATCCATCCCTCCTTACGCTCATCCATCCCTCCTTCCGCTCATCCATCCCTCCTTCCGCTCATCCATCCCTCCTTCCACTCATCCATCCCTCCTTCCACTCATCCATCCCTCCTTCCGCTCATCCATCCCTCCTTCCACTCATCCATCCCAACTTCCACTCATCCATCCCTCCTTCCACTCATCCATCCCAACTTCCACTCATCCATCCCTCCTTCCGCTCATCCATCCCTCCTTCCACTCATCCATCCCAACTTCCACTCATTCATCTCTCCTTCCGCTCATCCATCCCTCCTTCCACTCATCCATCCCTCCTTCCACTCATCCATCCTTCCTTCCACTCCTCCATCCCTCCTTCCACTCCTCCATCCCTCCTTCCACTCATCCATCCCTCCTTCCACTCATCCATCCCAACTTCCACTCATCCATCCCTCCTTCCACTCATCCATCCCAACTTCAACTCATCCATCCCAACTTCCACTCATCCATCCCAAATTCCACTCATCCATCCCTCCTTCTGCTCATCCATCCCTCCTTCCACTCATCCATCCCTCCTTCCACTCATCCATCCTTCCTTCCACTCCTCCATCCCTTCTTCCACTCCTCCATCCCTCCTTCCACTCCTCCATCCACTCATCATCCATCCTTCCTTCAAACGGCAATCCATCCATCCTTCCTTGTACTCATCCATCCCTCCTTCCAGTCATCCATCCTTCCTTTCTTCCACTCATCCATCCCAAATTCCACTCATCCATCCCTCCTTCCCCTCATCCATCCCAACTCCCACTCATCATCCATTCTTCCTTCCACTCAACCATCCCAACTTCCACTCATCCATCCAAAGTCCACTCAACCATCCCAACTTCCACTCATCATCCATCCTTCCTTCCACTCATCCATCCCAACTTCCACTCATCATCCTTCCTTTCTTCCACTCATTCTCCATCCTTCCTTCCGCTCATCCATCCCTCCTTCCACTCAACCATTCCCACTTCCACTCATCCATCCCAACTTCCACTCATCCATCCCTCCTTCCACTAAGCGAATGCATGCAATGCGATGCGCGTTCAGCTAGTTACGGAGGTTGGGTAACAACATGGCGCTTGTGAATCACATGACAGTGCTTAACCAATCATAGGGCAGACCAGTTGAAACCGGGTTGACCGAACTCTCTCTATCTACGGCTCTGCACCACACTACACTCAGCTCCACTGAGGAAGAGAACTAGTTTGCTCTCAAAACGTCAGGTGATTTTTTTTTTTATGTCGAAGGCTCGAGGCACGGACGATGTAGTCAATCGAGGACAGGCTCAAGAAAGAATTTTTTAAGATGAAAATTCTTTCTTTTAAAGATTAATAAAAAGATAAATTATTTCACTGCTCAGTGTGCTATCTTACACAATATATATATATATATACTCGGAAGAGGAAATAAATATAAATAAACAACAAGAAGCTACACATTTGAAGCGTGAAGCATGCCGGGATACGTTGAAGCCACGCCTCTCGTTCATTGTGTGTTTGTTTACGTTGTAATAAACGATTGCATGTTTAAAAGTTAAGGTGTACTTTTTTCTTAAACGGCCAAGATGAAATTATCAACCCGTATTTGTTTAATTACGCAAAGAGAACGCGGTTAGAAGACGTTCGAACGGTGGAAATGCTCGTCTGAGCTTAAACTGCAAGTTGTTCCAAGCTTTTGATCTGTCAAAGTGAATGAAAATGACGACGTTGTTCAAAGATATCCCGTCGAGGGAATGCCCAGCAAATCCTACAATAAAGTAAACGCGGAAAGGCCCGACGGGACGAACAACAGCTGGAAGGTGAGTTGTGCAGGTTTGGGGGAAAACACAATTGCTGTTGCGATCCATGGGTGTTTCCTAAGACGTCGTCGTTTGGTGGATATAATAATGCCCTGGAAGGAGGAGGCGGAATGGCGGATGCCCCGACCATCCCCGGTGGACGCCGGAGGACGAGGAGGAGGAGGATGCCCCGACTATAATGAAAATGTATCTAAGTTGAACCCAGGTGTTATGCTCTCTCGAACCGCTGAGAGGCGGCTATAAGAACTCGGACGACCAACACTCCGAAACATTCCTGTGACATTTAATCCATGACACGAAGACTCGAATGGTGCGTATACGTAGATAATCCAGGCTTGCTTGCATTGATTGATATTACTGAACTTTCTCCATGATTCCATGATCCTGATATATTGCATGATTGTATTCTTACAGGATGTTGCCAGAGATCGAATTGTCATGAAACCGACTACCAGGTCAAAGTTGTGGACCTGATTTTCATTACACCGACCATCCCCGAGGACGCCGGAGGATGAGGGTGAGAAGGAGGATGCCCCGACCATCCCCGAGGACGCCGGAGGAGGATGAGGGGATGATGCCCCGACCATCCCCGAGGAGGATGAGGAGGCGGATGCCCCGACCATCCCCGAGGAGGATGAGGGGGATGTTGCCCCGACCATCCCCGCGGACGCCGAAGGAGGATGAGGGGGATGTTGCCCCGACCATCCCCGAGGAGGATGAGGGGATGATGCCCCGACCATCCCCGAGGAGGATGAGGGGGATGATGCCCCGACCATCCCCGAGGAAGATGAGGAGGCGGATACCCCGACCATCCCCGAGGAAGCCGGAGGAGGATGAGGGGGATGATGCCCCGACCATCCCCGAGGATGCCAGAGGAGGATGAGGGGGATGATGCCCCGACCATCCCCGAGGCCGCCGGAGGATGAGGAGGATACCCCGACCAGCCCCGAGGACGCCGGAGGATGAGGAGGATACCCCGACCATCCCCGAGGACGCCGGAGGATGAGGAGGATGGCCCCGACCATCCCCTAGGACGCCGGAGAATGAGGAGGATGCCCCGACCATCCCCGAGGACGCCGGAGGATGAGGAGGATACCCCGACCATCCCCGAGGACGCTGGAGGATGAGGAGGATGGCCCCGACCATCACCTAGGACGCCGGAGAATGAGGAGGATGCCCCGACCATCCCCGAGGACGCCGGAGGATGAGGAGTATGCCCCGACCATCCCCGAGGACGCCGGAGGATGAGGAGGAGTATGCCTCGACCATCCCCGAGGACGCCGGAGGATGATGAGGAGGAGTATGCCTCGACCATCCCCGAGGACGCCGGAGGATGAGGAGGATGTATGCCTCGACCATCCCCGAGGACGCCGGAGGATGAGGAGGAGTATGCCTCGACCATCCCCGAGGACGCCGGAGGATGAGGAGTATGCCCCGACCATCCCCGAGGACGCCGGAGGATGAGTAGGAGGATGCCCCGACCATCCCCGAGGACGCCGGAGGATGAGGAGGATGCCCCGACCATCCCCGAGGACGCCGGAGGATGAGGAGTATGCCCCGACCATCCCCGAGGACGCCGGAGGAGGCGGATGCCCCGACCATCCCCCGAGGACGCCGGAGGAGGCGGATGTCATGACCATCCCCCGAGGACGCCGGAGGATGAGGAGGATGCCCCCGCCCATCCCCGGTGGACGCCGGAGGACGAGGAGGAGGAGGATGCCCCGACTATAATGAAAATGTATCGAAGTTGAACCCAGGTGTTATGCGCTCTCGAACCGCTGAGAGGCGAAAAATAAGAACTCGGACGACCAACACTCCGAAACATTCCTGTGACATTTAATCCATGACACGAATACTCGAATAAATGGTGCGTATACGTAGATAATCCAGGCTTGCTTGCATTGATTGATATTACTGAACTTTCTCCATGATTCCATGATCCTGATATATTGCATGATTGTATTCTTACAGGATGTTGCCAGAGATCGAATTGTCATGAAACCGACTACCAGGTCAAAGTTGTGGAACTGATTTTCATTACACCGACCATCCCCGAGGACGCCGGAGGATGAGGATGAGGAGGAGGATGCCCCGACCATCCCCGAGGACGCCGGAAGCGGATGAGGGGGATGATGCCCCGACCATCCCCGAGGAGGATGAGGGGGATGTTGCCCCGACCATCCCCGCGGACGCCAGAGGAGGATGAGGGGGATGATGCCCTGACCATCCCCGAGGAGGATGAGGGGGATGATGCCCCGACCATCCCCGAGGAGGACGAAGGGGATGTACCCCCGACCATCCCCGAGGACGCCGGAGGGGATGAGGGGGATGATGCCTCGACCATCCCCGTCGAGGATGAGTGGGATGATGCCTCGACCATTCCCGAGGAGGATGAGGGGGATGATGCCCCGACCATCCCCGAGGAGGATGAGTGGGATGATGCCTCGACCATCCCCGAGGAGGATGAGTGGGATGATGCCTCGACCATTCCCGAGGAGGATGAGGGGGATGATGCCTCGACCATCCCCGAGGGCGCCGGAGGAGGATGAGGGGGATGATTCCCCGACCATCCCCGAGGACGCCGGAGGAGGATGAGGGGATGATGCCCCGACCATCCCCGAGGACGCCGGAGGATGAGGAGGATACCCCGACCATCCCCGAGGACGCCGGAGGATGGCCCCGACCATCCCCGAGGACGCCGGAGGATGAGGAGTATGCCCCGACCATCCCCGAGGACGCCGGAGGACGAGGAGGAGTATGCCTCGACCATCCCCGAGGACGCCGGAGGAGGATGAGGGGGACGATGCCCCGACCATCCCTGAGGACGCCGGAGGAGGATGAGGGGGACGATGCCCCACCCATCCCCGAGGCCGCCGGAGGAGGATGAGGGGGACGATGCCCCGACCATCCCCGAGGACGCCGGAGGAGGATGAGGGCGACGATGCCCCGACCATCCCCGAGGACGCCGGAGGAGGATGAGGGGGACGATGCCCCGACCATCCCCGAGGACGCCGGAGGAGGATGAGGGGGACGATGCCCCGACCATCCCCGAGGACGCCGGAGGAGGATGAGGGGGACGATGCCCCGACCATCCCCGAGGAGGATGAGGGGGACCATGCCCCGACCATCCCCGAGGAGGATGAGGGGATGATGCCCCGACCATCCCCGAGGAGGATGAGGGGATGATGCCCCGACCATCCCCGAGGAGGATGAGGGGGACGATGCCCCGACCATCCCCGAGGAGGATGAGGGGGACCATGCCCCGACCATCCCCGAGGAGGATGAGGGGATGATGCCCCGACCATCCCCGAGGAGGATGAGGGGATGATGCCCCGACCATCCCCGAGGAGGATGAGGGGATGATGCCCCGACCATCCCCGAGGCCGCCGGAGGAGGATGAGGGGGACGATTCCCCGACCATCCCCGAGGAAGCCGGAGGAGGATGAGGGGGACGATGCCCCGACCATCCCCGAGGAGGATGAGGGGGACGATGCCCTGCCCATCCCCGAGGAGGATGAGGGGGACGATGCCCCGACCATCCCCGAGGAGGATGAGGGGGACGATGCCCCGACCATCCCCGAGGAGGATGAGGGGGACGATGCCCCGACCATCCCCGAGGAGGATGAGGGGGACGATGCCCCGACCATCCCCGAGGAGGATGAGGGGGACGATGCCCCGACCATCCCCGAGGAGGATGAGGGGGACGATGCCCCGCCCATCCCCGAGGAGGATGAGGGGGACAATGCCCCGACCATCCCCGAGGACGTCGGAGGAGGGGGACGATGCCCCGACCATCCCCGAGGAGGATGAGGGGGACGATGCCCCGACCATCCCCGAGGAGGATGAGGGGGACTATGCCCCGACCATCCCCGAGGAGGATGAGGGAGACGATGCCCCGACCATCCCCGAGGAGGATGAGGAGGAAGATGCCCCGACCATCCCCGAGGAGGATGAGGGGGATGATGCCCCGACCATCCCCGAGGACGCCAGAGGAGGATGAGGGGGATCATGCCTCGACCATCCCCGAGGAGGATGAGGGGGATGATGCCCCGACCATCCCCGAGGACGCCGGAGGAGGATGAGGAGGACGATGCCCCGACCATCCCCGAGGACGCCGGAGGGGGATGAGGGGGACGATGCCCCGACCATCCCCGAGGAGGATGAGGGGGACGATGCGCCGACCATCCCCGAGGAGGATGAGGGGGACGATGCGCCGACAATCCCCGAGGAGGATGAGGGGGACGATGCCCCGACCATCCCCGAGGACACCGGAGGAGGATGAGGGGGACGATGCCCCGACCATCCCCGAGGAGGATGAGGAGGATGATGCCCCAACCATCCCCGAGGAGGATGAGGGGGATGATTCCCCGACCATCCCCGAGGAGGATGAGGAGGACGATGCCCCGACCATCCCGGTGGAGGATGAGGGGGACGATGCCCCGACCATCCCCGAGGAGGATGAGGGGGACGATGCCCCGACCATCCCCGAGGAGGATGAGGGGGACGATGCCCCGACCATCCCCGAGGGGGATGATGCCCCGACCATCCCCGAGGAAGCAGGAGGAGGATGAGGGGGACGATGCCCCGACCATCCCCGAGGAGGATGAGGAGGACGATGCCCCGACCATCCCGGTGGAGGATGAGGGGGACGATGCCCCGACCATCCCCGAGGAGGATGAGGGGGACGATGCCCCGACCATCCCCGAGGAGGATGAGGGGGACGATGCCCCGACCATCCCCGAGGAGGATGAGGGGGATGATGCCCCGACCATCCCCGAAGACGCCGGAGGAGGATGAGGGCGATGATGCCCCGACCATCCCCGAGGAGGATGAGGGGGACGATGCCCCGACCATCCCCGAGGAGGATGAGGGGGACGATGCCCCGACCATCCCCGAGGAGGATGAGAGGGACGATGCCCCGACCATCCCCAAGGGGGATGATGCCCCGACCATCCCCGAGGAGGATGAGGGGAACGATGCCCCGACCATCCCTGAGGAGGATGAGGGGGACGATGCCCCGACCATCCCCGAGGAGGATGAGGGGGACGATGCCCCGACCATCCCCGAGGAGGATGAGGGGACGATGCCCCGACCATCCCCGAGGAAGCCGGAGGAGGATGAGGGGAACGATGCCCCGACCATCCCCGAGGAGGATGAGGGGGACGATGCCCCGACCATCCCCGAGGAAGCCGGAGGAGGATGAGGGGGACGATGCCCCGACCATCCCCGAGGAGGATGAGGGGGACGATGCCCCGACCATCCCCGAGGAAGCCGGAGGAGGATGAGGGGAACGATGCCCCGACCATCCCCGAGGAGGATGAGGGGGACGATGCCCCGACCATCCCTGAGGAGGATGAGGGGGACGATGCCCCGACCATCCCCGAGGAGGATGAGGGGACGATGCCCCGACCATCCCCGAGGAGGAGGATGAGGAGGATGATGCCCCGACCATCCCCGAGGAGGATGAGGGGGATGATGCCCCGACCATCCCCGAGGACGCTGGAGGAGGATGAGGGGGACGATGCCCCGACCATCCCCGAGGAGGATGAGGGGGACGATGCCCTGACCATCCCCGAGGAGGATGAGGGGGACGATTCCCCGACCATCCCCGGGAAGGATGAGGGGGACGATGCCCCGACCATCCCCGAGGAGGATGAGGGGGACGATGCCCCGACCATCCCCGAGGAGGATGAGGGGGACGATGCCCTGACCATCCCCGAGGAGGATGAGGGGGACGATTCCCCGACCATCCCCGGGAAGGATGAGGGGGACGATGCCCTGACCATCCCCGAGGAGGATGAGGGGGACGATGCCCCCACCATCCCCGAGGAGGATGAGGGGATGATGCCCCGACCATCCCCGAGGAGGATGAGGGGGATGATGCCCCGACCATCCCCGAGGAAGCCGGAGGAGGATGAGGGGGGTGATGCCCCGACCATCCCCGAGAAAGCCGGAGGAGGATGAGGGGGTGATGCCCCGACCATCCCCGAGGAGGATGAGGGGGATGTAGCCCCGACCATCCCCGAGGACGCCAGAGGAGGATGAGGGGGATGATGCCTCGACCATCCCCGAGGAGGATGAGGGGGATGATGCCTCGACCATCCCCGAGGAGGATGAGGGGGATGATGCCCCGACCATCCCCGAGGACGCCGGAGGAGGATGAGGGGGATGATGCCCCGACCATCCCCGAGGAAGCCGGAGGAGGATGAGGGGGACGATGCCCCGACCATCCCCGAGGAAGCCGGAGGAGGATGAGGGGAACGATGCCCCGACCATCCCCGAGGAGGATGAGGGGGACGATGCCCCGACCATCCCCGAGGAGGATGAGGGGGACGATGTCCCGACCATCCCCTAGGAGGATGAGGGGGACGATGTCCCGACCATCCCCGAGAAGGATGAGGGGGACGATGCCCCGACCATCCCCGAGGAGGATGAGGGGGACGATGCCCCGACCATCCCCGAGGAGGATGAGGGGGACGATGCCCCGACCATCCCCGAGGAGGATGAGGGGACGATGCCCCGACCATCCCCGAGGAGGATGAGAGGGATGATGCCCCGACCATCCCCGAGGAAGCCGGAGGAGGATGAGGGGGACGATGCCCCGACCATCCCCGAGGACGCCGGAGGAGGATGAGGGGGACGATGCCCCGACCATCCCCGAGGACGCCGGAGGAGGATGAGGGGGACGATGCCCCGACCATCCCCGAGGACGCCGGAGGAGGATGAGGGGGACGATGCCCCGACCATCCCCGAGGACGCCGGAGGAGGATGAGGGGGACGATGCCCCGACCATCCCCGAGGTCGCCGGAGGGGGATGAGGGGGACGATGCCCCGACCATCCCCGAGGACGCCGGAGGAGGGGGATGATGCCCCAACCATCCCCGAGGAGGATGAGGAGGACGATGCCCCGACCATTCCCGAGGACGCCGGAGGAGGATGAGGGGGACGATGCCCCGACCATCCCCGAGGAGGATGAGGGGGACCATGCCCCGACCATCCCCGAGGAGGATGAGGGGATGATGCCCCGACCATCCCCGAGGAGGATGAGGGGATGATGCCCCGACCATCCCCGAGGCCGCCGGAGGAGGATGAGGGGGACGATTCCCCGACCATCCCCGAGGAAGCCGGAGGAGGATGAGGGGGACGATGCCCCGACCATCCCCGAGGAGGATGAGGGGGACGATGCCCTACCCATCCCCGAGGAGGATGAGGGGGACGATGCCCCGACCATCCCCGAGGAGGATGAGGGGGACGATGCCCCGACCATCCCCGAGGAGGATGAGGGGGACGATGCCCCGACCATCCCCGAGGAGGATGAGGGGGACGATGCCCCGACCATCCCCGAGGAGGATGAGGGGGACGATGCCCCGACCATCCCCGAGGAGGATGAGGGGGACGATGCCCCGACCATCCCCGAGGAGGATGAGGGGGACAATGCCCCGACCATCCCCGAGGACGTCGGAGGAGGGGGACGATGCCCCGACCATCCCCGAGGAGGATGAGGGGAACGATGCCCCGACCATCCCCGAGGAGGATGAGGGGGACTATGCCCCGACCATCCCCGAGGAGGATGAGGGAGACGATGCCCCGACCATCCCCGAGGAGGATGAGGAGGAAGATGCCCCGACCATCCCCGAGGAGGATGAGGGGGATGATGCCCCGACCATCCCCGAGGACGCCAGAGGAGGATGAGGGGGATCATGCCTCGACCATCCCCGAGGAGGATGAGGGGGATGATGCCCCGACCATCCCCGAGGACGCCGGAGGAGGATGAGGAGGACGATGCCCCGACCATCCCCGAGGACGCCGGAGGGGGATGAGGGGGACGATGCGCCGACCATCCCCGAGGAGGATGAGGGGGACGATGCGCCGACAATCCCCGAGGAGGATGAGGGGGACGATGCCCCGACCATCCCCGAGGACACCGGAGGAGCATGAGGGGGACGATGCCCCGACCATCCCCGAGGAGGATGAGGAGGATGATGCCCCAACCATCCCCGAGGAGGATGAGGGGGATGATTCCCCGACCATCCCTGAGGAGGATGAGGAGGACGATGCCCCGACCATCCCGGTGGAGGATGAGGGGGACGATGCCCCGACCATCCCCGAGGAGGATGAGGGGGACGATGCCCCGACCATCCCCGAGGAGGATGAGGGGGACGATGCCCCGACCATCCCCGAGGACGCTGGAGGAGGATGAGGGGGACGATGCCCCGACCATCCCCGAGGAGGATGAGGGGGACGATGCCCCGACCATCCCTGAGGAGGATGAGGGGGACGATGCCCCGACCATCCCCGAGGAGGATGAGGGGACGTTGCCCCGACCATCCCCGAGGAGGATGAGGGGGATGATGCCCCGACCATCCCCGAGGAAGCCGGAGGAGGATGAGGGGGGTGATGCCCCGACCATCCCCGAGAAAGCCGGAGGAGGATGAGGGGGTGATGCCCCGACCATCCCCGAGGAGGATGAGGGGGATGTAGCCCCGACCATCCCCGAGGACGCCAGAGGAGGATGAGGGGGATGATGCCTCGACCATCCCCGAGGAGGATGAGGGGGATGATGCCTCGACCATCCCCGAGGAGGATGAGGGGGATGATGCCCCGACCATCCCCGAGGACGCCGGAGGAGGATGAGGGGGATGATGCCCCGACCATCCCCGAGGAAGCCGGAGGAGGATGAGGGGGACGATGCCCCGACCATCCCCGAGGAAGCCGGAGGAGGATGAGGGGAACGATGCCCCGACCATCCCCGAGGAGGATGAGGGGGACGATGCCCCGACCATCCCCGAGGAGGATGAGGGGGACGATGTCCCGACCATCCCCTAGGAGGATGAGGGGGACGATGTCCCGACCATCCCCGAGAAGGATGAGGGGGACGATGCCCCGACCATCCCCGAGGAGGATGAGGGGGACGATGCCCCGACCATCCCCGAGGAGGATGAGGGGGACGATGCCCCGACCATCCCCGAGGAGGATGAGGGGACGATGCCCCGACCATCCCCGAGGAGGATGAGAGGGATGATGCCCCGACCATCCCCGAGGAAGCCGGAGGAGGATGAGGGGGACGATGCCCCGACCATCCCCGAGGACGCCGGAGGAGGATGAGGGGGACGATGCCCCGACCATCCCCGAGGACGCCGGAGGAGGATGAGGGGGACGATGCCCCGACCATCCCCGAGGACGCCGGAGGAGGATGAGGGGGACGATGCCCCGACCATCCCCGAGGACGCCGGAGGAGGATGAGGGGGACGATGCCCCGACCATCCCCGAGGTCGCCGGAGGGGGATGAGGGGGACGATGCCCCGACCATCCCCGAGGACGCCGGAGGAGGGGGATGATGCCCCAACCATCCCCGAGGAGGATGAGGAGGACGATGCCCCGACCATTCCCGAGGACGCCGGAGGAGGATGAGGGGGACGATGCCCCGACCATCCCCGAGGAGGATGAGGGGGACCATGCCCCGACCATCCCCGAGGAGGATGAGGGGATGATGCCCCGACCATCCCCGAGGAGGATGAGGGGATGATGCCCCGACCATCCCCGAGGCCGCCGGAGGAGGATGAGGGGGACGATTCCCCGACCATCCCCGAGGAAGCCGGAGGAGGATGAGGGGGACGATGCCCCGACCATCCCCGAGGAGGATGAGGGGGACGATGCCCTGCCCATCCCCGAGGAGGATGAGGGGGACGATGCCCCGACCATCCCCGAGGAGGATGAGGGGGACGATGCCCCGACCATCCCCGAGGAGGATGAGGGGGACGATGCCCCGACCATCCCCGAGGAGGATGAGGGGGACGATGCCCCGACCATCCCCGAGGAGGATGAGGGGGACGATGCCCCGACCATCCCCGAGGAGGATGAGGGGGACGATGCCCCGACCATCCCCGAGGAGGATGAGGGGGACAATGCCCCGACCATCCCCGAGGACGTCGGAGGAGGGGGACGATGCCCCGACCATCCCCGAGGAGGATGAGGGGAACGATGCCCCGACCATCCCCGAGGAGGATGAGGGGGACTATGCCCCGACCATCCCCGAGGAGGATGAGGGAGACGATGCCCCGACCATCCCCGAGGAGGATGAGGAGGAAGATGCCCCGACCATCCCCGAGGAGGATGAGGGGGATGATGCCCCGACCATCCCCGAGGACGCCAGAGGAGGATGAGGGGGATCATGCCTCGACCATCCCCGAGGAGGATGAGGGGGATGATGCCCCGACCATCCCCGAGGACGCCGGAGGAGGATGAGGAGGACGATGCCCCGACCATCCCCGAGGACGCCGGAGGGGGATGAGGGGGACGATGCGCCGACCATCCCCGAGGAGGATGAGGGGGACGATGCGCCGACAATCCCCGAGGAGGATGAGGGGGACGATGCCCCGACCATCCCCGAGGACACCGGAGGAGCATGAGGGGGACGATGCCCCGACCATCCCCGAGGAGGATGAGGAGGATGATGCCCCAACCATCCCCGAGGAGGATGAGGGGGATGATTCCCCGACCATCCCTGAGGAGGATGAGGAGGACGATGCCCCGACCATCCCGGTGGAGGATGAGGGGGACGATGCCCCGACCATCCCCGAGGAGGATGAGGGGGACGATGCCCCGACCATCCCCGAGGAGGATGAGGGGGACGATGCCCCGACCATCCCCGAGGAGGATGAGGGGGACGATGCCCCGACCATCCCCGAGGAAGCAGGAGGAGGATGAGGGGGACGATGCCCCGACCATCCCCGAGGAGGATGAGGAGGACGATGCCCCGACCATCCCGGTGGAGGATGAGGGGGACGATGCCCCGACCATCCCCGAGGAGGATGAGGGGGACGATGCCCCGACCATCCCCGAGGAGGATGAGGGGGACGATGCCCCGACCATCCCCGAGGAGGATGAGAGGGACGATGCCCCGACCATCCCCGAGGGGGATGATGCCCCGACCATCCCCGAGGAGGATGAGGGGGATGATGCCCCGACCATCCCCGAAGACGCCGGAGGAGGATGAGGGCGATGATGCCCCGACCATCCCCGAGGAGGATGAGGGGGACGATGCCCCGACCATCCCCGAGGAGGATGAGGGGGACGATGCCCCGACCATCCCCGAGGAGGATGAGAGGGACGATGCCCCGACCATCCCCAAGGGGGATGATGCCCCGACCATCCCCGAGGAGGATGAGGGGAACGATGCCCCGACCATCCCTGAGGAGGATGAGGGGGACGATGCCCCGACCATCCCCGAGGAGGATGAGGGGGACGATGCCCCGACCATCCCCGAGGAGGATGAGGGGACGATGCCCCGACCATCCCCGAGGAGGATGAGGGGAACGATGCCCCGACCATCCCCGAGGAGGATGAGGGGGACGATGCCCCGACCATCCCCGAGGAAGCCGGAGGAGGATGAGGGGGACGATGCCCCGACCATCCCCGAGGAGGATGAGGGGGACGATGCCCCGACCATCCCCGAGGACGCTGGAGGAGGATGAGGGGGACGATGCCCCGACCATCCCCGAGGAGGATGAGGGGGACGATGCCCCGACCATCCCTGAGGAGGATGAGGGGGACGATGCCCCGACCATCCCCGAGGAGGATGAGGGGACGATGCCCCGACCATCCCCGAGGAGGATGAGGAGGATGATGCCCCGACCATCCCCGAGGAGGATGAGGGGGATGATGCCCCGACCATCCCCGAGGACGCTGGAGGAGGATGAGGGGGACGATGCCCCGACCATCCCCGAGGAGGATGAGGGGGACGATGCCCTGACCATCCCCGAGGAGGATGAGGGGGACGATGCCCCGACCATCCCCGGGAAGGATGAGGGGGACGATGCCCCGACCATCCCCGAGGAGGATGAGGGGGACGATGCCCTGACCATCCCCGAGGAGGATGAGGGGGACGATGCCCCCACCATCCCCGAGGAGGATGAGGGGATGATGCCCCGACCATCCCCGAGGAGGATGAGGGGGATTATGCCCCGACCATCCCCGAGAAAGCCGGAGGAGGATGAGGGGGTGATGCCCCGACCATCCCCGAGGAGGATGAGGGGGATGTAGCCCCGACCATCCCCGAGGACGCCAGAGGAGGATGAGGGGGATGATGCCTCGACCATCCCCGAGGAGGATGAGGGGATGATGCCTCGACCATCCCCGAGGAGGATGAGGGGGATGATGCCCCGACCATCCCCGAGGACGCCGGAGGAGGATGAGGGGGATGATGCCCCGACCATCCCCGAGGAAGCCGGAGGAGGATGAGGGGGACGATGCCCCGACCATCCCCGAGGAAGCCGGAGGAGGATGAGGGGAACGATGCCCCGACCATCCCCGAGGAGGATGAGGGGGACGATGCCCCGACCATCCCCGAGGAGGATGAGGGGGACGATGTCCCGACCATCCCCGAGGAGGATGAGGGGGACGATGTCCCGACCATCCCCGAGGAGGATGAGGGGGACGATGCCCCGACCATCCCCGAGGAGGATGAGGGGGACGATGCCCCGACCATCCCCGAGGAGGATGAGGGGGACGATGCCCCGACCATCCCCGAGGAGGATGAGGGGGACGATGCCCCGACCATCCCCGAGGAGGATGAGGGGGATGATGCCCCGACCATCCCCGAGGAAGCCGGAGGAGGATGAGGGGGACGATGCCCCGACCATCCCCGAGGAAGCCGGAGGAGGATGAGGGGAACGATGCCCCGACCATCCCCGAGGAGGATGAGGGGGACGATGCCCCGACCATCCCCGAGGAGGATGAGGGGGACGATGCCCCGACCATCCCCGAGGAGGATGAGGGGGACGATGCCCCGACCATCCCCGAGGAGGATGAGGGGGATGATGCCCCGACCATCCCCGAGGACGCCGGAGGAGGATGAGGGGGACGATGCCCCGACCATCCCCGAGGAGGATGAGGGTGACGATGCCCCGACCATCCCCGAGGAGGATGAGGGTGACGATGCCCCGACCATCCCCGGGAAGGATGAGGGGGACGATGCCCCGACCATCCCCGAGGACGCCGGAGGAGGATGAGGAGGACGATGCCCCGACCATCCCCGAGGAGGATGAGGGGGACGATGCCCCGACCATCCCCGAGGAGGATGAGGGGGACGATGCCCCGACCATCCCCGGGAAGGATGAGGGGGACGATGCCCCGACCATCCCCGGGAAGGATGAGGGGGACGATGCCCCGACCATCCCCGAGGAGGATGAGGGGGACGATGCCCCGACCATCCCCGAGGAGGATGAGGGGACGATGCCCCGACCATCCCCGAGGAGGATGAGGAGGATGATGCCCCGACCATCCCCGAGGACGCCGGAGGAGGATGAGGGGGACGATGCCCCGACCATCCCCGAGGAGGATGAGGGGGACGATGCCCCGACCATCCCCGGGAAGGATGAGGGGGACGATGCCCCGACCATCCCCGGGAAGGATGAGGGGGACGATGCCCCGACCATCCCCGAGGAGGATGAGGGGGACGATGCCCTGACCATCCCCGACGAGGATGAGGAGGACGATGCCCCCACCATCCCCGAGGAGGATGAGGGGGATGATGCCCCGACCATCCCCGAGGAAGCCGGAGGAGGATGAGGGAGACGATGCCCCGACCATCCCCGAGGAAGCCGGAGGAGGATGAGGGGAACGATGCCCCGACCATCCCCGAGGAGGATGAGGGGGACGATGCCCCGACCATCCCCGAGGAAGATGAGGGGGACGATGCCCCGACCATCCCCGAGGAGGATGAGGGGGACGATGCCCCGACCATCCCCGAGGAGGATGAGGGGACGATGCCCCGACCATCCCCGAGGAGGATGAGGAGGATGATGCCCCGACCATCCCCGAGGAGGATGAGGGGGATGATGCCCCGACCATCCCCGAGGACGCCGGAGGAGGATGAGGGGGACGATGCCCCGACCATCCCCGAGGAGGATGAGGGGGACGATGCCCCGACCATCCCCGGGAAGGATGAGGGGGACGATGCCCCGACCATCCCCGGGAAGGATGAGGGGGACGATGCCTCGACCATCCCCGAGGAGGATGAGGGGGATGATGCCTCGACCATCCCCGAGGAGGATGAGGGGGATGATGCCCCGACCATCCCCGAGGACGCCGGAGGAGGATGAGGGGGACGATGCCCCGACCATCCCCGAGGAGGATGAGGGGGACGATGCCCCGACCATCCCCGGGAAGGATGAGGGGGACGATGCCCCGACCATCCCCGGGAAGGATGAGGGGGACGATGCCCCGACCATCCCCGAGGAGGATGAGGGGGATGATGCCTCGACCATCCCCGAGGAGGATGAGGGGGATGATGCCCCGACCATCCCCGAGGACGCCGGAGGAGGATGAGGGGATGATGCCCCGACCATCCCCGAGGAAGCCGGAGGAGGATGAGGGGGACGATGCCCCGACCATCCCCGAGGAAGCCGGAGGAGGATGAGGGGAACGATGCCCCGACCATCCCCGAGGAGGATGAGGGGGACGATGCCCCGACCATCCCCGAGGAGGATGAGGGGGACGATGTCCCGACCATCCCCGAGGAGGATGAGGGGGACGATGCCCCGACCATCCCCGAGGAGGATGAGGGGGACGATGCCCCGACCATCCCCGAGGAGGATGAGGGGGACGATGCCCCGACCATCCCCGAGGAGGATGAGGGGGACGATGCCCCGACCATCCCCGAGGAGGATGAGGGGACGATGCCCCGACCATCCCCGAGGAGGATGAGGGGGATGATGCCCCGACCATCCCCGAGGAAGCCGGAGGAGGATGAGCAGGATGATGCCCCGACCATCCCCGAGGAAGCCGGAGGAGGATGAGGGGAACGATGCCCCGACCATCCCCGAGGAGGATGAGGGGGACGATGCCCCGACCATCCCCGAGGAGGATGAGGGGGACGATGCCCCGACCATCCCCGAGGAGGATGAGGGGGATGATGCCCCGACCATCCCCGAGGACGCCGGAGGAGGATGAGGGGGATGATGCCCCGACCATCCCCGAGGAGGATGAGGGTGACGATGCCCCGACCATCCCCGGGAAGGATGAGGGGGACGATGCCCCGACCATCCCCGGGAAGGATGAGGGGGACGATGCCCCGACCATCCCCGAGGAGGATGAGGGGGACGATGCCCCGACCATCCCCGAGGAGGATGAGGGGACGATGCCCCGACCATCCCCGAGGAAGCCGGAGGAGGATGAGGGGGACGATGCCCCGACCATCCCCGAGGAGGATGAGGGGGACGATGCCCTGCCCATCCCCGAGGAGGATGAGGGGGACGATGCCCCGACCATCCCCGAGGAGGATGAGGGGGACGATGCCCCGACCATCCCCGAGGAGGATGAGGGGGACGATGCCCCGACCATCCCCGAGGAGGATGAGGGGGACGATGCCCCGACCATCCCCGAGGAGGATGAGGGGGACGATGCCCCGACCATCCCCGAGGAGGATGAGGGGGACGATGCCCCGACCATCCCCGAGGAGGATGAGGGGGACGATGCCCCGACCATCCCCGAGGAGGATGAGGGGGACAATGCCCCGACCATCCCCGAGGACGTCGGAGGAGGGGGACGATGCCCCGACCATCCCCGAGGAGGATGAGGGGAACGATGCCCCGACCATCCCCGAGGAGGATGAGGGGGACTATGCCCCGACCATCCCCGAGGAGGATGAGGGAGAAGATGCCCCGACCATCCCCGAGGAGGATGAGGGGGATGATGCCCCGACCATCCCCGAGGACGCCAGAGGAGGATGAGGGGGATCATGCCTCGACCATCCCCGAGGAGGATGAGGGGGATGATGCCCCGACCATCCCCGAGGACGCCGGAGGAGGATGAGGAGGACGATGCCCCGACCATCCCCGAGGACGCCGGAGGGGGATGAGGGGGACGATGCCCCGACCATCCCCGAGGAGGATGAGGGGGACGATGCGCCGACCATCCCCGAGGAGGATGAGGGGGACGATGCGCCGACAATCCCCGAGGAGGATGAGGGGGACGATGCCCCGACCATCCCCGAGGACACCGGAGGAGCATGAGGGGGACGATGCCCCGACCATCCCCGAGGAGGATGAGGAGGATGATGCCCCAACCATCCCCGAGGAGGATGAGGGGGATGATTCCCCGACCATCCCCGAGGAGGATGAGGAGGACGATGCCCCGACCATCCCGGTGGAGGATGAGGGGGACGATGCCCCGACCATCCCCGAGGAGGATGAGGGGGACAATGCCCCGACCATCCCCGAGGAGGATGAGGGGGACGATGCCCCGACCATCCCCGAGGAGGATGAGGGGGACGATGCCCCGACCATCCCCGAGGGGGATGATGCCCCGACCATCCCCGAGGAAGCAGGAGGAGGATGAGGGGGACGATGCCCCGACCATCCCCGAGGAGGATGAGGAGGACGATGCCTCGACCATCCCGGTGGAGGATGAGGGGGACGATGCCCCGACCATCCCCGAGGAGGATGAGGGGGACGATGCCCCGACCATCCCCGAGGAGGATGAGGGGGACGATGCCCCGACCATCCCCGAGGAGGATGAGAGGGACGATGCCCCGACCATCCCCGAGGGGGATGATGCCCCGACCATCCCCGAGGAGGATGAGGGGGATGATGCATCGACCATCCCCGAAGACGCCGGAGGAGGATGAGGGCGATGATGCCCCGACCATCCCCGAGGAGGATGAGGGGGACGATGCCCCGACCATCCCCGAGGAGGATGAGGGGGACGATGCCCCGACCATCCCCGAGGAGGATGAGAGGGACGATGCCCCGACCATCCCCAAGGGGGACGATGCCCCGACCATCCCCAAGGGGGATGATGCCCCGACCATCCCCGAGGAGGATGAGGGGAACGATGCCCCGACCATCCCCGAGGAGGATGAGGGGGACGATGCCCCGACCATCCCCGAGGAAGCCGGAGGAGGATGAGGGGGACGATGCCCCGACCATCCCCGAGGAGGATGAGGGGGACGATGCCCCGACCATCCCCGAGGAGGATGAGGGGGACGATGCCCCGACCATCCCCGAGGAAGCCGGAGGAGGATGAGGGGAACGATGCCCCGACCATCCCCGAGGAGGATGAGGGGGACGATGCCCCGACCATCCCCGAGGAGGATGAGGGGGACGATGCCCCGACCATCCCCGAGGAGGATGAGGGGACGATGCCCCGACCATCCCCGAGGAGGATGAGGAGGATGATGCCCCGACCATCCCCGAGGAGGATGAGGGGGATGATGCCCCGACCATCCCCGAGGACGCTGGAGGAGGATGAGGGGGACGATGCCCCGACCATCCCCGAGGAGGATGAGGGGGACGATGCCCTGACCATCCCCGAGGAGGATGAGGGGGACGATGCCCCGACCATCCCCGGGAAGGATGAGGGGGACGATGCCCCGACCATCCCCGAGGAGGATGAGGGGGACGATGCCCCCACCATCCCCGAGGAGGATGAGGGGATGATGCCCCGACCATCCCCGAGGAGGATGAGGGGGATGATGCCCCGACCATCCCCGAGAAAGTCGGAGGAGGATGAGGGGGTGATGCCCCGACCATCCCCGAGGAGGATGAGGGGGATGTAGCCCCGACCATCCTCGAGGACGCCAGAGGAGGATGAGGGGGATGATGCCTCGACCATCCCCGAGGAGGATGAGGGGGATGATGCCTCGACCATCCCCGAGGAGGATGAGGGGGATGATGCCCCGACCATCCCCGAGGACGCCGGAGGAGGATGAGGGGGATGATGCCCCGACCATCCCCGAGGAAGCCGGAGGAGGATGAGGGGGACGATGCCCCGACCATCCCCGAGGAAGCCGGAGGAGGATGAGGGGAACGATGCCCCGACCATCCCCGAGGAGGATGAGGGGGACGATGCCCCGACCATCCCCGAGGAGGATGAGGGGGACGATGTCCCGACCATCCCCGAGGAGGATGAGGAGGACGATGTCCCGACCATCCCCGAGGAGGATGAGGGGGACGATGCCCCGACCATCCCCGAGGAGGATGAGGGGGACGATGCCCCGACCATCCCCGAGGAGGATGAGGGGGACGATGCCCCGACCATCCCCGAGGAGGATGAGAGGACGATGCCCCGACCATCCCCGAGGAGGATGAGGGGGATGATGCCCCGACCATCCCCGAGGAAGCCGGAGGAGGATGAGGGGGACGATGCCCCGACCATCCCCGAGGAAGCCGGAGGAGGATGAGGGGAACGATGCCCCGACCATCCCCGAGGAGGATGAGGGGGACGATGCCCCGACCATCCCCGAGGAGGATGAGGGGGACGATGCCCCGACCATCCCCGAGGAGGATGAGGGGGATGATGCCCCGACCATCCCCGAGGAGGATGAGGGGGACGATGCCCCGACCATCCCCGAGGAGGATGAGGTTGACGATGCCCCGACCATCCCCGGGAATGATGAGGGGGACGATGCCCCGACCATCCCCGGGAAGGATGAGGGGGACGATGCCCCGACCATCCCCGAGGACGCCGGAGGAGGATGAGGGGGACGATGCCCCGACCATCCCCGAGGAGGATGAGGGGGACGATGCCCCGACCATCCCCGGGAAGGATGAGGGGGACGATGCCCCGACCATCCCCGGGAAGGATGAGGGGGACGATGCCCCGACCATCCCCGAGGAGGATGAGGGGGACGATGCCCGACCATCCCCGAGGAGGATGAGGGGACGATGCCCCGACCATCCCCGAGGAGGATGAGGAGGATGATGCCCCGACCATCCCCGAGGAGGATGAGGGGGATGATGCCCCGACCATCCCCGAGGATGCCGGAGGAGGATGAGGGGGACGATGCCCCGACCATCCCCGAGGAGGATGAGGGGGACGATGCCCCGACCATCCCCGGGAAGGTTGAGGGGGACGATGCCCCGACCATCCCCGGGAAGGATGAGGGGGACGATGCCCCGACCATCCCCGAGGAGGATGAGGGGGACGATGCCCTGACCATCCCCGAGGAGGATGAGGAGGACGATGCCCCCACCATCCCCGAGGAGGATGAGGGGGATGATGCCCCGACCATCCCCGAGGAAGCCGGAGGAGGATGAGGGGGACGATGCCCCGACCATCCCCGAGGAAGCCGGAGGAGGATGAGGGGAACGATGCCCCGACCATCCCCGAGGAGGATGAGGGGGACGATGCCCCGACCATCCCCGAGGAGGATGAGGGGGACGATGCCCCGACCATCCCCGAGGAGGATGAGGGGGAAGATGCCCCGACCATCCCCGAGGAGGATGAGGGGACGATGCCCCGACCATCCCCGAGGAGGATGAGGGGACGATGCCCCGACCATCCCCGAGGAGGATGAGGAGGATGATGCCCCGACCATCCCCGAGGAGGATGAGGGGGATGATGCCCCGACCATCCCCGAGGAGGATGAGGGGACGATGCCCCGACCATCCCCGAGGAGGATGAGGAGGATGATGCCCCGACCATCCCCGAGGAGGATGAGGGGGATGATGCCCCGACCATCCCCGAGGACGCTGGAGGAGGATGAGGGGGACGATGCCCCGACCATCCCCGAGGAGGATGAGGGGGACGATGCCCTGACCATCCCCGAGGAGGATGAGGGGGACGATGCCCCGACCATCCCCGGGAAGGATGAGGGGGACGATGCCCCCACCATCCCCGAGGAGGATGAGGGGATGATGCCCCGACCATCCCCGAGGAGGATGAGGGGGATGATGCCCCGACCATCCCCGAGAAAGTCGGAGGAGGATGAGGGGGTGATGCCCCGACCATCCCCGAGGAGGATGAGGGGGATGTAGCCCCGACCATCCCCGAGGACGCCAGAGGAGGATGAGGGGGATGATGCCTCGACCATCCCCGAGGAGGATGAGGGGGATGATGCCTCGACCATCCCCGAGGAGGATGAGGGGGATGATGCCCCGACCATCCCCGAGGACGCCGGAGGAGGATGAGGGGGATGATGCCCCGACCATCCCCGAGGAAGCCGGAGGAGGATGAGGGGGACGATGCCCCGACCATCCCCGAGGAAGCCGGAGGAGGATGAGGGGAACGATGCCCCGACCATCCCCGAGGAGGATGAGGGGGACGATGCCCCGACCATCCCCGAGGAGGATGAGGGGGACGATGTCCCGACCATCCCCGAGGAGGATGAGGGGGACGATGTCCCGACCATCCCCGAGGAGGATGAGGGGGACGATGTCCCGACCATCCCCGAGGAGGATGAGGGGGACGATGCCCCGACCATCCCCGAGGAGGATGAGGGGGACGATGCCCCGACCATCCCCGAGGAGGATGAGAGGACGATGCCCCGACCATCCCCGAGGAGGATGAGGGGGATGATGCCCCGACCATCCCCGAGGAAGCCGGAGGAGGATGAGGGGGACGATGCCCCGACCATCCCCGAGGAAGCCGGAGGAGGATGAGGGGAACGATGCCCCGACCATCCCCGAGGAGGATGAGGGGGACGATGCCCCGACCATCCCCGAGGAGGATGAGGGGGACGATGCCCCGACCATCCCCGAGGAGGATGAGGGGGATGATGCCCCGACCATCCCCGAGGACGCCGGAGGAGGATGAGGGGGACGATGCCCCGACCATCCCCGAGGAGGATGAGGTTGACGATGCCCCGACCATCCCCGGGAATGATGAGGGGGACGATGCCCCGACATCCCCGGGAAGGATGAGGGGGACGATGCCCCGACCATCCCCGAGGACGCCGGAGGAGGATGAGGGGGACGATGCCCCGACCATCCCCGAGGAGGATGAGGGGGACGATGCCCCGACCATCCCCGGGAAGGATGAGGGGGACGATGCCCCGACCATCCCCGGGAAGGATGAGGGGGACGATGCCCCGACCATCCCCGAGGAGGATGAGGGGGACGATGCCCCGACCATCCCCGAGGAGGATGAGGGGACGATGCCCCGACCATCCCCGAGGAGGATGAGGAGGATGATGCCCCGACCATCCCCGAGGAGGATGAGGGGGATGATGCCCCGACCATCCCCGAGGATGCCGGAGGAGGATGAGGGGGACGATGCCCCGACCGTCAGGAAGGGCATCCGGCATTCTAGAGCGCGGCATTGCCGGGGCACCTCCGGCACCCGACAATACCGCAGTGCAGCTCATAGAGACTGTATTGGGAGGGAGAAGTGTACAATAATTATTGTTATAATTATAATTATAATTTTATATTTTTATAATTGTTATAATTGATTGATTAATTGTATAATTAAAATCAATAAAAGATTATCACAAAATATTTTCTTAATCAATTGGCTAATAGCATAACTAAACCACTAGTGCTTCATCCGAAGATGTAGCTTTTAGAAATTTAATTAAAGAAGTCATTAATAAATAATTAAATAATTAATTGATTCATCAATAAATAATTAATCGATTAATCAATAAATAATTAATCGATTAAATGATTAATCAAGAAATCAAAAATATCCTTGATTGCCACATCACTTGGTCACTGTCATGTCCAAATATTAGCTTCCCAGCTCAAAAGGTGCCTGAAATATTGGCCAAATAAGAAAGAAAATAAATAAATGATCAATATAATGAAAAGAAATAAATAATAATCATTTAAAAATTAAATTATTAATCAATTTGGTCACAGAACACATAAACCACCACCATTTCATGATAATCTGTCACTGGGGATGGTCGGGGGATATGGATGATTAGGAGGATGATCGGGGATTTGATATAATAAATAATTAGGAGGTCCCGGGATGTCAATTGTCAACCCGGGATGTCAATTCATTTCGCACTTGTGTTAGTGTTGAAAAACCACTTTTCGCACTTGTGTTGGTGCAGGAAACCACTTTTGCACTTGTATTAGTGTGGAAAAACCACTTTTCGCACTTGTGTTAGTGGAGGATGAGGGGGATGGTAGTGCTTTTTATTTATTTTATTTTATTTATTTTAAAAAAGCACTCCTAATTAATAACACTAACTTGGTAACATGCACACGTACATATTAACTTTTGTGTTAATAACACTCTTAATTATTAACACTGTTAATAACACTGTTAATAACACTCCTCTAAATCTGAAATATGCCAAAATGTCGTTGAAGCAAAAGAGAGCTAACTGCCGTTTCTCGAAAAAGCACTACCGATGAATTCCCCGACCCGACCGGGGATGTAATATAAATAATTTGATATAATAAATAAAATAAAATAATTAGGAGGATGAGGGGGACGATGCCCCGACCATCCCCGGGAAGGATGAGGGGGACGATGCCCCGACCATCCCCGGGAAGGATGAGGGGGACGATGCCCCGACCATCCCCGAGGAGGATGAGGGGGACGATGCCCTGACCATCCCCGAGGAGGATGAGGAGGACGATGCCCCCACCATCCCCGAGGAGGATGAGGGGGATGATGCCCCGACCATCCCCGAGGAAGCCGGAGGAGGATGAGGGGGACGATGCCCCGACCATCCCCGAGGAAGCCGGAGGAGGATGAGGGGGACGATGCCCCGACCATCCCCGGGAAGGATGAGGGGGACGATGCCCCGACCATCCCCGGGAAGGATGAGGGGGACGATGCCCCGACCATCCCCGAGGAGGATGAGGGGGACGATGCCCTGACCATCCCCGAGGAGGATGAGGAGGACGATGCCCCCACCATCCCCGAGGAGGATGAGGGGGATGATGCCCCGACCATCCCCGAGGAAGCCGGAGGAGGATGAGGGGGACGATGCCCCGACCATCCCCGAGGAAGCCGGAGGAGGATGAGGGGGACGATGCCCCGACCATCCCCGAGGAGGATGAGGGGGACGATGCCCCGACCATCCCCGAGGAGGATGAGGGGGAAGATGCCCCGACCATCCCCGAGGAGGATGAGGGGGAAGATGCCCCGACCATCCCCGAGGAGGATGAGGGGACGATGCCCCGACCATCCCCGAGGAGGATGAGGGGACGATGCCCCGACCATCCCCGAGGAGGATGAGGAGGATGATGCCCCGACCATCCCCGAGGAGGATGAGGGGGATGATGCCCCGACCATCCCCGAGGACGCCGGAGGAGGATGAGGGGGACGATGCCCCGACCATCCCCGAGGAGGATGAGGGGGACGATGCCCCGACCATCCCCGGGAAGGATGAGGGGGACGATGCCCCGACCATCCCCGGGAAGGATGAGGGGGACGATGCCTCGACCATCCCCGAGGAGGATGAGGGGGATGATGCCTCGACCATCCCCGAGGAGGATGAGGGGGATGATGCCCCGACCATCCCCGAGGACGCCGGAGGAGGATGAGGGGGACGATGCCCCGACCATCCCCGAGGAGGATGAGGGGGACGATGCCCCGACCATCCCCGGGAAGGATGAGGGGGACGATGCCCCGACCATCCCCGGGAAGGATGAGGGGGACGATGCCCCGACCATCCCCGAGGAGGATGAGGGGGATGATGCCTCGACCATCCCCGAGGAGGATGAGGGGGATGATGCCTCGACCATCCCCGAGGAGGATGAGGGGGATGATGCCCCGACCATCCCCGAGGACGCCGGAGGAGGATGAGGGGGATGATGCCCCGACCATCCCCGAGGAAGCCGGAGGAGAATGAGGGGGACGATGCCCCGACCATCCCCGAGGAGGATGAGGGGGACGATGCCCCGACCATCCCCGGGAAGGATGAGGGGGACGATGCCCCGACCATCCCCGGGAAGGATGAGGGGGACGATGCCCCGACCATCCCCGAGGAGGATGAGGGGGATGATGCCTCGACCATCCCCGAGGAGGATGAGGGGGATGATGCCTCGACCATCCCCGAGGAGGATGAGGGGGATGATGCCCCGACCATCCCCGAGGACGCCCGAGGAGGATGAGGGGGATGATGCCTCGACCATCCCCGAGGAGGATGAGGGGGACGATGCCCCGACCATCCCCGAGGAGGATGAGGGGGACGATGCCCCGACCATCCCCGGGAAGGATGAGGGGGACGATGCCCCGACCATCCCCGGGAAGGATGAGGGGGACGATGCCCCGACCATCCCCGAGGAGGATGAGGGGGATGATGCCTCGACCATCCCCGAGGAGGATGAGGGGGATGATGCCTCGACCATCCCCGAGGAGGATGAGGGGGATGATGCCCCGACCATCCCCGAGGACGCCGGAGGAGGATGAGGGGGATGATGCCCCGACCATCCCCGAGGAAGCCGGAGGAGGATGAGGGGAACGATGCCCCGACCATCCCCGAGGAGGATGAGGGGGACGATGCCCCGACCATCCCCGAGGAGGATGAGGGGGACGATGTCCCGACCATCCCCGAGGAGGATGAGGGGGACGATGCCCCGACCATCCCCGAGGAGGATGAGGGGACGATGCCCCGACCATCCCCGAGGAGGATGAGGGGACGATGCCCCGACCATCCCCGAGGAGGATGAGGGGGATGATGCCCCGACCATCCCCGAGGAAGCCGGAGGAGGATGAGGGGGACGATGCCCCGACCATCCCCGAGGAAGCCGGAGGAGGATGAGGGGAACGATGCCCCGACCATCCCCGAGGAGGATGAGGGGGACGATGCCCCGACCATCCCCGAGGAGGATGAGGGGGACGATGCCCCGACCATCCCCGAGGAGGATGAGGGGGATGATGCCCCGACCATCCCCGAGGACGCCGGAGGAGGATGAGGGGGACGATGCCCCGACCATCCCCGAGGAGGATGAGGGTGACGATGCCCCGACCATCCCCGGGAAGGATGAGGGGGACGATGCCCCGACCATCCCCGGGAAGGATGAGGGGGACGATGCCCCGACCATCCCCGAGGAGGATGAGGGGGACGATGCCCCGACCATCCCTGAGGAGGATGAGGGGACGATGCCCCGACCATCCCCGAGGAGGATGAGGGGGACGACGCCCCGACCATCCCCGAGGAGGATGAGGGGGACGACGCCCCGACCATCCCCGAGGAGGATGAGGGGGACGATGCCCCGACCATCCCCGAGGAGGATGAGGGGGACGATGCCCCGACCATCCCCGAGGAGGATGAGGGGGACGATGCCCCGACCATCCCCGAGGAGGATGAGGGGGACGATGCCCCGACCATCCCCGAGGAGGATGAGGGGGACGATGCCCCGACCATCCCCGAGGAGGATGAGGGGGACAATGCCCCGACCATCCCCGAGGACGTCGGAGGAGGGGGACGATGCCCCAACCATCCCCGAGGAGGATGAGGGGAACGATGCCCCGACCATCCCCGAGGAGGATGAGGGGGACTATGCCCCGACCATCCCCGAGGAGGATGAGGGAGACGATGCCCCGACCATCCCCGAGGAGGATGAGGAGGAAGATGCCCCGACCATCCCTGAGGAGGATGAGGGGGATGATGCCCCGACCATCCCCGAGGACGCCAGAGGAGGATGAGGGGGATCATGCCTCGACCATCCCCGAGGAGGATGAGGGGGATGATGCCCCGACCATCCCCGAGGACGCCGGAGGAGGATGAGGAGGACGATGCCCCGACCATCCCCGAGGACGCCGGAGGGGGATGAGGGGGACGATGCCCCGACCATCCCCAAGGAGGATGAGGGGGACGATGCGCCGACCATCCCCGAGGAGGATGAGGGGGACGATGCGCCGACAATCCCCGAGGAGGATGAGGGGGACGATGCCCCGACCATCCCCGAGGACACCGGAGGAGCATGAGGGGGACGATGCCCCGACCATCCCCGAGGAGGATGAGGAGGATGATGCCCCAACCATCCCCGAGGAGGATGAGGGGGATGATTCCCCGACCATCCCCGAGGAGGATGAGGAGGACGATGCCCCGACCATCCCGGTGGAGGATGAGGGGGACGATGCCCCGACCATCCCCGAGGAGGATGAGGGGGACGATGCCCCGACCATCCCCGAGGAGGATGAGGGGGACGATGCCCCGACCATCCCCGAGGAGGATGAGGGGGACGATGCCCCGACCATCCCCGAGGGGGATGATGCCCCGACCATCCCCGAGGAAGCAGGAGGAGGATGAGGGGGACGATGCCCCGACCATCCCTGAGGAGGATGAGGAGGACGATGCCCCGACCATCCCCGAGGAGGATGAGGGGGACGATGCCCCGACCATCCCCGATGAGGATGAGGGGGACGATGCCCCGACCATCCCCGAGGAGGATGAGAGGGACGATGCCCAGACCATCCCCGAGGGGGATGATGCCCCGACCATCCCCGAGGAGGATGAGGGGGATGATGCCCCGACCATCCCCGAGGAGGATGAGGGGGACGATGCCCCGACCATCCCCGAGGAGGATGAGGGGGACGATGCCCCGACCATCCCCGAGGAGGATGAGAGGGACGATGCCCCGACCATCCCCAAGGGGGATGATGCCCCGACCATCCCCGAGGAGGATGAGGGGAACGATGCCCCGACCATCCCTGAGGAGGATGAGGGGGACGATGCCCCGACCATCCCCGAGGGGGATGATGCCCCGACCATCCCCGAGGAGGATGAGGGCGATGATGCCCCGACCATCCCCGAGGAGGATGAGGGGGACGATGCCCCGACCATCCCCGAGGAGGATGAGGGGGACGATGCCCCGACCATCCCCGAGGAGGATGAGAGGGACGATGCCCCGACCATCCCCAAGGGGGATGATGCCCCGACCATCCCCGAGGAGGATGAGGGGAACGATGCCCCGACCATCCCTGAGGAGGATGAGGGGGACGATGCCCCGACCATCCCCGAGGAGGATGAGGGGGACGATGCCCCGACCATCCCCGTGGAGGATGAGGGGACGATTCCCCGACCATCCCCGAGGAAGCCGGAGGAGGATGAGGGGAACGATGCCCCGACCATCCCCGAGGAGGATGAGGGGGACGATGCCCCGACCATCCCCGAGGAAGCCGGAGGAGGATGAGGGGGACGATGCCCCGACCATCCCCGAGGAGGATGAGGGGGACGATGCCCCGACCATCCCCGAGGAAGCCGGAGGAGGATGAGGGGAACGATGCCCTGACCATCCCCGAGGAGGATGAGGGGGACGATGCCCCGACCATCCCTGAGGAGGATGAGGGGGACGATGCCCCGACCATCCCCGAGGAGGATGAGGGGACGATGCCCCGACCATCCCCGAGGAGGATGAGGGGGATGATGCCCCGACCATCCCCGAGGACGCTGGAGGAGGATGAGGGGGACGATGCCCCGACCATCCCCGAGGAGGATGAGGGGGACGATGCCCTGACCATCCCCGAGGAGGATGAGGGGGACGATGCCCCGACCATCCCCGGGAAGGATGAGGGGGACGATGCCCCGACCATCCCCGAGGAGGATGAGGGGGACGATGCCCTGACCATCCCCGAGGAGGATGAGGGGGACGATGCCCCCACCATCCCCGAGGAGGATGAGGGGATGATGCCCCGACCATCCCCGAGGAGGATGAGGGGGATGATGCCCCGACCATCCCCGAGAAAGCCGGAGGAGGATGAGGGGGTGATGCCCCGACCATCCCCGAGGAGGATGAGGGGGATGTAGCCCCGACCATCCCCGAGGACGCCAGAGGAGGATGAGGGGGATGATGCCTCGACCATCCCCGAGGAGGATGAGGGGGATGATGCCTCGACCATCCCCGAGGAGGATGAGGGGGATGATGCCCCGACCATCCCCGAGGACGCCGGAGGAGGATGAGGGGGATGATGCCCCGACCATCCCCGAGGAGGATGAGGGGGACGATGCCCCGACCATCCCCGAGGAGGATGAGGGGGACGATGCCCCGACCATCCCCGAGGAGGATGAGGGGACGATGCCCCGACCATCCCCGAGGAGGATGAGGGGGATGATACCCCGACCATCCCCGAGGAAGCCGGAGGAGGATGAGGGGGACGATGCCCCGACCATCCCCGAGGAAGCCGGAGGAGGATGAGGGGAACGATGCCCCGACCATCCCCGAGGAGGATGAGGGGGACGATGCCCCGACCATCCCCGAGGAGGATGAGGGGGACGATGCCCCGACCATCCCCGAGGAGGATGAGGGGGATGATGCCCCGACCATCCCCGAGGACGCCGGAGGAGGATGAGGGGGACGATGCCCCGACCATCCCCGAGGAGGATGAGGGTGACTATGCCCCGACCATCCCCGGGAAGGATGAGGGGGACGATGCCCCGACCATCCCCGGGAAGGCCGGAGGAGGATGAGGGGGACGATGCCCCGACCATCCCCGAGGAGGATGAGGGGGACGATGCCCCGACCATCCCCGGGAAGGATGAGGGGGACGATGCCCCGACCATCCCCGGGAAGGATGAGGGGGACGATGCCCCGACCATCCCCGAGGAGGATGAGGGGGACGATGCCCCGACCATCCCCGAGGAGGATGAGGGGACGATGCCCCGACCATCCCCGAGGAGGATGAGGAGGATGATGCCCCGACCATCCCCGAGGAGGATGAGGGGGATGATGCCCCGACCATCCCCGAGGACGCCGGAGGAGGATGAGGGGGACGATGCCCCGACCATCCCCGAGGAGGATGAGGGGGACGATGCCCCGACCATCCCCGGGAAGGATGAGGGGGACGATGCCCCGACCATCCCCGGGAAGGATGAGGGGGACGATGCCCCGACCATCCCCGAGGAGGATGAGGGGGACGATGCCCCGACCATCCCCGAGGAGGATGAGGAGGACGATGCCCCCACCATCCCCGAGGAGGATGAGGGGGATGATGCCCCGACCATCCCCGAGGAAGCCGGAGGAGGATGAGGGGGATGATGCCCCGACCATCCCCGAGGAAGCCGGAGGAGGATGAGGGGGACGATGCCCCGACCATCCCCGAGGAAGCCGGAGGAGGATGAGGGGAACGATGCCCCGACCATCCCCGAGGAGGATGAGGGGGACGATGCCCCGACCATCCCCGAGGAGGATGAGGGGGACGATGCCCCGACCATCCCCGAGGAGGATGAGGGGGACGATGCCCCGACCATCCCCGAGGAGGATGAGTAGACGATGCCCCGACCATCCCCGAGGAGGATGAGGAGGATGATGCCCCGACCATCCCCGAGGAGGATGAGGGGGATGATGCCCCGACCATCCCCGAGGACGCCGGAGGAGGATGAGGGGGACGATGCCCCGACCATCCCCGAGGAGGATGAGGGGGACGATGCCCCGACCATCCCCGGGAAGGATGAGGGGGACGATGCCCCGACCATCCCCGGGAAGGATGAGGGGGACGATGCCTCGACCATCCCCGAGGAGGATGAGGGGGATGATGCCTCGACCATCCATGAGGGGGATGATGCCCCGACCATCCCCGAGGACGCCGGAGGAGGATGAGGGGACGATGCCCCGACCATCCCCGAGGAGGATGAGGGGGACGATGCCCCGACCATCCCCGGGAAGGATGAGGGGGACGATGCCCCGACCATCCCCGGGAAGGATGAGGGGGACGATGCCCCGACCATCCCCGAGGAGGATGAGGAGGATGAGGGGGATGATGCCTCGACCATCCCCGAGGAGGATGAGGGGGATGATGCCTCGACCATCCCCGAGGAGGATGAGGGGGATGATGCCCCGACCATCCCCGAGGACGCCGGAGGAGGATGAGGGGGATTATGCCCCGACCATCCCCGAGGAAGCCGGAGGAGGATGAGGGGGACGATGCCCCGACCATCCCCGAGGAAGCCGGAGGAGGATGAGGGGAACGATGCCCCGACCATCCCCGAGGAGGATGAGGGGGACGATGCCCCGACCATCCCCGAGGAGGATGAGGGGGACGATGTCCCGACCATCCCCGAGGAGGATGAGGGGGACGATGCCCCGACCATCCCCGAGGAGGATGAGGGGGACGATGCCCCGACCATCCCCGAGGAGGATGAGGGGGACGATGCCCCGACCATCCCCGAGGAGGATGAGGGGACGATGCCCCGACCATCCCCGAGGAGGATGAGGGGGATGATGCCCCGACCATCCCCGAGGAAGCCGGAGGAGGATGAGGGGGACGATGCCCCGACCATCCCCGAGGAGGATGAGGGGGATGATGCCCCGACCATCCCCGAGGAAGCCGGAGGAGGATGAGGGGGACGATGCCCCGACCATCCCCGAGGAAGCCGGAGGAGGATGAGGGGAACGATGCCCCGACCATCCCCGAGGAGGATGAGGGGGACGATGCCCCGACCATCCCCGAGGAGGATGAGGGGACGATGCCCCGACCATCCCCGAGGAGGATGAGGGGGATGATGCCCCGACCATCCCCGAGGACGCCGGAGGAGGATGAGGGGGACGATGCCCCGACCATCCCCGAGGAGGATGAGGGTGACGATGCCCCGACCATCCCCGGGAAGGATGAGGGGGACGATGCCCCGACCATCCCCGGGAAGGATGAGGGGGACGATGCCCCGACCATCCCCGAGGAGGATGAGGGGGACGATGCCCCGACCATCCCCGAGGAGGATGAGGGGACGATGCCCCGACCATCCCCGAGGAGGATGAGGAGGATGATGCCCCGACCATCCCCGAGGAGGATGAGGGGGATGATGCCCCGACCATCCCCGAGGACGCTGGAGGAGGATGAGGGGGACGATGCCCCGACCATCCCCGAGGAGGATGAGGGGGACGATGCCCCGACCATCCCCGGGAAGGATGAGGGGGACGATGCCCCGACCATCCCCGGGAAGGATGAGGGGGACGATGCCCCGACCATCCCCGAGGAGGATGAGGGGGACGATGCCCTGACCATCCCCGAGGAGGATGAGGAGGACGATGCCCCCACCATCCCCGAGGAGGATGAGGGGGATGATGCCCCGACCATCCCCGAGGAGGATGAGGGGGACGATGCCCCGACCATCCCCGAGGAGGATGAGGGGGACGATGCCCCGACCATCCCCGAGGAAGCCGGAGGAGGATGAGGGGAACGATGCCCCGACCATCCCCGAGGAGGATGAGGGGGACGATGCCCCGACCATCCCCGAGGAGGATGAGGGGGACGATGCCCCGACCATCCCCGAGGAGGATGAGGGGGATGATGCCCCGACCATCCCCGAGGACGCCGGAGGAGGATGAGGGGGACGATGCCCCGACCATCCCCGAGGAGGATGAGGGTGACGATGCCCCGACCATCCCCGGGAAGGATGAGGGGGACGATGCCCCGACCATCCCCGGGAAGGATGAGGGGGACGATGCCCCGACCATCCCCGAGGAGGATGAGGGGGACGATGCCCCGACCATCCCCGAGGAGGATGAGGGGACGATGCCCCGACCATCCCCGAGGAGGATGAGGAGGATGATGCCCCGACCATCCCCGAGGAGGATGAGGGGGATGATGCCCCGACCATCCCCGAGGACGCTGGAGGAGGATGAGGGGGACGATGCCCCGACCATCCCCGAGGAGGATGAGGGGGACGATGCCCCGACCATCCCCGGGAAGGATGAGGGGGACGATGCCCCGACCATCCCCGGGAAGGATGAGGGGGACGATGCCCCGACCATCCCCGGGAAGGATGAGGGGGACGATGCCCCGACCATCCCCGAGGAGGATGAGGGGGACGATGCCCTGACCATCCCCGAGGAGGATGAGGAGGACGATGCCCCCACCATCCCCGAGGAGGATGAGGGGGATGATGCCCCGACCATCCCCGAGGAAGCCGGAGGAGGATGAGGGGGACGATGCCCCGACCATCCCCGAGGAAGCCGGAGGAGGATGAGGGGAACGATGCCCCGACCATCCCCGAGGAGGATGAGGGGGACGATGCCCCGACCATCCCCGAGGAGGATGAGGGGGACGATGCCCCGACCATCCCCGAGGAGGATGAGGAGGATGATGCCCCGACCATCCCCGAGGAGGATGAGGGGGATGATGCCCCGACCATCCCCGAGGACGCCGGAGGAGGATGAGGGGGACGATGCCCCGACCATCCCCGAGGAGGATGAGGGGGACGATGCCCCGACCATCCCCGGGAAGGATGAGGGGGACGATGCCCCGACCATCCCCGGGAAGGATGAGGGGGACGATGCCCCGACCATCCCTGAGGAGGATGAGGGGGACGATGCCCTGACCATCCCCGAGGAGGATGAGGAGGACGATGCCCCCACCATCCCCGAGGAGGATGAGGGGGATGATGCCCCGACCATCCCCGAGGGGGATGAGGGGGATGATGCCCCGACCATCCCCGAGGAAGCCGGAGGAGGATGAGGGGGGTGATGCCCCGACCATCCCCGAGGAGGATGAGGGGGACGATGCCCCGACCATCCCCGAGGAGGATGAGGGGGACTATGCCCCGACCATCCCCGAGGAGGATGAGGGAGACGATGCCCCGACCATCCCCGAGGAAGCCGGAGGAGGATGAGGGGAACGATGCCCCGACCATCCCCGAGGAGGATGAGGGGGACGATGCCCCGACCATCCCCGAGGAGGATGAGGGGGACGATGCCCCGACCATCCCCGAGGAGGATGAGGGGGACGATGCCCCGACCATCCCCGAGGAGGATGAGGGGGACTATGCCCCGACCATCCCCGAGGAGGATGAGGGGGACGATGCCCCGACCATCCCCGAGGAGGATGAGGGGGACGATGCCCCGACCATCCCCGGGAAGGATGAGGGGGACGATGCCCCGACCATCCCCGAGGAGGATGAGGGGGACGATGCCCTGACCATCCCCGAGGAGGATGAGGAGGACGATGCCCCCACCATCCCCGAGGAGGATGAGGGGGATGATGCCCCGACCATCCCCGGGAAGGATGAGGGGGACGATGCCCCGACCATCCCCGGGAAGGATGAGGGGGACGATGCCCCGACCATCCCCGAGGAGGATGAGGGGGACGATGCCCTGACCATCCCCGAGGAGGATGAGGGGGACGATGCCCCGACCATCCCCGGGAAGGATGAGGGGGACGATGCCCCGACCATCCCCGGGAAGGATGAGGGGGACGATGCCCCGACCATCCCCGAGGAGGATGAGGGGGACGATGCCCTGACCATCCCCGAGGAGGATGAGGAGGACGATGCCCCCACCATCCCCGAGGAGGATGAGGGGGACGATGCCCCGACCATCCCCGAGGAGGATGAGGGGGACGATGCCCCGACCATCCCCGAGGAGGATGAGGGGGACGATGCCCCGACCATCCCCGAGGAAGCCGGAGGAGGATGAGGGGAACGATGCCCCGACCATCCCCGAGGAGGATGAGGGGGACGATGCCCCGACCATCCCCGAGGAGGATGAGGGGGACGATGCCCCGACCATCCCCGAGGAGGATGAGGGGGATGATGCCCCGACCATCCCCGAGGACGCCGGAGGAGGATGAGGGGACGATGCCCCGACCATCCCCGAGGAGGATGAGGGTGACGATGCCCCGACCATCCCCGGGAAGGATGAGGGGGACGATGCCCCGACCATCCCCGGGAAGGATGAGGGGGACGATGCCCCGACCATCCCCGAGGAGGATGAGGGGGACGATGCCCCGACCATCCCCGAGGAGGATGAGGGGACGATGCCCCGACCATCCCCGAGGAGGATGAGGAGGATGATGCCCCGACCATCCCCGAGGAGGATGAGGGGGATGATGCCCCGACCATCCCCGAGGACGCTGGAGGAGGATGAGGGGGACGATGCCCCGACCATCCCCGAGGAGGATGAGGGGGACGATGCCCCGACCATCCCCGGGAAGGATGAGGGGGACGATGCCCCGACCATCCCCGGGAAGGATGAGGGGGACGATGCCCCGACCATCCCCGGGAAGGATGAGGGGGACGATGCCCCGACCATCCCCGAGGAGGATGAGGGGGACGATGCCCTGACCATCCCCGAGGAGGATGAGGAGGACGATGCCCCCACCATCCCCGAGGAGGATGAGGGGGATGATGCCCCGACCATCCCCGAGGAAGCCGGAGGAGGATGAGGGGGACGATGCCCCGACCATCCCCGAGGAAGCCGGAGGAGGATGAGGGGAACGATGCCCCGACCATCCCCGAGGAGGATGAGGGGGACGATGCCCCGACCATCCCCGAGGAGGATGAGGGGGACGATGCCCCGACCATCCCCGAGGAGGATGAGGGGGACGATGCCCCGACCATCCCCGAGGAGGATGAGGGGACGATGCCCCGACCATCCCCGAGGAGGATGAGGAGGATGATGCCCCGACCATCCCCGAGGAGGATGAGGGGGATGATGCCCCGACCATCCCCGAGGACGCCGGAGGAGGATGAGGGGGACGATGCCCCGACCATCCCCGAGGAGGATGAGGGGGACGATGCCCCGACCATCCCCGGGAAGGATGAGGGGGACGATGCCCCGACCATCCCCGGGAAGGATGAGGGGGACGATGCCCCGACCATCCCTGAGGAGGATGAGGGGGACGATGCCCTGACCATCCCCGAGGAGGATGAGGAGGACGATGCCCCCACCATCCCCGAGGAGGATGAGGGGGATGATGCCCCGACCATCCCCGAGGAGGATGAGGGGGATGATGCCCCGACCATCCCCGAGGAAGCCGGAGGAGGATGAGGGGGGTGATGCCCCGACCATCCCCGAGGAGGATGAGGGGGACGATGCCCCGACCATCCCCGAGGAGGATGAGGGGGACTATGCCCCGACCATCCCCGAGGAGGATGAGGGAGACGATGCCCCGACCATCCCCGAGGAAGCCGGAGGAGGATGAGGGGAACGATGCCCCGACCATCCCCGAGGAGGATGAGGGGGACGATGCCCCGACCATCCCCGAGGAGGATGAGGGGGACGATGCCCCGACCATCCCCGAGGAGGATGAGGGGGACGATGCCCCGACCATCCCCGAGGAGGATGAGGGGGACTATGCCCCGACCATCCCCGAGGAGGATGAGGGAGACGATGCCCCGACCATCCCCGAGGAAGCCGGAGGAGGATGAGGGGAACGATGCCCCGACCATCCCCGAGGAGGATGAGGGGGACGATGCCCCGACCATCCCCGAGGAGGATGAGGGGGACGATGCCCCGACCATCCCCGAGGAGGATGAGGGGGACGATGCCCCGACCATCCCCGAGGAGGATGAGGGGACGATGCCCCGACCATCCCCGAGGAGGATGAGGAGGATGATGCCCCGACCATCCCCGAGGAGGATGAGGGGGATGATGCCCCGACCATCCCCGAGGACGCCGGAGGAGGATGAGGGGGACGATGCCCCGACCATCCCCGAGGAGGATGAGGGGGACGATGCCCCGACCATCCCCGAGGAAGCCGGAGGAGGATGAGGGGAACGATGCCCCGACCATTCCCGAGGAGGATGAGGGGGACGATGCCCCGACCATCCCCGAGGAGGATGAGGGGGACGATGCCCCGACCATCCCCGAGGAGGATGAGGGGGACGATGCCCCGACCATCCCCGAGGAGGATGAGGGGACGATGCCCCGACCATCCCCGAGGAGGATGAGGAGGATGATGCCCCGACCATCCCCGAGGAGGATGAGGGGGATGATGCCCCGACCATCCCCGAGGACGCCGGAGGAGGATGAGGGGGACGATGCCCCGACCATCCCCGAGGAGGATGAGGGGGACGATGCCCCGACCATGCCCGGGAAGGATGAGGGGGACGATGCCCCGACCATCACCGGGAAGGATGAGGGGGACGATGCCCCGACCATCCCCGAGGAGGATGAGGGGGACGATGCCCTGACCATCCCCGAGGAGGATGAGGGGGACGATGCCCCCACCATCCCCGAGAAAGCCGGAGGAGGATGAGGGGGTGATGCCCCGACCATCCCCGAGGAGGATGAGGGGGATGTAGCCCCGACCATCCCCGAGGACGCCAGAGGAGGATGAGGGGGATGATGCCTCGACCATCCCCGAGGAGGATGAGGGGGATGGTGCCTCGACCATCCCCGAGGAGGATGAGGGGGATGATGCCCCGACCATCCCCGAGGACGCCGGAGGAGGATGAGGGGGATGATGCCCCGACCATCCCCGAGGGCGCCGGAGGAGGATGAGGGGGATGATGCCCCGACCATCCCCGAGGAGGATGAGGGGGACGATGCCCCGACCATCCCCGGGAAGGATGAGGGGGACGATGCCCCGACCATCCCCGAGGAGGATGAGGGGGACGATGCCCTGACCATCCCCGAGGAGGATGAGGGGGACGATGCCCCCACCATCCCCGAGGAGGATGAGGGGGATGATGCCCCGACCATCCCCGAGGAGGATGAGGGGGATGATGCCCCGACCATCCCCGAGGAAGCCGGAGGAGGATGAGGGGGGTGATGCCCCGACCATCCCCGAGAAAGCCGGAGGAGGATGAGGGGGTGATGCCCCGACCATCCCCGAGGAGGATGAGGGGGATGTAGCCCCGACCATCCCCGAGGACGCCAGAGGAGGATGAGGGGGATGATGCCTCGACCATCCCCGAGGAGGATGAGGGGGATGATGCCTCGACCATCCCCGAGGAGGATGAGGGGGATGATGCCCCGACCATCCCCGAGGACGCCGGAGGAGGATGAGGGGGATGATGCCCCGACCATCCCCGAGGGTGCCGGAGGAGGATGAGGGGGATGATGCCCCGACCATCTCCGAGGAGGATGAGGGGGATGATGCCCCGACCATCCCCGAGGAGGATGAGGGGGATGATGCCCCGACCATCCCCGAGGCAGCCGGAGGAGGATGAGGGGGGTGATGCCCCGACCATCCCCGAGAAAGCCGGAGGAGGATGAGGGGGTGATGCCCCGACCATCCCCGAGGAGGATGAGGGGGATGTAGCCCCGACCATCCCCGAGGACGCCAGAGGAGGATGAGGGGGATGATGCCTCGACCATCCCCGAGGAGGATGAGGGGGATGATTCCCCGACCATCCCCGAGGAGGATGAGGAGGACGATGCCCCGACCATCCCGGTGGAGGATGAGGGGGACGATGCCCCGACCATCCCCGAGGAGGATGAGGGGGACGATGCCCCGACCATCCCCGAGGAGGATGAGGGGGACGATGCCCCGACCATCCCCGAGGGGGATGATGCCCCGACCATCCCCGAGGAAGCAGGAGGAGGATGAGGGGGACGATGCCCCGACCATCCCCGAGGAGGCTGAGGAGGACGATGCCCCGACCATCCCGGTGGAGGATGAGGGGGACGATGCCCCGACCATCCCCGAGGAGGATGAGGGGGATGATGCCCCGACCATCCCCGAGGAGGATGAGGGGGACGATGCCCCGACCATCCCCGAGGAGGATGAGAGGGACGATGCCCCGACCATCCCCGAGGAGGATGAGGGGGATGATGCCCCGACCATCCCCGAAGACGCCGGAGGAGGATGAGGGCGATGATGCCCCGACCATCCCCGAGGAGGATGAGGGGGACGATGCCCCGACCATCCCCGAGGAGGATGAGGGGGACGATGCCCCGACCATCCCCGAGGAGGATGAGGGGACGATGCCCCGACCATCCCCGAGGAAGCCGGAGGAGGATGAGGGCGATGATGCCCCGACCATCCCCGAGGAGGATGAGGGGGACGATGCCCCGACCATCCCCGAGGAGGATGAGGGGGACGATGCCCCGACCATCCCCGAGGAGGATGAGAGGGACGATGCCCCGACCATCCCCAAGGGGGATGATGCCCCGACCATCCCCGAGGAGGATGAGGGGGATGATGCCCCGACCATCCCCGAAGACGCCGGAGGAGGATGAGGGCGATGATGCCCCGACCATCCCCGAGGAGGATGAGGGGGACGATGCCCCGACCATCCCCGAGGAGGATGAGAGGGACGATGCCCCGACCATCCCCGAGGAGGATGAGAGGGACGATGCCCCGACCATCCCCGAGGGGGATGATGCCCCGACCATCCCCGAGGAGGATGAGGGGAACGATGCCCCGACCATCCCTGAGGAGGATGAGGGGGACGATGCCCCGACCATCCCCGAGGAGGATGAGGGGGACGATGCCCCGACCATCCCCGAGGAGGATGAGGGGGACGATGCCCCGACCATCCCCGAGGAGGATGAGGGGACGATGCCCCGACCATCCCCGAGGAAGCCGGAGGAGGATGAGGGGAACGATGCCCCGACCATCCCCGAGGAGGATGAGGGGGACGATGCCCCGACCATCCCCGAGGAAGCCGGAGTAGGATGAGGGGGACGATGCCCCGACCATCCCCGAGGAGGATGAGGGGGACGATGCCCCGACCATCCTCGAGGAAGCCGGAGGAGGATGAGGGGAACGATGCCCCGACCATCCCCGAGGAGGATGAGGGGGACGATGCCCCGACCATCCCTGAGGAGGATGAGGGGGACGATGCCCCGACCATCCCCGAGGAGGATGAGGGGACGATGCCCCGACCATCCCCGAGGAGGATGAGGAGGATGATGCCCCGACCATCCCCGAGGAGGATGAGGGGGATGATGCCCCGACCATCCCCGAGGACGCTGGAGGAGGATGAGGGGGACGATGCCCCGACCATCCCCGAGGAGGATGAGGGGGACGATGCCCCGACCATCCCCGAGGAGGATGAGGGGGACTATGCCCCGACCATCCCCGAGGAGGATGAGGGAGACGATGCCCCGACCATCCCCGAGGAAGCCGGAGGAGGATGAGGGGAACGATGCCCCGACCATCCCCGAGGAGGATGAGGGGGACGATGCCCCGACCATCCCCGAGGAGGATGAGGGGGACGATGCCCCGACCATCCCCGAGGAGGATGAGGGGGACGATGCCCCGACCATCCCCGAGGACGCCGGAGGAGGATGAGGGGGACGATGCCCCGACCATCCCCGAGGAGGATGAGGGGGACGATGCCCCGACCATCCCCGAGGAAGCCGGAGGAGGATGAGGGGAACGATGCCCCGACCATCCCCGAGGAGGATGAGGGGGACGATGCCCCGACCATCCCCGAGGAGGATGAGGGGACGATGCCCCGACCATCCCCGAGGACGCCGGAGGAGGATGAGGGGGACGATGCCCCGACCATCCCCGAGGAGGATGAGGGGGACGATGCCTCGACCATCCCCGAGGAAGCCGGAGGAGGATGAGGGGGACGATGCCCCGACCATCCCCGAGGAGGATGAGGGGGACGATGCCCCGACCATCCCCGAGGAAGCCGGAGGAGGATGAGGGGAACGATGCCCCGACCATCCCCGAGGAGGATGAGGGGGACGATGCCCCGACCATCCCCGAGGAGGATGAGGGGGACGATGCCCCGACCATCCCCGAGGAGGATGAGGGGGACGATGCCCCGACCATCCCCGAGGAGGATGAGGGGACGATGCACCGACCATCCCCGAGGAGGATGAGGAGGATGATGCCCCGACCATCCCCGAGGAGGATGAGGGGGATGATGCCCCGACCATCCCCGAGGAAGCCGGAGGAGGATGAGGGGGACGATGCCCCCACCATCCCCGAGGAAGCCGGAGGAGGATGAGGGGAACGATGCCCCGACCATCCCCGAGGAGGATGAGGGGGACGATGCCCCGACCATCCCCGAGGAGGATGAGGGGGACGATGCCCCGACCATCCCCGAGGAGGATGAGGGGGACGATGCCCCGACCATCCCCGAGGAGGATGAGGGGACGATGCCCCGACCATCCCCGAGGAGGATGAGGAGGATGATGCCCGACCATCCCCGAGGAGGATGAGGGGGATGATGCCCCGACCATCCCCGAGGACGCCGGAGGAGGATGAGGGGGACGATGCCCCGACCATCCCCGAGGAGGATGAGGGGGACGATGCCCCGACCATCCCCGGGAAGGATGAGGGGGACGATGCCCCGACCATCCCCGGGAAGGATGAGGGGGACGATGCCCCGACCATCCCCGAGGAGGATGAGGGGGACGATGCCCTGACCATCCCCGAGGAGGATGAGGAGGACGATGCCCCCACCATCCCCGAGGAGGATGAGGGGGACGATGCCCCGACCATCCCCGAGGAGGATGAGGGGGATGATGCCCCGACCATCCCCGAGGAAGCCGGAGGAGGATGAGGGGGGTGATGCCCCGACCATCCCCGAGGAGGATGAGGGGGACGATGCCCCGACCATCCCCGAGGAGGATGAGGGGACTATGCCCCGACCATCCCCGAGGAGGATGAGGGAGACGATGCCCCGACCATCCCCGAGGAAGCCGGAGGAGGATGAGGGGAACGATGCCCCGACCATCCCCGAGGAGGATGAGGGGGACGATGCCCCGACCATCCCCGAGGAGGATGAGGGGGACGATGCCCCGACCATCCCCGAGGAGGATGAGGGGGACGATGCCCCGACCATCCCCGAGGAGGATGAGGGGGACTATGCCCCGACCATCCCCGAGGAGGATGAGGGAGACGATGCCCCGACCATCCCCGAGGAAGCCGGAGGAGGATGAGGGGAACGATGCCCCGACCATCCCCGAGGAGGATGAGGGGGACGATGCCCCGACCATCCCCGAGGAGGATGAGGGGGACGATGCCCCGACCATCCCCGAGGAGGATGAGGGGGACGATGCCCCGACCATCCCCGAGGAGGATGAGGGGACGATGCCCCGACCATCCCCGAGGAGGATGAGGAGGATGATGCCCCGACCATCCCCGAGGAGGATGAGGGGGATGATGCCCCGACCATCCCCGAGGACGCCGGAGGAGGATGAGGGGGACGATGCCCCGACCATCCCCGAGGAGGATGAGGGGGACGATGCCCCGACCATCCCCGAGGAAGCCGGAGGAGGATGAGGGGAACGATGCCCCGACCATCCCCGAGGAGGATGAGGGGGACGATGCCCCGACCATCCCCGAGGAGGATGAGGGGACGATGCCCCGACCATCCCCGAGGAGGATGAGGAGGATGATGCCCCGACCATCCCCGAGGAGGATGAGGGGGATGATGCCCCGACCATCCCCGAGGACGCCGGAGGAGGATGAGGGGGACGATGCCCCGACCATCCCCGAGGAGGATGAGGGGGACGATGCCCCGACCATCCCCGAGGAAGCCGGAGGAGGATGAGGGGAACGATGCCCCGACCATCCCCGAGGAGGATGAGGGGGACGATGCCCCGACCATCCCCGAGGAGGATGAGGGGGATGATGCCCCGACCATCCCCGGGAAGGATGAGGGGGACGATGCCCCGACCATCACCGGGAAGGATGAGGGGGACGATGCCCCGACCATCCCCGAGGAGGATGAGGGGGACGATGCCCTGACCATCCCCGAGGAGGATGAGGGGGACGATGCCCCCACCATCCCCGAGGAGGATGAGGGGGATGATGCCCCGACCATCCCCGAGGAGGATGAGGGGGATGATGCCCCGACCATCCCCGAGGAAGCCGGAGGAGGATGAGGGGGGTGATGCCCCGACCATCCCCGAGAAAGCCGGAGGAGGATGAAGGGGTGATGCCCCGACCATCCCCGTGGAGGATGAGGGGGATGTAGCCCCGACCATCCCCGAGGACGCCAGAGGAGGATGAGGGGGATGATGCCTCGACCATCCCCGAGGAGGATGAGGGGGATGATGCCTCGACCATCCCCGAGGAGGATGAGGGGGATGATGCCCCGACCATCCCCGAGGATGCCGGAGGAGGATGAGGGGGATGATGCCCCGACCATCCCCGAGGGCGCCGGAGGAGGATGAGGGGGATGATGCCCCGACCATCCCCGAGGAGGATGAGGGGGACGATGCCCTGACCATCCCCGAGGAGGATGAGGGGGCCGATGCCCCGACCATCCCCGGGAAGGATGAGGGGGACGATGCCCCGACCATGCCCGAGGAGGATGAGGGGGACGATGCCCTGACCATCCCCGAGGAGGATGAGGGGGACGATGCCCCCACCATCCCCGAGGAGGATGAGGGGGATGATGCCCCGACCATCCCCGAGGAGGATGAGGGGGATGATGCCCCGACCATCCCCGAGGAAGCCGGAGGAGGATGAGGGGGGTGATGCCCCGACCATCCCCGACAAAGCCGGAGGAGGATGAGGGGGTGATGCCCCGACCATCCCCGAGGAGGATGAGGGGGATGTAGCCCCGACCATCCCCGAGGACGCCAGAGGAGGATGAGGGGGATGATGCCTCGACCATCCCCGAGGAGGATGAGGGGGATGATGCCTCGACCATCCCCGAGGAGGATGAGGGGGATGATGCCCCGACCATCCCCGAGGACGCCGGAGGAGGATGAGGGGGATGATGCCCCGACCATCCCCGAGGGCGCCGGAGGAGGATGAGGGGGATGATGCCCCGACCATCCCCGAGGAGGATGAGGGGGATGATGCCCCGACCATCCCCGAGGAGGATGAGGGGGATGATGCCCCGACCATCCCCGAGGCAGCCGGAGGAGGATGAGGGGGGTGATGCCCCGACCATCCCCGAGAAAGCCGGAGGAGGATGAGGGGGTGATGCCCCGACCATCCCCGAGGAGGATGAGGGGGATGTAGCCCCGACCATCCCCGAGGACGCCAGAGGAGGATGAGGGGGATGATGCCTCGACCATCCCCGAGGAGGATGAGGGGGATGATTCCCCGACCATCCCCGAGGAGGATGAGGAGGACGATGCCCCGACCATCCCGGTGGAGGATGAGGGGGACGATGCCCCGACCATCCCCGAGGAGGATGAGGGGGACGATGCCCCGACCATCCCCGAGGAGGATGAGGGGGACGATGCCCCGACCATCCCCGAGGGGGATGATGCCCCGACCATCCCCGAGGAAGCAGGAGGAGGATGAGGGGGACGATGCCCCGACCATCCCCGAGGAGGCTGAGGAGGACGATGCCCCGACCATCCCGGTGGAGGATGAGGGGGACGATGCCCCGACCATCCCCGTGGAGGATGAGGGGGACGATGCCCCGACCATCCCCGAGGAGGATGAGGGGGACGATGCCCCGACCATCCCCGAGGAGGATGAGAGGGACGATGCCCCGACCATCCCCGAGGAGGATGAGGGGGATGATGCCCCGACCATCCCCGAAGACGCCGGAGGAGGATGAGGGCGATGATGCCCCGACCATCCCCGAGGAGGATGAGGGGGACGATGCCCCGACCATCCCCGAGGAGGATGAGGGGGACGATGCCCCGACCATCCCCGAGGAGGATGAGGGGACGATGCCCCGACCATCCCCGAGGAAGCCGGAGGAGGATGAGGGCGATGATGCCCCGACCATCCCCGAGGAGGATGAGGGGGACGATGCCCCGACCATCCCCGAGGAGGATGAGAGGGACGATGCCCCGACCATCCCCGAGGGGGATGATGCCCCGACCATCCCCGAGGAGGATGAGGGGGATGATGCCCCGACCATCCCCGAGGAGGATGAGGGGGACGATGCCCCGACCATCCCCGAGGAGGATGAGGGGGACGATGCCCCGACCATCCCCGAGGACGCCGGAGGAGGATGAGGGGGACGATGCCCCGACCATCCCCGAGGAGGATGAGGGGGACGATGCCTCGACCATCCCCGAGGAAGCCGGAGGAGGATGAGGGGGACGATGCCCCGACCATCCCCGAGGAGGATGAGGGGGACGATGCCCCGACCATCCCCGAGGAAGCCGGAGGAGGATGAGGGGAACGATGCCCCGAGGAGGATGAGGGGGACGATGCCCCGACCATCCCCGAGGAGGATGAGGGGGACGATGCCCCGACCATCCCCGAGGAGGATGAGGGGGACGATGCCCCGACCATCCCCGAGGAGGATGAGGGGGACGATGCCCCGACCATCCCCGAGGAGGATGAGAGGGATGATGCCCCGACCATCCCCGAGGGGGATGATGCCCCGACCATCCCCGAGGAGGATGAGGGGAACGATGCCCCGACCATCCCTGAGGAGGATGAGGGGGACGATGCCCCGACCATCCCCGAGGAGGATGAGGGGGACGATGCCCCGACCATCCCCGAGGAGGATGAGGGGACGATGCCCCGACCATCCCCGAGGAAGCCGGAGGAGGATGAGGGGAACGATGCCCCGACCATCCCCGAGGAGGATGACGGGGACGATGCCCCGACCATCCCCGAGGAGGGTGAGGGGGACGATGCCCCGACCATCCCCGAGGAAGCCGGAGGAGGATGAGGGGAACGATGCCCCGACCATCCCCGAGGAGGATGAGGGGGACGATGCCCCGACCATCCCCGAGGAGGATGAGGGGGACGATGCCCCGACCATCCCTGAGGAGGATGAGGGGGACGATGCCCCGACCATCCCCGAGGAGGATGAGGGGACGATGCCCCGACCATCCCCGAGGAGGATGAGGAGGATGATGCCCTGACCATCCCTGAGGAGGATGAGGGGGATGATGCCCCGACCATCCCCGAGGACGCTGGAGGAGGATGAGGGGGACGATGCCCCGACCATCCCCGAGGAGGATGAGGGGGACGATGCCCCGACCATCCCCGAGGAGGATGAGGGGGACTATGCCCCGACCATCCCCGAGGAGGATGAGGGAGACGATGCCCCGACCATCCCCGAGGAAGCCGGAGGAGGATGAGGGGAACGATGCCCCGACCATCCCCGAGGAGGATGAGGGGGACGATGCCCCGACCATCCCCGAGGAGGATGAGGGGGACGATGCCCCGACCATCCCCGAGGAGGATGAGGGGGACGATGCCCCGACCATCCCCGAGGACGCCGGAGGAGGATGAGGGGGACGATGCCCCGACCATCCCCGAGGAGGATGAGGGGGACGATGCCCCGACCATCCCCGAGGAAGCCGGAGGAGGATGAGGGGAACGATGCCCCGACCATCCCCGAGGAGGATGAGGGGGACGATGCCCCGACCATCCCCGAGGAGGATGAGGGGACGATGCCCCGACCATCCCCGAGGACGCCGGAGGAGGATGAGGGGGACGATGCCCCGACCATCCCCGAGGAGGATGAGGGGGACGATGCCCCGACCATCCCCGAGGAAGCCGGAGGAGGATGAGGGGGACGATGCCCCGACCATCCCCGAGGAGGATGAGGGGGACGATGCCCCGACCATCCCCGAGGAAGCCGGAGGAGGATGAGGGGGACGATGCCCCGACCATCCCCGAGGAGGATGAGGGGGACGATGCCCCGACCATCCCCGAGGAGGATGAGGGGGACGATGCCCCGACCATCCCCGAGGAGGATGAGGGGACGATGCACCGACCATCCCCGAGGAGGATGAGGAGGATGATGCCCCGACCATCCCCGAGGAGGATGAGGGGGATGATGCCCCGACCATCCCCGAGGACGCCGGAGGAGGATGAGGGGGACGATGCCCCGACCATCCCCGAGGAGGATGAGGGGGACGATGCCCCGACCATCCCCGGGAAGGATGAGGGGGACGATGCCCCGACCATCCCCGAGGAGGATGAGGGGGATGATGCCCCGACCATCCCCGAGGACGCCGGAGGAGGATGAGGGGGATGATGCCCCGACCATCCCCGAGGAAGCCGGAGGAGGATGAGGGGGACGATGCCCCGACCATCCCCGAGGAAGCCGGAGGAGGATGAGGGGAACGATGCCCCGACCATCCCCGAGGAGGATGAGGGGGACGATGCCCCGACCATCCCCGAGGAGGATGAGGGGGACGATGTCCCAACCATCCCCGAGGAGGATGAGGGGGACGATGCCCCGACCATCCCCGAGGAGGATGAGGGGGACGATGCCCCGACCATCCCCGAGGAGGATGAGGGGGACGATGCCCCGACCATCCCCGAGGAGGATGAGGGGACGATGCCCCGACCATCCCCGAGGAGGATGAGGGGGATGATGCCCCGACCATCCCCGAGGAAGCCGGAGGAGGATGAGGGGGACGATGCCCCGACCATCCCCGAGGAAGCCGGAGGAGGATGAGGGGAACGATGCCCCGACCATCCCCGAGGAGGATGAGGGGGACGATGCCCCGACCATCCCCGAGGAGGATGAGGGGGACGATGCCCCGACCATCCCCGAGGAGGATGAGGGGGATGATGCCCCGACCATCCCCGAGGACGCCGGAGGAGGATGAGGGGGATGATGCCCCGACCATCCCCGAGGAGGATGAGGGTGACGATGCCCCGACCATCCCCGGGAAGGATGAGGGGACGATGCCCCGACCATCCCCGGGAAGGATGAGGGGGACGATGCCCCGACCATCCCCGAGGAGGATGAGGGGGACGATGCCCCGACCATCCCCGAGGAGGATGAGGGGACGATGCCCCGACCATCCCCGAGGAAGCCGGAGGAGGATGAGGGGGACGATGCCCCGACCATCCCCGAGGAGGATGAGGGGGACGATGCCCTGCCCATCCCCGAGGAGGATGAGGGGAACGATGCCCCGACCATCCCCGAGGAGGATGAGGGGGACGATGCCCCGACCATCCCCGAGGAGGATGAGGGGGACGATGCCCCGACCATCCCCGAGGAGGATGAGGGGGACGATGCCCCGACCATCCCCGAAGAGGATGAGGGGGACGATGCCCCGACCATCCCCGAGGAGGATGAGGGGGACGATGCCCCGACCATCCCCGAGGAGGATGAGGGGGACGATGCCCCGACCATCCCCGAGGAGGATGAGGGGGACAATGCCCCGACCATCCCCGAGGACGTCGGAGGAGGGGGACGATGCCCCGACCATCCCCGAGGAGGATGAGGGGAACGATGCCCCGACCATCCCCGAGGAGGATGAGGGAGACGATGCCCCGACCATCCCCGAGGAGGATGAGGAAGATGCCCCGACCATCCCCGAGGAGGATGAGGGGGATGATGCCCCGACCATCCCCGAGGACGCCAGAGGAGGATGAGGGGGATCATGCCTCGACCATCCCCGAGGAGGATGAGGGGGATGATGCCCCGACCATCCCCGAGGACGCCGGAGGAGGATGAGGAGGACGATGCCCCGACCATCCCCGAGGACGCCGGAGGGGGATGAGGGGGATGATGCCCCGACCATCCCCGAGGAGGATGAGGGGGACGATGCGCCGACCATCCCCGAGGAGGATGAGGGGGACGATGCGCCGACAATCCCCGAGGAGGATGAGGGGGACGATGCCCCGACCATCCCCGAGGACACCGGAGGAGCATGAGGGGGACGATGCCCCGACCATCCCCGAGGAGGATGAGGAGGATGATGCCCCAACCATCCCCGAGGAGGATGATGGGGATGATTCCCCGACCATCCCCGAGGAGGATGAGGAGGACGATGCCCCGACCATCCCGGTGGAGGATGAGGGGGACGATGCCCCGACCATCCCCGAGGAGGATGAGGGGGACGATGCCCCGACCATCCCCGAGGAGGATGAGGGGGACGATGCCCCGACCATCCCCGAGGAGGATGAGGGGGACGATGCCCCGACCATCCCCGAGGGGGATGATGCCCCGACCATCCCCGAGGAAGCAGGAGGATGATGAGGGGGACGATGCCCCGACCATCCCCGAGGAGGATGAGGAGGACGATGCCTCGACCATCCCGGTGGAGGATGAGGGGGACGATGCCCCGACCATCCCCGAGGAGGATGAGGGGGACGATGCCCCGACCATCCCCGAGGAGGATGAGGGGGACGATGCCCCGACCATCCCCGAGGAGGATGAGAGGGACGATGCCCCGACCATCCCCGAGGGGGATGATGCCCCGACCATCCCCGAGGAGGATGAGGGGGATGATGCATCGACCATCCCCGAAGACGCCGGAGGAGGATGAGGGCGATGATGCCCCGACCATCCCCGAGGAGGATGAGGAGGACGATGCCCCGACCATCCCCGAGGAGGATGAGGGGGACGATGCCCCGACCATCCCCGAGGAGGATGAGAGGGACGATGCCCCGACCATCCCCAAGGGGGACGATGCCCCGACCATCCCCAAGGGGGATGATGCCCCGACCATCCCCGAGGAGGATGAGGGGAACGATGCCCCGACCATCCCCGAGGAGGATGAGGGGGACGATGCCCCGACCATCCCCGAGGAAGCCGGAGGAGGATGAGGGGGACGATGCCCCGACCATCCCCGAGGAGGATGAGGGGGACGATGCCCCGACCATCCCCGAGGAAGCCGGACGAGGATGAGGGGAACGATGCCCCGACCATCCCCGAGGAGGATGAGGGGGACGATGCCCCGACCATCCCCGAGGAGGATGAGGGGGACGATGCCCCGACCATCCCCGAGGAGGATGAGGGGACGATGCCCCGACCATCCCCGAGGAGGATGAGGAGGATGATGCCCCGACCATCCCCGAGGAGGATGAGGGGGATGATGCCCCGACCATCCCCGAGGACGCTGGAGGAGGATGAGGGGGACGATGCCCCGACCATCCCCGAGGAGGATGAGGGGGACGATGCCCTGACCATCCCCGAGGAGGATGAGGGGGACGATGCCCCGACCATCCCCGGGAAGGATGAGGGGGACGATGCCCCGACCATCCCTGAGGAGGATGAGGGGGACGATGCCCTGACCATCCCCGAGAAGGATGAGGGGGACGATGCCCCCACCATCCCCGAGGAGGATGAGGGGATGATGCTGCGACCATCCCCGAGGAGGATGAGGGGGATGATGCCCCGACCATCCCCGAGAAAGCCGGAGGAGGATGAGGGGGTGATGCCCCGACCATCCCCGAGGAGGATGAGGGGGATGTAGCCCCGACCATCCCCGAGGACGCCAGAGGAGGATGAGGGGGATGATGCCTCGACCATCCCCGAGGAGGATGAGGGGGATGATGCCCCGACCATCCCCGAGGACGCCGGAGGAGGATGAGGGGGATGATGCCCCGACCATCCCCGAGGAAGCCGGAGGAGGATGAGGGGGACGATGCCCCGACCATCCCCGAGGAAGCCGGAGGAGGATGAGGGGAACGATGCCCCGACCATCCCCGAGGAGGATGAGGGGGACGATGCCCCGACCGTCCCCGAGGAGGATGAGGGGGACGATGTCCCGACCATCCCCGAGGAGGATGAGGGGGACGATGTCCCGACCATCCCCGAGGAGGATGAGGGGGACGATGCCCCGACCATCCCCGAGGAGGATGAGGGGGACGATGCCCCGACCATCCCCGAGGAGGATGAGGGGACGATGCCCCGACCATCCCCGAGGAGGATGAGGGGGATGATGCCCCGACCATCCCCGAGGTAGCCGGAGGAGGATGAGGGGGACGATGCCCCGACCATCCCCGAGGAAGCCGGAGGAGGATGAGGGGAACGATGCCCCGACCATCCCCGAGGAGGATGAGGGGGACGATGCCCCGACCATCCCCGAGGAGGATGAGGGGGACGATGCCCCGACCATCCCCGAGGAGGATGAGGGGGATGATGCCCCGACCATTCCCGAGGACGCCGGAGGAGGATGAGGGGGACGATGCCCCGACCATCCCCGAGGAGGATGAGGTTGACGATGCCCCGACCATCCCCGGGAATGATGAGGGGGACGATGCCCCGACCATCCCCGGGAAGGATGAGGGGGACGATGCCCCGACCATCCCCGAGGACGCCGGAGGAGGATGAGGGGGACGATGCCCCGACCATCCCCGAGGAGGATGAGGGGGACGATGCCCCGACCATCCCCGGGAAGGATGAGGGGGACGATGCCCCGACCATCCCCGGGAAGGATGAGGGGGACGATGCCCCGACCATCCCCGAGGAGGATGAGGGGGACGATGCCCCGACCATCCCCGAGGAGGATGAGGGGACGATGCCCCGACCATCCCCGAGGAGGATGAGGAGGATGATGCCCCGACCATCCCCGAGGAGGATGAGGGGGATGATGCCCCGACCATCCACGAGGACGCCGGAGGAGGATGAGGGGGACGATGCCCCGACCATCCCCGAGGAGGATGAGGGGGACGATGCCCCGACCATCCCCGGGAAGGATAAGGGGGACGATGCCCCGACCATCCCCGGGAAGGATGAGGGGGACGATGCCCCGACCATCCCCGAGGAGGATGAGGGGGACGATGCCCTGACCATCCCCGAGGAGGATGAGGAGGACGATGCCCCCACCATCCCCGAGGAGGATGAGGGGGATGATGCCCCGACCATCCCCGAGGAAGCCGGAGGAGGATGAGGGGGACGATGCCCCGACCATCCCCGAGGAAGCCGGAGGAGGATGAGGGGAACGATGCCCCGACCATCCCCGAGGAGGATGAGGGGGACGATGCCCCGACCATCCCCGAGGAGGATGAGGGGGACGATGCCCCGACCATCCCCGAGGAGGATGAGGGGGACGATGCCCCGACCATCCCCGAGGAGGATGAGGGGACGATGCCCCGACCATCCCCGAGGAGGATGAGGGGACGATGCCCCGACCATCCCCGAGGAGGATGAGGAGGATGATGCCCCGACCATCCCCGAGGAGGATGAGGGGGATGATGCCCCGACCATCCCCGAGGACGCCGGAGGAGGATGAGGGGGACGATGCCCCGACCATCCCCGAGGAGGATGAGGGGGACGATGCCCCGACCATCCCCGGGAAGGATGAGGGGGACGATGCCCCGACCATCCCCGGGAAGGATGAGGGGGACGATGCCCCGACCATCCCCGGGAAGGATGAGGGGGACGATGCCTCGACCATCCCCGAGGAGGATGAGGGGGATGATGCCTCGACCATCCCCGAGGAGGATGAGGGGGATGATGCCCCGACCATCCCCGAGGACGCCGGAGGAGGATGAGGGGGACGATGTCCCGACCATCCCCGAGGAGGATGAGGGGGACGATGCCCCGACCATCCCCGGGAAGGATGAGGGGGACGATGCCCCGACCATCCCCGGGAAGGATGAGGGGGACGATGCCCCGACCATCCCCGAGGAGGATGAGGGGGATGATGCCTCGACCATCCCCGAGGAGGATGAGGGGGATGATGCCTCGACCATCCCCGAGGAGGATGAGGGGGATGATGCCCCGACCATCCCCGAGGACGCCGGAGGAGGATGAGGGGGATGATGCCCCGACCATCCCCGAGGAAGCCGGAGGAGGATGAGGGGGACGATGCCCCGACCATCCCCGAGGAAGCCGGAGGAGGATGAGGGGAACGATGCCCCGACCATCCCCGAGGAGGATGAGGGGGACGATGCCCCGACCATCCCCGAGGAGGATGAGGGGGACGATGTCCCGACCATCCCCGAGGAGGATGAGGGGGACGATGCCCCGACCATCCCCGAGGAGGATGAGGGGGACGATTCCCCGACCCTCCCCGAGGAGGATGAGGGGGACGATGCCCCGACCATCCCCGAGGAGGATGAGGGGACGATGCCCCGACCATCCCCGAGGAGGATGAGGGGGATGATGCCCCGACCATCCCCGAGGAAGCCGGAGGAGGATGAGGGGGACGATGCCCCGACCATCCCCGAGGAAGCCGGAGGAGGATGAGGGGAACGATGCCCCGACCATCCCCGAGGAGGATGAGGGGGACGATGCCCCGACCATCCCCGAGGAGGATGAGGGGGACGATGCCCCGACCATCCCCGAGGAGGATGAGGGGGATGATGCCCCGACCATCCCCGAGGACGCCGGAGGAGGATGAGGGGGACGATGCCCCGACCATCCCCGAGGAGGATGAGGGTGACGATGCCCCGACCATCCCCGGGAAGGATGAGGGGGACGATGCCCCGACCATCCCCGGGAAGGATGAGGGGGACGATGCCCCGACCATCCCCGAGGAGGATGAGGGGGACGATGCCCCGACCATCCCCGAGGAGGATGAGGGGACGATGCCCCGACCATCCCCGAGGAAGCCGGAGGAGGATGAGGGGGACGATGCCCCGACCATCCCCGAGGAGGATGAGGGGGACGACGCCCTGCCCATCCCCGAGGAGGATGAGGGGGACGATGCCCCGACCATCCCCGAGGAGGATGAGGGGGACGATGCCCCGACCATCCCCGAGGAGGATGAGGGGGACGATGCCCCGACCATCCCCGAGGAGGATGAGGGGGACGATGCCCCGACCATCCCCGAGGAGGATGAGGGGGACGATGCCCCGACCATCCCCGAGGAGGATGAGGGGGACGATGCCCCGACCATCCCCGAGGAGGATGAGGGGGACAATGCCCCGACCATCCCCGAGGACGTCGGAGGAGGGGGACGATGCCCCAACCATCCCCGAGGAGGATGAGGGGAACGATGCCCCGACCATCCCCGAGGAGGATGAGGGGGACTATGCCCCGACCATCCCCGAGGAGGATGAGGGAGACGATGCCCCGACCATCCCCGAGGAGGATGAGGAGGAAGATGCCCCGACCATCCCCGAGGAGGATGAGGGGGATGATGCCCCGACCATCCCCGAGGACGCCAGAGGAGGATGAGGGGGATCATGCCTCGACCATCCGCGAGGAGGATGAGGGGGATGATGCCCCGACCATCCCCGAGGACGCCGGAGGAGGATGAGGAGGACGATGCCCCGACCATCCCCGAGGACGCCGGAGGGGGATGAGGGGGACGATGCCCCGACCATCCCCAAGGAGGATGAGGGGGACGATGCGCCGACCATCCCCGAGGAGGATGAGGGGGACGATGCGCCGACAATCCCCGAGGAGGATGAGGGGGACGATGCCCCGACCATCCCCGAGGACACCGGAGGAGCATGAGGGGGACGATGCCCCGACCATCCCCGAGGAGGATGAGGAGGATGATGCCCCAACCATCCCCGAGGAGGATGAGGGGGATGATTCCCCGACCATCCCCGAGGAGGATGAGGAGGACGATGCCCCGACCATCCCGGTGGAGGATGAGGGGGACGATGCCCCGACCATCCCCGAGGAGGATGAGGGGGACGATGCCCCGACCATCCCCGAGGAGGATGAGGGGGACGATGCCCCGACCATCCCCGAGGAGGATGAGGGGGACGATGCCCCGACCATCCCCGAGGGGGATGATGCCCCGACCATCCCCGAGGAAGCAGGAGGAGGATGAGGGGGACGATGCCCCGACCATCCCTGAGGAGGATGAGGAGGACGATGCCCCGACCATCCCCGAGGAGGATGAGGGGGACGATGCCCCGACCATCCCCGATGAGGATGAGGGGGACGATGCCCCGACCATCCCCGAGGAGGATGAGAGGGACGATGCCCAGACCATCCCCGAGGGGGATGATGCCCCGACCATCCCCGAGGAGGATGAGGGGGATGATGCCCCGACCATCCCCGAAGACGCCGGAGGAGGATGAGGGCGATGATGCCCCGACCATCCCCGAGGAGGATGAGGGGGACGATGCCCCGACCATCCCCGAGGAGGATGAGGGGGACGATGCCCCGACCATCCCCGAGGAGGATGAGAGGGACGATGCCCCGACCATCCCCAAGGGGGATGATGCCCCGACCATCCCCGAGGAGGATGAGGGGAACGATGCCCCGACCATCCCTGAGGAGGATGAGGGGGACGATGCCCCGACCATCCCCGAGGAGGATGAGGGGGACGATGCCCCGACCATCCCCGTGGAGGATGAGGGGACGATGCCCCGACCATCCCCGAGGAAGCCGGAGGAGGATGAGGGGAACGATGCCCCGACCATCCCCGAGGAGGATGAGGGGGACGATGCCCCGACCATCCCCGGGAAGGATGAGGGGGACGATGCCCCGACCATCCCCGAGGAGGATGAGGGGGACGATGCCCTGACCATCCCCGAGGAGGATGAGGAGGACGATGCCCCCACCATCCCCGAGGAGGATGAGGGGGATGATGCCCCGACCATCCCCGAGGAAGCCGGAGGAGGATGAGGGGGACGATGCCCCGACCATCCCCGAGGAAGCCGGAGGAGGATGAGGGGAACGATGCCCCGACCATCCCCGAGGAGGATGAGGGGGACGATGCCCCGACCATCCCCGAGGAGGATGAGGGGGACGATGCCCCGACCATCCCCGAGGAGGATGAGGGGGACGATGCCCCGACCATCCCCGAGGAGGATGAGGGGACGATGCCCCGACCATCCCCGAGGAGGATGAGGGGACGATGCCCCGACCATCCCCGAGGAGGATGAGGAGGATGATGCCCCGACCATCCCCGAGGAGGATGAGGGGGATGATGCCCCGACCATCCCCGAGGACGCCGGAGGAGGATGAGGGGGACGATGCCCCGACCATCCCCGAGGAGGATGAGGGGGACGATGCCCCGACCATCCCCGGGAAGGATGAGGGGGACGATGCCCCGACCATCCCCGGGAAGGATGAGGGGGACGATGCCTCGACCATCCCCGAGGAGGATGAGGGGGATGATGCCTCGACCATCCCCGAGGAGGATGAGGGGGATGATGCCCCGACCATCCCCGAGGACGCCGGAGGAGGATGAGGGGGATGATGCCCCGACCATCCCCGAGGACGCCGGAGGAGGATGAGGGGGACGATGTCCCGACCATCCCCGAGGAGGATGAGGGGGACGATGCCCCGACCATCCCCGGGAAGGATGAGGGGGACGATGCCCCGACCATCCCCGAGGAGGATGAGGGGGATGATGCCTCGACCATCCCCGAGGAGGATGAGGGGGATGATGCCTCGACCATCCCCGAGGAGGATGAGGGGGATGATGCCCCGACCATCCCCGAGGACGCCGGAGGAGGATGAGGGGGATGATGCCCCGACCATCCCCGAGGAAGCCGGAGGAGGATGAGGGGGACGATGCCCCGACCATCCCCGAGGAAGCCGGAGGAGGATGAGGGGAACGATGCCCCGACCATCCCCGAGGAGGATGAGGGGGACGATGCCCCGACCATCCCCGAGGAGGATGAGGGGGACGATGTCCCGACCATCCCCGAGGAGGATGAGGGGGACGATGCCCCGACCATCCCCGAGGAGGATGAGGGGGACGATGCCCCGACCCTCCCCGAGGAGGATGAGGGGGACGATGCCCCGACCATCCCCGAGGAGGATGAGGGGACGATGCCCCGACCATCCCCGAGGAGGATGAGGGGGATGATGCCCCGACCATCCCCGAGGAAGCCGGAGGAGGATGAGGGGGACGATGCCCCGACCATCCCCGAGGAAGCCGGAGGAGGATGAGGGGAACGATGCCCCGACCATCCCCGAGGAGGATGAGGGGGACGATGCCCCGACCATCCCCGAGGAGGATGAGGGGGACGATGCCCCGACCATCCCCGAGGAGGATGAGGGGGATGATGCCCCGACCATCCCCGAGGACGCCGGAGGAGGATGAGGGGGACGATGCCCCGACCATCCCCGAGGAGGATGAGGGTGACGATGCCCCGACCATCCCCGGGAAGGATGAGGGGGACGATGCCCCGACCATCCCCGGGAAGGATGAGGGGGACGATGCCCCGACCATCCCCGAGGAGGATGAGGGGGACGATGCCCCGACCATCCCCGAGGAGGATGAGGGGACGATGCCCCGACCATCCCCGAGGAAGCCGGAGGAGGATGAGGGGGACGATGCCCCGACCATCCCCGAGGAGGATGAGGGGGACGACGCCCTGCCCATCCCCGAGGAGGATGAGGGGGACGATGCCCCGACCATCCCCGAGGAGGATGAGGGGGACGATGCCCCGACCATCCCCGAGGAGGATGAGGGGGACGATGCCCCGACCATCCCCGAGGAGGATGAGGGGGACGATGCCCCGACCATCCCCGAGGAGGATGAGGGGGACGATGCCCCGACCATCCCCGAGGAGGATGAGGGGGACGATGCCCCGACCATCCCCGAGGAGGATGAGGGGGACAATGCCCCGACCATCCCCGAGGACGTCGGAGGAGGGGGACGATGCCCCAACCATCCCCGAGGAGGATGAGGGGAACGATGCCCCGACCATCCCCGAGGAGGATGAGGGGGACTATGCCCCGACCATCCCCGAGGAGGATGAGGGAGACGATGCCCCGACCATCCCCGAGGAGGATGAGGAGGAAGATGCCCCGACCATCCCCGAGGAGGATGAGGGGGATGATGCCCCGACCATCCCCGAGGACGCCAGAGGAGGATGAGGGGGATCATGCCTCGACCATCCGCGAGGAGGATGAGGGGGATGATGCCCCGACCATCCCCGAGGACGCCGGAGGAGGATGAGGAGGACGATGCCCCGACCATCCCCGAGGACGCCGGAGGGGGATGAGGGGGACGATGCCCCGACCATCCCCAAGGAGGATGAGGGGGACGATGCGCCGACCATCCCCGAGGAGGATGAGGGGGACGATGCGCCGACAATCCCCGAGGAGGATGAGGGGGACGATGCCCCGACCATCCCCGAGGACACCGGAGGAGCATGAGGGGGACGATGCCCCGACCATCCCCGAGGAGGATGAGGAGGATGATGCCCCAACCATCCCCGAGGAGGATGAGGGGGATGATTCCCCGACCATCCCCGAGGAGGATGAGGAGGACGATGCCCCGACCATCCCGGTGGAGGATGAGGGGGACGATGCCCCGACCATCCCCGAGGAGGATGAGGGGGACGATGCCCCGACCATCCCCGAGGAGGATGAGGGGGACGATGCCCCGACCATCCCCGAGGAGGATGAGGGGGACGATGCCCCGACCATCCCCGAGGGGGATGATGCCCCGACCATCCCCGAGGAAGCAGGAGGAGGATGAGGGGGACGATGCCCCGACCATCCCTGAGGAGGATGAGGAGGACGATGCCCCGACCATCCCCGAGGAGGATGAGGGGGACGATGCCCCGACCATCCCCGATGAGGATGAGGGGGACGATGCCCCGACCATCCCCGAGGAGGATGAGAGGGACGATGCCCAGACCATCCCCGAGGGGGATGATGCCCCGACCATCCCCGAGGAGGATGAGGGGGATGATGCCCCGACCATCCCCGAAGACGCCGGAGGAGGATGAGGGCGATGATGCCCCGACCATCCCCGAGGAGGATGAGGGGGACGATGCCCCGACCATCCCCGAGGAGGATGAGGGGGACGATGCCCCGACCATCCCCGAGGAGGATGAGAGGGACGATGCCCCGACCATCCCCAAGGGGGATGATGCCCCGACCATCCCCGAGGAGGATGAGGGGAACGATGCCCCGACCATCCCTGAGGAGGATGAGGGGGACGATGCCCCGACCATCCCCGAGGAGGATGAGGGGGACGATGCCCCGACCATCCCCGTGGAGGATGAGGGGACGATGCCCCGACCATCCCCGAGGAAGCCGGAGGAGGATGAGGGGAACGATGCCCCGACCATCCCCGAGGAGGATGAGGGGGACGATGCCCCGACCATCCCCGAGGAAGCCGGAGGAGGATGAGGGGGACGATGCCCCGACCATCCCCGAGGAGGATGAGGGGTACGATGCCCCGACCATCCCCGAGGAAGCCGGAGGAGGATGAGGGGAACGATGCCCCGACCATCCCCGAGGAGGATGAGGGGGACGATGCCCCGACCATCCCTGAGGAGGATGAGGGGGACGATGCCCCGACCATCCCCGAGGAGGATGAGGGGGACGATGCCCCGACCATCCCCGAGGAGGATGAGGGGACGATGCCCCGACCATCCCCGAGGAGGATGAGGGGGATGATGCCCCGACCATCCCCGAGGACGCTGGAGGAGGATGAGGGGGACGATGCCCCGACCATCCCCGAGGAGGATGAGGGGGACGATGCCCTGACCATCCCCGAGGAGGATGAGGGGGACGATGCCCCGACCATCCCCGGGAAGGATGAGGGGGACGATGCCCCGACCATCCCCGAGGAGGATGAGGGGGACGATGCCCTGACCATCCCCGAGGAGGATGAGGGGGACGATGCCCCCACCATCCCCGAGGAGGATGAGGGGATGACGCCCCGACCATCCCCGAGGAGGATGAGGGGGATGATGCCCCGACCATCCCCGAGAAAGCCGGAGGAGGATGAGGGGGTGATGCCCCGACCATCCCCGAGGAGGATGAGGGGGATGTAGCCCCGACCATCCCCGAGGACGCCAGAGGAGGATGAGGGGGATGATGCCTCGACCATCCCCGAGGAGGATGAGGGGGATGATGCCTCGACCATCCCCGAGGAGGATGAGGGGGACGATGCCCCGACCATCCCCGAGGAGGATGAGGGGACGATGCCCCGACCATCCCCGAGGAGGATGAGGGGGATGATACCCCGACCATCCCCGAGGAAGCCGGAGGAGGATGAGGGGGACGATGCCCCGACCATCCCCGAGGAAGCCGGAGGAGGATGAGGGGAACGATGCCCCGACCATCCCCGAGGAGGATGAGGGGGACGATGCCCCGACCATCCCCGAGGAGGATGAGGGGGACGATGCCCCGACCATCCCCGAGGAGGATGAGGGGGATGATGCCCCGACCATCCCCGAGGACGCCGGAGGAGGATGAGGGGGACGATGCCCCGACCATCCCCGAGGAGGATGAGGGTGACGATGCCCCGACCATCCCCGGGAAGGATGAGGGGGACGATGCCCCGACCATCCCCGGGAAGGATGAGGGGGACGATGCCCCGACCATCCCCGAGGACGCCGGAGGAGGATGAGGGGGACGATGCCCCGACCATCCCCGAGGAGGATGAGGGGGACGATGCCCCGACCATCCCTGGGAAGGATGAGGGGGACGATGCCCCGACCATCCCCGGGAAGGATGAGGGGGACGATGCCCCGACCATCCCCGAGGAGGATGAGGGGGACGATGCCCCGACCATCCCCGAGGAGGATGAGGGGACGATGCCCCGACCATCCCCGAGGAGGATGAGGAGGATGATGCCCCGACCATCCCCGAGGAGGATGAGGGGGATGATGCCCCGACCATCCCCGAGGACGCCGGAGGAGGATGAGGGGGACGATGCCCCGACCATCCCCGAGGAGGATGAGGGGGACGATGCCCCGACCATCCCCGGGAAGGATGAGGGGGACGATGCCCCGACCATCCCCGGGAAGGATGAGGGGGACGATGCCCCGACCATCCCCGAGGAGGATGAGGGGGACGATGCCCTGACCATCCCCGAGGAGGATGAGGAGGACGATGCCCCCACCATCCCCGAGGAGGATGAGGGGGGATGATGCCCCGACCATCCCCGAGGAAGCCGGAGGAGGATGAGGGGGACGATGCCCCGACCATCCCCGAGGAAGCCGGAGGAGGATGAGGGGAACGATGCCCCGACCATCCCCGAGGAGGATGAGGGGGACGATGCCCCGACCATCCCCGAGGAGGATGAGGGGGACGATGCCCCGACCATCCCCGAGGAGGATGAGGGGGACGATGCCCCGACCATCCCCGAGGAGGATGAGTAGACGATGCCCCGACCATCCCCGAGGAGGATGAGGAGGATGATGCCCCGACCATCCCCGAGGAGGATGAGGGGGATGATGCCCCGACCATCCCCGAGGACGCCGGAGGAGGATGAGGGGGACGATGCCCCGACCATCCCCGAGGAGGATGAGGGGGACGATGCCCCGACCATCCCCGGGAAGGATGAGGGGGACGATGCCCCGACCATCCCCGGGAAGGATGAGGGGGACGATGCCTCGACCATCCCCGAGGAGGATGAGGGGGATGATGCCTCGACCATCCATGAGGGGGATGATGCCCCGACCATCCCCGAGGACGCCGGAGGAGGATGAGGGGGACGATGCCCCGACCATCCCCGAGGAGGATGAGGGGGACGATGCCCCGACCATCCCCGGGAAGGATGAGGGGGACGATGCCCCGACCATCCCCGGGAAGGATGAGGGGGACGATGCCCCGACCATCCCCGAGGAGGATGAGGAGGATGAGGGGGATGATGCCTCGACCATCCCCGAGGAGGATGAGGGGGATGATGCCTCGACCATCCCCGAGGAGGATGAGGGGGATGATGCCCCGACCATCCCCGAGGACGCCGGAGGAGGATGAGGGGGATGATGCCCCGACCATCCCCGAGGAAGCCGGAGGAGGATGAGGGGGACGATGCCCCGACCATCCCCGAGGAAGCCGGAGGAGGATGAGGGGAACGATGCCCCGACCTTCCCCGAGGAGGATGAGGGGGACGATGCCCCGACCATCCCCGAGGAGGATGAGGGGGACGATGTCCCGACCATCCCCGAGGAGGATGAGGGGGACGATGCCCCGACCATCCCCGAGGAGGATGAGGGGGACGATGCCCCGACCATCCCCGAGGAGGATGAGGGGGACGATGCCCCGACCATCCCCGAGGAGGATGAGGGGACGATGCCCCGACCATCCCCGAGGAGGATGAGGGGGATGATGCCCCGACCATCCCCGAGGAAGCCGGAGGAGGATGAGGGGGACGATGCCCCGACCATCCCCGAGGAGGATGAGGGGGATGATGCCCCGACCATCCCCGAGGAAGCCGGAGGAGGATGAGGGGGACGATGCCCCGACCATCCCCGAGGAAGCCGGAGGAGGATGAGGGGAACGATGCCCCGACCATCCCCGAGGAGGATGAGGGGGACGATGCCCCGACCATCCCCGAGGAGGATGAGGGGGACGATGCCCCGACCATCCCCGAGGAGGATGAGGGGGATGATGCCCCGACCATCCCCGAGGACGCCGGAGGAGGATGAGGGGGACGATGCCCCGACCATCCCCGAGGAGGATGAGGGTGACGATGCCCCGACCATCCCCGGGAAGGATGAGGGGGACGATGCCCCGACCATCCCCGGGAAGGATGAGGGGGACGATGCCCCGACCATCCCCGGGAAGGATGAGGGGGACGATGCCCCGACCATCCCCGAGGACGCCGGAGGAGGATGAGGGGGACGATGCCCCGACCATCCCCGAGGAGGATGAGGGGGACGATGCCCCGACCATCCCCGGGAAGGATGAGGGGGACGATGCCCCGACCATCCCCGGGAAGGATGAGGGGGACGATGCCCCGACCATCCCCGAGGAGGATGAGGGGGACGATGCCCCGACCATCCCCGAGGAGGATGAGGGGACGATGCCCCGACCATCCCCGAGGAGGATGAGGAGGATGATGCCCCGACCATCCCCGAGGAGGATGAGGGGGATGATGCCCCGACCATCCCCGAGGACGCCGGAGGAGGATGAGGGGGACGATGCCCCGACCATCCCCGAGGAGGATGAGGGGGACGATGCCCCGACCATCCCCGGGAAGGATGAGGGGGATGATGCCCCGACCATCCCCGGGAAGGATGAGGGGGACGATGCCCCGACCATCCCCGAGGAGGATGAGGGGGACGATGCCCTGACCATCCCCGAGGAGGATGAGGAGGACGATGCCCCCACCATCCCCGGGAAGGATGAGGGGGACGATGCCCCGACCATCCCCGAGGAGGATGAGGGGGACGATGCCCCGACCATCCCCGAGGAGGATGAGGGGACGATGCCCCGACCATCCCCGAGGAGGATGAGGAGGATGATGCCCCGACCATCCCCGAGGAGGATGAGGGGGATGATGCCCCGACCATCCCCGAGGACGCCGGAGGAGGATGAGGGGGACGATGCCCCGACCATCCCCGAGGAGGATGAGGGGGACGATGCCCCGACCATCCCCGGGAAGGATGAGGGGGACGATGCCCCGACCATCCCCGGGAAGGATGAGGGGGACGATGCCCCGACCATCCCCGAGGAGGATGAGGGGGACGATGCCCTGACCATCCCCGAGGAGGATGAGGAGGACGATGCCCCCACCATCCCCGAGGAGGATGAGGGGGATGATGCCCCGACCATCCCCGAGGAAGCCGGAGGAGGATGAGGGGGACGATGCCCCGACCATCCCCGAGGAAGCCGGAGGAGGATGAGGGGAACGATGCCCCGACCATCCCCGAGGAGGATGAGGGGGACGATGCCCCGACCATCCCCGAGGAGGATGAGGGGGACGATGCCCCGACCATCCCCGAGGAGGATGAGGGGGACGATGCCCCGACCATCCCCGAGGAGGATGAGTAGACGATGCCCCGACCATCCCCGAGGAGGATGAGGAGGATGATGCCCCGACCATCCCCGAGGAGGATGAGGGGGATGATGCCCCGACCATCCCCGAGGACGCCGGAGGAGGATGAGGGGGACGATGCCCCGACCATCCCCGAGGAGGATGAGGGGGACGATGCCCCGACCATCCCCGGGAAGGATGAGGGGGACGATGCCCCGACCATCCCCGGGAAGGATGAGGGGGACGATGCCTCGACCATCCCCGAGGAGGATGAGGGGGATGATGCCTCGACCATCCATGAGGGGGATGATGCCCCGACCATCCCCGAGGACGCCGGAGGAGGATGAGGGGGACGATGCCCCGACCATCCCCGAGGAGGATGAGGGGGACGATGCCCCGACCATCCCCGGGAAGGATGAGGGGGACGATGCCCCGACCATCCCCGGGAAGGATGAGGGGGACGATGCCCCGACCATCCCCGAGGAGGATGAGGAGGATGAGGGGGATGATGCCTCGACCATCCCCGAGGAGGATGAGGGGGATGATGCCTCGACCATCCCCGAGGAGGATGAGGGGGATGATGCCCCGACCATCCCCGAGGACGCCGGAGGAGGATGAGGGGATGATGCCCCGACCATCCCCGAGGAAGCCGGAGGAGGATGAGGGGGACGATGCCCCGACCATCCCCGAGGAAGCCGGAGGAGGATGAGGGGAACGATGCCCCGACCTTCCCCGAGGAGGATGAGGGGGACGATGCCCCGACCATCCCCGAGGAGGATGAGGGGGACGATGTCCCGACCATCCCCGAGGAGGATGAGGGGGACGATGCCCCGACCATCCCCGAGGAGGATGAGGGGGACGATGCCCCGACCATCCCCGAGGAGGATGAGGGGGACGATGCCCCGACCATCCCCGAGGAGGATGAGGGGACGATGCCCCGACCATCCCCGAGGAGGATGAGGGGGATGATGCCCCGACCATCCCCGAGGAAGCCGGAGGAGGATGAGGGGGACGATGCCCCGACCATCCCCGAGGAGGATGAGGGGGATGATGCCCCGACCATCCCCGAGGAAGCCGGAGGAGGATGAGGGGGACAATGCCCCGACCATCCCCGAGGAAGCCGGAGGAGGATGAGGGGAACGATGCCCCGACCATCCCCGAGGAGGATGAGGGGGACGATGCCCCGACCATCCCCGAGGAGGATGAGGGGGACGATGCCCCGACCATCCCCGAGGAGGATGAGGGGGATGATGCCCCGACCATCCCCGAGGACGCCGGAGGAGGATGAGGGGGACGATGCCCCGACCATCCCCGAGGAGGATGAGGGTGACGATGCCCCGACCATCCCCGGGAAGGATGAGGGGGACGATGCCCCGACCATCCCCGGGAAGGATGAGGGGGACGATGCCCCGACCATCCCCGAGGACGCCGGAGGAGGATGAGGGGGACGATGCCCCGACCATCCCCGAGGAGGATGAGGGGGACGATGCCCCGACCATCCCCGGGAAGGATGAGGGGGACGATGCCCCGACCATCCCCGGGAAGGATGAGGGGGACGATGCCCCGACCATCCCCGAGGAGGATGAGGGGGACGATGCCCCGACCATCCCCGAGGAGGATGAGGGGACGATGCCCCGACCATCCCCGAGGAGGATGAGGAGGATGATGCCCCGACCATCCCCGAGGAGGATGAGGGGGATGATGCCCCGACCATCCCCGAGGACGCCGGAGGAGGATGAGGGGGACGATGCCCCGACCATCCCCGAGGAGGATGAGGGGGACGATGCCCCGACCATCCCCGGGAAGGATGAGGGGGATGATGCCCCGACCATCCCCGGGAAGGATGAGGGGGACGATGCCCCGACCATCCCCGAGGAGGATGAGGGGGACGATGCCCTGACCATCCCCGAGGAGGATGAGGAGGACGATGCCCCCACCATCCCCGAGGAGGATGAGGGGGATGATGCCCCGACCATCCCCGAGGAAGCCGGAGGAGGATGAGGGGGACGATGCCCCGACCATCCCCGAGGAAGCCGGAGGAGGATGAGGGGAACGATGCCCCGACCATCCCCGAGGAGGATGAGGGGGACGATGCCCCGACCATCCCCGAGGAGGATGAGGGGGACGATGCCCCGACCATCCCCGAGGAGGATGAGGGGGACGATGCCCCGACCATCCCCGAGGAGGATGAGTAGACGATGCCCCGACCATCCCCGAGGAGGATGAGGAGGATGATGCCCCGACCATCCCCGAGGAGGATGAGGGGGATGATGCCCCGACCATCCCCGAGGACGCCGGAGGAGGATGAGGGGGACGATGCCCCGACCATCCCCGAGGAGGATGAGGGGGACGATGCCCCGACCATCCCCGGGAAGGATGAGGGGGACGATGCCCCGACCATCCCCGGGAAGGATGAGGGGGACGATGCCTCGACCATCCCCGAGGAGGATGAGGGGGACGATGCCCCGACCATCCATGAGGGGGATGATGCCCCGACCATCCCCGAGGACGCCGGAGGAGGATGAGGGGGACGATGCCCCGACCATCCCCGAGGAGGATGAGGGGGACGATGCCCCGACCATCCCCAGGAAGGATGAGGGGGACGATGCCCCGACCATCCCCGGGAAGGATGAGGGGGACGATGCCCCGACCATCCCCGAGGAGGATGAGGAGGATGAGGGGGATGATGCCTCGACCATCCCCGAGGAGGATGAGGGGGATGATGCCTCGACCATCCCCGAGGAGGATGAGGGGGATGATGCCCCGACCATCCCCGAGGACGCCGGAGGAGGATGAGGGGGATGATGCCCCGACCATCCCCGAGGAAGCCGGAGGAGGATGAGGGGGACGATGCCCCGACCATCCCCGAGGAAGCCGGAGGAGGATGAGGGGAACGATGCCCCGACCATCCCCGAGGAGGATGAGGGGGACGATGCCCCGACCATCCCCGAGGAGGATGAGGGGGACGATGTCCCGACCATCCCCGAGGAGGATGAGGGGGACGATGCCCCGACCATCCCCGAGGAGGATGAGGGGGACGATGCCCCGACCATCCCCGAGGAGGATGAGGGGGACGATGCCCCGACCATCCCCGAGGAGGATGAGGGGACGATGCCCCGACCATCCCCGAGGAGGATGAGGGGGATGATGCCCCGACCATCCCCGAGGAAGCCGGAGGAGGATGAGGGGGACGATGCCCCGACCATCCCCGAGGAGGATGAGGGGGATGATGCCCCGACCATCCCCGAGGAAGCCGGAGGAGGATGAGGGGGACGATGCCCCGACCATCCCCGAGGAAGCCGGAGGAGGATGAGGGGAACGATGCCCCGACCATCCCCGAGGAGGATGAGGGGGACGATGCCCCAACCATCCCCGAGGAGGATGAGGGGGACGATGCCCCGACCATCCCCGAGGAGGATGAGGGGGATGATGCCCCGACCATCCCCGAGGACGATCGGAGGAGGATGAGGGGGACGATGCCCCGACCATCCCCGAGGATGATGAGGGTGACGATGCCCCGACCATCCCCGGGAAGGATGAGGGGGACGATGCCCCGACCATCCCCGGGAAGGATGAGGGGGACGATGCCCCGACCATCCCCGAGGAGGATGAGGGGGACGATGCCCCGACCATCCCCGAGGAGGATGAGGGGACGATGCCCCGACCATCCCCGAGGAGGATGAGGAGGATGATGCCCCGACCATCCCCGAGGAGGATGAGGGGGATGATGCCCCGACCATCCCCGAGGACGCTGGAGGCGGATGAGGGGGACGATGCCCCGACCATCCCCGGGAAGGATGAGGGGGACGATGCCCCGACCATCCCCGGGAAGGATGAGGGGGACGATGCCCCGACCATCCCCGAGGAGGATGAGGGGGACGATGCCCTGACCATCCCCGAGGAGGATGAGGAGGACGATGCCCCCACCATCCCCGAGGAGGATGAGGGGGATGATGCCCCGACCATCCCCGAGGAGGATGAGGGGGACGATGCCCCGACCATCCCCGAGGAGGATGAGGGGGACGATGCCCCGACCATCCCCGAGGAAGCCGGAGGAGGATGAGGGGAACGATGCCCCGACCATCCCCGAGGAGGATGAGGGGGACGATGCCCCGACCATCCCCGAGGAGGATGAGGGGGACGATGCCCCGACCATCCCCGAGGAGGATGAGGGGGATGATGCCCCGACCATCCCCGAGGACGCCGGAGGAGGATGAGGGGGACGATGCCCCGACCATCCCCGAGGAGGATGAGGGTGACGATGCCCCGACCATCCCCGGGAAGGATGAGGGGGACGATGCCCCGACCATCCCCGGGAAGGATGAGGGGGACGATGCCCCGACCATCCCCGAGGAGGATGAGGGGGACGATGCCCCGACCATCCCCGAGGAGGATGAGGGGGACGATGCCCCGACCATCCCCGAGGAGGATGAGGGGACGATGCCCCGACCATCCCCGAGGAGGATGAGGAGGATGATGCCCCGACCATCCCCGAGGAGGATGAGGGGGATGATGCCCCGACCATCCCCGAGGACGCTGGAGGAGGATGAGGGGACGATGCCCCGACCATCCCCGAGGAGGATGAGGGGGACGATGCCCCGACCATCCCCGGGAAGGATGAGGGGGACGATGCCCCGACCATCCCCGGGAAGGATGAGGGGGACGATGCCCGACCATCCCCGAGGAGGATGAGGGGGACGATGCCCTGACCATCCCCGAGGAGGATGAGGAGGACGATGCCCCCACCATCCCCGAGGAGGATGAGGGGGATGATGCCCCGACCATCCCCGAGGAAGCCGGAGGAGGATGAGGGGGACGATGCCCCGACCATCCCCGAGGAAGCCGGAGGAGGATGAGGGGAACGATGCCCCGACCATCCCCGAGGAGGATGAGGGGGACGATGCCCCGACCATCCCCGAGGAGGATGAGGGGGACGATGCCCCGACCATCCCCGAGGAGGATGAGGGGGACGATGCCCCGACCATCCCCGAGGAGGATGAGGGGACGATGCCCCGACCATCCCCGAGGAGGATGAGGAGGATGATGCCCCGACCATCCCCGAGGAGGATGAGGGGGATGATGCCCCGACCATCCCCGAGGACGCCGGAGGAGGATGAGGGGGACGATGCCCCGACCATCCCCGAGGAGGATGAGGGGGACGATGCCCCGACCATCCCCGGGGAGGATGAGGGGACGATGCCCCGACCATCCCCGAGGAGGATGAGGGGGATGATGCCCCGACCATCCCCGAGGAAGCCGGAGGAGGATGAGGGGGACGATGCCCCGACCATCCCCGAGGAGGATGAGGGGGACGATGCCCTGACCATCCCCGAGGAGGATGAGGAGGACGATGCCCCCACCATCCCCGAGGAGGATGAGGGGGATGATGCCCCGACCATCCCCGAGGAGGATGAGGGGGACGATGCCCCGACCATCCCCGAGGAGGATGAGGGGGACGATGCCCCGACCATCCCCGAGGAAGCCGGAGGAGGATGAGGGGAACGATGCCCCGACCATCCCCGAGGAGGATGAGGGGGACGATGCCCCGACCATCCCCGAGGAGGATGAGGGGGACGATGCCCCGACCATCCCCGAGGAGGATGAGGGGGATGATGCCCCGACCATCCCCGAGGACGCCGGAGGAGGATGAGGGGGACGATGCCCCGACCATCCCCGAGGAGGATGAGGGTGACGATGCCCCGACCATCCCCGGGAAGGATGAGGGGGACGATGCCCCGACCATCCCCGGGAAGGATGAGGGGGACGATGCCCCGACCATCCCCGAGGAGGATGAGGGGGACGATGCCCCGACCATCCCCGAGGAGGATGAGGGGGACGATGCCCCGACCATCCCCGAGGAGGATGAGGGGACGATGCCCCGACCATCCCCGAGGAGGATGAGGAGGATGATGCCCCGACCATCCCCGAGGAGGATGAGGGGGATGATGCCCCGACCATCCCCGAGGACGCTGGAGGAGGATGAGGGGGACGATGCCCCGACCATCCCCGAGGAGGATGAGGGGGACGATGCCCCGACCATCCCTGGGAAGGATGAGGGGGACGATGCCCCGACCATCCCCGGGAAGGATGAGGGGGACGATGCCCCGACCATCCCCGAGGAGGATGAGGGGGACGATGCCCTGACCATCCCCGAGGAGGATGAGGAGGACGATGCCCCCACCATCCCCGAGGAGGATGAGGGGGATGATGCCCCGACCATCCCCGAGGAAGCCGGAGGAGGATGAGGGGGACGATGCCCCGACCATCCCCGAGGAAGCCGGAGGAGGATGAGGTGAACGATGCCCCGACCATCCCCGAGGAGGATGAGGGGGACGATGCCCCGACCATCCCCGAGGAGGATGAGGGGGACGATGCCCCGACCATCCCCGAGGAGGATGAGGGGGACGATGCCCCGACCATCCCCGAGGAGGATGAGGGGACGATGCCCCGACCATCCCCGAGGAGGATGAGGAGGATGATGCCCCGACCATCCCCGAGGAGGATGAGGGGGATGATGCCCCGACCATCCCCGAGGACGCCGGAGGAGGATGAGGGGGACGATGCCCCGACCATCCCCGAGGAGGATGAGGGGGACGATGCCCCGACCATCCCCGGGAAGGATGAGGGGGACGATGCCCCGACCATCCCCGGGAAGGATGAGGGGGACGATGCCCCGACCATCCCTGAGGAGGATGAGGGGGACGATGCCCTGACCATCCCCGAGGAGGATGAGGAGGACGATGCCCCCACCATCCCCGAGGAGGATGAGGGGGATGATGCCCCGACCATCCCCGAGGAGGATGAGGGGGATGATGCCCCGACCATCCCCGAGGAAGCCGGAGGAGGATGAGGGGGGTGATGCCCCGACCATCCCCGAGGAGGATGAGGGGGACGATGCCCCGACCATCCCCGAGGAGGATGAGGGGGACTATGCCCCGACCATCCCCGAGGAGGATGAGGGAGACGATGCCCCGACCATCCCCGAGGAAGCCGGAGGAGGATGAGGGGAACGATGCCCCGACCATCCCCGAGGAGGATGAGGGGGACGATGCCCCGACCATCCCCGAGGAGGATGAGGGGGACGATGCCCCGACCATCCCCGAGGAGGATGAGGGGGACGATGCCCCGACCATCCCCGAGGAGGATGAGGGGGACTATGCCCCGACCATCCCCGAGGAGGATGAGGGAGACGATGCCCCGACCATCCCCGAGGAAGCCGGAGGAGGATGAGGGGAACGATGCCCCGACCATCCCCGAGGAGGATGAGGGGGACGATGCCCCGACCATCCCCGAGGAGGATGAGGGGGACGATGCCCCGACCATCCCCGAGGAGGATGAGGGGGACGATGCCCCGACCATCCCCGAGGAGGATGAGGGGACGATGCCCCGACCATCCCCGAGGAGGATGAGGAGGATGATGCCCCGACCATCCCCGAGGAGGATGAGGGGGATGATGCCCCGACCATCCCCGAGGACGCCGGAGGAGGATGAGGGGGACGATGCCCCGACCATCCCCGAGGAGGATGAGGGGGACGATGCCCCGACCATCCCCGAGGAAGCCGGAGGAGGATGAGGGGAACGATGCCCCGACCATTCCCGAGGAGGATGAGGGGGACGATGCCCCGACCATCCCCGAGGAGGATGAGGGGGACGATGCCCCGACCATCCCCGAGGAGGATGAGGGGGACGATGCCCCGACCATCCCCGAGGAGGATGAGGGGACGATGCCCCGACCATCCCCGAGGAGGATGAGGAGGATGATGCCCCGACCATCCCCGAGGAGGATGAGGGGGATGATGCCCCGACCATCCCCGAGGACGCCGGAGGAGGATGAGGGGGACGATGCCCCGACCATCCCCGAGGAGGATGAGGGGGATGATGCCCCGACCATCCCCGAGGACGCCGGAGGAGGATGAGGGGGACGATGCCCCGACCATCCCCGAGGAGGATGAGGGGGACGATGCCCCGACCATCCCCGGGAAGGATGAGGGTGACGATGCCCCGACCATCCCCGGGAAGGATGAGGGGGACGATGCCCCGACCATCCCCGAGGAGGATGAGGGGGACGATGCCCTGACCATCCCCGAGGAGGATGAGGAGGACGATGCCCCCACCATCCCCGAGGAGGATGAGGGGGACGATGCCCCGACCATCCCCGAGGAAGCCGGAGGAGGATGAGGGGAACGATGCCCCGACCATCCCCGAGGAGGATGAGGGGGACGATGCCCCGACCATCCCCGAGGAGGATGAGGGGGACGATGCCCCGACCATCCCCGAGGAGGATGAGGGGGACGATGCCCCGACCATCCCCGAGGAGGATGAGTAGACGATGCCCCGACCATCCCCGAGGAGGATGAGGAGGATGATGCCCCGACCATCCCCGAGGAGGATGAGGGGGATGATGCCCCGACCATCCCCGAGGACGCCGGAGGAGGATGAGGGGGACGATGCCCCGACCATCCCCGAGGAGGATGAGGGGGACGATGCCCCGACCATCCCCGGGAAGGATGAGGGGGACGATGCCCCGACCATCCCCGGGAAGGATGAGGGGGACGATGCCTCGACCATCCCCGAGGAGGATGAGGGGGATGATGCCTCGACCATCCATGAGGGGGATGATGCCCCGACCATCCCCGAGGACGCCGGAGGAGGATGAGGGGGACGATGCCCCGACCATCCCCGAGGAGGATGAGGGGGACGATGCCCCGACCATCCCCGGGAAGGATGAGGGGGACGATGCCCCGACCATCCCCGGGAAGGATGAGGGGGACGATGCCCCGACCATCCCCGAGGAGGATGAGGAGGATGAGGAGGATGAGGGGGATGATGCCTCGACCATCCCCGAGGAGGATGAGGGGGATGATGCCTCGACCATCCCCGAGGAGGATGAGGGGGATGATGCCCCGACCATCCCCGAGGACGCCGGAGGAGGATGAGGGGGATGATGCCCCGACCATCCCCGAGGAAGCCGGAGGAGGATGAGGGGGACGATGCCCCGACCATCCCCGAGGAAGCCGGAGGAGGATGAGGGGAACGATGCCCCGACCATCCCCGAGGAGGATGAGGGGGACGATGCCCCGACCATCCCCGAGGAGGATGAGGGGGACGATGTCCCGACCATCCCCGAGGAGGATGAGGGGGACGATGCCCCGACCATCCCCGAGGAGGATGAGGGGGACGATGCCCCGACCATCCCCGAGGAGGATGAGGGGGACGATGCCCCGACCATCCCCGAGGAGGATGAGGGGACGATGCCCCGACCATCCCCGAGGAGGATGAGGGGGATGATGCCCCGACCATCCCCGAGGAAGCCGGAGGAGGATGAGGGGGACGATGCCCCGACCATCCCCGAGGAGGATGAGGGGGATGATGCCCCGACCATCCCCGAGGAAGCCGGAGGAGGATGAGGGGGACGATGCCCCGACCATCCCCGAGGAAGCCGGAGGAGGATGAGGGGAACGATGCCCCGACCATCCCCGAGGAGGATGAGGGGGACGATGCCCCAACCATCCCCGAGGAGGATGAGGGGGACGATGCCCCGACCATCCCCGAGGAGGATGAGGGGGACGATGCCCCGACCATCCCCGAGGAGGATGAGGGGGATGATGCCCCGACCATCCCCGAGGACGCCGGAGGAGGATGAGGGGGACGATGCCCCGACCATCCCCGAGGAGGATGAGGGTGACGATGCCCCGACCATCCCCGGGAAGGATGAGGGGGACGATGCCCCGACCATCCCCGGGAAGGATGAGGGGGACGATGCCCCGACCATCCCCGAGGAGGATGAGGGGGACGATGCCCCGACCATCCCCGAGGAGGATGAGGGGACGATGCCCCGACCATCCCCGAGGAGGATGAGGAGGATGATGCCCCGACCATCCCCGAGGAGGATGAGGGGGATGATGCCCCGACCATCCCCGAGGACGCTGGAGGAGGATGAGGGGGACGATGCCCCGACCATCCCCGAGGAGGATGAGGGGGACGATGCCCCGACCATCCCCGGGAAGGATGAGGGGGACGATGCCCCGACCATCCCCGGGAAGGATGAGGGGGACGATGCCCCGACCATCCCCGAGGAGGATGAGGGGGACGATGCCCTGACCATCCCCGAGGAGGATGAGGAGGACGATGCCCCCACCATCCCCGAGGAGGATGAGGGGGATGATGCCCCGACCATTCCCGAGGAGGATGAGGGGGACGATGCCCCGACCATCCCCGAGGAGGATGAGGGGGACGATGCCCCGACCATCCCCGAGGAGGATGAGGGGGACGATGTCCCGACCATCCCCGAGGAGGATGAGGGGGACGATGCCCCGACCATCCCCGAGGAGGATGAGGGGGACGATGCCCCGACCATCCCCGAGGAGGATGAGGGGGACGATGCCCCGACCATCCCCGAGGAGGATGAGGGGGACGATGCCCCGACCATCCCCGAGGAGGATGAGGGGGATGATGCCCCGACCATCCCCGAGGACGCCGGAGGAGGATGAGGGGGACGATGCCCCGACCATCCCCGAGGAGGATGAGGGTGACGATGCCCCGACCATCCCCGGGAAGGATGAGGGGGACGATGCCCCGACCATCCCCGGGAAGGATGAGGGGGACGATGCCCCGACCATCCCCGAGGAGGATGAGGGGGACGATGCCCCGACCATCCCCGAGGAGGATGAGGGGGACGATGCCCCGACCATCCCCGAGGAGGATGAGGGGACGATGCCCCGACCATCCCCGAGGAGGATGAGGAGGATGATGCCCCGACCATCCCCGAGGAGGATGAGGGGGATGATGCCCCGACCATCCCCGAGGACGCTGGAGGAGGATGAGGGGGACGATGCCCCGACCATCCCCGAGGAGGATGAGGGGGACGATGCCCCGACCATCCCCGGGAAGGATGAGGGGGACGATGCCCCGACCATCCCCGGGAAGGATGAGGGGGACGATGCCCCGACCATCCCCGAGGAGGATGAGGGGGACGATGCCCTGACCATCCCCGAGGAGGATGAGGAGGACGATGCCCCCACCATCCCCGAGGAGGATGAGGGGGATGATGCCCCGACCATCCCCGAGGAAGCCGGAGGAGGATGAGGGGGACGATGCCCCGACCATCCCCGAGGAAGCCGGAGGAGGATGAGGGGAACGATGCCCCGACCATCCCCGAGGAGGATGAGGGGGACGATGCCCCGACCATCCCCGAGGAGGATGAGGGGGACGATGCCCCGACCATCCCCGAGGAGGATGAGGGGGACGATGCCCCGACCATCCCCGAGGAGGATGAGGGGACGATGCCCCGACCATCCCCGAGGAGGATGAGGAGGATGATGCCCCGACCATCCCCGAGGAGGATGAGGGGGATGATGCCCCGGCCATCCCCGAGGACGCCGGAGGAGGATGAGGGGGACGATGCCCCGACCATCCCCGAGGAGGATGAGGGGGACGATGCCCCGACCATCCCCGGGAAGGACGAGGGGGACGATGCCCCGACCATCCCCGGGAAGGATGAGGGGGACGATGCCCCGACCATCCCTGAGGAGGATGAGGGGGACGATGCCCTGACCATCCCCGAGGAGGATGAGGAGGACGATGCCCCCACCATCCCCGAGGAGGATGAGGGGGATGATGCCCCGACCATCCCCGAGGAGGATGAGGAGGATGATGCCCCGACCATCCCCGAGGAAGCCGGAGGAGGATGAGGGGGGTGATGCCCCGACCATCCCCGAGGAGGATGAGGGGGACGATGCCCCGACCATCCCCGAGGAGGATGAGGGGGACTATGCCCCGACCATCCCCGAGGAGGATGAGGGAGACGATGCCCCGACCATCCCCGAGGAAGCCGGAGGAGGATGAGGGGAACGATGCCCCGACCATCCCCGAGGAGGATGAGGGGGACGATGCCCCGACCATCCCCGAGGAGGATGAGGGGGACGATGCCCCGACCATCCCCGAGGAGGATGAGGGGGACGATGCCCCGACCATCCCCGAGGAGGATGAGGGGGACTATGCCCCGACCATCCCCGAGGAGGATGAGGGAGACGATGCCCCGACCATCCCCGAGGAAGCCGGAGGAGGATGAGGGGAACGATGCCCCGACCATCCCCGAGGAGGATGAGGGGGACGATGCCCCGACCATCCCCGAGGAGGATGAGGGGGACGATGCCCCGACCATCCCCGAGGAGGATGAGGGGGACGATGCCCCGACCATCCCCGAGGAGGATGAGGGGACGATGCCCCGACCATCCCCGAGGAGGATGAGGAGGATGATGCCCCGACCATCCCCGAGGAGGATGAGGGGGATGATGCCCCGACCATCCCCGAGGACGCCGGAGGAGGATGAGGGGGACGATGCCCCGACCATCCCCGAGGAGGATGAGGGGGACGATGCCCCGACCATCCCCGAGGAAGCCGGAGGAGGATGAGGGGAACGATGCCCCGACCATTCCCGAGGAGGATGAGGGGGACGATGCCCCGACCATCCCCGAGGAGGATGAGGGGGACGATGCCCCGACCATCCCCGAGGAGGATGAGGGGGACGATGCCCCGACCATCCCCGAGGAGGATGAGGGGACGATGCCCCGACCATCCCCGAGGAGGATGAGGAGGATGATGCCCCGACCATCCCCGAGGAGGATGAGGGGGATGATGCCCCGACCATCCCCGAGGACGCCGGAGGAGGATGAGGGGGACGATGCCCCGACCATCCCCGAGGAGGATGAGGGGGACGATGCCCCGACCATGCCCGGGAAGGATGAGGGGGACGATGCCCCGACCATCACCGGGAAGGATGAGGGGGACGATGCCCCGACCATCCCCGAGGAGGATGAGGGGGACGATGCCCTGACCATCCCCGAGGAGGATGAGGGGGACGATGCCCCCACCATCCCCGAGGAGGATGAGGGGGATGATGCCCCGACCATCCCCGAGGAGGATGAGGGGGATGATGCCCCGACCATCCCCGAGGAAGCCGGAGGAGGATGAGGGGGGTGATGCCCCGACCATCCCCGAGGAAGCCGGAGGAGGATGAGGGGGTGATGCCCCGACCATCCCCGAGGAGGATGAGGGGGATGTAGCCCCGACCATCCCCGAGGACGCCAGAGGAGGATGAGGGGGATGATGCCTCGACCATCCCCGAGGAGGATGAGGGGGATGATGCCTCGACCATCCCCGAGGAGGATGAGGGGGTTGATGCCCCGACCATCCCCGAGGACGCCGGAGGAGGATGAGGGGGATGATGCCCCGACCATCCCCGAGGGCGCCGGAGGAGGATGAGGGGGATGATGCCCCGACCATCCCCGAGGAGGATGAGGGGGACGATGCCCCGACCATCCCCGGGAAGGATGAGGGGGACGATGCCCCGACCATCCCCGAGGAGGATGAGGGGGACGATGCCCTGACCATCCCCGAGGAGGATGAGGGGGACGATGCCCCCACCATCCCCGAGGAGGATGAGGGGGATGATGCCCCGACCATCCCCGAGGAGGATGAGGGGGATGATGCCCCGACCATCCCCGAGGAAGCCGGAGGAGGATGAGGGGGGTGATGCCCCGACCATCCCCGAGAAAGCCGGAGGAGGATGAGGGGGTGATGCCCCGACCATCCCCGAGGAGGATGAGGGGGATGTAGCCCCGACCATCCCCGAGGACGCCAGAGGAGGATGAGGGGGATGATGCCTCGACCATCCCCGAGGAGGATGAGGGGGATGATGCCTCGACCATCCCCGAGGAGGATGAGGGGGATGATGCCCCGACCATCCCCGAGGACGCCGGAGGAGGATGAGGGGGATGATGCCCCGACCATCCCCGAGGGCGCCGGAGGAGGATGAGGGGGATGATGCCCCGACCATCTCCGAGGAGGATGAGGGGGATGATGCCCCGACCATCCCCGAGGAGGATGAGGGGGATGATGCCCCGACCATCCCCGAGGCAGCCGGAGGAGGATGAGGGGGGTGATGCCCCGACCATCCCCGAGAAAGCCGGAGGAGGATGAGGGGGTGATGCCCCGACCATCCCCGAGGAGGATGAGGGGGATGTAGCCCCGACCATCCCCGAGGACGCCAGAGGAGGATGAGGGGATGATGCCTCGACCATCCCCGAGGAGGATGAGGGGGATGATTCCCCGACCATCCCCGAGGAGGATGAGGAGGACGATGCCCCGACCATCCCGGTGGAGGATGAGGGGGACGATGCCCCGACCATCCCCGAGGAGGATGAGGGGGACGATGCCCCGACCATCCCCGAGGAGGATGAGGGGGACGATGCCCCGGCCATCCCCGAGGGGGATGATGCCCCGACCATCCCCGAGGAAGCAGGAGGAGGATGAGGGGGACGATGCCCCGACCATCCCCGAGGAGGCTGAGGAGGACGATGCCCCGACCATCCCGGTGGAGGATGAGGGGGACGATGCCCCGACCATCCCCGAGGAGGATGAGGGGGACGATGCCCCGACCATCCCCGAGGAGGATGAGGGGGACGATGCCCCGACCATCCCCGAGGAGGATGAGAGGGACGATGCCCCGACCATCCCCGAGGAGGATGAGGGTGATGATGCCCCGACCATCCCCGAAGACGCCGGAGGAGGATGAGGGCGATGATGCCCCGACCATCCCCGAGGAGGATGAGGGGGACGATGCCCCGACCATCCCCGAGGAGGATGAGGGGGACGATGCCCCGACCATCCCCGAGGAGGATGAGGGGACGATGCCCCGACCATCCCCGAGGAAGCCGGAGGAGGATGAGGGCGATGATGCCCCGACCATCCCCGAGGAGGATGAGGGGGACGATGCCCCGACCATCCCCGAGGAGGATGAGAGGGACGATGCCCCGACCATCCCCAAGGGGGACGATGCCCCGACCATCCCCAAGGGGGATGATGCCCCGACCATCCCCGAGGAGGATGAGGGGGATGATGCCCCGACCATCCCCGAAGACGCCGGAGGAGGATGAGGGCGATGATGCCCCGACCATCCCCGAGGAGGATGAGGGGGACGATGCCCCGACCATCCCCGAGGAGGATGAGGGGGACGATGCCCCGACCATCCCCGAGGAGGATGAGAGGGACGATGCCCCGACCATCCCCGAGGGGGATGATGCCCCGACCATCCCCGAGGAGGATGAGGGGAACGATGCCCCGACCATCCCTGAGGAGGATGAGGGGGACGATGCCCCGACCATCCCCGAGGAGGATGAGGGGGACGATGCCCCGACCATCCCCGAGGAGTATGAGGGGGACGATGCCCCGACCATCCCCGAGGAGGATGAGGGGACGATGCCCCGACCATCCCCGAGGAAGCCGGAGGAGGATGAGGGGAACGATGCCCCGACCATCCCCAAGGAGGATGAGGGGGACGATGCCCCGACCATCCCCGAGGAAGCCGGAGTAGGATGAGGGGGACGATGCCCCGACCATCCCCGAGGAGGATGAGGGGGACGATGCCCCGACCATCCTCGAGGAAGCCGGAGGAGGATGAGGGGAACGATGCCCCGACCATCCCCGAGGAGGATGAGGGGGACGATGCCCCGACCATCCCTGAGGAGGATGAGGGGGACGATGCCCCGACCATCCCCAAGGAGGATGAGGGGACGATGCCCCGACCATCCCCGAGGAGGATGAGGAGGATGATGCCCCGACCATCCCCGAGGAGGATGAGGGGATGATGCCCCGACCATCCCCGAGGACGCTGGAGGAGGATGAGGGGGACGATGCCCCGACCATCCCTGAGGAGGATGAGGGGGACGATGCCCCGACCATCCCCGAGGAGGATGAGGGGGACTATGCCCCGACCATCCCCGAGGAGGATGAGGGAGACGATGCCCCGACCATCCCCGAGGAAGCCGGAGGAGGATGAGGGGAACGATGCCCCGACCATCCCCAAGGAGGATGAGGGGGACGATGCCCCTACCATCCCCGAGGAGGATGAGGGGGACGATGCCCCGACCATCCCCGAGGACGCCGGAGGTGGATGAGGGGGACGATGCCCCGACCATCCCCGAGGAGGATGAGGGGGACGATGCCCCGACCATCCCCGAGGAAGCCGGAGGAGGATGAGGGGAACGATGCCCCGACCATCCCCGAGGAAGCCGGAGGAGGATGAGGGGAACGATGCCCCGACCATCCCCGAGGAGGATGAGGGGGACGATGCCCCGACCATCCCCGAGGAGGATGAGGGGACGATGCCCCGACCATCCCCGAGGACGCCGGAGGAGGATGAGGGGGACGATGCCCCGACCATCCCCGAGGACGCCGGAGGAGGATGAGGGGGACGATGCCCCGACCATCCCCGAGGAGGATGAGGGGGACGATGCCCCGACCATCCCCGAGGAAGCCGGAGGAGGATGAGGGGGACGATGCCCCGACCATCCCCGAGGAGGATGAGGGGGACGATGCCCCGAACATCCCCGAGGAAGCCGGAGGAGGATGAGGGGAACGATGCCCCGACCATCCCCGAGGAGGATGAGGGGGACGATGCCCCGACCATCCCCGAGGAGGATGAGGGGAACGATGCCCTGACCATCCCCGAGGAGGATGAGGGGGACGATGCCCCGACCATCCCCGAGGAGGATGAGGGGGACGATGCCCCGACCATCCCCGAGGAGGATGAGGGGGACGATGCCCCGACCATCCCCGAGGAGGATGAGGGGACGATGCACCGACCATCCCCGAGGAGGATGAGGAGGATGATGCCCCGACCATCCCCGAGGAGGATGAGGGGGATGATGCCCCGACCATCCCCGAGGAAGCCGGAGGAGGATGAGGGGGACGATGCCCCCACCATCCCCGAGGAGGATGAGGGGGACGATGCCCCGACCATCCCCGAGGAGGATGAGGGGGACGATGCCCCGACCATCCCCGAGGAGGATGAGGGGGACGATGCCCCGACCATCCCCGAGGAGGATGAGGGGACGATGCCCCGACCATCCCCGAGGAGGATGAGGAGGATGATGCCCCGACCATCCCCGAGGAGGATGAGGGGGATGATGCCCCGACCATCCCCGGGAAGGATGAGGGGGACGATGCCCCGACCATCACCGGGAAGGATGAGGGGGACGATGCCCCGACCATCCCCGAGGAGGATGAGGGGGACGATGCCCTGACCATCCCCGAGGAGGATGAGGGGGACGATGCCCCCACCATCCCCGAGGAGGATGAGGGGGATGATGCCCCGACCATCCCCGAGGAGGATGAGGGGGATGATGCCCCGACCATCCCCGAGGAAGCCGGAGGAGGATGAGGGGGGTGATGCCCCGACCATCCCCGAGAAAGCCGGAGGAGGATGAAGGGGTGATGCCCCGACCATCCCCGTGGAGGATGAGGGGGATGTAGCCCCGACCATCCCCGAGGACGCCAGAGGAGGATGAGGGGGATGATGCCTCGACCATCCCCGAGGAGGATGAGGGGGATGATGCCTCGACCATCCCCGAGGAGGATGAGGGGGATGATGCCCCGACCATCCCCGAGGACGCCGGAGGAGGATGAGGGGGATGATGCCCCGACCATCCCCGAGGGCGCCGGAGGAGGATGAGGGGGATGATGCCCCGACCATCCCCGAGGAGGATGAGGGGGACGATGCCCTGACCATCCCCGAGGAGGATGAGGGGGACGATGCCCCGACCATCCCCGGGAAGGATGAGGGGGACGATGCCCCGACCATGCCCGAGGAGGATGAGGGGGACGATGCCCTGACCATCCCCGAGGAGGATGAGGGGGACGATGCCCCCACCATCCCCGAGGAGGATGAGGGGGATGATGCCCCGACCATCCCCGAGGAGGATGAGGGGGATGATGCCCCGACCATCCCCGAGGAGGATGAGGGGGATGATGCCCCGACCATCCCCGAGGAAGCCGGAGGAGGATGAGGGGGGTGATGCCCCGACCATCCCCGAGAAAGCCGGAGGAGGATGAGGGGGTGATGCCCCGACCATCCCCGAGGAGGATGAGGGGGATGTAGCCCCGACCATCCCCGAGGACGCCAGAGGAGGATGAGGGGGATGATGCCTCGACCATCCCCGAGGAGGATGAGGGGGATGATGCCTCGACCATCCCCGAGGAGGATGAGGGGGATGATGCCCCGACCATCCCCGAGGACGCCGGAGGAGGATGAGGGGGATGATGCCCCGACCATCCCCGAGGGCGCCGGAGGAGGATGAGGGGGATGATGCCCCGACCATCCCCGAGGAGGATGAGGGGGATGATGCCCCGACCATCCCCGAGGAGGATGAGGGGGATGATGCCCCGACCATCCCCGAGGCAGCCGGAGGAGGATGAGGGGGGTGATGCCCCGACCATCCCCGAGAAAGCCGGAGGAGGATGAGGGGGTGATGCCCCGACCATCCCCGAGGAGGATGAGGGGGATGTAGCCCCGACCATCCCCGAGGACGCCAGAGGAGGATGAGGGGGATGATGCCTCGACCATCCCCGAGGAGGATGAGGGGGATGATTCCCCGACCATCCCCGAGGAGGATGAGGAGGACGATGCCCCGACCATCCCGGTGGAGGATGAGGGGGACGATGCCCCGACCATCCCCGAGGAGGATGAGGGGGACGATGCCCCGACCATCCCCGAGGAGGATGAGGGGGACGATGCCCCGACCATCCCCGAGGGGGATGATGCCCCGACCATCCCCGAGGAAGCAGGAGGAGGATGAGGGGGACGATGCCCCGACCATCCCCGAGGAGGCTGAGGAGGACGATGCCCCGACCATCCCGGTGGAGGATGAGGGGGACGATGCCCCGACCATCCCCGTGGAGGATGAGGGGGACGATGCCCCGACCATCCCCGAGGAGGATGAGGGGGACGATGCCCCGACCATCCCCGAGGAGGATGAGAGGGACGATGCCCCGACCATCCCCGAGGAGGATGAGGGGGATGATGCCCCGACCATCCCCGAAGACGCCGGAGGAGGATGAGGGCGATGATGCCCCGACCATCCCCGAGGAGGATGAGGGGGACGATGCCCCGACCATCCCCGAGGAGGATGAGGGGGACGATGCCCCGACCATCCCCGAGGAGGATGAGGGGGACGATGCCCCGACCATCCCCGAGGAGGATGAGGGGACGATGCCCCGACCATCCCCGAGGAAGCCGGAGGAGGATGAGGGCGATGATGCCCCGACCATCCCCGAGGAGGATGAGGGGGACGATGCCCCGACCATCCCCGAGGAGGATGAGAGGGACGATGCCCCGACCATCCCCGAGGGGGATGATGCCCCGACCATCCCCGAGGAGGATGAGGGGGATGATGCCCCGACCATCCCCGAAGACGCCGGAGGAGGATGAGGGCGATGATGCCCCGACCATCCCCGAGGAGGATGAGGGGGACGATGCCCCGACCATCCCCGAGGAGGATGAGGGGGACGATGCCCCGACCATCCCCGAGGAGGATGAGAGGGACGATGCCCCGACCATCCCCGAGGGGGATGATGCCCCGACCATCCCCGAGGAGGATGAGGGGAACGATGCCCCGACCATCCCCGAGGAGGATGAGGGGGACGATGCCCCGACCATCCCCGAGGAGGATGAGGGGGACGATGCCCCGACCATCCCCGAGGAGGATGAGGGGACGATGCCCCGACCATCCCCGAGGAAGCCGGAGGAGGATGAGGGGAACGATGCCCCGACCATCCCCGAGGAGGATGAGGGGGACGATGCCCCGACCATCCCCGAGGAGGGTGAGGGGGACGATGCCCCGACCATCCCCGAGGAAGCCGGAGGAGGATGAGGGGAACGATGCCCCGACCATCCCCGAGGAGGATGAGGGGGACGATGCCCCGACCATCCCTGAGGAGGATGAGGGGGACGATGCCCCGACCATCCCCGAGGAGGATGAGGGGACGATGCCCCGACCATCCCCGAGGAGGATGAGGAGGATGATGCCCTGACCATCCCCGAGGAGGATGAGGGGGATGATGCCCCGACCATCCCCGAGGACGCTGGAGGAGGATGAGGGGGACGATGCCCCGACCATCCCCGAGGAGGATGAGGGGACGATGCCCCGACCATCCCCGAGGAGGATGAGGGGGACTATGCCCCGACCATCCCCGAGGAGGATGAGGGAGACGATGCCCCGACCATCCCCGAGGAAGCCGGAGGAGGATGAGGGGAACGATGCCCCGACCATCCCCGAGGAGGATGAGGGGGACGATGCCCCGACCATCCCCGAGGAGGATGAGGGGGACGATGCCCCGACCATCCCCGAGGAGGATGAGGGGACGATGCCCCGACCATCCCCGAGGACGCCGGAGGAGGATGAGGGGGACGATGCCCCGACCATCCCCGAGGAGGATGAGGGGGACGATGCCCCGACCATCCCCGAGGAAGCCGGAGGAGGATGAGGGGAACGATGCCCCGACCATCCCCGAGGAGGATGAGGGGGACGATGCCCCGACCATCCCCGAGGAGGATGAGGGGACGATGCCCCGACCATCCCCGAGGACGCCGGAGGAGGATGAGGGGGACGATGCCCCGACCATCCCCGAGGAGGATGAGGGGGACGATGCCCCGACCATCCCCGAGGAAGCCGGAGGAGGATGAGGGGGACGATGCCCCGACCATCCCCGAGGAGGATGAGGGGGACGATGCCCCGACCATCCCCGAGGAAGCCGGAGGAGGATGAGGGGGACGATGCCCCGACCATCCCCGAGGAGGATGAGGGGGACGATGCCCCGACCATCCCCGAGGAGGATGAGGGGGACGATGCCCCGACCATCCCCGAGGAGGATGAGGGGACGATGCACCGACCATCCCCGAGGAGGATGAGGAGGATGATGCCCCGACCATCCCCGAGGAGGATGAGGGGGATGATGCCCCGACCATCCCCGAGGACGCCGGAGGAGGATGAGGGGGACGATGCCCCGACCATCCCCGAGGAGGATGAGGGGGACGATGCCCCGACCATCCCCGGGAAGGATGAGGGGGACGATGCCCCGACCATCACCGGGAAGGATGAGGGGGACGATGCCCCGACCATCCCCGAGGAGGATGAGGGGGACGATGCCCTGACCATCCCCGAGGAGGATGAGGGGGACGATGCCCCCACCATCCCCGAGGAGGATGAGGGGGATGATGCCCCGACCATCCCCGAGGAGGATGAGGGGGATGATGCCCCGACCATCCCCGAGGAGGATGAGAGGGACGATGCCCCGACCATCCCCGAGGGGGATGATGCCCCGACCATCCCCGAGGAGGATGAGGGGAACGATGCCCCGACCATCCCTGAGGAGGATGAGGGGGACGATGCCCCGACCATCCCCAAGGAGGATGAGGGGGACGATGCCCCGACCATCCCCGAGGAGGATGAGGGGACGATGCCCCGACCATCCCCGAGGAAGCCGGAGGAGGATGAGGGGAACGATGCCCCGACCATCCCCGAGGAGGATGAGGGGGACGATGCCCCGACCATCCCCGAGGAAGCCGGAGGAGGATGAGGGGGACGATGCCCCGACCATCCCCGAGGAGGATGAGGGGGACGATGCCCCGACCATCCCCGAGGAAGCCGGAGGAGGATGAGGGGAACGATGCCCCGACCATCCCCGAGGAGGATGAGGGGGACGATGCCCCGACCATCCCTGAGGAGGATGAGGGGGACGATGCCCCGACCATCCCCGAGGAGGATGAGGGGACGATGCCCCGACCATCCCCGAGGAGGATGAGGAGGATGATGCCCCGACCATCCCTGAGGAGGATGAGGGGGATGATGCCCCGACCATCCCCGAGGACGCTGGAGGAGGATGAGGGGGACGATGCCCCGACCATCCCCGAGGAGGATGAGGGGGACGATGCCCCGACCATCCCCGAGGAGGATGAGGGGGACTATGCCCCGACCATCCCCGAGGAGGATGAGGGAGACGATGCCCCGACCATCCCCGAGGAAGCCGGAGGAGGATGAGGGGAACGATGCCCCGACCATCCCCGAGGAGGGATGAGGGGGACGATGCCCCGACCATCCCCGAGGAGGATGAGGGGGACGATGCCCCGACCATCCCCGAGGAGGATGAGGGGGACGATGCCCCGACCATCCCCGAGGAGGATGAGGGGACGATGCCCCGACCATCCCCGAGGAGGATGAGGAGGATGATGCCCCGACCATCCCGGAGGAGGATGAGGGGGATGATGCCCCGACCATCCCCGAGGACGCCGGAGGAGGATGAGGGGGACGATGCCCCAACCATCCCCGAGGAGGATGAGGGGGACGATGCCCCGATCATCCCCGGGAAGGATGAGGGGGACGATGCCCCGACCATCACCGGGAAGGATGAGGGGGACGATGCCCCGACCATCCCCGAGGAGGATGAGGGGGACGATGCCCTGACCATACCCGAGGAGGATGAGGGGGACGATGCCCCCACCATCCCCGAGGAGGATGAGGGGGATGATGCCCCGACCATCCCCGAGGAGGATGAGGGGGATGATGCCCCGACCATCCCCGAGGAAGCCGGAGGAGGATGAGGGGGGTGATGCCCCGACCATCCCCGAGAAAGCCGGAGGAGGATGAGGGGGTGATGCCCCGACCATCCCCGAGGAGGATGAGGGGGATGTAGCCCCGACCATCCCCGAGGACGCCAGAGGAGGATGAGGGGGATGATGCCTCGACCATCCCCGAGGAGGATGAGGGGGATGATGCCTCGACCATCCCCGAGGAGGATGAGGGGGATGATGCCCCGACCATCCCCGAGGACGCCGGAGGAGGATGAGGGGGATGATGCCCCGACCATCCCCGAGGGCGCCGGAGGAGGATGAGGGGGATGATGCCCCGACCATCCCCGAGGAGGATGAGGGGGACGATGCCCTGACCATCTCCGAGGAGGATGAGGGGGACGATGCCCCGACCATCCCCGGGAAGGATGAGGGGGACGATGCCCCGACCATCCCCGAGGAGGATGAGGGGGACGATGCCCTGACCATCCCCGAGGAGGATGAGGGGGATGATGCCCCGACCATCCCCGAGGAGGATGAGGGGGATGATGCCCCGACCATCCCCGAGGAGGATGAGGGGGATGATGCCCCGACCATCCCCGAGGAAGCCGGAGGAGGATGAGGGGGGTGATGCCCCAACCATCCCCGAGAAAGCCGGAGGAGGATGAGGGGGTGATGCCCCGACCATCCCCGAGGAGGATGAGGGGGATGTAGCCCCGACCATCCCCGAGGACGCCAGAGGAGGATGAGGGGGATGATGCCTCGACCATCCCCGAGGAGGATGAGGGGGATGATTCCCCGACCATCCCCGAGGAGGATGAGGAGGACGATGCCCCGACCATCCCGGTGGAGGATGAGGGGGACGATGCCCCGACCATCCCCGAGGAGGATGAGGGGGACGATGCCCCGACCATCCCCGAGGGGGATGATGCCCCGACCATCCCCGAGGAAGCAGGAGGAGGATGAGGGGGACGATGCCCCGACCATCCCCGAGGAGGATGAGGGGGACGATGCCCCGACCATCCCCGAGGAGGATGAGGGGGACGATGCCCCAACCATCCCCGAGGGGGATGATGCCCCGACCATCCCCGAGGAAGCAGGAGGAGGATGAGGGGGACGATGCCCCGACCATCCCCGAGGAGGATGAGGAGGACGATGCCCCGACCATCCCGGTGGAGGATGAGGGGGACGATGCCCCGACCATCCCCGAGGAGGATGAGGGGGACGATGCCCCGACCATCCCCGAGGAGGATGAGGGGGACGATGCCCCGACCATCCCCGAGGAGGATGAGGGGGACGATGCCCCGACCATCCCCGAGGAGGATGAGGGGGACGATGCCCCGACCATCCCCGAGGAGGATGAGGGGGACGATGCCCCGACCATCCCCGAGGAGGATGAGAGGGACGATGCCCCGACCATCCCCGAGGGGGATGATGCCCCGACCATCCCCGAGGGGGATGATGCCCCGACCATCCCCGAGGAGGATGAGGGGGATGATGCCCCGACCATCCCCGAAGACGCCGGAGGAGGATGAGGGCGATGATGCCCCGACCATCCCCGAGGAGGATGAGGGGGACGATGCCCCGACCATCCCCGAGGAGGATGAGGGGGACGATGCCCCGACCATCCCCGAGGAGGATGAGGGGGACGATGCCCCGACCATCCCCGAGGAAGCCGGAGGAGGATGAGGGGGACGATGCCCCGACCATCCCCGAGGAAGCCGGAGGAGGATGAGGGGGACGATGCCCCGACCATCCCCGAGGAGGATGAGGGGGACGATGCCCCGACCATCCCCGAGGAAGCTGGAGGAGGATGAGGGGAACGATGCCCCGAACATCCCCGAGGAGGATGAGGGGGACGATGCCCCGACCATCCCCGAGGAGGATGAGGCGACGATGCCCCGACCATCCCCGAGGAAGCCGGAGGAGGATGAGGGCGATGATGCCCCGACCATCCCCGAGGAGGATGAGGAGGACGATGCCCCGACCATCCCCGAGGAGGATGAGAGGGACGATGCCCCGACCATCCCCGAGGGGGATGATGCCCCGACCATCCCCGAGGAGGATGAGGGGGATGATGCCCCGACCATCCCCGAAGACGCCGGAGGAGGATGAGGGCGATGATGCCCCGACCATCCCCGAGGAGGATGAGGGGGACGATGCCCCGACCATCCCCGAGGAGGATGAGGGGGACGATGCCCCGACCATCCCCGAGGAGGATGAGAGGGACGATGCCCCGACCATCCCCGAGGGGGATGATGCCCCGACCATCCCCGAGGAGGATGAGGGGAACGATGCCCCGACCATCCCTGAGGAGGATGAGGGGGACGATGCCCCGACCATCCCCGAGGAGGATGAGGGGGACGATGCCCCGACCATCCCCGAGGAAGCCGGAGGAGGATGAGGGGGTGATGCCCCGACCATCCCCGAGGAGGATGAGGGGGATGTAGCCCCGACCATCCCCGAGGACGCCAGAGGAGGATGAGGGGGATGATGCCTCGACCATCCCCGAGGAGGATGAGGGGGATGATGCCTCGACCATCCCCGAGGAGGATGAGGGGGATGATGCCCCGACCATCCCCGAGGACGCCGGAGGAGGATGAGGGGGATGATGCCCCGACCATCCCCGAGGGCGCCGGAGGAGGATGAGGGGGATGATGCCCCGACCATCCCCGAGGAGGATGAGGGGGATGATGCCCCGACCATCCCCGAGGAGGATGAGGGGGATGATGCCCCGACCATCCCCGAGGCAGCCGGAGGAGGATGAGGGGGGTGATGCCCCGACCATCCCCGAGAAAGCCGGAGGAGGATGAGGGGGTGATGCCCCGACCATCCCCGAGGAGGATGAGGGGGATGTAGCCCCGACCATCCCCGAGGACGCCAGAGGAGGATGAGGGGGATGATGCCTCGACCATCCCCGAGGAGGATGAGGGGGATGATTCCCCGACCATCCCCGAGGAGGATGAGGAGGACGATGCCCCGACCATCCCGGTGGAGGATGAGGGGGACGATGCCCCGACCATCCCCGAGGAGGATGAGGGGGACGATGCCCCGACCATCCCCGAGGAGGATGAGGGGGACGATGCCCCGACCATCCCCGAGGGGGATGATGCCCCGACCATCCCCGAGGAAGCAGGAGGAGGATGAGGGGGACGATGCCCCGACCATCCCCGAGGAGGCTGAGGAGGACGATGCCCCGACCATCCCGGTGGAGGATGAGGGGGACGATGCCCCGACCATCCCCGTGGAGGATGAGGGGGACGATGCCCCGACCATCCCCGAGGAGGATGAGGGGGACGATGCCCCGACCATCCCCGAGGAGGATGAGAGGGACGATGCCCCGACCATCCCCGAGGAGGATGAGGGGGATGATGCCCCGACCATCCCCGAAGACGCCGGAGGAGGATGAGGGCGATGATGCCCCGACCATCCCCGAGGAGGATGAGGGGGACGATGCCCCGACCATCCCCGAGGAGGATGAGGGGGACGATGCCCCGACCATCCCCGAGGAGGATGAGGGGGACGATGCCCCGACCATCCCCGAGGAGGATGAGGGGACGATGCCCCGACCATCCCCGAGGAAGCCGGAGGAGGATGAGGGCGATGATGCCCCGACCATCCCCGAGGAGGATGAGGGGGACGATGCCCCGACCATCCCCGAGGAGGATGAGAGGGACGATGCCCCGACCATCCCCGAGGGGGATGATGCCCCGACCATCCCCGAGGAGGATGAGGGGGATGATGCCCCGACCATCCCCGAAGACGCCGGAGGAGGATGAGGGCGATGATGCCCCGACCATCCCCGAGGAGGATGAGGGGGACGATGCCCCGACCATCCCCGAGGAGGATGAGGGGGACGATGCCCCGACCATCCCCGAGGAGGATGAGAGGGACGATGCCCCGACCATCCCCGAGGGGGATGATGCCCCGACCATCCCCGAGGAGGATGAGGGGAACGATGCCCCGACCATCCCCGAGGAGGATGAGGGGGACGATGCCCCGACCATCCCCGAGGAGGATGAGGGGGACGATGCCCCGACCATCCCCGAGGAGGATGAGGGGACGATGCCCCGACCATCCCCGAGGAAGCCGGAGGAGGATGAGGGGAACGATGCCCCGACCATCCCCGAGGAGGATGAGGGGGACGATGCCCCGACCATCCCCGAGGAGGGTGAGGGGGACGATGCCCCGACCATCCCCGAGGAAGCCGGAGGAGGATGAGGGGAACGATGCCCCGACCATCCCCGAGGAGGATGAGGGGGACGATGCCCCGACCATCCCTGAGGAGGATGAGGGGGACGATGCCCCGACCATCCCCGAGGAGGATGAGGGGACGATGCCCCGACCATCCCCGAGGAGGATGAGGAGGATGATGCCCTGACCATCCCCGAGGAGGATGAGGGGGATGATGCCCCGACCATCCCCGAGGACGCTGGAGGAGGATGAGGGGGACGATGCCCCGACCATCCCCGAGGAGGATGAGGGGACGATGCCCCGACCATCCCCGAGGAGGATGAGGGGGACTATGCCCCGACCATCCCCGAGGAGGATGAGGGAGACGATGCCCCGACCATCCCCGAGGAAGCCGGAGGAGGATGAGGGGAACGATGCCCCGACCATCCCCGAGGAGGATGAGGGGGACGATGCCCCGACCATCCCCGAGGAGGATGAGGGGGACGATGCCCCGACCATCCCCGAGGAGGATGAGGGGACGATGCCCCGACCATCCCCGAGGACGCCGGAGGAGGATGAGGGGGACGATGCCCCGACCATCCCCGAGGAGGATGAGGGGGACGATGCCCCGACCATCCCCGAGGAAGCCGGAGGAGGATGAGGGGAACGATGCCCCGACCATCCCCGAGGAGGATGAGGGGGACGATGCCCCGACCATCCCCGAGGAGGATGAGGGGACGATGCCCCGACCATCCCCGAGGACGCCGGAGGAGGATGAGGGGGACGATGCCCCGACCATCCCCGAGGAGGATGAGGGGGACGATGCCCCGACCATCCCCGAGGAAGCCGGAGGAGGATGAGGGGGACGATGCCCCGACCATCCCCGAGGAGGATGAGGGGGACGATGCCCCGACCATCCCCGAGGAAGCCGGAGGAGGATGAGGGGGACGATGCCCCGACCATCCCCGAGGAGGATGAGGGGGACGATGCCCCGACCATCCCCGAGGAGGATGAGGGGGACGATGCCCCGACCATCCCCGAGGAGGATGAGGGGACGATGCACCGACCATCCCCGAGGAGGATGAGGAGGATGATGCCCCGACCATCCCCGAGGAGGATGAGGGGGATGATGCCCCGACCATCCCCGAGGACGCCGGAGGAGGATGAGGGGGACGATGCCCCGACCATCCCCGAGGAGGATGAGGGGGACGATGCCCCGACCATCCCCGGGAAGGATGAGGGGGACGATGCCCCGACCATCACCGGGAAGGATGAGGGGGACGATGCCCCGACCATCCCCGAGGAGGATGAGGGGGACGATGCCCTGACCATCCCCGAGGAGGATGAGGGGGACGATGCCCCCACCATCCCCGAGGAGGATGAGGGGGATGATGCCCCGACCATCCCCGAGGAGGATGAGGGGGATGATGCCCCGACCATCCCCGAGGAGGATGAGAGGGACGATGCCCCGACCATCCCCGAGGGGGATGATGCCCCGACCATCCCCGAGGAGGATGAGGGGAACGATGCCCCGACCATCCCTGAGGAGGATGAGGGGGACGATGCCCCGACCATCCCCAAGGAGGATGAGGGGGACGATGCCCCGACCATCCCCGAGGAGGATGAGGGGACGATGCCCCGACCATCCCCGAGGAAGCCGGAGGAGGATGAGGGGAACGATGCCCCGACCATCCCCGAGGAGGATGAGGGGGACGATGCCCCGACCATCCCCGAGGAAGCCGGAGGAGGATGAGGGGGACGATGCCCCGACCATCCCCGAGGAGGATGAGGGGGACGATGCCCCGACCATCCCCGAGGAAGCCGGAGGAGGATGAGGGGAACGATGCCCCGACCATCCCCGAGGAGGATGAGGGGGACGATGCCCCGACCATCCCTGAGGAGGATGAGGGGGACGATGCCCCGACCATCCCCGAGGAGGATGAGGGGACGATGCCCCGACCATCCCCGAGGAGGATGAGGAGGATGATGCCCCGACCATCCCTGAGGAGGATGAGGGGGATGATGCCCCGACCATCCCCGAGGACGCTGGAGGAGGATGAGGGGGACGATGCCCCGACCATCCCCGAGGAGGATGAGGGGGACGATGCCCCGACCATCCCCGAGGAGGATGAGGGGGACTATGCCCCGACCATCCCCGAGGAGGATGAGGGAGACGATGCCCCGACCATCCCCGAGGAAGCCGGAGGAGGATGAGGGGAACGATGCCCCGACCATCCCCGAGGAGGGATGAGGGGGACGATGCCCCGACCATCCCCGAGGAGGATGAGGGGGACGATGCCCCGACCATCCCCGAGGAGGATGAGGGGGACGATGCCCCGACCATCCCCGAGGAGGATGAGGGGACGATGCCCCGACCATCCCCGAGGAGGATGAGGAGGATGATGCCCCGACCATCCCGGAGGAGGATGAGGGGGATGATGCCCCGACCATCCCCGAGGACGCCGGAGGAGGATGAGGGGGACGATGCCCCAACCATCCCCGAGGAGGATGAGGGGGACGATGCCCCGATCATCCCCGGGAAGGATGAGGGGGACGATGCCCCGACCATCACCGGGAAGGATGAGGGGGACGATGCCCCGACCATCCCCGAGGAGGATGAGGGGGACGATGCCCTGACCATACCCGAGGAGGATGAGGGGGACGATGCCCCCACCATCCCCGAGGAGGATGAGGGGGATGATGCCCCGACCATCCCCGAGGAGGATGAGGGGGATGATGCCCCGACCATCCCCGAGGAAGCCGGAGGAGGATGAGGGGGGTGATGCCCCGACCATCCCCGAGAAAGCCGGAGGAGGATGAGGGGGTGATGCCCCGACCATCCCCGAGGAGGATGAGGGGGATGTAGCCCCGACCATCCCCGAGGACGCCAGAGGAGGATGAGGGGGATGATGCCTCGACCATCCCCGAGGAGGATGAGGGGGATGATGCCTCGACCATCCCCGAGGAGGATGAGGGGGATGATGCCCCGACCATCCCCGAGGACGCCGGAGGAGGATGAGGGGGATGATGCCCCGACCATCCCCGAGGGCGCCGGAGGAGGATGAGGGGGATGATGCCCCGACCATCCCCGAGGAGGATGAGGGGGACGATGCCCTGACCATCTCCGAGGAGGATGAGGGGGACGATGCCCCGACCATCCCCGGGAAGGATGAGGGGGACGATGCCCCGACCATCCCCGAGGAGGATGAGGGGGACGATGCCCTGACCATCCCCGAGGAGGATGAGGGGGATGATGCCCCGACCATCCCCGAGGAGGATGAGGGGGATGATGCCCCGACCATCCCCGAGGAGGATGAGGGGGATGATGCCCCGACCATCCCCGAGGAAGCCGGAGGAGGATGAGGGGGGTGATGCCCCAACCATCCCCGAGAAAGCCGGAGGAGGATGAGGGGGTGATGCCCCGACCATCCCCGAGGAGGATGAGGGGGATGTAGCCCCGACCATCCCCGAGGACGCCAGAGGAGGATGAGGGGGATGATGCCTCGACCATCCCCGAGGAGGATGAGGGGGATGATTCCCCGACCATCCCCGAGGAGGATGAGGAGGACGATGCCCCGACCATCCCGGTGGAGGATGAGGGGGACGATGCCCCGACCATCCCCGAGGAGGATGAGGGGGACGATGCCCCGACCATCCCCGAGGGGGATGATGCCCCGACCATCCCCGAGGAAGCAGGAGGAGGATGAGGGGGACGATGCCCCGACCATCCCCGAGGAGGATGAGGGGGACGATGCCCCGACCATCCCCGAGGAGGATGAGGGGGACGATGCCCCAACCATCCCCGAGGGGGATGATGCCCCGACCATCCCCGAGGAAGCAGGAGGAGGATGAGGGGGACGATGCCCCGACCATCCCCGAGGAGGATGAGGAGGACGATGCCCCGACCATCCCGGTGGAGGATGAGGGGGACGATGCCCCGACCATCCCCGAGGAGGATGAGGGGGACGATGCCCCGACCATCCCCGAGGAGGATGAGGGGGACGATGCCCCGACCATCCCCGAGGAGGATGAGGGGGACGATGCCCCGACCATCCCCGAGGAGGATGAGGGGGACGATGCCCCGACCATCCCCGAGGAGGATGAGGGGGACGATGCCCCGACCATCCCCGAGGAGGATGAGAGGGACGATGCCCCGACCATCCCCGAGGAGGATGATGCCCCGACCATCCCCGAGGGGGATGATGCCCCGACCATCCCCGAGGAGGATGAGGGGGATGATGCCCCGACCATCCCCGAAGACGCCGGAGGAGGATGAGGGCGATGATGCCCCGACCATCCCCGAGGAGGATGAGGGGGACGATGCCCCGACCATCCCCGAGGAGGATGAGGGGGACGATGCCCCGACCATCCCCGAGGAGGATGAGGGGGACGATGCCCCGACCATCCCCGAGGAAGCCGGAGGAGGATGAGGGGGACGATGCCCCGACCATCCCCGAGGAAGCCGGAGGAGGATGAGGGGGACGATGCCCCGACCATCCCCGAGGAGGATGAGGGGGACGATGCCCCGACCATCCCCGAGGAAGCTGGAGGAGGATGAGGGGAACGATGCCCCGAACATCCCCGAGGAGGATGAGGGGGACGATGCCCCGACCATCCCCGAGGAGGATGAGGCGACGATGCCCCGACCATCCCCGAGGAAGCCGGAGGAGGATGAGGGCGATGATGCCCCGACCATCCCCGAGGAGGATGAGGAGGACGATGCCCCGACCATCCCCGAGGAGGATGAGAGGGACGATGCCCCGACCATCCCCGAGGGGGATGATGCCCCGACCATCCCCGAGGAGGATGAGGGGGATGATGCCCCGACCATCCCCGAAGACGCCGGAGGAGGATGAGGGCGATGATGCCCCGACCATCCCCGAGGAGGATGAGGGGGACGATGCCCCGACCATCCCCGAGGAGGATGAGGGGGACGATGCCCCGACCATCCCCGAGGAGGATGAGAGGGACGATGCCCCGACCATCCCCGAGGGGGATGATGCCCCGACCATCCCCGAGGAGGATGAGGGGAACGATGCCCCGACCATCCCTGAGGAGGATGAGGGGGACGATGCCCCGACCATCCCCGAGGAGGATGAGGGGGACGATGCCCCGACCATCCCCGAGGAAGCCGGAGGAGGATGAGGGGAACGATGCCCCGACCATCCCCGAGGAGGATGAGGGGGACGATGCCCCGACCATCCCCGAGGAAGCCGGAGGAGGATGAGGGGGACGATGCCCCGACCATCCCCGAGGAGGATGAGGGGGACGATGCCCCGACCATCCCCGAGGAAGCCGGAGGAGGATGAGGGGAACGATGCCCCGACCATCCCCGAGGAGGATGAGGGGGACGATGCCCCGACCATCCCCGAGGAAGCCGGAGGAGGATGAGGGGGACGATGCCCCGACCATCCCCGAGGAGGATGAGGGGAACGATGCCCCGACCATCCCCGAGGAAGCCGGAGGAGGATGAGGGGGACGATGCCCCGACCATCCCCGAGGAAGCCGGAGGAGGATGAGGGGGACGATGCCCCGACCATCCCCGAGGAGGATGAGGAGGACGATGCCCCGACCATCCCCGAGGAAGCCGGAGGAGGATGAGGGGAACGATGCCCCGACCATCCCCGAGGAGGATGAGGGGGACGATGCCCCGACCATCCCTGAGGAGGATGAGGGGGACGATGCCCCGACCATCCCCGAGGAGGATGAGGGGACGATGCCCCGACCATCCCCGAGGAGGATGAGGAGGATGATGCCCCGACCATCCCCGAGGGGGATGATGCCCCGACCATCCCCGAGGACGCTGGAGGAGGATGAGGGGGACGATGCCCCGACCATCCCCGAGGAGGATGAGGGGGACGATGCCCTGACCATCCCCGAGGAGGATGAGGAGGACGATGCCCCGACCATCCCCGGGAAGGATGAGGGGACGATGCCCCGACCATCCCCGAGGAGGATGAGGGGGACGATGCCCTGACCATCCCCGAGGAGGATGAGGGGGACGATGCCCCCACCATCCCCGAGGAGGATGAGGGGGATGATGCCCCGACCATCCCCGAGGAGGATGAGGGGGATGATGCCCCGACCATCCCCGAGTAAGCCGGAGGAGGATGAGGGGGGTGATGCCCCGACCATCCCCGAGAAAGCCGGAGGAGGATGAGGGGGTGATGCCCCGACCATCCCCGAGGAGGATGAGGGGGATGTAGCCCCGACCATCCCCGAGGACGCCAGAGGAGGATGAGGGGGATGATGCCTCGACCATCCCCGAGGAGGATGAGGGGGATGATGCCTCGACCATCCCCGAGGACGCCGGAGGAGGATGAGGGGGGTGATGCCCCGACCATCCCCGAGAAAGCCGGAGGAGGATGAGGGGGTGATGCCCCGACCATCCCCGAGGAGGATGAGGGGGATGTAGCCCCGACCATCCCCGAGAAAGCCGGAGGAGGATGAGGGGGTGATGCCCCGACCATGCCCGAGGAGGATGAGGGGGATGTAGCCCCGACCATCCCCGAGGACGCCGGAGGAGGATGAGGGGGATGATGCCCCGACCATCCCCGAGGAAGCCGGAGGAGGATGAGGGGGACGATGCCCCGACCATCCCCGAGGAAGCCGGAGGAGGATGAGGGGAACGATGCCCCGACCATCCCCGAGGAGGATGAGGGGGACGATGCCCCGACCATCCCCGAGGAGGATGAGGGGGACGATGCCCCGACCATCCCCGAGGAGGATGAGGGGGACGATGCCCCGACCATCCCCGAGGAGGATGAGGGGACGATGCCCCGACCATCCCCGAGGAGGATGAGGAGGATGATGCCCCGACCATCCCCGAGGAGGATGAGGGGGATGATGCCCCGACCATCCCCGAGGACGCTGGAGGAGGATGAGGGAGACGATGCCCCGACCATCCCCGAGGAGGATGAGGGGGACGATGCCCCGACCATCCCCGGGAAGGATGAGGGGGACGATGCCCCGACCATCCCCGGGAAGGATGAGGGGGACGATGCCCCGACCATCCCCGAGGAGGATGAGGGGGACGATGCCCTGACCATCCCCGAGGAGGATGAGGGGGACGATGCCCCCACCATCCCCGAGGAGGATGAGGGGGATGATGCCCCGACCATCCCCGAGGAGGATGAGGGGGATGATGCCCCGACCATCCCCGAGGAAACCGGAGGAGGATGAGGGGGGTGATGCCACGACCATCCCCGAGGAGGATGAGGGGGACGATGCCCCGACCATCCCCGAGGAGGATGAGGGGGACTATGCCCCGACCATCCCCGAGGAGGATGAGGGAGACGATGCCCCGACTATCCCCGAGGAGGATGAGGAGGAAGATGCCCCGACCATCCCCGAGGAGGATGAGGGGGATGATGCCCCGACCATCCCCGAGGACGCCAGAGTAGGATGAGGGGGATCATGCCTCGACCATCCCCGAGGAGGATGAGGGGGATGATGCCCCGACCATCCCCGAGGACGCCGGAGGAGGATGAGGAGGACGATGCCCCTACCATCCCCGAGGACGCCGGAGGGGGGTGAGGGGGACGATGCCCCGACCATCCCCGAGGAGGATGAGGGGGACGATGCGCCGACAATCCCCGAGGAGGATGAGGAGGACGATGCCCCGACCATCCCCGAGGACACCGGAGGAGGATGAGGGGGACGATGCCCCGACCATCCCCGAGGAGGATGAGGAGGATGATGCCCCAACCATCCCCGAGGAGGATGAGGGGGATGATTCCCCGACCATCCCCAAGAAGGATGAGGAGGACGATGCCCCGACCATCCCGGTGGAGGATGAGGGGGACGATGCCCCGACCATCCCCGAGGAGGATGAGGAGGACGATGCCCCGACCATCCCCGAGGAGGATGAGGGGGATGATGCCCCGACCATCCCCGAGGACGCTGGAGGAGGATGAGGGGGACGATGCCCCGACCATCCCCGAGGAGGATGAGGGGGACGATGCCCCGACCATCCCCGAGGAGGATGAGGGGGACGATGCCCCGACCATCCCCGAGGAGGATGAGGGGGACGATGCCCCGACCATGCCCGGGAAGGATGAGGGGGACGATGCCCCGACCATCCCCGAGGAGGATGAGGGGGACGATGCCCCGACCATCCCCGAGGAGGATGAGGGGGATGATGCCCCGACCATCCCCGAGGAAGCAGGAGGAGGATGAGGGGGACGATGCCCCGACCATCCCCGAGGAGGATGAGGGGGACGATGCCCCGACCATCCCCGAGGAGGATGAGGGGGACGATGCCCCGACCATCCCCGAGGGGGATGATGCCCCGACCATCCCCGAGGAAGCAGGAGGAGGATGAGGGGGACGATGCCCCGACCATCCCCGAGGAGGATGAGGAGGACGATGCCCCGACCATCCCGGTGGAGGATGAGGGGGACGATGCCCCGACCATCCCCGAGGAGGATGAGGGGGACGATGCCCCGACCATCCCCGAGGAGGATGAGGGGGACGATGCCCCGACCATCCCCGAGGAGGATGAGGGGGACGATGCCCCGACCATCCCCGAGGAGGATGAGGGGGACGATGCCCCGACCATCCCCGAGGAGGATGAGGGGGACGATGCCCCGACCATCCCCGAGGAGGATGAGAGGGACGATGCCCCGACCATCCCCGAGGGGGATGATGCCCCGACCATCCCCGAGGGGGATGATGCCCCGACCATCCCCGAGGGGGATGATGCCCCGACCATCCCCGAGGAGGATGAGGGGGATGATGCCCCGACCATCCCCGAAGACGCCGGAGGAGGATGAGGGCGATGATGCCCCGACCATCCCCGAGGAGGATGAGGGGGACGATGCCCCGACCATCCCCGAGGAGGATGAGGGGGACGATGCCCCGACCATCCCCGAGGAGGATGAGGGGGACGATGCCCCGACCATCCCCGAGGAAGCCGGAGGAGGATGAGGGGGACGATGCCCCGACCATCCCCGAGGAAGCCGGAGGAGGATGAGGGGGACGATGCCCCGACCATCCCCGAGGAGGATGAGGGGGACGATGCCCCGACCATCCCCGAGGAAGCTGGAGGAGGATGAGGGGAACGATGCCCCGAACATCCCCGAGGAGGATGAGGGGGACGATGCCCCGACCATCCCCGAGGAGGATGAGGCGACGATGCCCCGACCATCCCCGAGGAAGCCGGAGGAGGATGAGGGCGATGATGCCCCGACCATCCCCGAGGAGGATGAGGGGGACGATGCCCCGACCATCCCCGAGGAGGATGAGAGGGACGATGCCCCGACCATCCCCGAGGGGGATGATGCCCCGACCATCCCCGAGGAGGATGAGGGGGATGATGCCCCGACCATCCCCGAAGACGCCGGAGGAGGATGAGGGCGATGATGCCCCGACCATCCCCGAGGAGGATGAGGGGGACGATGCCCCGACCATCCCCGAGGAGGATGAAGGGGACGATGCCCCGACCATCCCCGAGGAGGATGAGAGGGACGATGCCCCGACCATCCCCGAGGGGGATGATGCCCCGACCATCCCCGAGGAGGATGAGGGGAACGATGCCCCGACCATCCCTGAGGAGGATGAGGGGGACGATGCCCCGACCATCCCCGAGGAGGATGAGGGGGACGATGCCCCGACCATCCCCGAGGAAGCCGGAGGAGGATGAGGGGAACGATGCCCCGACCATCCCCGAGGAGGATGAGGGGGACGATGCCCCGACCATCCCCGAGGAAGCCGGAGGAGGATGAGGGGGACGATGCCCCGACCATCCCCGAGGAGGATGAGGGGGACGATGCCCCGACCATCCCCGAGGAAGCCGGAGGAGGATGAGGGGAACGATGCCCCGACCATCCCCGAGGAGGATGAGGGGGACGATGCCCCGACCATCCCCGAGGAAGCCGGAGGAGGATGAGGGGGACGATGCCCCGACCATCCCCGAGGAGGATGAGGGGAACGATGCCCCGACCATCCCCGAGGAAGCCGGAGGAGGATGAGGGGGACGATGCCCCGACCATCCCCGAGGAAGCCGGAGGAGGATGAGGGGGACGATGCCCCGACCATCCCCGAGGAGGATGAGGAGGACGATGCCCCGACCATCCCCGAGGAAGCCGGAGGAGGATGAGGGGAACGATGCCCCGACCATCCCCGAGGACGATGAGGGGGACGATGCCCCGACCATCCCTGAGGAGGATGAGGGGGACGATGCCCCGACCATCCCCGAGGAGGATGAGGGGACGATGCCCCGACCATCCCCGAGGAGGATGAGGAGGATGATGCCCCGACCATCCCCGAGGGGGATGATGCCCCGACCATCCCCGAGGACGCTGGAGGAGGATGAGGGGGACGATGCCCCGACCATCCCCGAGGAGGATGAGGGGGACGATGCCCTGACCATCCCCGAGGAGGATGAGGAGGACGATGCCCCGACCATCCCCGGGAAGGATGAGGGGACGATGCCCCGACCATCCCCGAGGAGGATGAGGGGGACGATGCCCTGACCATCCCCGAGGAGGATGAGGGGGACGATGCCCCCACCATCCCCGAGGAGGATGAGGGGGATGATGCCCCGACCATCCCCGAGGAGGATGAGGGGGATGATGCCCCGACCATCCCCGAGGAAGCCGGAGGAGGATGAGGGGGGTGATGCCCCGACCATCCCCGAGAAAGCCGGAGGAGGATGAGGGGGTGATGCCCCGACCATCCCCGAGGAGGATGAGGGGGATGTAGCCCCGACCATCCCCGAGGACGCCAGAGGAGGATGAGGGGGATGATGCCTCGACCATCCCCGAGGAGGATGAGGGGGATGATGCCTCGACCATCCCCGAGGACGCCGGAGGAGGATGAGGGGGGTGATGCCCCGACCATCCCCGAGAAAGCCGGAGGAGGATGAGGGGGTGATGACCCGACCATCCCCGAGGAGGATGAGGGGGATGTAGCCCCGACCATCCCCGAGAAAGCCGGAGGAGGATGAGGGGGTGATGCCCCGACCATGCCCGAGGAGGATGAGGGGGATGTAGCCCCGACCATCCCCGAGGACGCCGGAGGAGGATGAGGGGGATGATGCCCCGACCATCCCCGAGGAAGCCGGAGGAGGATGAGGGGGACGATGCCCCGACCATCCCCGAGGAAGCCGGAGGAGGATGAGGGGAACGATGCCCCGACCATCCCCGAGGAGGATGAGGGGGACGATGCCCCGACCATCCCCGAGGAGGATGAGGGGGACGATGCCCCGACCATCCCCGAGGAGGATGAGGGGGACGATGCCCCGACCATCCCCGAGGAGGATGAGGGGACGATGCCCCGACCATCCCCGAGGAGGATGAGGAGGATGATGCCCCGACCATCCCCGAGGAGGATGAGGGGGATGATGCCCCGACCATCCCCGAGGACGCCGGAGGAGGATGAGGGAGACGATGCCCCGACCATCCCCGAGGAGGATGAGGGGGACGATGCCCCGACCATCCCCGGGAATGATGAGGGGGACGATGCCCCGACCATCCCCGGGAAGGATGAGGGGGACGATGCCCCGACCATCCCCGAGGAGGATGAGGGGGACGATGCCCCGACCATCCCCGAGGAGGATGAGGGGGACGATGCCCCCACCATCCCCGAGGAGGATGAGGGGGATGATGCCCCGACCATCCCCGAGGAGGATGAGGGGGATGATGCCCCGACCATCCCCGAGGAAGCCGGAGGAGGATGAGGGGGGTGATGCCACGACCATCCCCGAGGAGGATGAGGGGGACGATGCCCCGACCATCCCCGAGGAGGATGAGGGGGACTATGCCCCGACCATCCCCGAGGAGGATGAGGGAGACGATGCCCCGACTATCCCCGAGGAGGATGAGGAGGAAGATGCCCCGACCATCCCCGAGGAGGATGAGGGGGATGATGCCCCGACCATCCCCGAGGACGCCAGAGTAGGATGAGGGGGATCATGCCTCGACCATCCCCGAGGAGGATGAGGGGGATGATGCCCCGACCATCCCCGAGGACGCCTGAGGAGGATGAGGAGGACGATGCCCCGACCATCCCCGAGGACGCCGGAGGGGGGTGAGGGGGACGATGCCCCGACCATCCCCGAGGAGGATGAGGGGGACGATGCGCCGACCATCCCCGAGGAGGATGAGGGGGACGATGCGCCGACAATCCCCGAGGAGGATGAGGAGGACGATGCCCCGACCATCCCCGAGGACACCGGAGGAGGATGAGGGGGACGATGCCCCGACCATCCCCGAGGAGGATGAGGAGGATGATGCCCCAACCATCCCCGAGGAGGATGAGGGGGATGATTCCCCGACCATCCCCGAGGAGGATGAGGAGGACGATGCCCCGACCATCCCGGTGGAGGATGAGGGGGACGATGCCCCGACCATCCCCGAGGAGGATGAGGAGGACGATGCCCCGACCATCCCCGAGGAGGATGAGGGGGATGATGCCCCGACCATCCCCGAGGACGCTGGAGGAGGATGAGGGGGACGATGCCCCGACCATCCCCGAGGAGGATGAGGGGGACGATGCCCCGACCATCCCCGAGGAGGATGAGGGGGACGATGCCCCGACCATCCCCGAGGAGGATGAGGGGGACGATGCCCCGACCATCCCCGAGGAGGATGAGGGGGACGATGCCCCGACCATGCCCGGGAAGGATGAGGGGGACGATGCCCCGACCATCCCCGAGGAGGATGAGGGGGACGATGCCCCGACCATCCCCGAGGAGGATGAGGGGGACGATGCCCCCACCATCCCCGAGGAGGATGAGGGGGATGATGCCCCGACCATCCCCGAGGAGGATGAGGGGGATGATGCCCCGACCATCCCCGAGAAAGCCGGAGGAGGATGAGGGGGTGATGCCCCGACCATCCCCGAGGAGGATGAGGGGGATGTAGCCCCGACCATCCCCGAGGACGCCAGAGGAGGATGAGGGGGATGATGCCTCGACCATCCCCAAGGAGGATGAGGGGGATGATGCCTCGACCATCCCCGAGGAGGATGAGGGGGATGATGCCCCGACCATCCCCGAGGAAGCCGGAGGAGGATGAGGGGGACGATGCCCCGACCATCCCCGAGGAAGCCGGAGGAGGATGAGGGGAACGATGCCCCGACCATCTCCGAGGAGGATGAGGGGGATGATGCCCCGACCATCCCCGAGGAGGATGAGGGGACGATGCCCCGACCATCCCCGAGGAGGATGAGGGGGACGATGCCCCGACCATCACCGAGGAGGATGAGGGGGACGATGCCCCGACCATCCCCGAGGAGGATGAGGGGACGATGCCCCGACCATCCCCGAGGAGGATGAGGAGGATGATGCCCCGACCATCCCCGAGGAGGATGAGGGGGACGATGCCCCGACCATCCCCGGGAAGGATGAGGGGGACGATGCCCCGACCATCCCCGGGAAGGATGAGGGGACGATGCCCCAACCATCCCCGAGGAGGATGAGGGGGATGATTCCCCGACCATCCCCGAGGAGGATGAGGAGGACGATGCCCCGACCATCCCGGTGGAGGATGAGGGGGACGATGCCCCGACCATCCCCGAGGAGGATGAGGAGGACGATGCCCCGACCATCCCCGAGGAGGATGAGGGGGATGATGCCCCGACCATCCCCGAGGACGCTGGAGGAGGATGAGGGGGACGATGCCCCGACCATCCCCGAGGAGGATGAGGGGGACGATGCCCCGACCATCCCCGAGGAGGATGAGGGGGACGATGCCCCGACCATCCCCGAGGAGGATGAGGGGGACGATGCCCCGACCATGCCCGGGAAGGATGAGGGGGACGATGCCCCGACCATCCCCGAGGAGGATGAGGGGGACGATGCCCCGACCATCCCCGAGGAGGATGAGGGGGACGATGCCCCCACCATCCCCGAGGAGGATGAGGGGGATGATGCCCCGACCATCCCCGAGGAGGATGAGGGGGATGATGCCCCGACCATCCCCGAGGAAGCCGGAGGAGGATGAGGGGGGTGATGCCCCGACCATCCCCGAGAAAGCCGGAGGAGGATGAGGGGGTGATGCCCCGACCATCCCCGAGGAGGATGAGGGGGATGTAGCCCCGACCATCCCCGAGGACGCCAGAGGAGGATGAGGGGGATGATGCCTCGACCATCCCCGAGGAGGATGAGGGGGATGATGCCTCGACCATCCCCGAGGAGGATGAGGGGGATGATGCCCCGACCATCCCCGAGGAAGCCGGAGGAGGATGAGGGGGACGATGCCCCGACCATCCCCGAGGAAGCCGGAGGAGGATGAGGGGAACGATGCCCCGACCATCTCCGAGGAGGATGAGGGGGACGATGCCCCGACCATCCCCGAGGAGGATGAGGGGACGATGCCCCGACCATCCCCGAGGAGGATGAGGGGGACGATGCCCCGACCATCACCGAGGAGGATGAGGGGGACGATGCCCCGACCATCCCCGAGGAGGATGAGGGGACGATGCCCCGACCATCCCCGAGGAGGATGAGGAGGATGATGCCCCGACCATCCCCGAGGAGGATGAGGGGGACGATGCCCCGACCATCCCCGGGAAGGATGAGGGGGACGATGCCCCGACCATCCCCGGGAAGGATGAGGGGACGATGCCCCGACCATCCCCGAGGAGGATGAGGGGGACGATGCCCTGACCATCCCCGAGGAGGATGAGGGGGACGATGCCCCCACCATCCCCGAGGAGGATGAGGGGGATGATGCCCCGACCATCCCCGAGGAGGATGAGGGGGATGATGCCCCGACCATCCCCGAGGAAGCCGGAGGAGGATGAGGGGGGTGATGCCCCGACCATCCCCGAGGAGGATGAGGGGGACGATGCCCCGACCATCCCCGAGGAGGATGAGGGGGACTATGCCCCGACCATCCCCGAGGAGGATGAGGGAGACGATGCCCCGACCATCCCCGAGGAGGATGAGGGGGACGATGCCCCGACCATCCCCGAGGAGGATGAGGGGGACGATGCCCCGACCATCCCCGAGGAGGATGAGGGGACGATGCCCCGACCATCCCCGAGGAGGATGAGGGGGACGATGCCCCGACCATCCCCGAGGAGGATGAGGGGGACGATGCCCCGACCATCCCCGAGGAGGATGAGGGGACGATGCCCCGACCATCCCCGAGGAGGATGAGGAGGATGATGCCCCGACCATCCCCGAGGAGGATGAGGGGGATGATGCCCCGACCATCCCCGAGGACGCCGGAGGAGGATGAGGGGGACGATGCCCCGACCATCCCCGAGGAGGATGAGGGGGACGATGCCCCGACCATCCCCGAGGAAGCCGGAGGAGGATGAGGGGAACGATGCCCCGACCATCCCCGAGGAGGATGAGGGGGACGATGCCCCGACCATCCCCGAGGAGGATGAGGGGGACGATGCCCCGACCATCCCCGAGGAGGATGAGGGGGACGATGCCCCGACCATCCCCGAGGAGGATGAGGGGACGATGCCCCGACCATCCCCGAGGAGGATGAGGAGGATGATGCCCCGACCATCCCCGAGGAGGATGAGGGGGATGATGCCCCGACCATCCCCGAGGACGCCGGAGGAGGATGAGGGGGACGATGCCCCGACCATCCCCGAGGAGGATGAGGGGGACGATGCCCGGACCATCCCCGAGGAGGATGAGGGGACGATGCCCCGACCATCCCCGAGGAAGCCGGAGGAGGATGAGGGGAACGATGCCCCGACCATCCCCGAGGAGGATGAGGGGGACGATGCCCCGACCATCCCCGAGGAGGGTGAGGGGGACGATGCCCCGACCATCCCCGAGGAAGCCGGAGGAGGATGAGGGGAACGATGCCCCGACCATCCCCGAGGAGGATGAGGGGGACGATGCCCCGACCATCCCTGAGGAGGATGAGGGGGACGATGCCCCGACCATCCCCGAGGAGGATGAGGGGACGATGCCCCGACCATCCCCGAGGAGGATGAGGGGACGATGCCCCGACCATCCCCGAGGAGGATGAGGAGGATGATGCCCCGACCATCCCCGAGGAGGATGAGGGGGATGATGCCTCGACCATCCCTGAGGAGGATGAGGGGGATGATGCCCCGACCATCCCCGAGGTCGCCGGAGGAGGATGAGGGGGATGATGCCCCGACCATCCCCGAGGAAGCCGGAGGAGGATGAGGGGGACGATGCCCCGACCATCCCCGAGGAAGCCGGAGGAGGATGAGGGGAACGATGCCCCGACCATCCCCGAGGAGGATGAGTGGGACGATGCCCCGACCATCCCCGAGGAGGATGAGGGGACGATGCCCCGACCATCCCCGAGGAGGATGAGGGGGACGATGCCCCGACCATCCCCGAGGAGGATGAGGGGGACGATGCCCCGACCATCCCCGAGGAGGATGAGGGGACGATTCCCCGACCATCCCCGAGGAGGATGAGGAGGATGATGCCCCGACCATCCCCGAGGAGGATGAGGGGGACGATGCCCCGACCATCCCCGGGAAGGATGAGGGGGACGATGCCCCGACCATCCCCGGGAAGGATGAGGGGACGATGCCCCGACCATCCCCGAGGAGGATGAGGGGGACGATGCCCTGACCATCCCCGAGGAGGATGAGGGGGACGATGCCCCCACCATCCCCGAGGAGGATGAGGGGGATGATGCCCCGACCATCCCCGAGGAGGATGAGGGGGATGATGCCCCGACCATCCCCGAGGAAGCCGGAGGAGGATGAGGGGGGTGATGCCCCGACCATCCCCGAGGAGGATGAGGGGGACGATGCCCCGACCATCCCCGAGGAGGATGAGGGGGACTATGCCCCGACCATCCCCGAGGAGGATGAGGGAGACGATGCCCCGACCATCCCCGAGGAAGCCGGAGGAGGATGAGGGGAACGATGCCCCGACCATCCCCGAGGAGGATGAGGGGGACGATGCCCCGACCATCCCCGAGGAGGATGAGGGGGACGATGCCCCGACCATCCCCGAGGAGGATGAGGGGGACGATGCCCCGACCATCCCCGAGGAGGATGAGGGGACGATGCCCCGACCATCCCCGAGGAGGATGAGGAGGATGATGCCCCGACCATCCCCGAGGAGGATGAGGGGGATGATGCCCCGACCATCCCCGAGGACGCCGGAAGAGGATGAGGGGGACGATGCCCCGACCATCCCCGAGGAGGATGAGGGGGACGATGCCCCGACCATCCCCGAGGAAGCCGGAGGAGGATGAGGGGAACGATGCCCCGACCATCCCCGAGGAGGATGAGGGGGACGATGCCCCGACCATCCCCGAGGAGGATGAGGGGGACGATGCCCCGACCATCCCCGAGGAGGATGAGGGGGACGATGCCCCGACCATCCCCGAGGAGGATGAGGGGGACGATGCCCCGACCATCCCCGAGGAGGATGAGGGGACGATGCCCCGACCATCCCCGAGGAGGATGAGGAGGATGATGCCCCGACCATCCCCGAGGAGGATGAGGGGGATGATGCCCCGACCATCCCCGAGGACGCCGGAGGAGGATGAGGGGGACGATGCCCCGACCATCCCCGAGGAGGATGAGGGGGACGATGCCCGGACCATCCCCGAGGAGGATGAGGGGACGATGCCCCGACCATCCCCGAGGAAGCCGGAGGAGGATGAGGGGAACGATGCCCCGACCATCCCCGAGGAGGATGAGGGGGACGATGCCCCGACCATCCCCGAGGAGGGTGAGGGGGACGATGCCCCGACCATCCCCGAGGAAGCCGGAGGAGGATGAGGGGAACGATGCCCCGACCATCCCCGAGGAGGATGAGGGGGACGATGCCCCGACCATCCCTGAGGAGGATGAGGGGGACGATGCCCCGACCATCCCCGAGGAGGATGAGGGGACGATGCCCCGACCATCCCCGAGGAGGATGAGGAGGATGATGCCCCGACCATCCCCGAGGAGGATGAGGGGGATGATGCCCCGACCATCCCCGAGGACGCTGGAGGAGGATGAGGGGGACGATGCCCCGACCATCCCCGAGGAGGATGAGGGGGACGATGCCCCGACCATCCCCGAGGAGGATGAGGGGGACTATGCCCCGACCATCCCCGAGGAGGATGAGGGAGACGATGCCCCGACCATCCCCGAGGAAGCCGGAGGAGGATGAGGGGAACGATGCCCCGACCATCCCCGAGGAGGATGAGGGGGACGATGCCCCGACCATCCCCGAGGAGGATGAGGGGGACGATGCCCCGACCATCCCCGAGGAGGATGAAGGGGGATGTAGCCCCGACCATCCCCGAGGACGCCAGAGGAGGATGAGGGGGATGATGCCTCGACCATCCCCGAGGAGGATGAGGGGGACGATGCCCCGACCATCCCCGAGGAGGATGAGGGGGACGATGCCCCGACCATCCCCGAGGAGGATGAGAGGGACGATGCCCCGACCATCCCCGAGGGGGATGATGCCCCGACCATCCCCGAGGAGGATGAGGGGAACGATGCCCCGACCATCCCTGAGGAGGATGAGGGGGACGATGCCCCGACCATCCCCGAGGAGGATGAGGGGGACGATGCCCCGACCATCCCCGAGGAAGCCGGAGGAGGATGAGGGGAACGATGCCCCGACCATCCCCGAGGAGGATGAGGGGGACGATGCCCCGACCATCCCCGAGGAAGCCGGAGGAGGATGAGGGGGACGATGCCCCGACCATCCCCGAGGAGGATGAGGGGGACGATGCCCCGACCATCCCCGAGGAGGATGAGGGGAACGATGCCCCGACCATCCCCGAGGAGGATGAGGGGGACGATGCCCCGACCATCCCCGAGGAAGCCGGAGGAGGATGAGGGGGACGATGCCCCGACCATCCCCGAGGAGGATGAGGGGAACGATGCCCCGACCATCCCCGAGGAAGCCGGAGGAGGATGAGGGGGACGATGCCCCGACCATCCCCGAGGAAGCCGGAGGAGGATGAGGGGGACGATGCCCCGACCATCCCCGAGGAGGATGAGGGGGACGATGCCCCGACCATCCCCGAGGAAGCCGGAGGAGGATGAGGGGAACGATGCCCCGACCATCCCCGAGGAGGATGAGGGGGACGATGCCCCGACCATCCCTGAGGAGGATGAGGGGGACGATGCCCCGACCATCCCCGAGGAGGATGAGGGGACGATGCCCCGACCATCCCCGAGGAGGATGAGGAGGATGATGCCCCGACCATCCCCGAGGGGGATGATGCCCCGACCATCCCCGAGGACGCTGGAGGAGGATGAGGGGGACGATGCCCCGACCATCCCCGAGGAGGATGAGGGGGACGATGCCCCGACCATCCCCGAGGAGGATGAGGGGGACGATGCCCCGACCATCCCCGAGGCGGATGAGGGGGACGATGCCCCGACCATCCCCGAGGAGGATGAGGGGGACGATGCCCCGACCATCCCCGAGGAGGATGAGGGGACGATGCCCCGACCATCCCCGAGGAGGATGAGGAGGATGATGCCCCGACCATCCCCGAGGAGGATGAGGGGGATGATGCCCCGACCATCCCCGAGGACGCCGGAGGAGGATGAGGGGGACGATGCCCCGACCATCCCCGAGGAGGATGAGGGGGACGATGCCCGGACCATCCCCGAGGAGGATGAGGGGACGATGCCCCGACCATCCCCGAGGAAGCCGGAGGAGGATGAGGGGAACGATGCCCCGACCATCCCCGAGGAGGATGAGGGGGACGATGCCCCGACCATCCCCGAGGAGGGTGAGGGGGACGATGCCCCGACCATCCCCGAGGAAGCCGGAGGAGGATGAGGGGAACGATGCCCCGACCATCCCCGAGGAGGATGAGGGGGACGATGCCCCGACCATCCCTGAGGAGGATGAGGGGGACGATGCCCCGACCATCCCCGAGGAGGATGAGGGGACGATGCCCCGACCATCCCCGAGGAGGATGAGGAGGATGATGCCCCGACCATCCCCGAGGAGGATGAGGGGGATGATGCCCCGACCATCCCCGAGGACGCTGGAGGAGGATGAGGGGGACGATGCCCCGACCATCCCCGAGGAGGATGAGGGGGACGATGCCCCGACCATCCCCGAGGAGGATGAGGGGGACTATGCCCCGACCATCCCCGAGGAGGATGAGGGAGACGATGCCCCGACCATCCCCGAGGAAGCCGGAGGAGGATGAGGGGAACGATGCCCCGACCATCCCCGAGGAGGATGAGGGGGACGATGCCCCGACCATCCCCGAGGAGGATGAGGGGGACGATGCCCCGACCATCCCCGAGGAGGATGAAGGGGGATGTAGCCCCGACCATCCCCGAGGACGCCAGAGGAGGATGAGGGGGATGATGCCTCGACCATCCCCGAGGAGGATGAGGGGGACGATGCCCCGACCATCCCCGAGGAGGATGAGGGGGACGATGCCCCGACCATCCCCGAGGAGGATGAGAGGGACGATGCCCCGACCATCCCCGAGGGGGATGATGCCCCGACCATCCCCGAGGAGGATGAGGGGAACGATGCCCCGACCATCCCTGAGGAGGATGAGGGGGACGATGCCCCGACCATCCCCGAGGAGGATGAGGGGGACGATGCCCCGACCATCCCCGAGGAAGCCGGAGGAGGATGAGGGGAACGATGCCCCGACCATCCCCGAGGAGGATGAGGGGGACGATGCCCCGACCATCCCCGAGGAAGCCGGAGGAGGATGAGGGGGACGATGCCCCGACCATCCCCGAGGAGGATGAGGGGGACGATGCCCCGACCATCCCCGAGGAAGCCGGAGGAGGATGAGGGGAACGATGCCCCGACCATCCCCGAGGAGGATGAGGGGGACGATGCCCCGACCATCCCCGAGGAAGCCGGAGGAGGATGAGGGGGACGATGCCCCGACCATCCCCGAGGAGGATGAGGGGAACGATGCCCCGACCATCCCCGAGGAAGCCGGAGGAGGATGAGGGGGACGATGCCCCGACCATCCCCGAGGAAGCCGGAGGAGGATGAGGGGGACGATGCCCCGACCATCCCCGAGGAGGATGAGGGGGACGATGCCCCGACCATCCCCGAGGAAGCCGGAGGAGGATGAGGGGAACGATGCCCCGACCATCCCCGAGGAGGATGAGGGGGACGATGCCCCGACCATCCCTGAGGAGGATGAGGGGGACGATGCCCCGACCATCCCCGAGGAGGATGAGGGGACGATGCCCCGACCATCCCCGAGGAGGATGAGGAGGATGATGCCCCGACCATCCCCGAGGGGGATGATGCCCCGACCATCCCCGAGGACGCTGGAGGAGGATGAGGGGGACGATGCCCCGACCATCCCCGAGGAGGATGAGGGGGACGATGCCCTGACCATCCCCGAGGAGGATGAGGGGGACGATGCCCCGACCATCCCCGGGAAGGATGAGGGGACGATGCCCCGACCATCCCCGAGGAGGATGAGGGGGACGATGCCCTGACCATCCCCGAGGAGGATGAGGGGGACGATGCCCCCACCATCCCCGAGGAGGATGAGGGGGATGATGCCCCGACCATCCCCGAGGAGGATGAGGGGGATGATGCCCCGACCATCCCCGAGGAAGCCGGAGGAGGATGAGGGGGGTGATGCCCCGACCATCCCCGAGAAAGCCGGAGGAGGATGAGGGGGTGATGCCCCGACCATCCCCGAGGAGGATGAGGGGGATGTAGCCCCGACCATCCCCGAGGACGCCAGAGGAGGATGAGGGGGATGATGCCTCGACCATCCCCGAGGAGGATGAGGGGGATGATGCCTCGACCATCCCCGAGGACGCCGGAGGAGGATGAGGGGGGTGATGCCCCGACCATCCCCGAGAAAGCCGGAGGAGGATGAGGGGGTGATGCCCCGACCATCCCCGAGGAGGATGAGGGGGATGTAGCCCCGACCATCCCCGAGAAAGCCGGAGGAGGATGAGGGGGTGATGCCCCGACCATCCCCGAGGAGGATGAGGGGGATGTAGCCCCGACCATCCCCGGGGACGCCGGAGGAGGATGAGGGGGATGATGCCCCGACCATCCCCGAGGAAGCCGGAGGAGGATGAGGGGGACGATGCCCCGACCATCCCCGAGGAAGCCGGAGGAGGATGAGGGGAACGATGCCCCGACCATCCCCGAGGAGGATGAGGGGGACGATGCCCCGACCATCCCCGAGGAGGATGAGGGGGACGATGCCCCGACCATCCCCGAGGAGGATGAGGGGGACGATGCCCCGACCATCCCCGAGGAGGATGAGGGGACGATGCCCCGACCATCCCCGAGGAGGATGAGGAGGATGATGCCCCGACCATCCCCGAGGAGGATGAGGGGGATGATGCCCCGACCATCCCCGAGGACGCCGGAGGAGGATGAGGGAGACGATGCCCCGACCATCCCCGAGGAGGATGAGGGGGACGATGCCCCGACCATCCCCGGGAAGGATGAGGGGGACGATGCCCCGACCATCCCCGGGAAGGATGAGGGGGACGATGCCCCGACCATCCCCGAGGAGGATGAGGGGGACGATGCCCTGACCATCCCCGAGGAGGATGAGGGGGACGATGCCCCCACCATCCCCGAGGAGGATGAGGGGGATGATGCCCCGACCATCCCCGAGGAGGATGAGGGGGATGATGCCCCGACCATCCCCGAGGAAGCCGGAGGAGGATGAGGGGGGTGATGCCCCGACCATCCCCGAGGAGGATGAGGGGGACGATGCCCCGACCATCCCCGAGGAGGATGAGGGGGACTATGCCCCGACCATCCCCGAGGAGGATGAGGGAGACGATGCCCCGACTATCACCGAGGAGGATGAGGAGGAAGATGCCCCGGCCATCCCCGAGGAGGATGAGGGGATGATGCCCCGACCATCCCCGAGGACGCCAGAGTAGGATGAGGGGGATCATGCCTCGACCATCCCCGAGGAGGATGAGGGGGATGATGCCCCGACCATCCCCGAGGACGCCGGAGGAGGATGAGGAGGACGATGCCCCGACCATCCCCGAGGACGCCGGAGGGGGGTGAGGGGGACGATGCCCCGACCATCCCCGAGGAGGATGAGGGGGACGATGCGCCGACCATCCCCGAGGAGGATGAGGGGGACGATGCGCCGACAATCCCCGAGGAGGATGAGGGGGACGATGCCCCGACCATCCCCGAGGACACCGGAGGAGGATGAGGGGGACGATGCCCCGACCATCCCCGAGGAGGATGAGGAGGATGATGCCCCAACCATCCCCGAGGAGGATGAGGGGGATGATTCCCCGACCATCCCCGAGGAGGATGAGGAGGACGATGCCCCGACCATCCCGGTGGAGGATGAGGGGGACGATGCCCCGACCATCCCCGAGGAGGATGAGGAGGACGATGCCCCGACCATCCCCGAGGAGGATGAGGGGGATGATGCCCCGACCATCCCCGAGGACGCTGGAGGAGGATGAGGGGGACGATGCCCCGACCATCCCCGAGGAGGATGAGGGGGACGATGCCCCGACCATCCCCGAGGAGGATGAGGGGGACGATGCCCCGACCATCCCCGAGGAGGATGAGGGGGACGATGCCCCGACCATGCCCGGGAAGGATGAGGGGGACGATGCCCCGACCATCCCCGAGGAGGATGAGGGGGACGATGCCCCGACCATCCCCGAGGAGGATGAGGGGGACGATGCCCCCACCATCCCCGAGGAGGATGAGGGGGATGATGCCCCGACCATCCCCGAGGAGGATGAGGGGGATGATGCCCCGACCATCCCCGAGGAAGCCGGAGGAGGATGAGGGGGGTGATGCCCCGACCATCCCCGAGAAAGCCGGAGGAGGATGAGGGGGTGATGCCCCGACCATCCCCGAGGAGGATGAGGGGGATGTAGCCCCGACCATCCCCGAGGACGCCAGAGGAGGATGAGGGGGATGATGCCTCGACCATCCCCGAGGAGGATGAGGGGGATGATGCCTCGACCATCCCCGAGGAGGATGAGGGGGATGATGCCCCGACCATCCCCGAGGTCGCCGGAGGAGGATGAGGGGGATGATGCCCCGACCATCCCCGAGGAAGCCGGAGGAGGATGAGGGGGACGATGCCCCGACCATCCCCGAGGAAGCCGGAGGAGGATGAGGGGAACGATGCCCCGACCATCCCCGAGGAGGATGAGGGGGACGATGCCCCGACCATCCCCGAGGAGGATGAGGGGACGATGCCCCGACCATCCCCGAGGAGGATGAGGGGGACGATGCCCCGACCATCCCCGAGGAGGATGAGGGGGACGATGCCCCGACCATCCCCGAGGAGGATGAGGGGACGATGCCCCGACCATCCCCGAGGAGGATGAGGAGGATGATGCCCCGACCATCCCCGAGGAGGATGAGGGGGACGATGCCCCGACCATCCCCGGGAAGGATGAGGGGGACGATGCCCCGACCATCCCCGGGAAGGATGAGGGGACGATGCCCCGACCATCCCCGAGGAGGATGAGGGGGACGATGCCCTGACCATCCCCGAGGAGGATGAGGGGGACGATGCCCCCACCATCCCCGAGGAGGATGAGGGGGATGATGCCCCGACCATCCCCGAGGAGGATGAGGGGGATGATGCCCCGACCATCCCCGAGGAAGCCGGAGGAGGATGAGGGGGGTGATGCCCCGACCATCCCCGAGGAGGATGAGGGGGACGATGCCCCGACCATCCCCGAGGAGGATGAGGGGGACTATGCCCCGACCATCCCCGAGGAGGATGAGGGAGACGATGCCCCGACCATCCCCGAGGAAGCCGGAGGAGGATGAGGGGAACGATGCCCCGACCATCCCCGAGGAGGATGAGGGGGACGATGCCCCGACCATCCCCGAGGAGGATGAGGGGGACGATGCCCCGACCATCCCCAAGGAGGATGAGGGGGACGATGCCCCGACCATCCCCGAGGAGGATGAGGGGACGATGCCCCGACCATCCCCGAGGAGGATGAGGAGGACGATGCCCCGACCATCCCCGAGGAGGATGAGGGGGACGATGCCCCGACCATCCCCGAGGAAGCCGGAGGAGGATGAGGGGAACGATGCCCCGACCATCCCCGAGGAGGATGAGGGGGACGATGCCCCGACCATCCCCGAGGAGGATGAGGGGGACGATGCCCCGACCATCCCCGAGGAGGATGAGGGGACGATGCCCCGACCATCCCCGAGGAGGATGAGGGGACGATGCCCCGACCATCCCCGAGGAGGATGAGGAGGATGATGCCCCGACCATCCCCGAGGAGGATGAGGGGGATGATGCCCCGACCATCCCCGAGGACGCCGGAGGAGGATGAGGGGGACGATGCCCCGACCATCCCCGAGGAGGATGAGGGGGACGATGCCCGGACCATCCCCGAGGAGGATGAGGGGACGATGCCCCGACCATCCCCGAGGAAGCCGGAGGAGGATGAGGGGAACGATGCCCCGACCATCCCCGAGGAGGATGAGGGGGACGATGCCCCGACCATCCCCGAGGAGGGTGAGGGGGACGATGCCCCGACCATCCCCGAGGAAGCCGGAGGAGGATGAGGGGAACGATGCCCCGACCATCCCCGAGGAGGATGAGGGGGACGATGCCCCGACCATCCCTGAGGAGGATGAGGGGGACGATGCCCCGACCATCCCCGAGGAGGATGAGGGGACGATGCCCCGACCATCCCCGAGGAGGATGAGGAGGACGATGCGCCGACCATCCCCGAGGAGGATGAGGGGGATGATGCCTCGACCATCCCCGAGGAGGATGAGGGGGATGATGCCCCGACCATCCCCGAGGTCGCCGGAGGAGGATGAGGGGGATGATGCCCCGACCATCCCCGAGGAAGCCGGAGGAGGATGAGGGGGACGATGCCCCGACCATCCCCGAGGAAGCCGGAGGAGGATGAGGGGAACGATGCCCCGACCATCCCCGAGGAGGATGAGGGGGACGATGCCCCGACCATCCCCGAGGAGGATGAGGGGACGATGCCCCGACCATCACCGAGGAGGATGAGGGGGACGATGCCCCGACCATCCCCGAGGAGGATGAGGGGGACGATGCCCCGACCATCCCCGAGAAAGCCGGAGGAGGATGAGGGGGTGATGCCCCGACCATCCCCGAGGAGGATGAGGGGGATGTAGCCCCGACCATCCCCGAGGACGCCAGAGGAGGATGAGGGGGATGATGCCTCGACCATCCCCGAGGAGGATGAGGGGGATGATGCCTCGACCATCCCCGAGGACGCCGGAGGAGGATGAGGGGGGTGATGCCCCGACCATCCCCGAGAAAGCCGGAGGAGGATGAGGGGGTGATGCCCCGACCATCCCCGAGGAGGATGAGGGGGATGTAGCCCCGACCATCCCCGAGAAAGCCGGAGGAGGATGAGGGGGTGATGCCCCGACCATCCCCGAGGAGGATGAGGGGGATGTAGCCCCGACCATCCCCGAGGACGCCGGAGGAGGATGAGGGGGATGATGCCCCGACCATCCCCGAGGAAGCCGGAGGAGGATGAGGGGGACGATGCCCCGACCATCCCCGATGAAGCCGGAGGAGGATGAGGGGAACGATGCCCCGACCATCCCCGAGGAGGATGAGGGGGACGATGCCCCGACCATCCCCGAGGAGGATGAGGGGGACGATGCCCCGACCATCCCCGAGGAGGATGAGGGGACGATGCCCCGACCATCCCCGAGGAGGATGAGGGGACGATGCCCCGACCATCCCCGAGGAGGATGAGGAGGATGATGCCCCGACCATCCCCGAGGAGGATGAGGGGGATGATGCCCCGACCATCCCCGAGGACGCCGGAGGAGGATGAGGGAGACGATGCCCCGACCATCCCCGAGGAGGATGAGGGGGACGATGCCCCGACCATCCCCGGGAAGGATGAGGGGGACGATGCCCCGACCATCCCCGGGAAGGATGAGGGGGACGATGCCCCGACCATCCCCGAGGAGGATGAGGGGGACGATGCCCTGACCATCCCCGAGGAGGATGAGGGGGACGATGCCCCCACCATCCCCGAGGAGGATGAGGGGGATGATGCCCCGACCATCCCCGAGGAGGATGAGGGGGATGATGCCCCGACCATCCCCGAGGAAGCCGGAGGAGGATGAGGGGGGTGATGCCCCGACCATCCCCGAGGAGGATGAGGGGGACGATGCCCCGACCATCCCCGAGGAGGATGAGGGGGACTATGCCCCGACCATCCCCGAGGAGGATGAGGGAGACGATGCCCCGACTATCCCCGAGGAGGATGAGGAGGAAGATGCCCCGACCATCCCCGAGGAGGATGAGGGGGATGATGCCCCGACCATCCCCGAGGACGCCAGAGTAGGATGAGGGGGATCATGCCTCGACCATCCCCGAGGAGGATGAGGGGGATGATGCCCCGACCATCCCCGAGGACGCCGGAGGAGGATGAGGAGGACGATGCCCCGACCATCCCCGAGGACGCCGGAGGGGGGTGAGGGGGACGATGCCCCGACCATCCCCGAGGAGGATGAGGGGGACGATGCGCCGACCATCCCCGAGGAGGATGAGGGGGACGATGCGCCGACCATCCCCGAGGAGGATGAGGGGGACGATGCCCCGACCATCCCCGGGAAGGATGAGGGGACGATGCCCCGACCATCCCCGAGGAGGATGAGGGGGACGATGCCCTGACCATCCCCGAGGAGGATGAGGGGGACGATGCCCCCACCATCCCCGAGGAGGATGAGGGGGATGATGCCCCGACCATCCCCGAGGAGGATGAGGGGGACGATGCCCCGACCATCCCCGGGAAGGATGAGGGGACGATGCCCCGACCATCCCCGAGGAGGATGAGGGGGACGATGCCCTGACCATCCCCGAGGAGGATGAGGGGGACGATGCCCCCACCATCCCCGAGGAGGATGAGGGGGATGATGCCCCGACCATCCCCGAGGAGGATGAGGGGGATGATGCCCCGACCATCCCCGAGGAAGCCGGAGGAGGATGAGGGGGGTGATGCCCCGACCATCCCCGAGGAGGATGAGGGGGACGATGCCCCGACCATCCCCGAGGAGGATGAGGGGGACTATGCCCCGACCATCCCCGAGGAGGATGAGGGAGACGATGCCCCGACCATCCCCGAGGAAGCCGGAGGAGGATGAGGGGAACGATGCCCCGACCATCCCCGAGGAGGATGAGGGGGACGATGCCCCGACCATCCCCGAGGAGGATGAGGGGGACGATGCCCCACCATCCCCGAGGAGGATGAGGGGGACGATGCCCCGACCATCCCCGAGGAGGATGAGGGGACGATGCCCCGACCATCCCCGAGGAGGATGAGGAGGATGATGCCCCGACCATCCCCGAGGAGGATGAGGGGGATGATGCCCCGACCATCCCCGAGGACGCCGGAAGAGGATGAGGGGGACGATGCCCCGACCATCCCCGAGGAGGATGAGGGGGACGATGCCCCGACCATCCCCGAGGAAGCCGGAGGAGGATGAGGGGAACGATGCCCCGACCATCCCCGAGGAGGATGAGGGGGACGATGCCCCGACCATCCCCGAGGAGGATGAGGGGGACGATGCCCCGACCATCCCCGAGGAGGATGAGGGGGACGATGCCCCGACCATCCCCGAGGAGGATGAGGGGACGATGCCCCGACCATCCCCGAGGAGGATGAGGAGGATGATGCCCCGACCATCCCCGAGGAGGATGAGGGGGATGATGCCCCGACCATCCCCGAGGACGCCGGAGGAGGATGAGGGGGACGATGCCCCGACCATCCCCGAGGAGGATGAGGGGGACGATGCCCGGACCATCCCCGAGGAGGATGAGGGGACGATGCCCCGACCATCCCCGAGGAAGCCGGAGGAGGATGAGGGGAACGATGCCCCGACCATCCCCGAGGAGGATGAGGGGGACGATGCCCCGACCATCCCCGAGGAGGGTGAGGGGGACGATGCCCCGACCATCCCCGAGGAAGCCGGAGGAGGATGAGGGGAACGATGCCCCGACCATCCCCGAGGAGGATGAGGGGGACGATGCCCCGACCATCCCTGAGGAGGATGAGGGGGACGATGCCCCGACCATCCCCGAGGAGGATGAGGGGACGATGCCCCGACCATCCCCGAGGAGGATGAGGAGGATGATGCCCCGACCATCCCCGAGGAGGATGAGGGGGATGATGCCCCGACCATCCCCGAGGACGCTGGAGGAGGATGAGGGGGACGATGCCCCGACCATCCCCGAGGAGGATGAGGGGGACGATGCCCCGACCATCCCCGAGGAGGATGAGGGGGACTATGCCCCGACCATCCCCGAGGAGGATGAGGGAGACGATGCCCCGACCATCCCCGAGGAAGCCGGAGGAGGATGAGGGGAACGATGCCCCGACCATCCCCGAGGAGGATGAGGGGGACGATGCCCCGACCATCCCCGAGGAGGATGAGGGGGACGATGCCCCGACCATCCCCGAGGAGGATGAAGGGGGACGATGCCCCGACCATCCCCGAGGACGCCGGAGGAGGATGAGGGGGACGATGCCCCGACCATCCCCGAGGAGGATGAGGGGGACGATGCCCCGACCATCCCCGAGGAAGCCGGAGGAGGATGAGGGGAACGATGCCCCGACCATCCCCGAGGAGGATGAGGGGGACGATGCCCCGACCATCCCCGAGGAGGATGAGGGGACGATGCCCCGACCATCCCCGAGGACGCCGGAGGAGGATGAGGGGGACGATGCCCCGACCATCCCCGAGGAGGATGAGGGGGACGATGCCCCGACCATCACCGAGGAAGCCGGAGGAGGATGAGGGGGACGATGCCCCGACCATCCCCGAGGAGGATGAGGGGGACGATGCCCCGACCATCCCCGAGGAAGCCGGAGGAGGATGAGGGGGACGATGCCCCGACCATCCCCGAGGAGGATGAGGGGGACGATGCCCCGACCATCCCCGAGGAGGATGAGGGGGACGATGCCCCGACCATCCCCGAGGAGGATGAGGGGACGATGCACCGACCATCCCCGAGGAGGATGAGGAGGATGATGCCCCGACCATCCCCGAGGAGGATGAGGGGGATGATGCCCCGACCATCCCCGAGGACGCCGGAGGAGGATGAGGGGGACGATGCCCCGACCATCCCCGAGGAGGATGAGGGGGACGATGCCCCGACCATCCCCGGGAAGGATGAGGGGGACGATGCCCCGACCATCACCGGGAAGGATGAGGGGACGATGCCCCGACCATCCCCGAGGAGGATGAGGGGGACGATGCCCTGACCATCCCCGAGGAGGATGAGGGGGACGATGCCCCCACCATCCCCGAGGAGGATGAGGGGGATGATGCCCCGACCATCCCCGAGGAGGATGAGGGGGATGATGCCCCGACCATCCCCGAGGAGGATGAGAGGGACGATGCCCCGACCATCCCCGAGGGGGATGATGCCCCGACCATCCCCGAGGAGGATGAGGGGAACGATGCCCCGACCATCCCTGAGGAGGATGAGGGGGACGATGCCCCGACCATCCCCGAGGAGGATGAGGGGGACGATGCCCCGACCATCCCCGAGGAGGATGAGGGGACGATGCCCCGACCATCCCCGAGGAAGCCGGAGGAGGATGAGGGGAACGATGCCCCGACCATCCCCGAGGAGGATGAGGGGGACGATGCCCCGACCATCCCCGAGGAAGCCGGAGGAGGATGAGGGGGACGATGCCCCGACCATCCCCGAGGAGGATGAGGGGGACGATGCCCCGACCATCCCCGAGGAAGCCGGAGGAGGATGAGGGGAACGATGCCCCGACCATCCCCGAGGAGGATGAGGGGGACGATGCCCCGACCATCCCTGAGGAGGATGAGGGGGACGATGCCCCGACCATCCCCGAGGAGGATGAGGGGACGATGCCTCGACCATCCCCGAGGAGGATGAGGAGGATGATGCCCCGACCATCCCCGAGGAGGATGAGGGGGATGATGCCCCGACCATCCCCGAGGACGCCGGAGGAGGATGAGGGGGACGATGCCCCGACCATCCCCGAGGAGGATGAGGGGGACGATGCCCCGACCATCACCGAGGAAGCCGGAGGAGGATGAGGGGGACGATGCCCCGACCATCCCCGAGGAGGATGAGGGGGACGATGCCCCGACCATCCCCGAGGAAGCCGGAGGAGGATGAGGGGGACGATGCCCCGACCATCCCCGAGGAGGATGAGGGGGACGATGCCCCGACCATCCCCGAGGAGGATGAGGGGGACGATGCCCCGACCATCCCCGAGGAGGATGAGGGGACGATGCACCGACCATCCCCGAGGAGGATGAGGAGGATGATGCCCCGACCATCCCCGAGGAGGATGAGGGGGATGATGCCCCGACCATCCCTGAGGACGCCGGAGGAGGATGAGGGGGACGATGCCCCGACCATCCCCGAGGAGGATGAGGGGGACGATGCCCCGACCATCCCCGGGAAGGATGAGGGGGACGATGCCCCGACCATCACCGGGAAGGATGAGGGGGACGATGCCCCGACCATCCCCGAGGAGGATGAGGGGGACGATGCCCTGACCATCCCCGAGGAGGATGAGGGGGACGATGCCCCCACCATCCCCGAGGAGGATGAGGGGGATGATGCCCCGACCATCCCCGAGGAGGATGAGGGGGATGATGCCCCGACCATCCCCGAGGAGGATGAGAGGGACGATGCCCCGACCATCCCCGAGGGGGATGATGCCCCGACCATCCCCGAGGAGGATGAGGGGAACGATGCCCCGACCATCCCTGAGGAGGATGAGGGGGACGATGCCCCGACCATCCCCGAGGAGGATGAGGGGGACGATGCCCCGACCATCCCCGAGGAGGATGAGGGGACGATGCCCCGACCATCCCCGAGGAAGCCGGAGGAGGATGAGGGGAACGATGCCCCGACCATCCCCGAGGAGGATGAGGGGGACGATGCCCCGACCATCCCCGAGGAAGCCGGAGGAGGATGAGGGGGACGATGCCCCGACCATCCCCGAGGAGGATGAGGGGGACGATGCCCCGACCATCCCCGAGGAAGCCGGAGGAGGATGAGGGGAACGATGCCCCGACCATCCCCGAGGAGGATGAGGGGGACGATGCCCCGACCATCCCTGAGGAGGATGAGGGGGACGATGCCCCGACCATCCCCGAGGAGGATGAGGGGGACGATGCCCCGACCATCCCCGAGGAGGATGAGGGGACGATGCCCCGACCATCCCCGAGGAGGATGAGGGGGATGATGCCCCGACCATCCCCGAGGACGCTGGAGGAGGATGAGGGGGACGATGCCCCGACCATCCCCGAGGAGGATGAGGGGGACGATGCCCCGACCATCCCCGAGGAGGATGAGGGGGACTATGCCCCGACCATCCCCGAGGAGGATGAGGGAGACGATGCCCCGACCATCCCCGAGGAAGCCGGAGGAGGATGAGGGGAACGATGCCCCGACCATCCCCGAGGAGGGATGAGGGGGACGATGCCCCGACCATCCCCGAGGAGGATGAGGGGGACGATGCCCCGACCATCCCCGAGGAGGATGAGGGGGACGATGCCCCGACCATCCCCGAGGAGGATGAGGGGACGATGCCCCGACCATCCCCGAGGAGGATGAGGAGGATGATGCCCCGACCATCCCCGAGGAGGATGAGGGGGATGATGCCCCGACCATCCCCGAGGACGCCGGAGGAGGATGAGGGGGACGATGCCCCGACCATCCCCGAGGAGGATGAGGGGGACGATGCCCCGACCATCCCCGGGAAGGATGAGGGGGACGATGCCCCGACCATCACCGGGAAGGATGAGGGGGACGATGCCCCGACCATCCCCGAGGAGGATGAGGGGGACGATGCCCTGACCATCCCCGAGGAGGATGAGGGGTACGATGCCCCCACCATCCCCGAGGAGGATGAGGGGGATGATGCCCCGACCATCCCCGAGGAGGATGAGAGGGATGATGCCCCGACCATCCCCGAGGAAGCCGGAGGAGGATGAGGGGGGTGATGCCCCGACCATCCCCGAGAAAGCCGGAGGAGGATGAGGGGGTGATGCCCCGACCATCCCCGAGGAGGATGAGGGGGATGATGCCTCGACCATCCCCGAGGAGGATGAGGGGGATGATGCCTCGACCATCCCCGAGGAGGATGAGGGGGATGATGCCCCGACCATCCCCGAGGACGCCGGAGGAGGATGAGGGGGATGATGCCCCGACCATCCCCGAGGGCGCCGGAGGAGGATGAGTGGGATGATGCCCCGACCATCCCCGAGGAGGATGAGGGCGACGATGCCCTGACCATCTCCGAGGAGGATGAGGGGGACGATGCCCCGACCATCCCCGGGAAGGATGAGGGGGACGATGCCCCAACCATCCCCGAGGAGGATGAGGGGGACGATGCCCTGACCATCCCCGAGGAGGATGAGGGGGACGATGCCCCCACCATCCCCGAGGAGGATGAGGGGGATGATGCCCCGACCATCCCCGAGGAGGATGAGGGGGATGATGCCCCGACCATCCCCGAGGAAGCCGGAGGAGGATGAGGGGGGTGATGCCCCGACCATCCCCGAGAAAGCCGGAGGAGGATGAGGGGGTGATGCCCCGACCATCCCCGAGGAGAATGAGGGGGATGTAGCCCCGACCATCCCCGAGGACGCCAGAGGAGGATGAGGGGGATGATGCCTCGACCATCCCCGAGGAGGATGAGGGGGATGATTCCCCGACCATCCCCGAGGAGGATGAGGAGGACGATGCCCCGACCATCCCGGTGGAGGATGAGTGGGACGATGCCCCGACCATCCCCGAGGAGGATGAGGGGGACGATGCCCCGACCATCCCCGAGGAGGATGAGGGGGACGATGCCCCGACCATCCCCGAGGGGGATGATGCCCCGACCATCCCCGAGGAAGCAGGAGGAGGATGAGGGGGACGATGCCCCGACCATCCCCGAGGAGGATGAGGAGGACGATGCCCCGACCATCCCGGTGGAGGATGAGGGGGACGATGCCCCGACCATCCCCGAGGAGGATGAGGGGGACGATGCCCCGACCATCCCCGAGGAGGATGAGGGGGACGATGCCCCGACCATCCCCGAGGAGGATGAGAGGGACGATGCCCCGACCATCCCCGAGGGGGATGATGCCCCGACCATCCCCGAGGGGGATGATGCCCCGACCATCCCCGAGGAGGATGAGGGGGATGATGCCCCGACCATCCCCGAAGACGCCGGAGGAGGATGAGGGCGATGATGCCCCGACCATCCCCGAGGAGGATGAGGGGGACGATGCCCCGACCATCCCCGAGGAGGATGAGGGGGACGATGCCCCGACCATCCCCGAGGAGGATGAGGGGGACGATGCCCCGACCATCCCCGAGGAGGATGAGGGGGACGATGCCCCGACCATCTCCGAGGAAGCCGGAGGAGGATGAGGGGGACGATGCCCCGACCATCCCCGAGGAAGCCGGAGGAGGATGAGGGGGACGATGCCCCGACCATCCCCGAGGAGGATGAGGGGGACGATGCCCCGACCATCCCCGAGGAAGCCGGAGGAGGATGAGGGGAATGATGCCCCGACCATCCCCGAGGAGGATGAGGGGGACGATGCCCCGACCATCCCCGAGGAGGATGAGGGGACGATGCCCCGACCATCCCCGAGGAAGCCGGAGGAGGATGAGGGCGATGATGCCCCGACCATCCCCGAGGAGGATGAGGGGGACGATGCCCCGACCATCCCCGAGGAGGATGAGAGGGACGATGCCCCGACCATCCCCGAGGGGGATGATGCCCCGACCATCCCCGAGGAGGATGAGGGGACGATGCCCCGACCATCCCCGAGGAAGCCGGAGGAGGATGAGGGCGATGATGCCCCGACCATCCCCGAGGAGGATGAGGGGGACGATGCCCCGACCATCCCCGAGGAGGATGAGAGGGACGATGCCCCGACCATCCCCGAGGGGGATGATGCCCTGACCATCCCCGAGGAGGATGAGGGGGACGATGCCCCGACCATCCCCGAGGAGGATGAGGGGGACGATGCCCCGACCATCCCCGAGGAGGATGAGAGGGACGATGCCCCGACCATCCCCGAGGGGGATGATGCCCCGACCATCCCCGAGGAGGATGAGGGGAACGATGCCCCGACCATCCCTGAGGAGGATGAGGGGGACGATGCCCCGACCATCCCCGAGGAGGATGAGGGGGACGATGCCCCGACCATCCCCGAGGAAGCCGGAGGAGGATGAGGGGAACGATGCCCCGACCATCCCCGAGGAGGATGAGGGGGACGATGCCCCGACCATCCCCGAGGAAGCCGGAGGAGGATGAGGGGGACGATGCCCCGACCATCCCCGAGGAGGATGAGGGGGACGATGCCCCGACCATCCCCGAGGAAGCCGGAGGAGGATGAGGGGAACGATGCCCCGACCATCCCCGAGGAGGATGAGGGGGACGATGCCCCGACCATCCCCGAGGAAGCCGGAGGAGGCTGAGATGCCCCGACCATCCCCGAGGAGGATGAGGGGAACGATGCCCCGACCATCCCCGAGGAAGCCGGAGGAGGATGAGGGGGACGATGCCCCGACCATCCCCGAGGAAGCCGGAGGAGGATGAGGGGGACGATGCCCCGACCATCCCCGAGGAGGATGAGGGGGACGATGCCCCGACCATCCCCGAGGAAGCCGGAGGAGGATGAGGGGAACGATGCCCCGACCATCCCCGAGAAGGATGAGGGGGACGATGCCCCGACCATCCCTGAGGAGGATGAGGGGGACGATGCCCCGACCATCCCCGAGGAGGATGAGGGGACGATGCCCCGACCATCCCCGAGGAGGATGAGGAGGATGATGCCCCGACCATCCCCGAGGGGGATGATGCCCCGACCATCCCCGAGTACGCTGGAGGAGGATGAGGGGGACGATGCCCCGACCATCCCCGAGGAGGATGAGGGGGACGATGCCCTGACCATCCCCGAGGAGGATGAGGGGGACGATGCCCCGACCATCCCCGGGAAGGATGAGGGGACGATGCCCCGACCATCCCCGAGGAGGATGAGGGGGACGATGCCCTGACCATCCCCGAGGAGGATGAGGGGGACGATGCCCCCACCATCCCCGAGGAGGATGAGGGGGATGATGCCCCGACCATCCCCGAGGAGGATGAGGGGGATGATGCCCCGACCATCCCCGAGGAAGCCGGAGGAGGATGAGGGGGGTGATGCCCCGACCATCCCCGAGAAAGCCGGAGGAGGATGAGGGGGTGATGCCCCGACCATCCCCGAGGAGGATGAGGGGGATGTAGCCCCGACCATCCCCGAGGACGCCAGAGGAGGATGAGGGGGATGATGCCTCGACCATCCCCGAGGAGGATGAGGGGGATGATGCCTCGACCATCCCCGAGGACGCCGGAGGAGGATGAGGGGGGTGATGCCCCGACCATCCCCGAGAAAGCCGGAGGAGGATGAGGGGGTGATGCCCCGACCATCCCCGAGGAGGATGAGGGGGATGTAGCCCCGACCATCCCCGAGAAAGCCGGAGGAGGATGAGGGGGTGATGCCCCGACCATCCCCGAGGAGGATGAGGGGGATGTAGCCCCGACCATCCCCGAGGACGCCGGAGGAGGATGAGGGGGATGATGCCCCGACCATCCCCGAGGAAGCCGGAGGAGGATGAGGGGGACGATGCCCCGACCATCCCCGATGAAGCCGGAGGAGGATGAGGGGAACGATGCCCCGACCATCCCCGAGGAGGATGAGGGGGACGATGCCCCGACCATCCCCGAGGAGGATGAGGGGGACGATGCCCCGACCATCCCCGAGGAGGATGAGGGGACGATGCCCCGACCATCCCCGAGGAGGATGAGGAGGATGATGCCCCGACCATCCCCGAGGAGGATGAGGGGGATGATGCCCCGACCATCCCCGAGGACGCCGGAGGAGGATGAGGGAGACGATGCCCCGACCATCCCCGAGGAGGATGAGGGGGACGATGCCCCGACCATCCCCGGGAAGGATGAGGGGGACGATGCCCTGACCATCCCCGGGAAGGATGAGGGGGACGATGCCCCGACCATCCCCGAGGAGGATGAGGGGGACGATGCCCTGACCATCCCCGAGGAGGATGAGGGGGACGATGCCCCCACCATCCCCGAGGAGGATGAGGGGGATGATGCCCCGACCATCCCCGAGGAGGATGAGGGGGATGATGCCCCGACCATCCCCGAGGAAGCCGGAGGAGGATGAGGGGGGTGATGCCCCGACCATCCCCGAGGAGGATGAGGGGGACGATGCCCCGACCATCCCCGAGGAGGATGAGGGGGACTATGCCCCGACCATCCCCGAGGAGGATGAGGAGGAAGATGCCCCGACCATCCCCGAGGAGGATGAGGGGGATGATGCCCCGACCATCCCCGAGGACGCCAGAGTAGGATGAGGGGGATCATGCCTCGACCATCCCCGAGGAGGATGAGGGGGATGATGCCCCGACCATCCCCGAGGACGCCGGAGGAGGATGAGGAGGACGATGCCCCGACCATCCCCGAGGACGCCGGAGGGGGGTGAGGGGGACGATGCCCCGACCATCCCCGAGGAGGATGAGGGGGACGATGCGCCGACCATCCCCGAGGAGGATGAGGGGGACGATGCGCCGACCATCCCCGAGGAGGATGAGGGGGACGATGCGCCGACAATCCCCGAGGAGGATGAGGGGGACGATGCCCCGACCATCCCCGAGGACACCGGAGGAGGATGAGGGGGACGATGCCCCGACCATCCCCGAGGAGGATGAGGAGGATGATGCCCCAACCATCCCCGAGGAGGATGAGGGGGATGATTCCTCGACCATCCCCGAGGAGGATGAGGAGGACGATGCCCCGACCATCCCGGTGGAGGATGAGGGGGACGATGCCCCGACCATCCCCGAGGAGGATGAGGAGGATGATGCCCCGACCATCCCCGAGGAGGATGAGGGGGATGATGCCCCGACCATCCCCGAGGACGCTGGAGGAGGATGAGGGGGACGATGCCCCGACCATCCCCGAGGAGGATGAGGGGGACGATGCCCCGACCATCCCCGAGGAGGATGAGGGGGACGATGCCCTGACCATCCCCGAGGAGGATGAGGGGGACGATGCCTCGACCATGCCCGGGAAGGATGAGGGGGACGATGCCCCGACCATCCCCGAGGAGGATGAGGGGGACGATGCCCCGACCATCCCCGAGGAAGCCGGAGGAGGATGAGGGGGACGATGCCCCGACCATCCCCGAGGAGGATGAGGGGGACGATGCCCCGACCATCCCCGAGGAGGATGAGGGGGACGATGCCCCGACCATCCCCGAGGAGGATGAGGGGACGATGCACCGACCATCCCCGAGGAGGATGAGGAGGATGATGCCCCGACCATCCCCGAGGAGGATGAGGGGGATGATGCCCCGACCATCCCTGAGGACGCCGGAGGAGGATGAGGGGGACGATGCCCCGACCATCCCCGAGGAGGATGAGGGGGACGATGCCCCGACCATCCCCGGGAAGGATGAGGGGGACGATGCCCCGACCATCACCGGGAAGGATGAGGGGGACGATGCCCCGACCATCCCCGAGGAGGATGAGGGGGACGATGCCCTGACCATCCCCGAGGAGGATGAGGGGGACGATGCCCCCACCATCCCCGAGGAGGATGAGGGGGATGATGCCCCGACCATCCCCGAGGAGGATGAGGGGGATGATGCCCCGACCATCCCCGAGGAGGATGAGAGGGACGATGCCCCGACCATCCCCGAGGGGGATGATGCCCCGACCATCCCCGAGGAGGATGAGGGGAACGATGCCCCGACCATCCCTGAGGAGGATGAGGGGGACGATGCCCCGACCATCCCCGAGGAGGATGAGGGGGACGATGCCCCGACCATCCCCGAGGAGGATGAGGGGACGATGCCCCGACCATCCCCGAGGAAGCCGGAGGAGGATGAGGGGAACGATGCCCCGACCATCCCCGAGGAGGATGAGGGGGACGATGCCCCGACCATCCCCGAGGAAGCCGGAGGAGGATGAGGGGGACGATGCCCCGACCATCCCCGAGGAGGATGAGGGGGACGATGCCCCGACCATCCCCGAGGAAGCCGGAGGAGGATGAGGGGAACGATGCCCCGACCATCCCCGAGGAGGATGAGGGGGACGATGCCCCGACCATCCCTGAGGAGGATGAGGGGGACGATGCCCCGACCATCCCCGAGGAGGATGAGGGGACGATGCCTCGACCATCCCCGAGGAGGATGAGGAGGATGATGCCCCGACCATCCCCGAGGAGGATGAGGGGGATGATGCCCCGACCATCCCCGAGGACGCTGGAGGAGGATGAGGGGGACGATGCCCCGACCATCCCCGAGGAGGATGAGGGGGACGATGCCCCGACCATCCCCGAGGAGGATGAGGGGGACTATGCCCCGACCATCCCCGAGGAGGATGAGGGAGACGATGCCCCGACCATCCCCGAGGAAGCCGGAGGAGGATGAGGGGAACGATGCCCCGACCATCCCCGAGGAGGGATGAGGGGGACGATGCCCCGACCATCCCCGAGGAGGATGAGGGGGACGATGCCCCGACCATCCCCGAGGAGGATGAGGGGGACGATGCCCCGACCATCCCCGAGGAGGATGAGGGGACGATGCCCCGACCATCCCCGAGGAGGATGAGGAGGATGATGCCCCGACCATCCCCGAGGAGGATGAGGGGGATGATGCCCCGACCATCCCCGAGGACGCCGGAGGAGGATGAGGGGGACGATGCCCCGACCATCCCCGAGGAGGATGAGGGGGACGATGCCCCGGCCATCCCCGGGAAGGATGAGGGGGACGATGCCCCGACCATCACCGGGAAGGATGAGGGGGACGATGCCCCGACCATCCCCGAGGAGGATGAGGGGGACGATGCCCTGACCATCCCCGAGGAGGATGAGGGGTACGATGCCCCCACCATCCCCGAGGAGGATGAGGGGGATGATGCCCCGACCATCCCCGAGGAGGATGAGGGGGATGATGCCCCGACCATCCCCGAGGAAGCCGGAGGAGGATGAGGGGGGTGATGCCCCGACCATCCCCGAGAAAGCCGGAGGAGGATGAGGGGGTGATGCCCCGACCATCCCCGAGGAGGATGAGGGGGATGTAGCCCCGACCATCCCCGAGGACGCCAGAGGAGGATGAGGGGGATGATGCCTCGACCATCCCCGAGGAGGATGAGGGGGATGATGCCTCGACCATCCCCGAGGAGGATGAGGGGCATGATGCCCCGACCATCCCCGAGGACGCCGGAGGAGGATGAGGGGGATGATGCCCCGACCATCCCCGAGGGCGCCGGAGGAGGATGAGTGGGATGATGCCCCGACCATCCCCGAGGAGGATGAGGGCGACGATGCCCTGACCATCTCCGAGGAGGATGAGGGGGACGATGCCCCGACCATCCCCGGGAAGGATGAGGGGGACGATGCCCCGACCATCCCCGAGGAGGATGAGGGGGACGATGCCCTGACCATCCCCGAGGAGGATGAGGGGGACGATGCCCCCACCATCCCCGAGGAGGATGAGGGGGATGATGCCCCGACCATCCCCGAGGAGGATGAGGGGGATGATGCCCCGACCATCCCCGAGGAAGCCGGAGGAGGATGAGGGGGGTGATGCCCCGACCATCCCCGAGAAAGCCGGAGGAGGATGAGGGGGTGATGCCCCGACCATCCCCGAGGAGAATGAGGGGGATGTAGCCCCGACCATCCCCGAGGACGCCAGAGGAGGATGAGGGGGATGATGCCTCGACCATCCCCGAGGAGGATGAGGGGGATGATTCCCCGACCATCCCCGAGGAGGATGAGGAGGACGATGCCCCGACCATCCCGGTGGAGGATGAGTGGGACGATGCCCCGACCATCCCCGAGGAGGATGAGGGGGACGATGCCCCGACCATCCCCGAGGAGGATGAGGGGGACGATGCCCCGACCATCCCCGAGGGGGATGATGCCCCGACCATCCCCGAGGAAGCAGGAGGAGGATGAGGGGGACGATGCCCCGACCATCCCCGAGGAGGATGAGGAGGACGATGCCCCGACCATCCCGGTGGAGGATGAGGGGGACGATGCCCCGACCATCCCCGAGGAGGATGAGGGGGACGATGCCCCGACCATCCCCGAGGAGGATGAGGGGGACGATGCCCCGACCATCCCCGAGGAGGATGAGAGGGACGATGCCCCGACCATCCCCGAGGGGGATGATGCCCCGACCATCCCCGAGGGGGATGATGCCCCGACCATCCCCGAGGAGGATGAGGGGGATGATGCCCCGACCATCCCCGAAGACGCCGGAGGAGGATGAGGGCGATGATGCCCCGACCATCCCCGAGGAGGATGAGGGGGACGATGCCCCGACCATCCCCGAGGAGGATGAGGGGGACGATGCCCCGACCATCCCCGAGGAGGATGAGGGGGACGATGCCCCGACCATCCCCGAGGAGGATGAGGGGGACGATGCCCCGACCATCTCCGAGGAAGCCGGAGGAGGATGAGGGGGACGATGCCCCGACCATCCCCGAGGAAGCCGGAGGAGGATGAGGGGGACGATGCCCCGACCATCCCCGAGGAGGATGAGGGGGACGATGCCCCGACCATCCCCGAGGAAGCCGGAGGAGGATGAGGGGAATGATGCCCCGACCATCCCCGAGGAGGATGAGGGGGACGATGCCCCGACCATCCCCGAGGAGGATGAGGGGACGATGCCCCGACCATCCCCGAGGAAGCCGGAGGAGGATGAGGGCGATGATGCCCCGACCATCCCCGAGGAGGATGAGGGGGACGATGCCCCGACCATCCCCGAGGAGGATGAGAGGGACGATGCCCCGACCATCCCCGAGGGGGATGATGCCCCGACCATCCCCGAGGAGGATGAGGGGACGATGCCCCGACCATCCCCGAGGAAGCCGGAGGAGGATGAGGGCGATGATGCCCCGACCATCCCCGAGGAGGATGAGGGGGACGATGCCCCGACCATCCCCGAGGAGGATGAGAGGGACGATGCCCCGACCATCCCCGAGGGGGATGATGCCCTGACCATCCCCGAGGAGGATGAGGGGGACGATGCCCCGACCATCCCCGAGGAGGATGAGGGGGACGATGCCCCGACCATCCCCGAGGAGGATGAGAGGGACGATGCCCCGACCATCCCCGAGGGGGATGATGCCCCGACCATCCCCGAGGAGGATGAGGGGAACGATGCCCCGACCATCCCTGAGGAGGATGAGGGGGACGATGCCCCGACCATCCCCGAGGAGGATGAGGGGGACGATGCCCCGACCATCCCCGAGGAAGCCGGAGGAGGATGAGGGGAACGATGCCCCGACCATCCCCGAGGAGGATGAGGGGGACGATGCCCCGACCATCCCCGAGGAAGCCGGAGGAGGATGAGGGGGACGATGCCCCGACCATCCCCGAGGAGGATGAGGGGGACGATGCCCCGACCATCCCCGAGGAAGCCGGAGGAGGATGAGGGGAACGATGCCCCGACCATCCCCGAGGAGGATGAGGGGGACGATGCCCCGACCATCCCCGAGGAAGCCGGAGGAGGCTGAGATGCCCCGACCATCCCCGAGGAGGATGAGGGGAACGATGCCCCGACCATCCCCGAGGAAGCCGGAGGAGGATGAGGGGGACGATGCCCCGACCATCCCCGAGGAAGCCGGAGGAGGATGAGGGGGACGATGCCCCGACCATCCCCGAGGAGGATGAGGGGGACGATGCCCCGACCATCCCCGAGGAAGCCGGAGGAGGATGAGGGGAACGATGCCCCGACCATCCCCGAGAAGGATGAGGGGGACGATGCCCCGACCATCCCTGAGGAGGATGAGGGGGACGATGCCCCGACCATCCCCGAGGAGGATGAGGGGACGATGCCCCGACCATCCCCGAGGAGGATGAGGAGGATGATGCCCCGACCATCCCCGAGGGGGATGATGCCCCGACCATCCCCGAGTACGCTGGAGGAGGATGAGGGGGACGATGCCCCGACCATCCCCGAGGAGGATGAGGGGGACGATGCCCTGACCATCCCCGAGGAGGATGAGGGGGACGATGCCCCGACCATCCCCGGGAAGGATGAGGGGACGATGCCCCGACCATCCCCGAGGAGGATGAGGGGGACGATGCCCTGACCATCCCCGAGGAGGATGAGGGGGACGATGCCCCCACCATCCCCGAGGAGGATGAGGGGGATGATGCCCCGACCATCCCCGAGGAGGATGAGGGGGATGATGCCCCGACCATCCCCGAGGAAGCCGGAGGAGGATGAGGGGGGTGATGCCCCGACCATCCCCGAGAAAGCCGGAGGAGGATGAGGGGGTGATGCCCCGACCATCCCCGAGGAGGATGAGGGGGATGTAGCCCCGACCATCCCCGAGGACGCCAGAGGAGGATGAGGGGGATGATGCCTCGACCATCCCCGAGGAGGATGAGGGGGATGATGCCTCGACCATCCCCGAGGACGCCGGAGGAGGATGAGGGGGGTGATGCCCCGACCATCCCCGAGAAAGCCGGAGGAGGATGAGGGGGTGATGCCCCGACCATCCCCGAGGAGGATGAGGGGGATGTAGCCCCGACCATCCCCGAGAAAGCCGGAGGAGGATGAGGGGGTGATGCCCCGACCATCCCCGAGGAGGATGAGGGGGATGTAGCCCCGACCATCCCCGAGGACGCCGGAGGAGGATGAGGGGGATGATGCCCCGACCATCCCCGAGGAAGCCGGAGGAGGATGAGGGGGACGATGCCCCGACCATCCCCGATGAAGCCGGAGGAGGATGAGGGGAACGATGCCCCGACCATCCCCGAGGAGGATGAGGGGGACGATGCCCCGACCATCCCTGAGGAGGATGAGGGGGACGATGCCCCGACCATCCCCGAGGAGGATGAGGGGGACGATGCCCCGACCATCCCCGAGGAGGATGAGGGGACGATGCCCCGACCATCCCCGAGGAGGATGAGGAGGATGATGCCCCGACCATCCCCGAGGAGGATGAGGGGATGATGCCCCGACCATCCCCGAGGACGCCGGAGGAGGATGAGGGAGACGATGCCCCGACCATCCCCGAGGAGGATGAGGGGGACGATGCCCCGACCATCCCCGGGAAGGATGAGGGGGACGATGCCCCGACCATCCCCGGGAAGGATGAGGGGGACGATGCCCCGACCATCCCCGAGGAGGATGAGGGGGACGATGCCCTGACCATCCCCGAGGAGGATGAGGGGGACGATGCCCCCACCATCCCCGAGGAGGATGAGGGGGATGATGCCCCGACCATCCCCGAGGAGGATGAGGGGGATGATGCCCCGACCATCCCCGAGGAAGCCGGAGGAGGATGAGGGGGGTGATGCCCCGACCATCCCCGAGGAGGATGAGGGGGACGATGCCCCGACCATCCCCGAGGAGGATGAGGGGGACTATGCCCCGACCATCCCCGAGGAGGATGAGGGAGACGATGCCCCGACTATCCCCGAGGAGGATGAGGAGGAAGATGCCCCGACCATCCCCGAGGAGGATGAGGGGGATGATGCCCCGACCATCCCCGAGGACGCCAGAGTAGGATGAGGGGGATCATGCCTCGACCATCCCCGAGGAGGATGAGGGGGATGATGCCCCGACCATCCCCGAGGACGCCGGAGGAGGATGAGGAGGACGATGCCCCGACCATCCCCGAGGACGCCGGAGGGGGGTGAGGGGGACGATGCCCCGACCATCCCCGAGGAGGATGAGGGGGACGATGCGCCGACCATCCCCGAGGAGGATGAGGGGGACGATGCGCCGACCATCCCCGAGGAGGATGAGGGGGACGATGCGCCGACAATCCCCGAGGAGGATGAGGGGGACGATGCCCCGACCATCCCCGAGGACACCGGAGGAGGATGAGGGGGACGATGCCCCGACCATCCCCGAGGAGGATGAGGAGGATGATGCCCCAACCATCCCCGAGGAGGATGAGGGGGATGATTCCTCGACCATCCCCGAGGAGGATGAGGAGGACGATGCCCCGACCATCCCGGTGGAGGATGAGGGGGACGATGCCCCGACCATCCCCGAGGAGGATGAGGAGGATGATGCCCCGACCATCCCCGAGGAGGATGAGGGGGATGATGCCCCGACCATCCCCGAGGACTCTGGAGGAGGATGAGGGGGACGATGCCCCGACCATCCCCGAGGAGGATGAGGGGGACGATGCCCCGACCATCCCCGAGGAGGATGAGGGGGACGATGCCCTGACCATCCCCGAGGAGGATGAGGGGGACGATGCCTCGACCATGCCCGGGAAGGATGAGGGGGACGATGCCCCGACCATCCCCGAGGAGGATGAGGGGGACGATGCCCTGACCATCCCCGAGGAGGATGAGGGGGACGATGCCCCCACCATCCCCGAGGAGGATGAGGGGGATGATGCCCCGACCATCCCCGAGGAGGATGAGGGGGATGATGCCCCGACCATCCCCGAGGAAGCCGGAGGAGGATGAGGGGGGTGATGCCCCGACCATCCCCGAGAAAGCCGGAGGAGGATGAGGGGGTGATGCCCCGACCATCCCCGAGGAGGATGAGGGGGATGTAGCCCCGACCATCCCCGAGGACGCCAGAGGAGGATGAGGGGGATGATGCCTCGACCATCCCCGAGGAGGATGAGGGGGATGATTCCCCGACCATCCCCGAGGAGGATGAGGAGGACGATGCCCCGACCATCCCGGTGGAGGATGAGGGGGACGATGCCCCGACCATCCCCGAGGAGGATGAGGGGGACGATGCCCCGACCATCCCCGAGGAGGATGAGGGGGACGATGCCCCGACCATCCCCGAGGGGGATGATGCCCCGACCATCCCCGAGGAAGCAGGAGGAGGATGAGGGGGACGATGCCCCGACCATCCCCGAGGAGGATGAGGAGGATGATGCCCCGACCATCCCGGTGGAGGATGAGGGGGACGATGCCCCGACCATCCCCGAGGAGGATGAGGGGGACGATGCCCCGACCATCCCCGAGGAGGATGAGGGGGACGATGCCCCGACCATCCCCGAGGAGGATGAGGGGGACGATGCCCCGACCATCCCCGAGGAGGATGAGGGGGACGATGCCCCGACCATCCCCGAGGAGGATGAGAGGGACGATGCCCCGACCATCCCCGAGGGGGATGATGCCCCGACCATCCCCGAGGAGGATGAGGGGGATGATGCCCCGACCATCCCCGAAGACGCCGGAGGAGGATGAGGGCGATGATGCCCCGACCATCCCCGAGGAGGATGAGGGGGACGATGCCCCGACCATCCCCGAGGAGGATGAGGGGGACGATGCCCCGACCATCCCCGAGGAGGATGAGGGGGACGATGCCCCGACCATCCCCGAGGAGGATGAGGGGGATGATGCCCCGACCATCCCCGAGGAAGCCGGAGGAGGATGAGGGGGACGATGCCCCGACCATCCCCGAGGAAGCCGGAGGAGGATGAGGGGGACGATGCCCCGACCATCCCCGAGGAGGATGAGGGGGACGATGCCCCGACCATCCCCGAGGAAGCCGGAGGAGGATGAGGGGAACGATGCCCCGACCATCCCTGAGGAGGATGAGGGGGACGATGCCCCGACCATCCCCGAGGAGGATGAGGGGGACGATGCCCCGACCATCCCCGAGGAGGATGAGGGGACGATGCCCCGACCATCCCCGAGGAGGATGAGGAGGATGATGCCCCGACCATCCCCGAGGAGGATGAGGGGATGATGCCCCGACCATCCCCGAGGACGCCGGAGGAGGATGAGGGAGACGATGCCCCGACCATCCCCGAGGAGGATGAGGGGGACGATGCCCCGACCATCCCCGGGAAGGATGAGGGGGACGATGCCCCGACCATCCCCGGGAAGGATGAGGGGGACGATGCCCCGACCATCCCCGAGGAGGATGAGGGGGACGATGCCCTGACCATCCCCGAGGAGGATGAGGGGGACGATGCCCCCACCATCCCCGAGGAGGATGAGGGGGATGATGCCCCGACCATCCCCGAGGAGGATGAGGGGGATGATGCCCCGACCATCCCCGAGGAAGCCGGAGGAGGATGAGGGGGGTGATGCCCCGACCATCCCCGAGGAGGATGAGGGGGACGATGCCCCGACCATCCCCGAGGAGGATGAGGGGGACTATGCCCCGACCATCCCCGAGGAGGATGAGGGAGACGATGCCCCGACTATCCCCGAGGAGGATGAGGAGGAAGATGCCCCGACCATCCCCGAGGAGGATGAGGGGGATGATGCCCCGACCATCCCCGAGGACGCCAGAGTAGGATGAGGGGGATCATGCCTCGACCATCCCCGAGGAGGATGAGGGGGATGATGCCCCGACCATCCCCGAGGACGCCGGAGGAGGATGAGGAGGACGATGCCCCGACCATCCCCGAGGACGCCGGAGGGGGGTGAGGGGGACGATGCCCCGACCATCCCCGAGGAGGATGAGGGGGACGATGCGCCGACCATCCCCGAGGAGGATGAGGGGGACGATGCGCCGACCATCCCCGAGGAGGATGAGGGGGACGATGCGCCGACAATCCCCGAGGAGGATGAGGGGGACGATGCCCCGACCATCCCCGAGGACACCGGAGGAGGATGAGGGGGACGATGCCCCGACCATCCCCGAGGAGGATGAGGAGGATGATGCCCCAACCATCCCCGAGGAGGATGAGGGGGATGATTCCTCGACCATCCCCGAGGAGGATGAGGAGGACGATGCCCCGACCATCCCGGTGGAGGATGAGGGGGACGATGCCCCGACCATCCCCGAGGAGGATGAGGAGGATGATGCCCCGACCATCCCCGAGGAGGATGAGGGGGATGATGCCCCGACCATCCCCGAGGACTCTGGAGGAGGATGAGGGGGACGATGCCCCGACCATCCCCGAGGAGGATGAGGGGGACGATGCCCCGACCATCCCCGAGGAGGATGAGGGGGACGATGCCCTGACCATCCCCGAGGAGGATGAGGGGGACGATGCCTCGACCATGCCCGGGAAGGATGAGGGGGACGATGCCCCGACCATCCCCGAGGAGGATGAGGGGGACGATGCCCTGACCATCCCCGAGGAGGATGAGGGGGACGATGCCCCCACCATCCCCGAGGAGGATGAGGGGGATGATGCCCCGACCATCCCCGAGGAGGATGAGGGGGATGATGCCCCGACCATCCCCGAGGAAGCCGGAGGAGGATGAGGGGGGTGATGCCCCGACCATCCCCGAGAAAGCCGGAGGAGGATGAGGGGGTGATGCCCCGACCATCCCCGAGGAGGATGAGGGGGATGTAGCCCCGACCATCCCCGAGGACGCCAGAGGAGGATGAGGGGGATGATGCCTCGACCATCCCCGAGGAGGATGAGGGGGATGATTCCCCGACCATCCCCGAGGAGGATGAGGAGGACGATGCCCCGACCATCCCGGTGGAGGATGAGGGGGACGATGCCCCGACCATCCCCGAGGAGGATGAGGGGGACGATGCCCCGACCATCCCCGAGGAGGATGAGGGGGACGATGCCCCGACCATCCCCGAGGGGGATGATGCCCCGACCATCCCCGAGGAAGCAGGAGGAGGATGAGGGGGACGATGCCCCGACCATCCCCGAGGAGGATGAGGAGGATGATGCCCCGACCATCCCGGTGGAGGATGAGGGGGACGATGCCCCGACCATCCCCGAGGAGGATGAGGGGGACGATGCCCCGACCATCCCCGAGGAGGATGAGGGGGACGATGCCCCGACCATCCCCGAGGAGGATGAGGGGGACGATGCCCCGACCATCCCCGAGGAGGATGAGGGGGACGATGCCCCGACCATCCCCGAGGAGGATGAGAGGGACGATGCCCCGACCATCCCCGAGGGGGATGATGCCCCGACCATCCCCGAGGAGGATGAGGGGGATGATGCCCCGACCATCCCCGAAGACGCCGGAGGAGGATGAGGGCGATGATGCCCCGACCATCCCCGAGGAGGATGAGGGGGACGATGCCCCGACCATCCCCGAGGAGGATGAGGGGGACGATGCCCCGACCATCCCCGAGGAGGATGAGGGGGACGATGCCCCGACCATCCCCGAGGAGGATGAGGGGGATGATGCCCCGACCATCCCCGAGGAAGCCGGAGGAGGATGAGGGGGACGATGCCCCGACCATCCCCGAGGAAGCCGGAGGAGGATGAGGGGGACGATGCCCCGACCATCCCCGAGGAGGATGAGGGGGACGATGCCCCGACCATCCCCGAGGAAGCCGGAGGAGGATGAGGGGAACGATGCCCCGACCATCCCCGAGGAGGATGAGGGGGACGATGCCCCGACCATCCCCGAGGAGGATGAGGGGACGATGCCCCGACCATCCCCGAGGAAGCCGGAGGAGGATGAGGGCGATGATGCCCCGACCATCCCCGAGGAGGATGAGGGGGACGATGCCCCGACCATCCCCGAGGAGGATGAGAGGGACGATGCCCCGACCATCCCCGAGGGGGATGATGCCCCGACCATCCCCGAGGAGGATGAGGGGGATGATGCCCCGACCATCCCCGAAGACGCCGGAGGAGGATGAGGGCGATGATGCCCCGACCATCCCCGAGGAGGATGAGGGGGACGATGCCCCGACCATCCCCGAGGAGGATGAGGGGGACGATGCCCCGACCATCCCCGAGGAGGATGAGAGGGACGATGCCCCGACCATCCCCGAGGGGGATGATGCCTCGACCATCCCCGAGGAGGATGAGGGGAACGATGCCCCGACCATCCCTGAGGAGGATGAGGGGGACGATGCCCCGACCATCCCCGAGGAGGATGAGGGGGACGATGCCCCGACCATCCCCGAGGAAGCCGGAGGAGGATGAGGGGAACGATGCCCCGACCATCCCCGAGGAGGATGAGGGGGACGATGCCCCGACCATCCCCGAGGAAGCCGGAGGAGGATGAGGGGGACGATGCCCCGACCATCCCCGAGGAGGATGAGGGGGACGATGCTCCGACCATCCCCGAGGAAGCTGGAGGAGGATGAGGGGAACGATGCCCCGACCATCCCCGAGGAGGATGAGGGGGACGATGCCCCGACCATCCCCGAGGAAGCCGGAGGAGGATGAGGGGGACGATGCCCCGACCATCCCCGAGGAGGATGAGGGGAACGATGCCCCGACCATCCCCGAGGAAGCCGGAGGAGGATGAGGGGGACGATGCCCCGACCATCCCCGAGGAAGCCGGAGGAGGATGAGGGGGACGATGCCCCGACCATCCCCGAGGAGGATGAGGGGGACGATGCCCCGACCATCCCCGAGGAAGCCGGAGGAGGATGAGGGGAACGATGCCCCACCATCCCCGAGAAGGATGAGGGGGACGATGCCCCGACCATCCCTGAGGAGGATGAGGGGGACGATGCCCCGACCATCCCCGAGGAGGATGAGGGGACGATGCCCCGACCATCCCCGAGGAGGATGAGGAGGATGATGCCCCGACCATCCCCGAGGGGGATGATGCCCCGACCATCCCCGAGGACGCTGGAGGAGGATGAGGGGGACGATGCCCCGACCATCCCCGAGGAGGATGAGGGGGACGATGCCCTGACCATCCCCGAGGAGGATGAGGGGGACGATGCCCCGACCATCCCCGGGAAGGATGAGGGGACGATGCCCCGACCATCCCCGAGGAGGATGAGGGGGACGATGCCCTGACCATCCCCGAGGAGGATGAGGGGGACGATGCCCCCACCATCCCCGAGGAGGATGAGGGGGATGATGCCCCGACCATCCCCGAGGAGGATGAGGGGGATGATGCCTCGACCATCCCCGAGGAGGATGAGGGGGATGATGCCCCGACCATCCCCGAGGACGCCAGAGGAGGATGAGGGGGATGATGCCTCGACCATCCCCGAGGAGGATGAGGGGGATGATGCCTCGACCATCCCCGAGGACGCCGGAGGAGGATGAGGGGGGTGATGCCCCGACCATCCCCGAGAAAGCCGGAGGAGGATGAGGGGTGATGCCCCGACCATCCCCGAGGAGGATGAGGGGGATGTAGCCCCGACCATCCCCGAGAAAGCCGGAGGAGGATGAGGGGGTGATGCCCCGACCATCCCCGAGGAGGATGAGGGGGATGTAGCCCCGACCATCCCCGAGGACGCCGGAGGAGGATGAGGGGGATGATGCCCAGACCATCCCCGAGGAAGCCGGAGGAGGATGAGGGGGACGATGCCCCGACCATCCCCGAGGAAGCCGGAGGAGGATGAGGGGAACGATGCCCCGACCATCCCCGAGGAGGATGAGGGGGACGATGCCCCGACCATCCCCGAGGAGGATGAGGGGGACGATGCCCCGACCATCTCCGAGGAGGATGAGGGGGACGATGCCCCGACCATCCCCGAGGAGGATGAGGAGGATGATGCCCCGACCATCCCCGAGGAGGATGAGGGGGATGATGCCCCGACCATCCCCGAGGACGCCGGAGGAGGATGAGGGAGACGATGCCCCGACCATCCCCGAGGAGGATGAGGGGGACGATGCCCCGACCATCCCCGGGAAGGATGAGGGGGACGATGCCCCGACCATCCCCGGGAAGGATGAGGGGGACGATGCCCCGACCATCCCCGAGGAGGATGAGGGGGACGATGCCCTGACCATCCCCGAGGAGGATGAGGGGGACGATGCCCCCACCATCCCCGAGGAGGATGAGGGGGATGATGCCCCGACCATCCCCGAGGAGGATGAGGGGGATGATGCCCCGACCATCCCCGAGGAAGCCGGTGGAGGATGAGGGGGGTGATGCCCCGACCATCCCCGAGGAGGATGAGGGGGACGATGCCCCGACCATCCCCGAGGAGGATGAGGGGGACTATGCCCCGACCATCCCCGAGGAGGATGAGGGAGACGATGCCCCGACTATCCCCGAGGAGGATGAGGAGGAAGATGCCCCGACCATCCCCGAGGAGGATGAGGGGGATGATGCCCCGACCATCCCCGAGGACGCCAGAGTAGGATGAGGGGGATCATGCCTCGACCATCCCCGAGGAGGATGAGGGGGATGATGCCCCGACCATCCCCGAGGACGCCGGAGGAGGATGAGGAGGACGATGCCCCGACCATCCCCGAGGACGCCGGAGGGGAGTGAGGGGGACGATGCCCCGACCATCCCCAAGGAGGATGAGGGGGACGATGCGCCGACCATCCCCGAGGAGGATGAGGGGGACGATGCGCCGACAATCCCCGAGGAGGATGAGGGGGACGATGCCCCGACCATCCCCGAGGACACCGGAGGAGGATGAGGGGGACGATGCCCCGACCATCCCCGAGGAGGATGAGGAGGATGATGCCCCAACCATCCCCGAGGAGGATGAGGGGGATGATTCCCCGACCATCCCCGAGGAGGATGAGGAGGACGATGCCCCGACCATCCCGGTGGAGGATGAGGGGGACGATGCCCCGACCATCCCCGAGGAGGATGAGGAGGATGATGCCCCGACCATCCCCGAGGAGGATGAGGGGGATGATGCCCCGACCATCCCCGAGGACGCTGGAGGAGGATGAGGGGGACGATGCCCCGACCATCCCCGAGGAGGATGAGGGGGACGATGCCCCGACCATCCCCGAGGAGGATGAGGGGGACGATGCCCTGACCATCCCCGAGGAGGATGAGGGGGACGATGCCCCGACCATGCCCGGGAAGGATGAGGGGGACGATGCCCCGACCATCCCCGAGGAGGATGAGGGGGACGATGCCCTGACCATCCCCGAGGAGGATGAGGGGGACGATGCCCCCACCATCCCCGAGGAGGATGAGGGGGATGATGCCCCGACCATCCCCGAGGAAGCCGGAGGAGGATGAGGGGGGTGATGCCCCGACCATCCCCGAGAAAGCCGGAGGAGGATGAGGGGGTGATGCCCCGACCATCCCCGAGGAGGATGAGGGGGATGTAGCCCCGACCATCCCCGAGGACGCCAGAGGAGGATGAGGGGGATGATGCCTCGACCATCCCCGAGGAGGATGAGGGGGATGATGCCTCGACCATCCCCGAGGAGGATGAGGGGGATGATGCCCCGACCATCCCCGAGGTCGCCGGAGGAGGATGAGGGGGATGATGCCCCGACCATCCCCGAGGAAGCCGGAGGAGGATGAGGGGGACGATGCCCCGACCATCCCCGAGGAAGCCGGAGGAGGATGAGGGGAACGATGCCCCGACCATCCCCGAGGAGGATGAGGGGGACGATGCCCCGACCATCCCCGAGGAGGATGAGGGGACGATGCCCCGACCATCCCCGAGGAGGATGAGGGGGACGATGCCCCGACCATCCCCGAGGAGGATGAGGGGGACGATGCCCCGACCATCCCCGAGGAGGATGAGGGGACGATGCCCCGACCATCCCCGAGGAGGATGAGGAGGATGATGCCCCGACCATCCCCGAGGAGGATGAGGGGGACGATGCCCCGACCATCCCCGGGAAGGATGAGGGGGACGATGCCCCGACCATCCCCGGGAAGGATGAGGGGACGATGCCCCGACCATCCCCGAGGAGGATGAGGGGGACGATGCCCTGACCATCCCCGAGGAGGATGAGGGGGACGATGCCCCCACCATCCCCGAGGAGGATGAGGGGGATGATGCCCCGACCATCCCCGAGGAGGATGAGGGGGATGATGCCCCGACCATCCCCGAGGAAGCCGGAGGAGGATGAGGGGGGTGATGCCCCGACCATCCCCGAGGAGGATGAGGGGGACGATGCCCCGACCATCCCCGAGGAGGATGAGGGGGACTATGCCCCGACCATCCCCGAGGAGGATGAGGGAGACGATGCCCCGACCATCCCCGAGGAAGCCGGAGGAGGATGAGGGGAACGATGCCCCGACCATCCCCGAGGAGGATGAGGGGGACGATGCCCCGACCATCCCCGAGGAGGATGAGGGGGACGATGCCCCGACCATCCCCGAGGAGGATGAGGGGGACGATGCCCCGACCATCCCCGAGGAGGATGAGGGGACGATGCCCCGACCATCCCCGAGGAGGATGAGGAGGATGATGCCCCGACCATCCCCGAGGAGGATGAGGGGGATGATGCCCCGACCATCCCCGAGGACGCCGGAGGAGGATGAGGGGGACGATGCCCCGACCATCCCCGAGGAGGGATGAGGGGGACGATGCCCCGACCATCCCCGAGGAAGCCGGAGGAGGATGAGGGGAACGATGCCCCGACCATCCCCGAGGAGGATGAGGGGGACGATGCCCCGACCATCCCCGAGGAGGATGAGGGGGACGATGCCCCGACCATCCCCAAGGAGGATGAGGGGGACGATGCCCCGACCATCCCCGAGGAGGATGAGGGGACGATGCCCCGACCATCCCCGAGGAGGATGAGGAGGATGATGCCCCGACCATCCCCGAGGAGGATGAGGGGGATGATGCCCCGACCATCCCCGAGGACGCCGGAGGAGGATGAGGGGGACGATGCCCCGACCATCCCCGAGGAGGATGAGGGGGACGATGCCCGGACCATCCCCGAGGAGGATGAGGGGACGATGCCCCGACCATCCCCGAGGAAGCCGGAGGAGGATGAGGGGAACGATGCCCCGACCATCCCCGAGGAGGATGAGGGGGACGATGCCCCGACCATCCCCGAGGAGGGTGAGGGGGACGATGCCCCGACCATCCCCGAGGAAGCCGGAGGAGGATGAGGGGAACGATGCCCCGCACATCCCCGAGGAGGATGAGGGGGACGATGCCCCGACCATCCCTGAGGAGGATGAGGGGGACGATGCCCCGACCATCCCCGAGGAGGATGAGGGGACGATGCCCCGACCATCCCCGAGGAGGATGAGGAGGATGATGCCCCGACCATCCCCGAGGAGGATGAGGGGGATGATGCCCCGACCATCCCCGAGGACGCTGGAGGAGGATGAGGGGGACGATGCCCCGACCATCCCCGAGGAGGATGAGGGGGACGATGCCCCGACCATCCCCGAGGAGGATGAGGGGGACTATGCCCCGACCATCCCCGAGGAGGATGAGGGAGACGATGCCCCGACCATCCCCGAGGAAGCCGGAGGAGGATGAGGGGAACGATGCCCCGACCATCCCCGAGGAGGATGAGGGGGACGATGCCCCGACCATCCCCGAGGAGGATGAGGGGGACGATGCCCCGACCATCCCCGAGGAGGATGAAGGGGGACGATGCCCCGACCATCCCCGAGGACGCCGGAGGAGGATGAGGGGGACGATGCCCCGACCATCCCCGAGGAGGATGAGGGGGACGATGCCCCGACCATCCCCGAGGAAGCCGGAGGAGGATGAGGGGAACGATGCCCCGACCATCCCCGAGGAGGATGAGGGGGACGATGCCCCGACCATCCACGAGGAGGATGAGGGGACGATGCCCCGACCATCCCCGAGGACGCCGGAGGAGGATGAGGGGGACGATGCCCCGACCATCCCCGAGGAGGATGAGGGGGACGATGCCCCGACCATCCCCGAGGAAGCCGGAGGAGGATGAGGGGGACGATGCCCCGACCATCCCCGAGGAGGATGAGGGGGACGATGCCCCGACCATCCCCGAGGAAGCCGGAGGAGGATGAGGGGGACGATGCCCCGACCATCCCCGAGGAGGATGAGGGGGACGATGCCCCGACCATCCCCGAGGAGGATGAGGGGGACGATGCCCCGACCATCCCCGAGGAGGATGAGGGGACGATGCACCGACCATCCCCGAGGAGGATGAGGAGGATGATGCCCCGACCATCCCCGAGGAGGATGAGGGGGATGATGCCCCGACCATCCCCGAGGACGCCGGAGGAGGATGAGGGGGACGATGCCCCGACCATCCCCGAGGAGGATGAGGGGGACGATGCCCCGACCATCCCCGGGAAGGATGAGGGGGACGATGCCCCGACCATCACCGGGAAGGATGAGGGGGACGATGCCCCGACCATCCCCGAGGAGGATGAGGGGGACGATGCCCCGACCATCCCCGAGGAGGATGAGGGGGACGATGCCCCCACCATCCCCGAGGAGGATGAGGGGGATGATGCCCCGACCATCCCCGAGGAGGATGAGGAGGATGATGCCCCGACCATCCCCGAGGAGGATGAGAGGGACGATGCCCCGACCATCCCCGAGGGGGATGATGCCCCGACCATCCCCGAGGAGGATGAGGGGAACGATGCCCCGACCATCCCCGAGGAGGATGAGGGGGACGATGCCCCGACCATCCCCGAGGAGGATGAGGGGACGATGCCCCGACCATCCCCGAGGAAGCCGGAGGAGGATGAGGGGAACGATGCCCCGACCATCCCCGAGGAGGATGAGGGGGACGATGCCCCGACCATCCCCGAGGAAGCCGGAGGAGGATGAGGGGACGATGCCCCGACCATCCCCGAGGAGGATGAGGCGGACGATGCCCCGACCATCCCCGAGGAAGCCGGAGGAGGATGAGGGGAACGATGCCCCGACCATCCCCGAGGAGGATGAGGGGGACGATGCCCCGACCATCCCCGAGGAGGATGAGGGGGACGATGCCCCGACCATCCCTGAGGAGGATGAGGGGGACGATGCCCCGACCATCCCCGAGGAGGATGAGGGGACGATGCCCCGACCATCCCCGAGGAGGATGAGGAGGATGATGCCCCGACCATCCCCGAGGAGGATGAGGGGGATGATGCCCCGACCATCCCCGAGGACGCTGGAGGAGGATGAGGGGGACGATGCCCCGACCATCCCCGAGGAGGATGAGGGGGACGATGCCCCGACCATCCCCGAGGAGGATGAGGGGGACTATGCCCCGACCATCCCCGAGGAGGATGAGGGAGACGATGCCCCGACCATCCCCGAGGAAGCCGGAGGAGGATGAGGGGAACGATGCCCCGACCATCCCCGAGGAGGGATGAGGGGGACGATGCCCCGACCATCCCCGAGGAGGATGAGGGGGACGATGCCCCGACCATCCCCGAGGAGGATGAGGGGGACGATGCCCCGACCATCCCCGAGGAGGATGAGGGGACGATGCCCCGACCATCCCCGAGGAGGATGAGGAGGATGATGCCCCGACCATCCCCGAGGAGGATGAGGGGGATGATGCCCCGACCATCCCCGAGGACGCCGGAGGAGGATGAGGGGGACGATGCCCCGACCATCCCCCGAGGAGGATGAGGGGGACGATGCCCCGACCATCCCCGGGAAGGATGAGGGGGACGATGCCCCGACCATCACCGGGAAGGATGAGGGGGACGATGCCCCGACCATCCCCGAGGAGGATGAGGGGGACGATGCCCTGACCATCCCCGAGGAGGATGAGGGGGACGATGCCCCCACCATCCCCGAGGAGGATGAGGGGGATGATGCCCCGACCATCCCCGAGGAGGATGAGGGGGATGATGCCCCGACCATCCCCGAGGAAGCCGGAGGAGGATGAGGGGGGTGATGCCCCGACCATCCCCGAGAAAGCCGGAGGAGGATGAGGGGGTGATGCCCCGACCATCCCCGAGGAGGATGAGGGGGATGTAGCCCCGACCATCCCCGAGGACGCCAGAGGAGGATGAGGGGGATGATGCCTCGACCATCCCCGAGGAGGATGAGGGGGATGATGCCTCGACCATCCCCGAGGAGGATGAGGGGGATGATGCCCCGACCATCCCCGAGGACGCCGGAGGAGGATGAGGGGGATGATGCCCCGACCATCCCCGAGGGTGCCGGAGGAGGATGAGGGGGATGATGCCCCGACCATCCCCGAGGAGGATGAGGGGGACGATGCCCTGACCATCTCCGAGGAGGATGAGGGGGACGATGCCCCGACCATCCCCGGGAAGGATGAGGGGGACGATGCCCCGACCATCCCCGAGGAGGATGAGGGGGACGATGCCCTGACCATCCCCGAGGAGGATGAGGGGGACGATGCCCCCACCATCCCCGAGGAGGATGAGGGGGATGATGCCCCGACCATCCCCGAGGAGGATGAGGGGGATGATGCCCCGACCATCCCCGAGGAAGCCGGAGGAGGATGAGGGGGGTGATGCCCCGACCATCCCCGAGAAAGCCGGAGGAGGATGAGGGGGTGATGCCCCGACCATCCCCGAGGAGGATGAGGGGGATGTAGCCCCGACCATCCCCGAGGACGCCAGAGGAGGATGAGGGGGATGATGCCTCGACCATCCCCGAGGAGGATGAGGGGGATGATTCCCCGACCATCCCCGAGGAGGATGAGGAGGACGATGCCCCGACCATCCCGGTGGAGGATGAGGGGGACGATGCCCCGACCATCCCCGAGGAGGATGAGGGGGACGATGCCCCGACCATCCCCGAGGAGGATGAGGGGGACGATGCCCCGACCATCCCCGAGGGGGATGATGCCCCGACCATCCCCGAGGAAGCAGGAGGAGGATGAGGGGGACGATGCCCCGACCATCCCCGAGGAGGATGAGGAGGACGATGCCCCGACCATCCCGGTGGAGGATGAGGGGGACGATGCCCCGACCATCCCCGAGGAGGATGAGGGGGACGATGCCCCGACCATCCCCGAGGAGGATGAGGGGGACGATGCCCCGACCATCCCCGAGGAGGATGAGGGGGACGATGCCCCGACCATCCCCGAGGAGGATGAGGGGGACGATGCCCCGACCATCCCCGAGGAGGATGAGAGGGACGATGCCCCGACCATCCCCGAGGGGGATGATGCCCCGACCATCCCCGAGGGGGATGATGCCCCGACCATCCCCGAGGAGGATGAGGGGGATGATGCCCCGACCATCCCCGAAGACGCCGGAGGAGGATGAGGGCGATGATGCCCCGACCATCCCCGAGGAGGATGAGGGGGACGATGCCCCGACCATCCCCGAGGAGGATGAGGGGGACGATGCCCCGACCATCCCCGAGGAGGATGAGGGGGACGATGCCCCGACCATCCCCGAGGAGGATGAGGGGACGATGCCCCGACCATCCCCGAGGAAGCCGGAGGAGGATGAGGGGGACGATGCCCCGACCATCCCCGAGGAAGCCGGAGGAGGATGAGGGGGACGATGGCCCGACCATCCCCGTGGAGGATGAGGGGGACGATGCCCCGACCATCCCCGAGGAAGCCGGAGGAGGATGAGGGGAACGATGCCCCGACCATCCCCGAGGAGGATGAGGGGGACGATGCCCCGACCATCCCCGAGGAGGATGAGGGGACAATGCCCCGACCATCCCCGAGGAAGCCGGAGGAGGATGAGGGCGATGATGCCCCGACCATCCCCGAGGAGGATGAGGGGGACGATGCCCCGACCATCCCCGAGGAGGATGAGAGGGACGATGCCCCGACCATCCCCGAGGGGGATGATGCCCCGACCATCCCCGAGGAGGATGAGGGGGATGATGCCCCGACCATCCCCGAAGATGCCGGAGGAGGATGAGGGCGATGATGCCCCGACCATCCCCGAGGAGGATGAGGGGGACGATGCCCCGACCATCCCCGAGGACGCTGGAGGAGGATGAGGGGGACGATGCCCCGACCATCCCCGAGGAGGATGAGGGGGACGATGCCCTGACCATCCCCGAGGAGGATGAGGGGGACGATGCCCCGACCATCCCCGGGAAGGATGAGGGGACGATGCCCCGACCATCCCCGAGGAGGATGAGGGGGACGATGCCCTGACCATCCCCGAGGAGGATGAGGGGGACGATGCCCCCACCATCCCCGAGGAGGATGAGGGGGATGATGCCCCGACCATCCCCGAGGAGGATGAGGGGGATGATGCCTCGACCATCCCCGAGGAGGATGAGGGGGATGATGCCCCGACCATCCCCGAGGACGCCAGAGGAGGATGAGGGGGATGATGCCTCGACCATCCCCGAGGAGGATGAGGGGGATGATGCCTCGACCATCCCCGAGGACGCCGGAGGAGGATGAGGGGGGTGATGCCCCGACCATCCCCGAGAAAGCCGGAGGAGGATGAGGGGTGATGCCCCGACCATCCCCGAGGAGGATGAGGGGGATGTAGCCCCGACCATCCCCGAGAAAGCCGGAGGAGGATGAGGGGGTGATGCCCCGACCATCCCCGAGGAGGATGAGGGGGATGTAGCCCCGACCATCCCCGAGGACGCCGGAGGAGGATGAGGGGGATGATGCCCCGACCATCCCCGAGGAAGCCGGAGGAGGATGAGGGGGACGATGCCCCGACCATCCCCGAGGAAGCCGGAGGAGGATGAGGGGAACGATGCCCCGACCATCCCCGAGGAGGATGAGGGGGACGATGCCCCGACCATCCCCGAGGAGGATGAGGGGGACGATGCCCCGACCATCTCCGAGGAGGATGAGGGGGACGATGCCCCGACCATCCCCGAGGAGGATGAGGAGGATGATGCCCCGACCATCCCCGAGGAGGATGAGGGGGATGATGCCCCGACCATCCCCGAGGACGCCGGAGGAGGATGAGGGAGACGATGCCCCGACCATCCCCGAGGAGGATGAGGGGGACGATGCCCCGACCATCCCCGGGAAGGATGAGGGGGACGATGCCCCGACCATCCCCGGGAAGGATGAGGGGGACGATGCCCCGACCATCCCCGAGGAGGATGAGGGGGACGATGCCCTGACCATCCCCGAGGAGGATGAGGGGGACGATGCCCCCACCATCCCCGAGGAGGATGAGGGGGATGATGCCCCGACCATCCCCGAGGAGGATGAGGGGGATGATGCCCCGACCATCCCCGAGGAAGCCGGTGGAGGATGAGGGGGGTGATGCCCCGACCATCCCCGAGGAGGATGAGGGGGACGATGCCCCGACCATCCCCGAGGAGGATGAGGGGGACTATGCCCCGACCATCCCCGAGGAGGATGAGGGAGACGATGCCCCGACTATCCCCGAGGAGGATGAGGAGGAAGATGCCCCGACCATCCCCGAGGAGGATGAGGGGGATGATGCCCCGACCATCCCCGAGGACGCCAGAGTAGGATGAGGGGGATCATGCCTCGACCATCCCCGAGGAGGATGAGGGGGATGATGCCCCGACCATCCCCGAGGACGCCGGAGGAGGATGAGGAGGACGATGCCCCGACCATCCCCGAGGACGCCGGAGGGGGGTGAGGGGGACGATGCCCCGACCATCCCCAAGGAGGATGAGGGGGACGATGCGCCGACCATCCCCGAGGAGGATGAGGGGGACGATGCGCCGACAATCCCCGAGGAGGATGAGGGGGACGATGCCCCGACCATCCCCGAGGACACCGGAGGAGGATGAGGGGGACGATGCCCCGACCATCCCCGAGGAGGATGAGGAGGATGATGCCCCAACCATCCCCGAGGAGGATGAGGGGGATGCTTCCCCGACCATCCCCGAGGAGGATGAGGAGGACGATGCCCCGACCATCCCGGTGGAGGATGAGGGGGACGATGCCCCGACCATCCCCGAGGAGGATGAGGAGGATGATGCCCCGACCATCCCCGAGGAGGATGAGGGGGATGATGCCCCGACCATCCCCGAGGACGCTGGAGGAGGATGAGGGGGACGATGCCCCGACCATCCCCGAGGAGGATGAGGGGGACGATGCCCCGACCATCCCCGAGGAGGATGAGGGGGACGATGCCCTGACCATCCCCGAGGAGGATGAGGGGGACGATGCCCCGACCATGCCCGGGAAGGATGAGGGGGACGATGCCCCGACCATCCCCGAGGAGGATGAGGGGGACGATGCCCTGACCATCCCCGAGGAGGATGAGGGGGACGATGCCCCCACCATCCCCGAGGAGGATGAGGGGGATGATGCCCCGACCATCCCCGAGGAAGCCGGAGGAGGATGAGGGGGGTGATGCCCCGACCATCCCCGAGAAAGCCGGAGGAGGATGAGGGGGTGATGCCCCGACCATCCCCGAGGAGGATGAGGGGGATGTAGCCCCGACCATCCCCGAGGACGCCAGAGGAGGATGAGGGGGATGATGCCTCGACCATCCCCGAGGAGGATGAGGGGGATGATGCCTCGACCATCCCCGAGGAGGATGAGGGGGATGATGCCCCGACCATCCCCGAGGTCGCCGGAGGAGGATGAGGGGGATGATGCCCCGACCATCCCCGAGGAAGCCGGAGGAGGATGAGGGGGACGATGCCCCGACCATCCCCGAGGAAGCCGGAGGAGGATGAGGGGAACGATGCCCCGACCATCCCCGAGGAGGATGAGGGGGACGATGCCCCGACCATCCCCGAGGAGGATGAGGGGACGATGCCCCGACCATCCCCGAGGAGGATGAGGGGGACGATGCCCCGACCATCCCCGAGGAGGATGAGGGGGACGATGCCCCGACCATCCCCGAGGAGGATGAGGGGACGATGCCCCGACCATCCCCGAGGAGGATGAGGAGGATGATGCCCCGACCATCCCCGAGGAGGATGAGGGGGACGATGCCCCGACCATCCCCGGGAAGGATGAGGGGGACGATGCCCCGACCATCCCCGGGAAGGATGAGGGGACGATGCCCCGACCATCCCCGAGGAGGATGAGGGGGACGATGCCCTGACCATCCCCGAGGAGGATGAGGGGGACGATGCCCCCACCATCCCCGAGGAGGATGAGGGGGATGATGCCCCGACCATCCCCGAGGAGGATGAGGGGGATGATGCCCCGACCATCCCCGAGGAAGCCGGAGGAGGATGAGGGGGGTGATGCCCCGACCATCCCCGAGGAGGATGAGGGGGACGATGCCCCGACCATCCCCGAGGAGGATGAGGGGGACTATGCCCCGACCATCCCCGAGGAGGATGAGGGAGACGATGCCCCGACCATCCCCGAGGAAGCCGGAGGAGGATGAGGGGAACGATGCCCCGACCATCCCCGAGGAGGATGAGGGGGACGATGCCCCGACCATCCCCGAGGAGGATGAGGGGGACGATGCCCCGACCATCCCCGAGGAGGATGAGGGGGACGATGCCCCGACCATCCCCGAGGAGGATGAGGGGACGATGCCCCGACCATCCCCGAGGAGGATGAGGAGGATGATGCCCCGACCATCCCCGAGGAGGATGAGGGGGATGATGCCCCGACCATCCCCGAGGACGCCGGAGGAGGATGAGGGGGACGATGCCCCGACCATCCCCGAGGAGGGATGAGGGGGACGATGCCCCGACCATCCCCGAGGAAGCCGGAGGAGGATGAGGGGAACGATGCCCCGACCATCCCCGAGGAGGATGAGGGGGACGATGCCCCGACCATCCCCGAGGAGGATGAGGGGGACGATGCCCCGACCATCCCCAAGGAGGATGAGGGGGACGATGCCCCGACCATCCCCGAGGAGGATGAGGGGACGATGCCCCGACCATCCCCGAGGAGGATGAGGAGGATGATGCCCCGACCATCCCCGAGGAGGATGAGGGGGATGATGCCCCGACCATCCCCGAGGACGCCGGAGGAGGATGAGGGGGACGATGCCCCGACCATCCCCGAGGAGGATGAGGGGGACGATGCCCGGACCATCCCCGAGGAGGATGAGGGGACGATGCCCCGACCATCCCCGAGGAAGCCGGAGGAGGATGAGGGGAACGATGCCCCGACCATCCCCGAGGAGGATGAGGGGGACGATGCCCCGACCATCCCCGAGGAGGGTGAGGGGGACGATGCCCCGACCATCCCCGAGGAAGCCGGAGGAGGATGAGGGGAACGATGCCCCGCACATCCCCGAGGAGGATGAGGGGGACGATGCCCCGACCATCCCTGAGGAGGATGAGGGGGACGATGCCCCGACCATCCCCGAGGAGGATGAGGGGACGATGCCCCGACCATCCCCGAGGAGGATGAGGAGGATGATGCCCCGACCATCCCCGAGGAGGATGAGGGGGATGATGCCCCGACCATCCCCGAGGACGCTGGAGGAGGATGAGGGGGACGATGCCCCGACCATCCCCGAGGAGGATGAGGGGGACGATGCCCCGACCATCCCCGAGGAGGATGAGGGGGACTATGCCCCGACCATCCCCGAGGAGGATGAGGGAGACGATGCCCCGACCATCCCCGAGGAAGCCGGAGGAGGATGAGGGGAACGATGCCCCGACCATCCCCGAGGAGGATGAGGGGGACGATGCCCCGACCATCTCCGAGGAGGATGAGGGGGACGATGCCCCGACCATCCCCGAGGAGGATGAAGGGGGACGATGCCCCGACCATCCCCGAGGACGCCGGAGGAGGATGAGGGGGACGATGCCCCGACCATCCCCGAGGAGGATGAGGGGGACGATGCCCCGACCATCCCCGAGGAAGCCGGAGGAGGATGAGGGGAACGATGCCCCGACCATCCCCGAGGAGGATGAGGGGGACGATGCCCCGACCATCCACGAGGAGGATGAGGGGACGATGCCCCGACCATCCCCGAGGACGCCGGAGGAGGATGAGGGGGACGATGCCCCGACCATCCCCGAGGAGGATGAGGGGGACGATGCCCCGACCATCCCCGAGGAAGCCGGAGGAGGATGAGGGGGACGATGCCCCGACCATCCCCGAGGAGGATGAGGGGGACGATGCCCCGACCATCCCCGAGGAAGCCGGAGGAGGATGAGGGGGACGATGCCCCGACCATCCCCGAGGAGGATGAGGGGGACGATGCCCCGACCATCCCCGAGGAGGATGAGGGGGACGATGCCCCGACCATCCCCGAGGAGGATGAGGGGACGATGCACCGACCATCCCCGAGGAGGATGAGGAGGATGATGCCCCGACCATCCCCGAGGAGGATGAGGGGGATGATGCCCCGACCATCCCCGAGGACGCCGGAGGAGGATGAGGGGGACGATGCCCCGACCATCCCCGAGGAGGATGAGGGGGACGATGCCCCGACCATCCCCGGGAAGGATGAGGGGGACGATGCCCCGACCATCACCGGGAAGGATGAGGGGGACGATGCCCCGACCATCCCCGAGGAGGATGAGGGGGACGATGCCCCGACCATCCCCGAGGAGGATGAGGGGGACGATGCCCCCACCATCCCCGAGGAGGATGAGGGGGATGATGCCCCGACCATCCCCGAGGAGGATGAGGAGGATGATGCCCCGACCATCCCCGAGGAGGATGAGAGGGACGATGCCCCGACCATCCCCGAGGGGGATGATGCCCCGACCATCCCCGAGGAGGATGAGGGGAACGATGCCCCGACCATCCCTGAGGAGGATGAGGGGGACGATGCCCCGACCATCCCCGAGGAGGATGAGGGGGACGATGCCCCGACCATCCCCGAGGAGGATGAGGGGACGCTGCCCCGACCATCCCCGAGGAAGCCGGAGGAGGATGAGGGGAACGATGCCCCGACCATCCCCGAGGAGGATGAGGGGGACGATGCCCCGACCATCCCCGAGGAAGCCGGAGGAGGATGAGGGGACGATGCCCCGACCATCCCCGAGGAGGATGAGGCGGACGATGCCCCGACCAATCCCCGAGGAAGCCGGAGGAGGATGAGGGGAACGATGCCCCGACCATCCCCGAGGAGGATGAGGGGGACGATGCCCCGACCATCCCTGAGGAGGATGAGGGGGACGATGCCCCGACCATCCCCGAGGAGGATGAGGGGACGATGCCCCGACCATCCCCGAGGAGGATGAGGAGGATGATGCCCCGACCATCCCCGAGGAGGATGAGGGGGATGATGCCCCGACCATCCCCGAGGACGCTGGAGGAGGATGAGGGGGACGATGCCCCGACCATCCCCGAGGAGGATGAGGGGGACGATGCCCCGACCATCCCCGAGGAGGATGAGGGGGACTATGCCCCGACCATCCCCGAGGAGGATGAGGGAGACGATGCCCCGACCATCCCCGAGGAAGCCGGAGGAGGATGAGGGGAACGATGCCCCGACCATCCCCGAGGAGGGATGAGGGGGACGATGCCCCGACCATCCCCGAGGAGGATGAGGGGGACGATGCCCCGACCATCCCCGAGGAGGATGAGGGGGACGATGCCCCGACCATCCCCGAGGAGGATGAGGGGACGATGCCCCGACCATCCCCGAGGAGGATGAGGAGGATGATGCCCCGACCATCCCCGAGGAGGATGAGGGGGATGATGCCCCGACCATCCCCGAGGACGCCGGAGGAGGATGAGGGGGACGATGCCCCGACCATCCCCCGAGGAGGATGAGGGGGACGATGCCCCGACCATCCCCGGGAAGGATGAGGGGGACGATGCCCCGACCATCACCGGGAAGGATGAGGGGGACGATGCCCCGACCATCCCCGAGGAGGATGAGGGGGACGATGCCCTGACCATCCCCGAGGAGGATGAGGGGGACGATGCCCCCACCATCCCCGAGGAGGATGAGGGGGATGATGCCCCGACCATCCCCGAGGAGGATGAGGGGGATGATGCCCCGACCATCCCCGAGGAAGCCGGAGGAGGATGAGGGGGGTGATGCCCCGACCATCCCCGAGAAAGCCGGAGGAGGATGAGGGGGTGAAGCCCCGACCATCCCCGAGGAGGATGAGGGGGATGTAGCCCCGACCATCCCCGAGGACGCCAGAGGAGGATGAGGGGGATGATGCCTCGACCATCCCCGAGGAGGATGAGGGGGATGATGCCTCGACCATCCCCGAGGAGGATGAGGGGGATGATGCCCCGACCATCCCCGAGGACGCCGGAGGAGGATGAGGGGGATGATGCCCCGACCATCCCCGAGGGTGCCGGAGGAGGATGAGGGGGATGATGCCCCGACCATCCCCGAGGAGGATGAGGGGGACGATGCCCTGACCATCTCCGAGGAGGATGAGGGGGACGATGCCCCGACCATCCCCGGGAAGGATGAGGGGGACGATGCCCCGACCATCCCCGAGGAGGATGAGGGGGACGATGCCCTGACCATCCCCGAGGAGGATGAGGGGGACGATGCCCCCACCATCCCCGAGGAGGATGAGGGGGATGATGCCCCGACCATCCCCGAGGAGGATGAGGGGGATGATGCCCCGACCATCCCCGAGGAAGCCGGAGGAGGATGAGGGGGGTGATGCCCCGACCATCCCCGAGAAAGCCGGAGGAGGATGAGGGGGTGATGCCCCGACCATCCCCGAGGAGGATGAGGGGGATGTAGCCCCGACCATCCCCGAGGACGCCAGAGGAGGATGAGGGGGATGATGCCTCGACCATCCCCGAGGAGGATGAGGGGGATGATTCCCCGACCATCCCCGAGGAGGATGAGGAGGACGATGCCCCGACCATCCCGGTGGAGGATGAGGGGGACGATGCCCCGACCATCCCCGAGGAGGATGAGGGGGACGATGCCCCGACCATCCCCGAGGAGGATGAGGGGGACGATGCCCCGACCATCCCCGAGGGGGATGATGCCCCGACCATCCCCGAGGAAGCAGGAGGAGGATGAGGGGGACGATGCCCCGACCATCCCCGAGGAGGATGAGGAGGACGATGCCCCGACCATCCCGGTGGAGGATGAGGGGGACGATGCCCCGACCATCCCCGAGGAGGATGAGGGGGACGATGCCCCGACCATCCCCGAGGAGGATGAGGGGGACGATGCCCCGACCATCCCCGAGGAGGATGAGGGGGACGATGCCCCGACCATCCCCGAGGAGGATGAGGGGGACGATGCCCCGACCATCCCCGAGGAGGATGAGAGGGACGATGCCCCGACCATCCCCGAGGGGGATGATGCCCCGACCATCCCCGAGGGGGATGATGCCCCGACCATCCCCGAGGAGGATGAGGGGGATGATGCCCCGACCATCCCCGAAGACGCCGGAGGAGGATGAGGGCGATGATGCCCCGACCATCCCCGAGGAGGATGAGGGGGACGATGCCCCGACCATCCCCGAGGAGGATGAGGGGGACGATGCCCCGACCATCCCCGAGGAGGATGAGGGGGACGATGCCCCGACCATCCCCGAGGAGGATGAGGGGACGATGCCCCGACCATCCCCGAGGAAGCCGGAGGAGGATGAGGGGGACGATGCCCCGACCATCCCCGAGGAAGCCGGAGGAGGATGAGGGGGACGATGGCCCGACCATCCCCGAGGAGGATGAGGGGGACGATGCCCCGACCATCCCCGAGGAAGCCGGAGGAGGATGAGGGGAACGATGCCCCGACCATCCCCGAGGAGGATGAGGGGGACGATGCCCCGACCATCCCCGAGGAGGATGAGGGGACGATGCCACCGACCATCCCCGAGGAAGCCGGAGGAGGATGAGGGCGATGATGCCCCGACCATCCCCGAGGAGGATGAAGGGGACGATGCCCCCGACCATCCCCGAGGAGGATGAGAGGGACGATGCCCCGACCATCCCCGAGGGGGATGATGCCCCGACCATCCCCGAGGAGGATGAGGGGGATGATGCCCCGACCATCCCCGAAGACGCCGGAGGAGGATGAGGGCGATGATGCCCCGACCATCCCCGAGGAGGATGAGGGGGACGATGCCCCGACCATCCCCGAGGAGGATGAGGGGGACGATGCCCCGACCATCCCCGAGGAGGATGAGAGGGACGATGCCCCGACCATCCCCGAGGGGGATGATGCCCCGACCATCCCCGAGGAGGATGAGGGGAACGATGCCCCGACCATCCCTGAGGAGGATGAGGGGGACGATGCCCCGACCATCCCCGAGGAGGATGAGGGGGACGATGCCCCGACCATCCCCGAGGAAGCCGGAGGAGGATGAGGGGAACGATGCCCCGACCATCCCCGAGGAGGATGAGGGGGACGATGCCGCGACCATCCCCGAGGAAGCCGGAGGAGGATGAGGGGGACGATGCCCCGACCATCCCCGAGGAGGATGAGGGGGACGATGCCCCGACCATCCCCGAGGAAGCCGGAGGAGGATGAGGGGAACGATGCCCCCGACCATCCCCGAGGAGGATGAGGGGGACGATGCCCCGACCATCCCCGAGGAAGCCGGAGGAGGATGAGGGGGACGATGCCCCCGACCATCCCCGAGGAGGATGAGGGGAACGATGCCCCGACCATCCCCGAGGAAGCCGGAGGAGGATGAGGGGGGACGATGCCCCGACCATCCCCGAGGAAGCCGGAGGAGGATGAGGGGGACGATGCCCCGACCATCCCCGAGGGAGGATGAGGGGGACGATGCCCCGACCATCCCCGAGGAAGCCGGAGGAGGATGAGGGGGAACGATTGCCCCGACCATCCCCGAGGAGGATGAGGGGGACGATGCCCCGACCATCCCTGAGGAGGATGAGGGGGACGATGCCCCGACCATCCCCGAGGAGGATGAGGGGACGATGCCCCGACCATCCCCGAGGAGGATGAGGAGGATGATGCCCCGACCATCCCCGAGGGGGATGATGCCCCGACCATCCCCGAGGACGCTGGAGGAGGATGAGGGGGACGATGCCCCGACCATCCCCGAGGAGGATGAGGGGGGACGATGCCCTGACCATCCCCGAGGAGGATGAGGGGGACGATGCCCCGACCATCCCCGGGAAGGATGAGGGGACGATGCCCCGACCATCCCCGAGGAGGATGAGGGGGACGATGCCCTGACCATCCCCGAGGAGGATGAGGGGGGACGATGCCCCCACCATCCCCGAGGAGGATGAGGGGGATGATGCCCCGACCATCCCCGAGGAGGATGAGGGGGATGGTGCCCCGACCATCCCCGAGGAAGCCGGAGGAGGATGAGGGGGGTGATGCCCCGACCATCCCCGAGAGAAGCCGGAGGAGGATGAGGGGGGTGATGCCCCGACCATCCCCGAGGAGGATGAGGGGGATGTAGCCCCGACCATCCCCGAGGACGCCAGAGGAGGATGAGGGGGATGATGCCTCGACCATTCCCCGAGGAGGATGAGGGGGATGATGCCTCGACCATCCCCGAGGAGGATGAGGGGGATGATGCCTCGACCATCCCCGAGGAGGATGAGGGGGATGATGCCTCGACCATCCCCGAGGACGCCGGAGGAGGATGAGGGGGGTGATGCCCCGACCATCCCCGAGAAAGCCGGAGGAGGATGAGGGGGGTGATGCCCCGACCATCCCCGAGGAGGATGAGGGGGATGTAGCCCCGACCATCCCCGAGAAAGCCGGAGGAGGATGAGGGGGTGATGCCCCGACCATCCCCGAGGAGGATGAGGGGGATGTAGCCCCGACCATCCCGAGGACGCCGGAGGAGGATGAGGGGGATGATGCCCCGACCATCCCGAGGAAGCCGGAGGAGGATGAGTGGGGACGATGCCCCCGACCATCCCCGAGGAAGCCGGAGGAGGATGAGGGGAACGATGCCCCGACCATCCCCGAGGAGGATGAGGGGGGACGATGCCCCGACCATCCCCGAGGAGGATGAGGGGGACGATGCCCCGACCATCCCCGAGGAGGATGAGGGGGACGATGCCCCGACCATCCCCGAGGAGGATGAGGGGACGATGCCCCGACCATCCCTGAGGAGGATGAGGAGGATGATGCCCCGACCATCCCCGAGGAGGATGAGGGGGATGATGCCCCGACCATCCCCGAGGACGCCGGAGGAGGATGAGGGAGACGATGCCCCCGACCATCCCCGAGGAGGATGAGGGGGACGATGCCCGACCATCCCCGGGAAGGATGAGGGGGACGATGCCCCGACCATCCCCGGGAAGGATGAGGGGGACGATGCCCCGACCATCCCCGAGGAGGATGAGGGGGACGATGCCCTGACCATCCCCGAGGAGGATGAGGGGGACGATGCCCCCACCATCCCCAAGGAGGATGAGGGGGATGATGCCCCGACCATCCCCCGAGGAGGATGAGGGGGATGATGCCCCGACCATCCCCGAGGAAGCCGGAGGAGGATGAGGGGGGTGATGCCCCGACCATCCCCGAGGAGGATGAGGGGGACGATGCCCCGACCATCCCCAAGGAGGATGAGGGGGACTATGCCCCGACCATCCCCGAGGAGGATGAGGGAGACGATGCCCCGACTATCCCCGAGGAGGATGAGGAGGAAGATGCCCCCGACCATCCCGAGGAGGATGAGGGGGATGATGCCCCGACCATCCCCGAGGACGCCAGAGTAGGATGAGGGGGATCATGCCTCGACCATCCCCGAGGAGGATGAGGGGGATGATGCCCCGACCATCCCCGAGGACGCCGGAGGAGGATGAGGAGGACGATGCCCCGACCATCCCCGAGGACGCCGGAGGGGGGGTGAGGGGGACGATGCCCCGGACCATCCCCGAGGAGGATGAGGGGGACGATGCGCCGACCATCCCCGAGGAGGATGAGGGGGACGATGCGCCGACAATCCCTGAGGAGGATGAGGGGGGACGATGCCCCGACCATCCCCGAGGACACCGGAGGAGGATGAGGGGGACGATGCCCCGACCATCCCCGAGGAGGATGAGGAGGATGATGCCCCAACCATCCCCGAGGAGGATGAGGGGGATGATTCCCCGACCATCCCCGAGGAGGATGAGGAGGACGATGCCCCGACCATCCCGGTGGAGGATGAGGGGGACGATGCCCCGACCATCCCCGGGGAGGATGAGGAGGATGATGCCCCGACCATCCCCGAGGAGGATGAGGGGGATGATGCCCCGACCATCCCCGAGGACGCTGGAGGAGGATGAGGGGGACGATGCCCCGACCATCCCCGAGGAGGATGAGGGGGACGATGCCCCGACCATCCCCGAGGAGGATGAGGGGGACGATGCCCCGACCATCCCCGAGGAGGATGAGGGGGACGATGCCCCGACCATCCCCGGGAAGGATGAGGGGGACGATGCCCCGACCATCCCCGAGGAGGATGAGGGGGACGATGCCCTGACCATCCCCGAGGAGGATGAGGGGGACGATGCCCCCACCATCCCCGAGGAGGATGAGGGGGATGATACCCCGACCATCCCCGAGGAGGATGAGGGGGATGATGCCCCGACCATCCCCGAGGAAGCCGGAGGAGGATGAGGGGGGTGATGCCCCGACCATCCCCGAGAAAGCCGGAGGAGGATGAGGGGGTGATGCCCCGACCATCCCCGAGGAGGATGAGGGGGATGTAGCCCCGACCATCCCCGAGGACGCCAGAGGAGGATGAGGGGGATGATGCCTCGACCATCCCCGAGGAGGATGAGGGGGATGATGCCTCGACCATCCCCGAGGAGGATGAGGGGGATGATGCCCCCGACCATCCCCGAGGTCGCCGGAGGAGGATGAGGGGGATGATGCCCCGACCATCCCCGAGGAAGCCGGAGGAGGATGAGGGGGACGATGCCCCGACCATCCCCGAGGAAGCCAGAGGAGGATGAGGGGAACGATGCCCCGACCATCCCCGAGGAGGATGAGGGGGACGATGCCCCGACCATCCCCGAGGAGGATGAGGGGACGATGCCCCGACCATCCCCGAGGAGGATGAGGGGGACGATGCCCCGACCATCCCCGAGGAGGATGAGGGGGACGATGCCCCGACCATCCCCGAGGAGGATGAGGGGACGATGCCCCGACCATCCCCGAGGAGGATGAGGAGGATGATGCCCCGACCATCCCCGAGGAGGATGAGGGGGACGATGCCCCGACCATCCCCGGGAAGGATGAGGGGGACGATGCCCCGACCATCCCCGGGAAGGATGAGGGGACGATGCCCCGACCATCCCCGAGGAGGATGAGGGGGACGATGCCCTGACCATCCCCGAGGAGGATGAGGGGACGATGCCCCCACCATCCCCGAGGAGGATGAGGGGGACGATGCCCCGACCATCCCCGAGGAGGATGAGGAGGATGATGCCCCGACCATCCCCGAGGAAGCCGGAGGAGGATGAGGGGGGTGATGCCCCGACCATCCCCGAGGAGGATGAGGGGGACGATGCCCCGACCATCCCCGAGGAGGATGAGGGGGACTATGCCCCGACCATCCCCGAGGAGGATGAGGGAGACGATGCCCCGACCATCCCCGAGGAAGCCGGAGGAGGATGAGGGGAACGATGCCCCGACCATCCCCGAGGAGGATGAGGGGGACGATGCCCCGACCATCCCCGAGGAGGATGAGGGGGACGATGCCCCGACCATCCCCGAGGAGGATGAGGGGGACGATGCCCCGACCATCCCCGAGGAGGATGAGGGGACGATGCCCCGACCATCCCCGAGGAGGATGAGGAGGATGATGCCCCGACCATCCCCGAGGAGGATGAGGGGGATGATGCCCCGACCATCCCCGAGGACGCCGGAGGAGGATGAGGGGGACGATGCCCCGACCATCCCCGAGGAGGATGAGGGGGACGATGCCCCGACCATCCCCGAGGAAGCCGGAGGAGGATGAGGGGAACGATGCCCCGACCATCCCCGAGGAGGATGAGGGGGACGATGCCCCGACCATCCCCGAGGAGGATGAGGGGGACGATGCCCCGACCATCCCCGAGGAGGATGAGGGGGACGATGCCCCGACCATCCCCGAGGAGGATGAGGGGACGATGCCCCGACCATCCCCGAGGAGGATGAGGAGGATGATGCCCCGACCATCCCCGAGGAGGATGAGGGGGATGATGCCCCGACCATCCCCGAGGCCGCCGGAGGAGGATGAGGGGGACGATGCCCCGACCATCCCCGAGGAGGATGAGGGGGACGATGCCCCGACCATCCCCGGGAAGGATGAGGGGGACGATGCCCCGACCATCCCCGGGAAGGATGAGGGGGACGATGCCCCGACCATCCCCGAGGAGGATGAGGGGGACGATGCCCTGACCATCCCCGAGGAGGATGAGGGGGACGATGCCCCCACCATCCCCGAGGAGGATGAGGGGGATGATGCCCCGACCATCCCCGAGGAGGATGAGGGGGATGATGCCCCGACCATCCCCGAGAAAGCCGGAGGAGGATGAGGGGGTGATGCCCCGACCATCCCCGAGGAGGATGAGGGGGATGTAGCCCCGACCATCCCCGAGGACGACAGAGGAGGATGAGGGGGATGATGCCTCGACCATCCCCGAGGAGGATGAGGGGGATGATGCCTCGACCATCCCCGAGGAGGATGAGGGGGATGATGCCCCGACCATCCCCGAGGACGCCGGAGGAGGATGAGGGGGATGATGCCCCGACCATCCCCGAGGGCGCCGGAGGAGGATGAGGGGGATGATGCCCCGACCATCCCCGAGGAGGATGAGGGGGACGATGCCCTGACCATCCCCGAGGAGGATGAGGGGGACGATGCCCCGACCATCCCCGGGAAGGATGAGGGGGACGATGCCCCGACCATCCCCGAGGAGGATGAGGGGGACGATGCCCTGACCATCCCCGAGGAGGATGAGGGGGACGATGCCCCCACCATCCCCGAGGAGGATGAGGGGGATGATGCCCCGACCATCCCCGAGGAGGATGAGGGGGATGATGCCCCGACCATCCCCGAGGAAGCCGGAGGAGGATGAGGGGGGTGATGCCCCGACCATCCCCGAGAAAGCCGGAGGAGGATGAGGGGGTGATGCCCCGACCATCCCCGAGGAGGATGAGGGGGATGTAGCCCCGACCATCCCCGAGGACGCCAGAGGAGGATGAGGGGGATGATGCCTCGACCATCCCCGAGGAGGATGAGGGGGATGATGCCCCGACCATCCCCGAGGAAGCCGGAGGAGGATGAGGGGGACGATGCCCCGACCATCCCCGAGGAAGCCGGAGGAGGATGAGGGGAACGATGCCCCGACCATCCCCGAGGAGGATGAGGGGGACGATGCCCCGACCATCCCCGAGGAGGATGAGGGGGACGATGCCCCGACCATCCCCGAGGAGGATGAGGGGGACGATGCCCCGACCATCCCCGAGGAGGATGAGGGGACGATGCCCCGACCATCCCCGAGGAGGATGAGGAGGATGATGCCCCGACCATCCCCGAGGAGGATGAGGGGGATGATGCCCCGACCATCCCCGAGGACGCCGGAGGAGGATGAGGGGGACGATGCCCCGACCATCCCCGAGGAGGATGAGGGGGACGATGCCCCGACCATCCCCGGGAAGGATGAGGGGGACGATGCCCCGACCATCCCCGGGAAGGATGAGGGGGACGATGCCCCGACCATCCCCGAGGAGGATGAGGGGGACGATGCCCTGACCATCCCCGAGGAGGATGAGGGGGACGATGCCCCCACCATCCCCGAGGAGGATGAGGGGGATGATGCCCCGACCATCCCTGAGGAGGATGAGGGGGATGATGCCCCGACCATCCCCGAGGAAGCCGGAGGAGGATGAGGGGGGTGATGCCCCGACCATCCCCGAGAAAGCCGGAGGAGGATGAGGGGGTGATGCCCCGACCATCCCCGAGGAGGATGAGGGGGATGTAGCCCCGACCATCCCCGAGGACGCCAGAGGAGGATGAGGGGGATGATGCCTCGACCATCCCCGAGGAGGATGAGGGGGATGATGCCTCGACCATCCCCGAGGAGGATGAGGGGGATGATGCCCCGACCATCCCCGAGGACGCCGGAGGAGGATGAGGGGGATGATGCCCCGACCATCCCCGAGGGCGCCGGAGGAGGATGAGGGGGATGATGCCCCGACCATCCCCAAGGACGCCGGAGGAGGATCCTCTGGAGATGGACTTGGATGGATCAACGCCTCTGGAGATGGACTTGAAGCCTTGAGATTGTCCATGCTTGGCTACAATATTGTGTCTGACCTCAGACAATTCTCTGGTTTTCTTTCTTTTCTCCATGCTCATTGTGGTATACACAGTGACACAAAACAGCAGAATGACTCCTTTTCTCTATTCAAACTGGTTGAATGAGTGATTTTTATATTGCAAGAACCTGCAACTCACCATAGGTGAGTTCATTTCCAAAGTAAAGGACAATCACCTGCTTGAAATCTAATGATTTCTAACAACTTATTTAAGGTGCCAATAATATTGTCTGGGCCATTTTAGGATTTTTGTGTGGAATAAGCTGAGATTGTGTAATTTTTTCAGATTTTTTTGTTTTGTTCCACTGTAAACCAAATCTATCTATAATTCCAGTAATCTCTGTCTGTCTGTCTGTACGTCTGTACGTTTGTTTGTTTGTCTGTGACCGCTGTTTCTCGACAACTACCGGTCCGATATACTTGAAACTTGCCAGGTATATTGCTGGGGACCCGAGGATGTGCCTTTTCAAGGTTTCATATTAATCGGACAATTACTTACCGAGCTATGTCCAAAAAACGATTCAACCAATCAGAGAGCAGCGAACGATCGCGTGTGCCGAACGTGGAGGACACACTCTGCCTCGGATGGCACATTTGAGAGCGTATTCATTTATTTCACGTTTGCAAACTATGTTGGCGTTAAACTACGTTTTACAACTAATAAAAACGAATTTGCGATTCATTCGCTTTCCTGCGCGTTTGTGCACGCGATGGCGATTTCTTTACCAAACTCCGGAAGCCGTTCGCTTTGGACCAAACCATTGCATGTAAATAGAGGGGGGGGTTCTGTGGTCGTTGCGAATGGACCAAACCATTCATGTAAATAGAGGGGGGGGATTGTCACTGTACTCGCAAGCCGTTCGCCGTTCGCTTTGGCGTTGCGAATGGACCAAACCATTTCATGTAAATAGAGGGGGGGGATATAATTTTAGATAGATATATAGTACGGGCATATATATAGTACGGGCATGCCCTAGTAAATACAAATGTGGATATCAAAATATTTTTTAATTTCAACAATTTTCTGGAACAAATGGTGCTTTATTTGAAAAAAGTGTAAGGGTGCAAATATTTTTGGCCACGATTGTTTATATATATATATATATATATATATATATATATATATATATGTATATATATATATGTATATATATATATGTGTATATATATGTGTATATATATATATATATGTGTATATATATGTGTATATATATATATATGTATATATATATATGTATATATATATATATGTATATATATATATGTATATATATATATATGTATATATATATATATATATATATATATATATATATATATATATATTGTTACGTTTGTGGGGGGGTAGGCAATGAAATACCTTAGTCCAGGTAGAAGTGTATAGATTACCATGCTCCGCATGTCGCAATGAAGAAGAATATCCCCCATGTACCATAAGTAGGGAATCCATTTAGACCGGATGTTGTGTAACAGTGTATCTTTGTCCCCATGAGAAGGGTGGAGATATGTTAATTAGTCCGTGAGGCCATGCCCCGAAGGGCAGTGATTGGCCCCGTACCGTGGAGCGATGAGAGGGACTCGCTGATGCACGGGGATCATCGGATGATGTAAGAGCCTTGAGAACAAAAGATTGGAGCCCCGACATATTGTCCTCTTGCGTGGGTGTAGTCATTATGAGCAGACTCAGTTTATACGCTCTTGCGTTGGGATATTGGTGCAGTGCAGTCACAGTTATCTTCTTGGGTACTGGCTTTGGTGACGAGCGGCCGCGTGTGCATCTCTCTCGGTGTCTGGATTTCATAGCGGGCGGCCATGTCCCAGCATTTTGTCTACTGGTCCCTGGCTTTCATCGGTTCGAGCGACCACTTTGTCCTTTCCTTGGCTCGTCGGTGCCGACTGGGCGTCGTCTGGGTGCAGCATGGAGCAGATGGTGAGTGGACGGGCGTGGCCTGCTTGCTTCGCACTCGGCAGCTAGAGGAGCGAACTGCGCGCCAGGGCCTGCACGAGCGAACGGACTCTGCGCCAGCGCATGCAGTTCCCGCGTGGGGACGCGGGACCGTCGATGGACCCCGGACGTCACGGACGCTAGACCAAGTGCAGGCAAATGCACCGCACAAACACTATGCAGAGTTAAAAAAAATTGGGCACAGTCTATTCCAGGGCAAGACAAATATGTGTGTGAAGTTTGGCGATTCTATGTGCAACGGTGTAGACGTAGTACTGCGCACAAACAAACAGACAGACATGAAAAATTGGTCAGAGACCGAGGACTTGCCGGAATGTACTTTTTTATCGGCCATTTTGGATAAATATGGCGGCCGAACCACGTGACCAATGACGTCATCATTACTTGTTTTCTAAACTAATTTATTCCTTGATGATGCTCAAGAAATTTCATCTTGATCAGATGAAGTTTTGTACTTGTCGAATTATGACATCATAATGGAGGCACCTATGACATCATCATTAACATATGTTATTCCCCATGGAGAGTTCTTTACAATGAGCCATGTCTCAATTTTTTCTACTAGCAACGGTACCTGCCCTATGGGCAGGGCTTCAATTGTGAGGCCCAAATGAAAAGATAAAATATCAGAAATTGAAGGCTTTTTTATTTTAAACGATTCATATAAACATCCGTTAAATCATATCACACGCAAATCATCAAAATCTAAACAGTATTTTACTATAATTCACCAAATGTCCCACATTCCACACATCCACACAATCACGTGTGTGGATGTTACGTGTGTGTGCCGTGCACGTGCCGTGTGTGTTGATGCTACGCACGGGTGGGAGGCCAGAAGCAAACAGACAATGCATATACGGCGAATGTTAAAGCATGAAACCAATAAATTCCACATTCCTGTAGCACCTTCAGTCGCACGTCAGACATGGACAGCAAGTTCGTGAAGGACTTCCATGAAAAACGTACCCGTTCGCAAACAAACGGGTACGTTCACGTATAGAAACATCGATCGTGGGTCCGTGGCGAATCTGCATATGGCGATCCGCAAAGTTCACGTTCAGAAAGGAGAAACCATCACGGCATGTCGTCATTCACTTGAACTCGATATCTCTTTTTAAATTTCAAACAACATAACTCCACAAATTAATCACAAAATAAACTTTTAACAACATTGTTAATGTTTCCTTCATTGTAAAAACTACCAAATGAACAGTTAAAAGGATTTTGAGCCGATAGGTGTTACGGCCTTGGCAAGATCTATGGAGACAGCGATCTGTTAGCTTATACACCGCCCAAATAGCTATGTGGAATTCTCTCATGTAGAGATTAAATGTCTTTGAACTTTTCCCGAGGTCATTATTTACTTTTAATGATGTTTATATACGAATGATGTTTAATGATGTTCATATTGGTTTTGGGTCGTCCTTTCCGCATATCTCGTGGGATTGTAAGTTGGATAGACGGCCGTGATAGCGGGGAGGGGGTTGGAATTCTCTTAAGCAGGGATTCAACGCCCACAACAGTAAACGCCCTGCGGGCGGGGCTTCAATTGGGAGGCCCAAATGAAAAGGTAAAATATCAGAAATTGAAGGCTTTTTAAATTTTAAACGATTCATATTGTTACGGATCTCTACGTCGGCCCCTTTTCCCCTTAAGAAGGGGGGATTAATCCCCTTGTTGTGACTGACCGACATGAGTCCTGAAGCTGCCCAGCTCCCTCTTGGGGAGGCAGGTGAGCAACCTCGTTTGAGGCCGTGGACAAGATGTTATTTGCCGAGCGGATGGCATCCCGCGGCTCGAACCATTAACAGAACTAGACCCGATTCTGAACGTTGGCCAAATCGTGCCACAGGTATTCAATCGGGAAAAGACAAGGACGGACGGATGTAAAGGAAAGAAAGGCAAGGTAGGAAGAACAAATATAATTTATTACTAACTAATTATGTACAAGTCAAAAGTAACCAAGGAGAAGGAAAGATACGAAAATAATTTACAGAAGGATGGAAGGACCAGAAGACACAATGCAATTTCTACTTACCTATTCAGTCTTACTTATACCCCAGGACAAGATACACAAAACAGACGACAGTCAGACTTACACGGGGATGATGACAGGAATGGCAGGAAGGAGAGGAAGGTTCAGCTGGAGCAGGAGAATGGTCGGGCCGGGAGTGAGCAGCCGCCGCCCCTCCTCAGGCGTGTTCGCATGGTGGCGTCGCTTTGTAGCCACGGCCGAAAACCGCTTTCGACGCTCAAAGCTGCTGTGGTCAAAACTGCTGTTGGTTCAGCTCCGGTTGGTCCAAAAATCAAAGCTGCGGTGGTTCTGCTCCACGCTGCTGCTCCTCCTCCACTGGGCTCAACTCCACTCTTGGTGGACTGCTCTTCCTCCACTGATGGACTGCGGTACTCAACAACTCCCTGACGCATCTCTTTGGGGGCGTCGCGTGACGGGTTATATAGGCCACACCCTCGAACCTTCGCGAACCTCCCCGCTCGTTCTTCCTCCGCCCTCTCAAGCCAAACCCCTCGTGCTTGGTTGGTCGGCAAGGGCTCTCCTGGCTCCACCCTCTGATGACGAGGTGGATACACGCCTTTCTTCTCCGAGCTGGAGCACATGGCAATGGCGGCGAATGCAGTTGGCAATGGAGGCTTTGGGAATGGCAGGGAATCTGTCTTATTTCAATTCGGTGCAATGCAGTGTCAACTAGTGGGAACAGAGCCTTAAACTACATAGAATAAGAAATAACTATTGAAAGGTATATGATTTTCTACGTGCATGCGATGGATTAACTAAGGGGATGACCTATGACCTTTACACACAAAACGGAGATATTTACAAGGAATCATTACACTACTCAGGGTGATATTTACAACTAAAAAAACACAGGATTCTCAAATCCGCAACAATATAAACATCCGTTTAATCATATCACACGCAAATCATCAAAATCTAAACAGTATCTTACTATAATTCACCAAATGTCCCACAGTGATCGATGCACTATGATCGTGATGATCATGATCGTGAATCGTGATCGATAATAGTGTTCACAATCGCTATGTCGGATGTACTCCCGATACGTGTTTCCTTCAGTTGAAATGGGTTAGAATTCTCTCAAGCAGGGATTCAACCCGTGTCCTTATAAAAGGTCTTTGTCCGAGGTCACCGACTCTGATCGGTGCAGCTGTGCAGCGATCGGTGCAGCCGTTTGTGCGGCACCCGGGAAAACAACATCGTCACAATGAGAACAATGAACGTTATCCGAACGCGAATGTTATGCGTGAGACCAAACCTGAGAATGCTGGAGACTAAAGCTGAAATTGGGAAAACTAAATAGGCTATTTTACTCCTGGAGATCCCAGGATTATCCACCCAAAATATCTTTGCGATCGGTTCAGCAGTTTTTATGGTACCTTCGAACAAACAAACAGACAGACAGACAGATAGACGGACGGACGGACATTTGGTGAATTATAGTAAGAATTATAGTAAGACGGAAGCCTCTCCTCAGTGAAAGACACATGAAAGCCGCTTGGAGTTTGCAAAAAAACACCTAAAGGACTCTCAGACTGTGAGAAACAAGATTCTGTAGATTTTCATGTGTCTTTCACTGAGGAGAGGCTTCCGTCTGGCCACTCTGCCATAAAGCCCAGATCGGTGGAGTGTTGCATTAATGGTTGTCCTTCTGGTAGTTTCTCCCATCTCCACACAGGATCTCTGGAGCTCAGCCAGAGTGACCATCGGGTTCTTGGTCACCTCTCTTACCAAGGCCCTTCTCCCCCGATTGCTCAGTTTGGCCGGGCGGCCAGTTCTAGGAAGATTCCTGGTTGTTCCAAACGTCTTCCATTTAAGAATTATGGTGGCCACTGTGCTCTTGGGAACCTTCAATGCAGCATAATTTTTTTTAGTAGACTTCCCCAGATCTGTCCCTCGACACAATCCTGTGTCTGAGCTCTGCAGGCAGTTCCTTCGACCTCATGGCTTGGGTTTTTGCTCTGATATGCATTGTCAGCTGTGAGACCTTATATAGACAGGTGTGTGCCTTTCCAAATCATGTGTAATCAATTGAATTTACCACAGGTGCACTCCATTCAAGGTGTAGAAACATCTCAAAGATGATCAAGAGAAATGGGAGGCACCTGAGCTAAATTTCAAGTGTCATAGCAAAGGGTCTGAATACTTATGTAAATGTGATATTTCAGTTTTCTATTTTTAATAAATTTGCAAATCTTTCTAAAACCCTGTTTTGTCTTTGTCATTATGGGGTATTGGGTGTAGATTGATGAAGGAAAAAATGAATTTAAACGATTTCAGCATAAGGCTGCAACATAACAAAATGTAAAAAAGGGGAAGGGGTCTGAATACTTTCTGAATGCACTGTATCTGTAGATAGTATGTTCAGCAGCTCTGCAAAAATCATAGTTGCTGGATTGCCTAGTGTCTAACAATCATGATGTCCACCATATGTAATGTTAACAAGAAGTTTAAAGCCCACAGCACTCTAGCCAACCTCCCTGGACGTGGCCGCAAGAGAAAAATTGATCGAATATTGCAGCAAATTGTTGTTAGAATGGTGCACTGGTGCAGAAAGCACCTCGATCAACGACCAAACAGATTCAAGCTCAGCTTCAACCATAAGGTACGACCGTTGATACGGATGTAACTAGAGACATTGAGAAGGGCTCTGCTTCAGTCCCTGGGGGTGCCGTGAGTCTGAGCTAGGGTACTATCTTAAGGTTGGATTGCAGGGTTGATTGCCCCCATTGTTGTATGGTGCTTTTTGTGTGCTTTTAATATACTGTTTGTTCATAACCCTTGGTGTGGTTTCATTATTGGTTAATTTCAACCAAGGATAACATATCTTTCTGCCGGGGACCCTCTCGGGGTTTGGAGGTTTACCGAGACCAGGGGATAGGGGAGGACCCTGTAACACCGTTTAAACCTGCATAATCCGTCACCAACTCAATGAAAGGGGGTCTATGGTAGGAGAGAGAGAGAGACCTAAGAAAGCTCGACTAGAGTTTCGCAAAACACACCCGAACCAGCCAAATCCTTCTGGGAGAATGTCCTGTGGACAGATGAGACCATACTAGAGCTTTTTAATAAAGCACATCAACTCTATGTTTACAGAAAACAAAATGAAGCCTTCAAAGAAAAGAACACCTTCCCAACAGTTGAACATGGAGGAGGTTCAGTTATGATTTGGGGTTGCTGTGCCGCCTCTGGCACTGGGTGCCTTGAAACAGGAAAAATGAGATCAGGAAATCAGGAGATTACCAAGGCATTTTGGAGTGCAAAGTTCAACCCAGTGTCAGAAAGCTGGGTCTCCGTCGAAGGTCATGGGTCTTGCAGCAGGACAATGACCCCAAAAGCACTTCAAAAAGCACCCAGGAATGGTTCAAGACAAAACGCTGGACTGTTCTGAAGTGGCCAGCAATGAGTCCAGATCTAAATCCCATTGAACACCTGTGGGGATATCTGAAAACAGCAGTTGGTTGAAGGCACCCTTCAAATCTGGGAGAACTGGAGTAGTTTGCACAAGGAGAGTGGGCCAAACTGCCAGTAGAGAAGTGTAGGAAGCTCATTCATGGCTATAGGAAGCGCTTGACTGCAGTTATTTTGTCCAAAGGGCCGTGCTACCAAATATTAAGTCGAGGGTGTCAATAATTTTGTCAATGCCATTTATTTGTATTTTCTGATTTAAAAGGATATATTAAGTTCTGAATCAAAAACAAAGGTTCTGCAATATTAACAGTGAAATAAAGAATTGTGGAGACCAAAAACTTTTGTCAATTTCAACTTATGGCATTACAGTAGGTGCTGCTTTGATGCAGTATGTGCATTGCAGCTGCAGTATGTGCATTACAGTAATTTCAATGCTGCTTTTTCAAGCTATGGCATTACACTAGGCCTTTTTGTTTTTATGTACCCATTTTCTCATTGACTAACATTTTTGTGCAATATACTGATATAGTCACTCTCCCCCTCCCGCTTCCTCGCTCCACCCTCCTTCCCTTCTCTCTCTCCTCCTCCCCCTCCTCGCTTCCTTCCTCCTCTCTTCCCCTTTCCCCCTCCACCCTCCCTTCTCCTCCTTTCCCCCTCGACCCTACCTTCTCTCCTCCCTCCTTTCTCTCTCTCTCCTCCACCCTCCCTCTCCCTCTCCCTCTCCCCCTCCCCTCCCTTCCCTTCACCTCACCATTTCTCTCCCTCCACCCCTCCCCTC